>NC_057767.1:28565134-29222055 GCF_010389155.1 Erigeron canadensis | reverse complement strand
TTGCTGCTAGCGGTTGAGGTGGAGATCCAAAATGTAGTGGTGGTGGTCGAGATGGTGGTGGTGGTCGCCATCCAAGGAGAAGGAGGAGGAGGGAGGAGATCTAGTGTGTGTGTGTGTTTTGGGTTAGGGAAGAAATTATGAAGATAAATGGTAGAGTTTTTATCGAATGCAAATTACTATTATACCCCTGTGTTTTTGTGTTTTTTTTCCATTTAGAAGATAAGTTTCGATCCTAGCCATTGATGAGATGATTCAAAGGCCAAGATTTGCCCTTGGATCTCAAGCAAAATTATGGTTTTAAATGAACAAACCCCCATAAACCTAATTAGATTTCTATACTATACTAATACACATATATATTTTAATTAAAAATAGATTGAAATACACTTGTCGATCAAGATTCAACATGTGTCACTTGAACAACCTTTCATCCTATATTATTATTCATAAACAAATTTGAATATATGCCTCGATCCGTGGGTATGAAATAAATTGTGGTTAAAGTAATCGATGATTGAAACTAAGTCATAATAACATAATGATAAATGATAATATATGTTTAGTTAAAGTTTTGGATTTACCTAAAATTTTACAATCACATCAAAATCGAAACTTGAAGTCATGTTGATTGTCTTGTGATTTCCGATCGTAAATTCAAATCTTTGAAGTCATGTTAATAACTTTTATAATAACAAAGTAATAGAAGTTGAAGAATTGAGAAAGAAAAAAAGACAGTTTTTATAAGGAGAACACGAATCAAATAAGGTTAATGAGTTTTGTATCTATAAGTCAATAATTAGACTTTAATTATAAGTCTAATAAGAAAATTGAATCTACATACAATTAAAAACTATTTAATAAAATAAATAAAATAAAAGTACGCATGTCGATCAAGGATTACGTCACATGTCGTTTTAAAAACATTTCATAACTAGCCAAAATTAGACTTTAACTCTAAGTCTAATAAGGAAACTGAATCCATATACAATTAAAAAAACTAATTTAATAAAATAAATTAATTAAAAGGACACATGTCGATAAAAAATACACCACATTTGTTTTAAAAATATCTCAATCCTGTTTTAGTTTATTGGTAAATATATAGATATTTAACAAATCATTTTATGCGTACTTTACGACATTATAACTTATTTATAGTAAAGACACACCAATAACGTTACTTTGCTTAAAAAATAATATTTTTGGCCAATATACTTCTCAAAAGCATTATTTCGATTTTTATTGTTTACACATATGTTTATGTTTTTTCTTTCTTTTAACATGGAGTTTTTGTGTGTATTATACTGTGGTTTATATGTCGTTATTATTGTCTTTATCTGACAAAATTAGTTGCATACCGTTCATACTTTTTTTTGTACTTATTTAGTTATTATTGTGTATTGTAGTTTATTTAAAACACTTTTTTGAAGCATAATAATCAAAATATTACTTCGTAACTCACGAGTGTAATCTAGTTTCTCCCATATAGTGAAATCATAGGTTATGCATGTAGTCTTATGTTGATTTAGTTTCATGTTTACAAGTTTTCGGCACCATTGATACATGTGTATATTTAAAAGGTAACGAGTCTGATTAAAAGGTCCAAAACTTCAAATTTGAATTAATGATAGATTAACTTGATGCGTTCTACATCAACTCATCCAGACGTGTATATGTTATACCATCTTATGATGTACTCTCAGCTGAATGAAATAAGTAGACCCTTTTCATCTTTGCTTTCAACTTATTCCATCTGTTTCTGTAGGAAAAACTACCTCCATCCACCAGCATGCGTTCAATAGCAAAAGGGAAACTTGCCACAGAACTCATGGTGCATGTAGCATAATCATCAGCTTGAACAAACATGGCCCAAAATTCGAAAGCCCTAACGTGGTCATATTTTGGGAGGCAAAACCAGATGGTCAGATGAATCCTCCTCTGGTAGCTTGTCTTGAAACTAATCATGATATAATCAAAGACCTGAAGTCATCATATACGAGTTTATTATCTGAATAATGAAGCATGAATAGCCAATGCCGCAGAAATAGCAAGGATTCTCTGGTGCCCACTTGTCATCCACAGTCACTTTTCTTGCTCTAAAATCTTACAGCACGAGCACTTTTGGAAACGCAATTTTGACTGGAACATAATCAATGGATAAGCAGCTCGATTTGTACATCCTCCGGATGAATTAATCTCATGTCTCGAATCACCAATACATGCTTACAATCTCCCTACATCACCACAAATTTCATGTCAGATTGTCAGCTACTCGAATTTGTATTCTTCAGATTCTTGATCATTGAGGTGGCAATTGGCAAAATGGGCAAAATTGAACAGGTGAGTGATGGGTAAAATTGATAATTTATACAGATCAAGTGCTGAGTGTACAAATAAGATATACCAAATAAATAAATAAACTAAAATTTCACTAAAGAGTAACATACTCACCTAAACTCTATTTTCAAAACTTTTGGAAAGGATACCTTTGACCTCCAAAGGGTAATTACTAGTGTAAATTTGAATAATAGGGTAACTTGCGTCAAAATTGCCCATTCTAATAATTTCTAAAAGTTCAGTACTTTCGTGGAGAGTCACCCGACCATTTTGTGGATAAAGGTAAATCACCTCACCATAGTTAAATTCTTTACACAAAGTTTAACCTTTGATGCCACTTCACCTTACAAACATTAATTTGTGGTAGTAATAATCTAACTTTTTAAAAATAAAATGCTTTTGAGGTTCTATTCATTTAGTTACACACTTAGGACCACATTTGACATGTTAGACCCATCTGACCCTTTCTACCTTTTTTAAGCTGTTTGACCCATCTGAGATAAAACATAACAAATCGACCATTGATGAGTAAGTGGGTTGAGCTGCCACCTATGGGTTTTAAGGTTTCTTTTGAAAAACGTAAGTCAAAAATAAAACCAATGCAAGTTTAAACCAAACAAAGCACGTGTATAAAATAGAAATTATACCTGATGACAGTACAAATACCCTGCTCCAACTCGGAAATTTAAGTCACAAAAATGGGTTCCCTGCATTGGACGATCTTTAAAATGAGGCAATTTTGGTCCACGTCCGCTACCTAGAAATTTCTTTTGCTTGTGCTGCAGTTCACCAGATACAATGGATTCCCACTTTTCAAGTGCAGTCTCCTTGGATTCTCTAAGCCAATCACGAATGGGTTTACTGTAGTCTGCAGCACGGGCATTCCTTGAATCATTGTAAAATACATCCTACACAAGTATAACTTTTTAATACATGGTTGACGAACTATATAGAAGCATATTTGAAACACACAGCAAAAGATTCAGTAAATTACTTCTATGAGGAAATATCCAGACGGATCATCCTTTGTGGCCAACTTCATGATTTGGTCTGTTAAACAATATATTTTATCTCTCAGTTCAGTTAATAATTGTTGTCCAAGAACAACAATTTCTTGAGTCTACAAAAAATAACAAGATAAAAATTAGTTGTCAAATAAGTCAATATAATTGTAGAGAGTAATTTATCAACAAAAAGAAAATGAAATGTTGGATTCCCAATAATATTTTTACCTTAACCCATGTTGCTCGTCGGTTAATATAATAAACCTCTACACAAAGAAGAATCTCACTACCATGTAGTGGTATGTGTTCACGAGTATTTGATGACTTTACCTGCTAAGAGAATAAAAAATGTTATATATGAAGATTTCAATTAGTTCACATTGGCAGGCTTAAAACGGGCAAATACATGTACTTCATGACAACATATACTCGTAATAAATACGTTGATAATAAGTCAACCTATATAACAATAAGTTCAAGATATGGAAAATTGAGTTGACAAAAATGCAAACCTGGGTAGAATAGCTTGTAAATTTAGATGATGACAGGCGCTCTTTCTTCTCTGAGAGAGTCACGCATGAAACGGGGCCAGAAGCACCACTATAAAATTAAAAGAAAATCATAAATTATGCACTAGTTCCAGAATCACCAATGAATAAATAACACAAGCATTACTTTTACTAGTATAAACTATGAGATAACATACCTAAAAGAATGTAATCTTGCAGCTGATTTATCTTCTTCTTGTTTCTCTTTGATCATAGCAACTTTCTCCACCTCTATCATATAATCTTCCTGAAATTTGTAGGAAATACATTACTCACTGATACGTATTCTTAATAAAATATATGAAAATGGGACTCATCAAAACACATAAAAAAAATATCACAATAGTTTAAACTATCGAAAAGAAAGAAAACGTAAATTGAATCAACAAAAGCAAATGCAACTGAAGTTTAACGACCTCTAAAGACAAATCAAAAATTCAAAATAATGTTAAGAAATAAAACCAGCTAAAATGGCCTAATCACTTGATGCATGATAGTCAATTAAAGTACAATTACATAAACAAGAAAGAAGTAAAACACATTGAACTGGAGATGCAACCTAATTCTAATAAATCCAACTAAGAAAATTACTGCATAAAACAGCTATTAAACATTTCCCATTTTATGATACAGTAGTATATAAAGGTTAACACATCAAAAACAAACGATCAAAATCTTGAATGGTAGAAGTATTATAATCAGGAAATGCACCAGCCAACAGAAATGGAAAAAGAAAAATCATACTGTAGCAAAAAAGTCAGTACTTGTATATTCAAATTTGCCATATAATAGATGTGTGTGGTGGATAAATGGTAAGATTCTTTATAATTTACCTTATAGAGTTGTAGGTGAAAAAAAATATATAAATATAATCAGGCACAATAGCCACAATGGCTTTAAATTATATACAAGAAAAATTTGTATTGCTTCAAAACTATCCCTCTTGTAAGTGATATTGATCCCTTTGTCCACTCTAAAACAAATGTTAAAAGTTGAGTTAAGGATTAATAAACAAGTTTCCTGGTAGACCGACTGTTTTGACCATTCCATTAGAAAAAACAACTATGTTAGCGTATTGTTCTCTACGGGGGTACGGCCCACTAAAAGGCTACAGAGGCAGGAGGCCTTGATTGTTTAGTCTAGAGCAGCCTCCCCCTTTGATCACTTAGGGCCGGTTTGTTAGGTCATATAAGTATATTATTGTTGTAGATTTAGCTTTTCTTTTATTATGGTTATTAACCTATTTTGTTGGATATTGAATTTAATAATTACTTTTTTTAAAAATAGTAATTTATACTATCCTCCGAGAAACCGATATATCACGGCCAAGATCGATTTATCGCTTGAAGGTGGTCAGCGGCCAATATACCGCCGACCGATTTTACAACCATGCAGATATCTAAAAGCAGGAGGCCTTGTTTAGTGGATTAGTACATAGTTTAGTGTGAGATACCACGTTAAATCTCTTGTGATCTTCATTCTTGTTGATTAATTCAGTATTGTGTGTGTGTCACTGTGTATTCAGTCAAAATCTGCTCAAATTTCCTAACAAATTAATGGCGGTTGAAGTATGCAATCATGCATGACCATCAAACTCAAAAGGTAACAGAAAAGACGGAGTAAATAAATGCCTTACTTCATGGGTTATATCCTTCTTAATCGCTCTTCTGCTCTTCTTAGATGAGTCTCCATTCATCTTCCCCTTATTAATGGTTCTCTTGGATCCCTTGCGAAATTCATTTGAAGGCACATAATCCTCATCTAGTCCTGATTTTGAGTATGTGAGACTGGCATCAGTGATTTTGCTGGCATTTGTAGTCCTAAAATTATAGAGCAAAAAAAAATTACTTAGGAGAGCCTTTCATTCAGTAGTAGGGAAAGAAAAAATGAATATTACCAGTTTTTAGAAACTTATGATTAAATTCTTTTACATATAATAGAACTTGGAAGGTAGGTTAACAACAAATTATAGTAGACAAGTCTCAAGAGAAAAAGCTAATGCTTATATCTAAGATGAGAGGAATGGGAAATCAGTCAGTTAATATATAAGTTTATACGTTTACAATTGAAGGTTCAACTTATAGAGGTCAGGAGGTTGACATACAACTATGATTAAATATAAAAGACACTTGTCTATACCAACACGTATTCAATTATTGTGCTCAAAGGAAAGAGATCCTGCCATAGAAGGGAGTATGTCAATATCACCAAAGCCTCCATATAGAATGGCCGAATTCAATTAACTTTTTTTTATCTCAAATGGGTCACATTGGGAAAATCAACAAGTTAATTAAATATGGTTTAAGGGATCAAAAGTCATCCAAATGTATTTTATGCATATAACCTCCTGATTATTTCTGTTAAAAAAGATAACTACTGAAGTAACCATAAAGGTTGAGTTCCTACTCCTACTTTAATCCTGCCATCCCATTTTGCTACCTCTTACATGAATCTATGAAAGGTTTTGGAGATAACTTCCTTACCCATTCGAGCACTCTTTTGATAATGATGACGTATCTCTTCTCATGTTACCACCCTGCAAGAAATTAACGGCATTATGGGTTATATTGTATGCAACTTTAACATAGTGTATTTAGCAGCATACCTCGAGTGATGCTTGGAACGCCATATCAACCAACTCCTCCTCACTGAGAACTTTGAGTTCATCAACCCTGTAAAAGGCAACACAATAAGTGCAAGGAGAGTAAAATCTATTGTTGTATAAATCCACATTTACCATTACGGATGATAATAACTCCAAATAACCAGACAAACGCAGATAACTGGAAGTAAGATGACTAAGAAACCGACCAATACAGCTTAAAAAAAGTGAACCTATATGCCTATAGACATAAATGTTATGAAATCTAACTAACCTTGTTATAGTAAGTCTCTATCTCACATTTCTAGAATCTAGAGTAGGAATAACTGAGTCATGATCAAGCAATGAAGAGAATAATCGAAAATAAATTTCATCTTTCCCTCTTATCAATGTGGCATGTCACATATAGAAATTAATGTGGGATTTCAGCCATGTTACTTGACAAAACATTAATGGTTGTTATATGAGATTCATGGAGGTAGCCCATTACCCAAAAAAAACTTCAAAGTAAAGGGGTTGATGAGCATCCCACTCTCGTCGGGTGATGATACTTATGTTGAGTTTAATCTTGATTTTGGTTGGCCCTTATTTATTAGTATTAGCATGTTAATTATAAGGTAAATAAAAGTACTAAAGTCAATGTATTGACCGAATCCTTAGTATGGAAATGGAGGAGTAGGTCATTGTTTGACCAGTTACTAAGTAAAGTTTAAAGTAGTAACTTTAATGGTTTTTGCATTTCCACGTTGTCAAATAATGGCTACATATGTTGACATATGTTGTCTACAGCCCACTAAGACGCTACTAAGTTCAGAAGATAAGTAAGGCAGCAGGTCTTTTTTATGTCAAGCTAAACAAGCCGGTCTATAATTCACTTAGGTCTGGCCTTTTTAAGAAACTTGGGAAACAAGTTTGGTTAGGATGAAACACTAATGGTGTCACCTATATATACACATCTCTTGTACATGTTTTATTTATCACTCAATAAAAGAAAAACCCAGTTGCCCCTGTGGATTAGGTCTCACAAATCATGAGACTGAACCAAATCAAATCTCTCGTGTTCTATTTTCTTTTTTAGTACCTGTTAACCTGTGTGTATGTGTGTCAAATTCCTGACAAATGGTATCAAAGCCAGCTTCCAAGCTCATAACGCACAGATCACCAGGTTAGTAAGGTTGAAGAAAGAGGCTTCTATGAAAGCCGGTGACATAGAGGGTCATCTTAGTTACGGGGCACACAGCAGTAGACAAAACTGGGTTTTGGGACAGAAGGGGCAGTTTCAAGATTGTGTTTACAGCAGAAAAACGGAGACTGTTTACAGCAGGGGCTGTTCCATGACTATTTATCGCAGGAGGGGTTGTTTCAGGACTGTTTGGGACAGCAGGGGCTATTTCAGGGTGATCAAGTCAGCCGTTGTCGCGGAAGAGTACCGTTTGAGACGACGAAGTGAATGACGATGAACACAGGTGTCCGGTTGTGGCTGTTTATTACGACAGCAGCAGGTGTCCAGGTACCTTCGACCGATTTTTATTCTTTCTTTTGTAAGCAAGACGGCTTGTTCTTGAGGCATAATTTATTCCAACCAGAAAAGCAGAAGAAGTGGACGGGAAGGATTCGACGATTCGTCAAGCAGGAGGCTTTGAATCAGGTCATGTTAGAAGCAAGAGGCTCACTTCTTGTTCTTTTCATTAGGTTGGTGGTTGTCATGTGTTTTACAACTAAGAAAAAAATCAATGGGGTAGTAAAGGCAAGATCAAAAATTTCTCATCAACAAGGTGTGCTGATGTCAAGTTATTGCGGGCCTAGATTGGTTTGTTCGTGATAAGAGGAGTCCGGCGTATTGCATGAAAAACGGGCAGTAAGGATCCGTCAAAGCAGATGGCTTTGGATTCGTCTCGTTTAGCAAGTCGAAAGAAAACGTTAAAGGCAGTGGCTTGTGGCTTTGTTTTTTTGGTGGGTGGAGATGCTTCTTTTAACAAGCATGATCAGATGAGGTGGGACATTTAAGAACTAATGTCCAGAAAACAAGAAATAACTAAATACTACAGAAGACAACTACCCAGGCAAGTCGCTCATTTGAAGAGTAGAGAGTAGTGTAGATTCATGGGTCATCGATTTCGATGTTTCATTTCAGGTTACCCCGTTGTGAAGCACGGTAGAATCTTAAAGTTAAGGATTTTAAAAAGGTAAGACTGGCAAATGTGTAGGGTGTGGGTGACATAGAATTGAAAACTCCAGTCGGTTCATGGACTCTGAAGGATGTCTGAGTTACTCGAGTCTGAAGCAGTTAATTTATGTCAGTTTTGTTAGACAGTTGAATGAACAGGGGCATGAGGTAAATTCGAGAACAGGCAGTGGAAGCTTATCAAGGGGAATCTAGTCGTGGCTAGAACAAGAAACGGGGTTCGCTTTATATGGTCAGTATACCATCTGAGGTAGTGACCATCTCAAGTCAGAAGAAAAACAAAATTAGGTTCACATAATCTTGTGGGCAGAAGAAAGTTTGCTTTGCAATTGGCAAATCCAGATCTACACAGGTTGAGCACCTAGGGAAAATTCAGAGACCAGTCAAGGGCATTCATGGCAGCAGGAGCATGGTGTTGCGCAGTGGGTTTAGAGAACCAATGTTCCAGTTGTTAAAGTCTTTCCAGTTAATCATCTGTTTTATTCGAAGAGTGTTTGTTTCCAGCCTGTTCCAGGTGACCGCAATTCAAGTCAGTGGGAGCCGACAGGGACGGAGAACGAGTCAGCTGTTATGGGTGCTGGGTTGAGTTCAATGGGAGCCTTTAACCGGTTTTCAGGTTAACCGAAAAGAAAACCGGGAGTAACTAGGGAGCATTAAAGAACACGAGGGGTTCTTATTACATAAGCTATGTTAAGAAACTTGGGGAACAAGTTTAGTTGGGATGTAAACCCTAATGGTGTAGCCTATATAAACTTCTCTCGTACATTGTTTATTTATCACTCAATAAAAAGAAAACCTAGGGTGTGGATTAACTCTCACACATCGTAAGATTGAACCACATTAAATCTCTCGAGTTCAATTTTCTTTTAGTACTTGTTAACTGTGTGTGTGCATGTTTAATCCTAACAATATATAGTCTCAATAGTTTAATGAAAGAAGTGTCCCTTTTGAAAGAAAGAAAAAGCTTTTCACTTTATTTCTCTACATACATGTTCGTATATACATATATTGTGAGTGTATTGAGTGCATGTATATGTGGCCTGAAACCCGCATCTTATATATCTATTTGCAAGATTTATAAAACTCGAAAGGTTTTACACATTAAATAGTCTTAGTAACCACATTTATTATCAAAAAAAACCAAATTACAAAACGTATTAGATTATGCTTTTACATATAATCTGAATATACTAAGAATTGTATTCATTTGATTGAATTTTCAGGTTTTGTTTACTTTTTGGTTTAAGTCAATGAATAAAGCAATATATTACATAATGAAACTAGTTTACCCTGGGATGTTGAGTCTTTTTTACTCAAATGAGTATGGTACCGCGCAATGTGGCGGCGGTGGTGGGGAAGGCGGGTGTCGGTGATGGTACTATTGGTGGTGGTGGTGGTGGTGGTGGTGGTGTTAAGTGGTGTAGGTTGATGTAATTTAGAGGTGGTTGCAATTGTGATTACATAACTTACACTTATTTCAAGACGGAATATTCCTTTTGACATTAGGGATATGGTGAACAAAAAGTTAATAATGTAAATGAACCGAAAGCAAACTATATTCAACTTTAAGTCAAACCTGGAAACGATCAAAATAATAACTTACGAAATTTCATGATGTTGTTCAACCAATCCCAGGCATGTTTCCTTTCTAAGATCCTGCATTCACCGATAATGGTTGGTCAAAAACCAAACAAGTTCCAAAAAAATGAAATAGGATCATCACAGAAATGGCCATTCTTACTGCTTTAATTGTAATGTCTAACAGTTAGCACATAGCAGTGATTTTCCTAAAGAACAATTGACCCTCAAATTGCAACAGAACAAATTGGTGTCAAAAAACTGCACCTGAAACAAATCCAAAATGGGTCCCATTTTTAAAATGACTCTGCATTATAAACATTTTAGGGTCATCATAACTAGACTACATGTGTCACTCTTGTCTTTCAAATTGCCAAAGATCAGTTTCCAAGGATTTAAGCATTCATGAACACCATTAGTATGTCTTTATACCACCAATAATGCGAAATATAAAAACTTCAAGCTAGCTGACCATTTTCAAGGTGGTCTGGTCGTAAGAGACCTAGAAGTTTCGGGGTTCAAAACCACCTGGCCAAACAACTTGGAATGGCAGGGAATATTCTTGGAAACGGCCATGGGAATACCTGCTAGGCTGCATACATCGAACCTAAAAGCTCTTCTCTCCATGGGAAGCCTAAACAAGGACCCCTCCAAGTTTAAATTTTACTTCTACAAGAGGCTGTAAACTACTACTACTATGATGGTGTACTCTTGAAATATACAAAGATAGTATCATTTTGTCAAAACAAGCTAGTTAAATAAATTGAATTGACACCTATTGGACACATACGTATTATTAAATATAATGCATATACACACATAACAAAGCATTAACAAAACTGGGTATTGCATAATGACAACTATGAGTTATAACAGCTAAGAATAACGTTTTACCTTCAGTTCATCCTCGACACATGACCGGAACTCAGAAACACTGGTGAGTGGACCAACCATGTCTGATACGAATAGTGGACCACCACGAGGAATCGAAACATAGACATCTTCATAACCAGAAGAATCTTCCATTGCTTTCCCCGAGTTAAAGATCTACTTACGGATTTCTCCTCAACTAAGAGGTAGACACGCCCAGTTTCCAGAAGAACACTATACAAAGTCCAAACTGTTAGTTATAAGTCGTAATAGTAACAATTACTAATAGGGTGCATTGCTTGGAGCTATTCTGTCGGAAGATTTATTTTGAATCCCAATTCTTAAATTTCACAGACAAACGTATGAATCTTAATTGAAGGTATTTTAACTATCGAATTTAAGACGAAAATATATGAGATTCGAAGTCCTTTTACATCCTACCTTTCCACTTTTCTGAAACCAAAAAACTGTAAATCCATCAACTTAGAGAGATTAATCACTAAACTTGATGAACAACACGAATACACACAATGACTAAATTACACATTGTTACATGCTTACAAAAGAGCATAAGCTTTTATTTTGGGTAAAAAGCTTCAAGCCTGGTAAATATATTACGCCAAAAACACATTGAAGCACACAGGATGTGAGCGAATCCCACATCTCAGCCCGTTACATAGGCAATAACATACATAACCGACACAACCACTACCAACTACTTCGAAAAGTAGGCAACCAATTAAACTAGATTACAGAGACGCTAAACACAAATAAAATCTATTTTCTAGTTTGACAAAAGAGCGTAAACTGAGAAGCTCATAATCAAGATTCAATCAACCAGACCTTAAGTATGCTTGGGAACCATTTTGAACATATCAATATGTGTTGATCTAGTCTATTAGGTTCAGAACAATCCTTTTATATGTTTCATACATTTCACTTGCTCAAAAAACAATATGAACTCAATCAACTAAAATCGATATCAAGTCAATAAAATAAGATAACTTAACTGGCTTTGGTAATAGGTTATCTAGCTACTAAATAATGAATCATGCATTTAATTTCCCCTTTCTGCCATAAACAAGATTTTGGACATAACCCGAATCAACCCATTTATAAGTAAAAACGGTCGAGTAAATATCGTCCAAGAACTTGCTTTTAGACAATACCTAATTGGTCAAAGTTTCAACCTTTTTTATAGATAAAACCACATCTTCATGCTTTATCTTCAAGCTAAAGGGAATACTTTTGAAGTACACACAATTTTCCCTATGACCATCTACAATGTTACCATTTAACCTCTGTTAAACTATTATAAGATATTAACAGAAAATGGCAAAGAAATGTATGAATTGGATATGTTACCACAATCTTTAAACTTCAATTTCTTGCTCGATTTTGACTCCCCAATCTGACGTCTTTCTTCTGGAATCCCATTCACCGAATTGTCTGTTCTGGAAAAATCACATAATAAACTAAGAAATCTGCATCGCAACCCTTATTACTGTACTTACCAATTTGTTAATCGAGAAAAAGGAATATTATTGAATATGAACATTTGGGAATCATTCAGGCTTAGTTCTTAGAACCTAGCTATTTCTAGCATTGTCTATTGTCTATGCCCAATTTTTCATTACTAACTTTCTTTGGCTTGACACAGATGTGACAGTCGACAATCTTAAAAATTGTATCAAAACAGAAACATTTAAATATTACTCTAATGGTCTTCGTGAACATGGTTTGGTTATTAAGTTTCAATAACACAAAAACCATAAAATGTCTACCTGTCCATAATTTAACAAATGATAAAGAAGCATTTTTAGAAAACAAAAAAAAAACCCAAAAGTTTAATTAGGGTTTATCATTCTAATTTGTACCTCCATATCAATCAAACAACTCCAACGGCAGTATCGGCAATGAATCATAATAAAGAAGAAAAATTAAATTAAATGAAACCACACCAAAGAAATCATTAACAATACCTTTTTTTTGTAGCAAAATTTGAAAACACTGTAGTGATGGACCCGAACCGATTTGATTACACCTCCAAAACTGTAAACAAAATTAAATTAAGTGCTAGAACCCGATTTTGATCGTGAGGATGGACAGTCGCGGTGGGGTGTAGAATTGATGTCGTCGCCGACAATGGACGGTCGCGATGGAGGTGCAGGGTCGATGATTCTCGCTACGGTGGGGCTGTATTATTTTTAGGGTGTGGGACTGTGGGTGAACGAATGATAAGAGAAGGGGGTGGATCGATGGATTGATACTGTTACGATAAAAGAGGGTATTTTGGACAATTCCTACGGAGTAACTTTCTAAAAGGTGGATTCTTTTTAGAGTAAATTACACTTTTCGTTAGCACGTTTTTCATTTTTGATTTCTAAACTTTAAAAATTACAATTTTGACCTTAAAGTTGTGCAACTTTTTCAATAATCGTCCTTTTGCCTTACGACGTTAAAAAATGGCCGTTAACGTAGGCACGTGCTAGACACGTGAGGGCACTAACGTCATTTCACCTTACATCGAGGGACGAAAAGTGAAAAAATAGCTACTTGAGGGACGAAAAGTGAAAAAATAGCTATTTGAGGGACGAAAAGTGAAAAAATAGCTACTTGAGGGACGAAAAATGAAAATCATACAAAGAAATTTATTCTTCCATTTTTTCTTTTCCGATTATCTTCTCCGATCATTTTTACCAATGAAATTTTCCGACTAGACATTTATTTTCTGATGATACCTAATAAAAACTCGACTTTGAATCTAAATCTAAACCACAAACAAAATCATTTACTCAAATTCATGACATTCAAAACATAACTAATCAAACAAATTGTAGTTCAAACATGTCAGTCATATTTTTTTTTTCTTTTCTAAGTTTTGATTTTAATTAAAAGGGGGACGGTGGATGGTGGCGGCGGTTGGTTGGTGGTGATTCTAGTCTGCGACGGTTGGTTGGTGGTGAATGTAGACGGCGGTGGTTGGAGGTGACTGTAGACGGTGGTGTTTGGTGGTGATTGTAAGCGGTGGTGGCTGGTGTTGATTGTAGTGGTGGTGGCTGGTGGTAATTATAGGCGGGGTTGGCCGGAGGTGGCGGTGGGTGGCAGTGGCTCGTGGTGGTTATAGACGGCGGTGGCTGGTAGCGGCGACTGTTTTTGGTGGTTCTTAGGTGGTGGTGATTGGAGAGGCTTGGGGGTAAAGGGGAAATAAATGTCTAGTCGGAAAATTCCATCAGAAAAGATGATCGCAAAGGAAAGAATGGAAGAATAAATTTATTTGTATGATTTTCATTTTTCGTCCCTCAAGTAGCTATTTTTTCACTTTTCGTCCCTCAGGTAGCTATTTTTTCACTTTTCGTCCTCGGTGTAAGGTGAAATGAAATTAGTGCCCTCACGTGTCTAGCACGTGCATACGTTAACGGCCATTTTTTAACGCCGTAAGACAAAAGGACGATTATTGAAAAAATTGGCCAACTTTAGGGTCAAAATTGTAAATTTTTAAAGTTTAGGGATCAAAAGTGAAAAACATGTCAACTTTAGGGACGAAAAGTGTAATTTACTCTATATTATATGTAATACTAGTCCTAATACCCGTACGATATACGGTAGTTATATAGATTATATCATAAAGAAATTCCAATATGTCACATACATGATTCGTGATTATGAAATAAATTGTGATTAAAATAAACCAATCATCGAAGCTAAATTATAATAAATAGTAATGATAAATATAATATATATTTAGTTAGAGTTTTGGATTTACCTTAAACATTTACAATCACATCAAAATCGGAACTTGTAAGCATAGTGGATAACGACAAATAGCCTTTTGATTTCGAATATTAAACTCAAATTTTTTAATTCTTCATGTTAATAACTTATCATTATATGTTGAAGAATTGAGAAATAGAATGGAAAAGTTTTATTATTGAGAAAACGATCAATCAAATAAGTTATAATGTGTTTTGTATTTACAAGTCAAGATTTAGAGTTTGTTTTTAAGTGTAATAAAGAAATTGAATATATATATATATATATATATATATATATATATATACATACAATTAAAAAAACTAGTTTAATAAAATTAATTAATTAAAAGTACACGTGTCGATAAAAGATTACATTACGTATCGTTTAAATAACATCTCAACCTTGTTTTAGTTATTGATAGATATTAGATTAGTAAGCGATTGATTTTATTTAAAAAATAATAATAATTGAACATGAGACATAAATGTATATCGTATTTTTGATAGTAGTGTAATAACGACCAACATTTTTCATAAAAGTGTTTTGTCAATATTTAGTATTACTTATTATATTGATAATGATATAATTTAATCTATAATTATGGTGGTAAAATGTGATTTATGTCAATACAATCAATCATGTGATATTCAAATAATAATTGAGTAGATGGACTTTAACGTATAAAATCTTTTACGTATTAGAATTAGTATTTAGAAGGGTAAGCTATATCTAAATGTAAATTTGATAAAATTAAGACTTCTTTCACATATATAATATCGATATTGAAAATCCATTTGCATCCAAATAAAGTTATAACTAACTCTATATGATTAATAATATTTTAATTAAATATAGACTATAAGGATTTGATTACTATAAGGAAAAGATTTGAATATATATATATATATATATATATCTGTATCTATATCTTTTCTATCTCCGAGCACATATGTGGCATGCTCTGTTTTTACCACATTTGTCTTTTTTCTACGTGGCATTCTCACGTTAATTGTCTTTTAGAGTTTGACACGTAAGCTGTCATCTATGTATTCCTATAAAATTACACTACATACAATAATAAAAAGAGAAACCTTAACGGGACTCGAACCCGTGACCTTTCATACAGGTCTTAAATAGATTTGTCAATCCGTCTACAAAGTTGTTGTTATTTGTTTTTCAAAACCAAAATCAATATAGCAAATTAATTTGGTTTATTATAATTTGGGTTATTATATACAGTACTAGTGTCCAGGCCCGTCCATTGGACCGGAAGTCTCAAGATATATAAATCTTATAACAATTGTGAAACAAAAAGTGTATGACCAATATCATAACTTAAGGAATACGAAAGCTAAAGAAGAAACATATGAAAATTAAGTCCATATAAATATTGATTCCAAATTACTTTTTTTTTTAACTTTAGTTATATAAATAGAGAATACAAAAAATGTAGGGTATATAATTTGAAAAATACATAACAATTCATCAAGTAAGACCATCTCGAACGTTTTGATTTTCTTCAGGTTGTTTCACTCCGAAACAGTTTATACGTACACAACACAGAGTCGTAGATGATAGTTAACATGTGTTGCCTTAAGATCTTCAAGTGAAATAATGTGGTCTTATTTTTTGTTGTTGAATAAGAAGCTATAATGAGCCTATAATGGATAACAAACTAAATTAAAAGAGATAATAATAACAATAACAATAATATAAGAATTCAATGTTAAATAATAATAATAATGATTAAATATAAACAAAATATATAAATAAAAAAACCTTTTTGGTAGTCGATGGTTGCTTTTTCTTTGCCGTACACGGAGTCGTGGATGATAGTTAACATGTGTTGGCTTAAGATTTTCAAGTGAAATAATGTGGTCTTATTTTTTTGTTGAATAATAAGCTATAATGAACCTATAATGGAAAACAAGGTAAATTAAAAGAGATAATAATAACAATAACAATAATATAAGAATTCAATGTTAAATAATAATAATAATGATTAAATATAAACAAAGTATATAAATAAAAAACCTTTTTGGTAGTCAATGGTTGCTTTTTTTGCCATAGTTTTTTTAGGGTTGAGAATATGTGAGAGTTTTTTTTAAGTGATATATATCTATCTATCTATACTATATTATAAAGCAGGTTTTCCATAGATTTTCAACATTGAACTTGAAATTTTCAATATTGATTTTAAGTACTTTCCCAAAATGTCCCTCCTATCTATTTTATATTTATCTAAAATAACTATAATACCATTTCTCTCTCCTCAAATCTTAACCAATCATCTTTTTTCTCTCTCCTCCATAAATCATTTATTCATTCAATTCATTCAAAATCTTTTATCTCAAAAACCGTACATCAATAAATTATAAAAATTGTATGGGTGTTCTTAAAATTTCATGCTCTTTCATTAGAGATGTCATTCGATATACTTTCGAAAAATTTTTAAATCCGAGGGCGGAGCCCGTACGGCTAAGGCAGTTGACTATCATACTCTATGACATATCAACTCCTATAACCTATCATATTCAATGACCTACGTATCACCCCACCATCTCACCGCCACAACGCGCGGGTAGTTGCTCTAGTACTATATTATAAAGCAGATTTTCTCTAGATTTTCAACATTGAACTTGAAATTTTCAATATTGATCTTAATTACTTCTCCAAAATGTCCCTCCTATCTATTCTATATTTATCTAAAATAACTATAATACCATTTCTCTCTCCTCAAATCTCAACCAATCATCTTTTTTCTCTCTCCTTCATAAATCATTTATTCTTTCAATTCATTCAAAATCTTTTATCTCAAAAACCGTACATCGATAAATTATAAAAATTGTATGGGTGTTCTTAAAATTCCATGCTTTTTCATTAGAGATGTCATTCGATATACTTTCGACAAATTTTTAAATCCGAGGGCGGAGCCCGTACGGCTAATGGATTTGACTATCATACTCTATGACATATCAACTCCTATAACCTATCATACTCTATGACCTAGGTATCACCCCACCATCTCACCGCCGCAATGCGCGGGTACTTGCTCTTGTAGATAATAATAAAAAAAATCATTTTTATTAAATAAATATTAAAAAAATAGTGAATTAATAAGGAGAGAATATTAAGTTAAAGGAGAAGGATTATAGGTGTCAAGTGTACCCCCAACCCCCTCTTTTAATTATATTATAAATTACCTATACCATAATTTCCATATATATATATTATAGATGAATCGTAACTTATACCTTACTTTTCATATATTTTAGATGATTCATAATTTCCTTTATTATAGTTTTCATATTTTCAAAAATACAAGTATATATTTACGACTCATCAATGTATTGTAATACAATATTCACATCTTTTTACTTTGTTAGCTATGACAGGCCGACATTATGGTAGGACCTTTTTTATATACTTTTTATTTACTAATCAATTAACTTTTGGATCATAAGTCATAACATTTATTAATTTATATGTTATTTATAATAAATCATCACATATTCACCCAAGTTGGCGTACACTTTTATTCTAACGAATCTCCTTAAGAATAACCAACCATGACATTAGACGATAGAATGTCACAGACTGATAACATAATGATGAACCTTGATGAAAGTGGACATAGCTTTGACATCTATTGACAAATCATCATTCAGTCAGTAACCACATAGGCAAGATTAGAACAGACAACCTGTAGCTTTTAATGTGAAGTACAAGCCACTTGATCCAATGGGATTTATGTTTGTTTTTTTTGCAACAAATAGTAGATAGTCGATTTAAAGTCCTACGAAACTTATTAAAAATATTATTTCATAATATTTCTTACCAAAAATATTTAATATAATATTAAAAATATTAAACTACAATATATATATATATATATATATGGAGGGTGGCTATCAAATGAGAACCAAATTAAAATGAGAACATTTAAAAACTACATTTTGATGCATTAAAAGTTCATAAAACTGATATAATGCATAACTAATTATCATTATTTAGGTGTTTAACAACACATTCATCCGTCAAAATTGAAAAAATCACGTTTTTTGTTCGATGCATCATTTTGATGAATATGCATCCAAGATGGATGCACAGAACAAAAAACGTGAGTTTTTTTAATTTGACAGATCTGTGTTGTTATACACTTAAATAATGATAATTAGTTATGCACTATGTTAGTTTTATGAACGTTTAATACATCAAAATGATGTTTTTAAGTGTTCTCAGCGTTTTATTTTAAAAGTTTTTCACCATAATGGAACCCTATATATGGATATATAGTAATAA
This sequence comes from Erigeron canadensis, assembly GCF_010389155.1. Taxonomy (NCBI): domain Eukaryota; kingdom Viridiplantae; phylum Streptophyta; class Magnoliopsida; order Asterales; family Asteraceae; genus Erigeron; species Erigeron canadensis. The sequence continues at coordinate 29,202,873 of NC_057767.1, read as the reverse complement.
TTTCTTACCAAAATTATAGGATACATTTATGCATGTTATATACAAAAAGATTATTTTATCCGGAAAAAAAAAATTAGAGTAATAGAGTATATGTAAATATATGGAAGTGTGTAGCCTCTAATTTAACTTTACTATATATAAAAAATAGGATGGTTAGAAAAAATATTAGAGACAAGCATGAAACATAATCAAACCGCCGACCTTACTTGATTTCGATGTTTAAAAGTAGCAGGGTAGCGCATGTGGTGGCGACGGTGACGGCGGTAGTGTCGGCAGCGGTGACGGTGGCGATAGTAAGAATTGCGGCAGGGCGGCACTGGTGGTGTGTAAAAGTAATTGATTTTGATGTTTAAAGGTGTTAGTGTAGTTATTTTAAGGGTTGAGAGATCTACATTGGCTATGATTGGCACAAGCTTTTTAAGAGCTTTTCAGGAGCTTTAGCTTTTTATTTAAAAAAAAAAGTTTAAAAATATTAAAAGTTTTGTTTGGATGCAACTAGATTTAGCTTTTATTTGAAAGAAAAAGCTTCAAAATGAAACGCTAGTTGAATTAGCGTTTCAGGAGCTTTAGCTTTTCGATGAAGCTTTTACTCTTAGGGTATGTTTGACAAAAGTAGTTGTAGCTGGTAGCTGTAACTTGTAGCTGTAACTTGTAGCTGTAGCTTTTATTTTATAAAAGTGTTTGGTATGATAATTGTAGCTGCAACTTGCAACTTCAAGAGGTATTTGTGTAGTTTGAAAGATTAAAAGCTCATTCGAAAAGCTAAAGCTCCTGAAACGCTACTTCAAATAGCGTTTCGTTTTGGAGCTTTTTCTTTCAAATTAAAGATAAAGTTAGTTGCATCCAAACAAAACTATTGTAATTGTTTCATTAAGGGTGTTATAGATATATTAGGTGGAAATAATTAAATTAGTGATTAAAGAAAAAAGATATCTTTGATTTTTCAAAGACTTAAAGTTTAAGAAAAAAAAAAACATTTGTTTTATTAGATAACATAGATCCGTTAAGATAATATTATTTTAAATTGTTATATTGACATATTTGAAAACTATACAATATGTAATATGTGCATTATATATAAATTAAACCTTATTATCCAATAACTTATAATTTCAAAAATTACATTAAACCCTGAGCTAACTTACACCTATGTATACCATATTATTACATAATGAATAAACAAATATAACAAGTTATATAATATTTATAATTAAATAACTAACTTATTATGTGGCTCGCTTGACATTGTGATGGAGAAACCATTAATGAATGTTTACATCCTTATGATGAGTTTAACCTGGTTTTTGCATATTAATCTATATGGATGTGTTTTTGCACTTAAATCTATACTGACGTTTATTTTATAATATGTATCGTTCACTTCAACTTTTACAACTGTTTTTACTTTATAACTTACGAGGAACAGTATGAAATGAGATATAAACGTGCAACGCACGAGGTCTAATCTAGTGTGTGTATATATATATATATATGTATATATATAAGTTAAAAGGGACACATGTCGTTTAAGTATTACGCCATGTATCCATCAATGGATGCTACAATCCTGTTTTAATTTATTGGTAGATAGATAATACAAACTAACTTTCTTTTTACTTTCTATCTTTATGATACAACAAATTCCTTCTTAATATCACTAACGGTATCTATAAAACTATTGAATCCCTAATATACATTTAATGAAATTAATCAACAATATATACCCCTTAATTCTTAAAATAATTACACCATGTTTTTTACATTAATAACTTATACTACTCGCCGCCTTCATCAACTTTACACGCCACTGTCATCATCACGTTGTTGCTATCACCATCATCATTGCATTTTATAGGTATTCGTTTAACTCTAATAAATGCGACCTAATGAAGTATTTTTTGACCATAACCAAACCTTTTTTTGATGCCTTCAAAATTATACATAACAAGATTTGAACCTAATATTTTTTTTCGCGTTAAGAAGTGTGGTGCTATGTCACCTTGAAATTCTTTAATGAACTTGAATATAGTTATTTAAGATAAAATATTATTTTGCAAAATACTCCTAGTTCTCGTACTTGGATGTTATATGTTGGTGTCCTTGTGCATATGGCACCTGCATCAAGTATCTTATTTTGTCAGATACCCATCCTTTTTAATATAAGCCTCAAATTAGTCTATCAGAAGGTAAAATATCTATCACAATTTCAGACGTCTTAAAAAACAATATTCGATAAGAAAAGAGTTTTATTGGTCTATTTATGTAAAGGTAGAAAATAATTTGATAAATTCTCATTTGTTAATGAGAATATTCTAGTAAAATTTTGCCTTAGAAAAATTTAAAATATTAGACTTCAAACTAATTAAATTCTTTTATCCTGTAATATAGATAAAATGGTCTCTTGAAACAAAACAATAAGATGTTTGAGGTAAAGGATAAAATTTTTTTTTTTAAAAGTTGTTTTTTCCATCTTTGAGTTTAAATTTAATCTTAATTCTCACATTCTTTTGTTTTTGCAATTTTCTTGGTGTATTTTTGAATTTAATTTATAAAGGGAAAATCTGATTGAAAGTGAAGTCTAATTATTTTTTATAAATAAACTATAAAATCCTTTTATTTTATTCTTTTGGTTTGGGTCCCAAAAACTACAAGGCCCCTAATTTTTGTATATTGTGCTTAAGGTTTATATTATTTGGGCTAATATTATACCAAATAATAAGAGATAAGTCTTAACTCTAAAGAAATAAGCAGATGGCAAGAAAAGAAGGAGACGGAGTAAGAATTAAACAGACGCTAAAGAAGCAGACCAGTGACGAGCAGGAGCTGTTGGCAGCAAAACAATGTAGAAGGAAGTAGCAACTGTGATCCTTCACCTTAGCATGTACTTTATTTTTGTCTTTCTTTTTTTGCTTACTTTACTTTGAATGCTAATAAACTAGACCTTTAAAATCGATCTCGTTTAAGGCCATCAAAAAGGTTGAGCTGGCTCTGGTTAGATGAGTGATATTCTCACAACATCAACTAGTCGTCCACAACAATTTATGTTTTACATAGTTGTACGTTATACACCAAAATACGTATAGTTATGCTCTTATGATTGTTAAAAAGTGTTGTGAGATTATTACTACTCATATTATTAGGGTGTGAAGTGTAAAATTTTTCATATCGTTGAGTTTTCACATTCTCTTTCTTTTCTATTACCTTCTGTTATGTAAAGAAGTGATATTACTATGATACAATTTAATTAACTTACCACGCATAGTATACAGATTATAACATACTATATATATATATATATGAGAAAAGTGAGTGTGTGGTTGTCATGTATCTAAGTTAGGTATGGAACCACTCGAATACTAATTTTTTAATATTTTAAATAGAGTAAATTACTGAAATGGTACCTGTGGTTTGGTCGAAATTACTAGTTTCATACCTGTTAGATTTTAATTACGCCCATCATACTCATGGTTTACAATTTTGCACTCAGAAGGTACCTCACGCTAACGATCGTTAGTTATATCGTTAAGTAACTAACATGCCTTGCACGTGAGGTATGAAACGTGTAATATTATACAAACCACAGGTACCATATGTGTAATGTATAATTATTATTTATCAAAAAAAAATTAATTTATAAAAATATTTACTATTTTAAAATAATTTATAAGTATTTCAAATTTACAAAATATATATTATTTCTATGGTATAAAAACATAATTAATATATTATATAGTTAGTTACAATTGATAGTTTATTTTATTTTAATTTTATTAAACTCTCATTGAAAGTTTAAGAAAGATAAAAAGAAAAATTCATATAGGAATATTTTAATATAATACTAAAAAAAGTAACTCAACTGAAAATGATTTTTATTAAACAATCAATTCAATTTTTATAAATTTTTTTTGCATAATAATAATTAATTAATGTTTTGGCTAGTAATCAAACGCAAGACAAGGAACTTGAACCTTGGTGAAATAACACAAGAACAAAAGCATTATTAATGAGCTATCAACGTATTAGTGATAATAATAAATTATTAATATTTTTAAAAATAATAATCTTAGAACTTTAATACAATTTTTTTAAAAAAAATATATATATAATATTAATTTTTTTAAATAAATTTATAATAAAATTTGTAAACCAACAATAGTTTTTAAATAAATAAAATAATTTTAGAAGGATAATAGTTTTATTTAAAAAGCATTAAATTTATTATAAAAATAAATATCTTGATAAATAATAAGTGTGATTTACACGGATGGTACCTATGGTTTGTATAATATTACATGTTTCATGCCTCATGTGCAAGGCACATTGGCTACTTAACGATACAACTAACGATCGTCAACTTGAGGTACCTTCCGAGTGCGAAATTGTAAACCATGGGTATGATGGACGTAATTTAAATCTAACAGGTATGAAAATAGTAATTTCGACCAAACCATAAGTACCATTTCAGTAATTTACTCTTTTAAATATATAAATGATGGGTCCCCATGTATTTTATGGATTAAAAAAATAAGATGTGAGGGGTTCTATACCCAAGTTAGGTACATAAGAACAACATACTCCCAACCCTCATATATATATATATATATATATATGTATATAGTGAAAAGTTATTTTGAGAACCCTTTTTTTTGCAAGAACCTTTGAGAACTTTTCAAATCAAGCCCAACCGATGATTATTCTTTACATGAAAATTTTTTTTTTGATTGTTTTCTGAATAATTTATTTGTAATTTTGAAGTTTATAATTGTGTAGAGGCATGGATTATCATCCGTTATACAATTATGTGGAGATTTGGATTCTTGATCACATATGCACGAATATTGCTATGATTACATGTGATCGACTTGCATACATGTGATCATAGCAATATCCGTGCACATGTGATCAAGAATCCAAATCTTCACATAATTGTATAACGGATGATAATCCATGCTCCACACAATTATAAACTTTAAAATTACACATAAGTTATTCAGAAAACAATCAAAAAACAATTTTCATGTAAAGAACAATCATCGGTTGGGCTTAATTTAAAAAGTTCTCAAAGGTTCTCGAAAAAAAAAATTCTCAAAACACAATTATAGTAAATTAATCTTGATAACAATATTTACTTTCTTGGAAATTTTATGTTGGATATATTTTGGTTAATCTTTGATTTAACTATAGTTGATTTTAGTTCACGTTTAATTGCTTTGTAGTTACTTATAGAGTTATAGTATATTTGTGTTTTAAAAAAAAAGGAAAATCTAATATACAGCTAGCAAATTGCATAATTGCATATGCAGCAAAGAAGTAGTTTTTATAAAATAACCCTTTTATCTTAAACAATGAACATCTTTGCCCTCTGAATTTTACTTTGTTGCAGCCAATTTTTATGCAGTCAACAGGATATATGATAATCCTCTTATAAAAAAAACCTTTTTTAGAAAAAAAAATGAAAAAGAATTAAGATTCCAAATTTTACTTAAAAAGGCTTGTACCACATCTTCACAAAATATATATCCCAAACAAAGAAAATTTGGAACAAAACATAAAGCACGTTTTCCTTCTTAAAAAACGAGTAGCATGATAATATGTGTATGGTCAAGAATTGTGAAACAATATTGTTCAAACGAAAAAAAAAATAATAAAAAATTGTGAGACAAACCACCGGGGATGGGGTCATGGGGGTGGATAGTACGATGTCTTACGTTTTGTCTTTCCAATATGTGGTTGATATAGGAATCGCATGGGATGTGTACGTCCTTTGGATCCATCCAAACCATATTTCATCATCTTGGGTTGGTTGTCAATCTCTCCAAGTATTTTGTTTTGATAATAAACCATTATTTATGGTTGTGCTAGATTATAATTCTAGCATCCACCATTGGTGCAAACGGTTTCAATATTACATGAGCTCAAATCGTTTTATCATGGAAAGTATTATATTGATATATTCATATCAAATATAATCAATAAACTTTTATAATAAAAAAGATATGCTATAAATTAGAGAAAAACAAAAATGCTGCTAAAAGCAGTCTGTTTTTAAATTCCCCTCTCGCCTCTTGAAAATCATATGTGTGGATATAAAATCTCCCCCAACATACTTATTAACCCCATAAATTATTGACTATAATTATACCTGCGTGACCCAGTAGTATGGTAAATGGCGTTCATCAAAAGATAAATAAATTTACGTTCAAATAAAATTTAAAAATGATATTAAAAAACTTCACCCATGACACATGTGATATAAATTATGGTATTTTAGCGTTAACCTTTTAACATGCTTGGGTAAATAGATATTGTGTTGTTATTTATTCATAAAATATTGAATATTAGTTTGATCTCTTAAAAGTTCTTTTAAAACAAAAAATTAACAACTTGATTACATGATACATATAAAAATAGAAAAATACACTCAATAACACAAGAGATAAAATATATTAATCAAAAAGAAAAAAAAAACATACACAAAAAGTACAGTAGTACACTACACAAAACATCTCTAGTTCTTTATAAAAATAATCATACTCTATCTCCTGACATTTTTTAACACTCTTTCTCATAAAAATGTTCCCATGCGAAATGATTGTTCTACCCTTGATGAATTAATTAATTATCTCTCTTTAATTCATTAATTTAAAGCATTTTCACTTAAAATACTTATAATACCCTTAAGAAAATAATTTACAACATGAACCCATCAACTCCTAATTACACTACCCCTTTTTACATTAATTATTTTTACAATAATAACCACACCGCCGCCACCCGTCATGCCACCACCACTACCAACCACCGCCACTACCACCACAACGTCGCTATCACCATCACAACCGCATTGCACGGGTAAAATGCTAGTAATCGTAAAGCCAAATTGCTTAAAAAAAGCCAATAATGTTTACGAAATAAAGGGATAATGGTTTAAGGTGGTTTGTAAATAGAGCCCAAGCCTTTTTTTTAGTTATCAAATGCTAATGTATAAATAATGTTTATATGTATTAAATAAAAAAATAAATAATTGACAGCTACATTAATTAGTTAAGCAACTAATACATTAAGCACTAGCTTAATGGCTAAAAAAAGAGTTTTTTTAGTCTTAAGTGTTGAATAATATATTAAGGGGCTTAATACGGCTATATTGACTAGTTAAAGCGATAATTTTTCGTCAATGGGTCACTCCAACCTAGATGATTCAGTTAGTTGACCGTTAAAATTTTTTTTACGGTGATTTACGTTAAGTTAATATATATTTGTTTGTTTCAAATCAATTAGATGCCTCGACGCTTTATAAATAGTCTTTAGCCCACATTTATGCTTTTAGTAATTGGTATGGAACAAGTAAAGTTGTTATAGACTTGTAGAAACATCAAACATGAGTGCTAAACAAAACGACGTAATTCGCCCAAATGCCAACTTTCCTCCTAGTGTTTGGGGAGATCAGTTTCTTATACAAAAAGAGGTGCAAAAAACTGAGTTTATATAAGTAGCATTTATTTTTAAATGTATGTACAAGTTTATTGGCAAATAGCTAACTTTGATCATGATTTATGTCTAAATGTAGCAAGCAGAGTTAGTTGATATAGAAGAAACAGTCAGAAATTTGAAAGATGATTTGAGAAAAGATATAATGACATCTATAGATGTTCAAATGGAACATACAAAGTTGTTAAATCTGATTGAGTCAATCCAACGCCTTGGCATAGCTTATATATTCGAAGACGAAATTAAGCAAGCCTTGCAACATATTCATGATGTTTATGGTGACAAGTGGAACAGCGGTAGCCCTTCCCTTTGGTTTCGACTCCTACGACAACAAGGCTTTTCTGTATCTTGTGGTAAGTATGCACAAACTTGATTACTAATCTTGTGAAATAGTAATTGGATTATAATGATCTTTATATGAACTGAGACAGATATATTCAACAACTACAGAGACAAGGACGGGTCTTTTAAGGAATCATTAACAAACGATGTCCAAGGTTTGCTTGAGCTGTATGAGGCAACATATCTAAGGGTACAAGGCGAAGATATACTAGATGAGGCTCTTGTATTTACAAAAACTCGTCTTGACAACATTGCAAAGGATCTTGTTCAAAGCAACTATGCCTTATCTACCCAAATAACCGAGGCACTAAAGCGACCTATACATAAAAGGTTGCCAAGATTGGAAGCGTTGCACTACATTCCTTTCTATCAACAACAAGTTTCTCATTATAACGAGTCGTTACTTAAACTTGCCAAATTAGATTTCAACCTGCTTCAATCGCTCCATAGGAAGGAGCTTAGCCAACTTTCAAGGTATATACGTTATATACTTAATTCCCCCAATATATACGAGTAATATTTTTTTTCGTTGTTCACTTCTACATATATGTTATTTTACTTTAGGTGGTGGAAAGGTCTTGATGTTCCAAAAAATCTACCATATGCAAGAGATAGATTGGTTGAATGTTACTTTTGGGCACTTGGTGTATACTTTGAGCCACAATATTCTCATTCTAGAATTTTTCTAGCAAAAGTTATCTCAATGTCAGCCGTTCTTGATGACACTTATGATGCTTATGGTACTTATGAAGAACTTCAGATCTTTACTGAAGCAATTCAAAGGTATTAATTGCACTTTTGACAAGTTTAATTAAGTTCATAAACTAATCTACAAGTTCATGTTCACGTACAAAACAAAGTTTCTTTTGATCAAACTAATCTAACAAGTTGTGCGTAATTAAATTATATATAGGTGGTCGATTACATGTATGGCTGTACTTCCAGAATACATGAAACTGATATTCCAGGCACTCATCGATATCTATGAAGAAATGGAAGAAATCTTGACAAAGGAGGGAAAATCATATCAACTTAGCTATGCCAAAGAGTCGGTAAGTGTATAACGACACCATTGATCAATTGTAATAATTTCTTGAAATTACTTCCAATTAATTAAAAAGATCCGCCCCGTGAATAATGTACAGATGAAAGAGCTTATTAGAAGCTATATGATGGAAGCAAAATGGGCAAATGAAGGGTACATACCAACAACAGAGGAGAACATGTCACTTAGGTTCGTGAGCAGCGGTTATAGCATGCTTGCAACAACATGTTTGGTTGGCATGGGAGATATAGCCACACACGAGTCGATGAAATGGGCTCTCGCAGGACCTCCTCTTGTCAAAGCTTCTTGTGCAATTGCTAGACTCATGGATGATATCTTCTCCCAAAGGGTACATACTTTTTTTACAGATAAAATGTTTGCAATGGGTTTCTAAGTTTTACTAATGGTGGGTTTATGTGACTTTTTCCCTCTTATGTTCTGAGACTGGTGATAGGGGTTTCTAATGAGTACGTTATTTTGTAAGGGTTCTCTAACACAGATCCGGTTAAAACAACCTATAGTATACTAGATATCTCATATTTACGAAATTCACAACTGTAAAAATTATATATAATATATTTTTTAAGTATTTTTTCTAAAAAGGCATTATTATCTTTATTTTTATTCATCCGAATCATTTTACTATTAGTTTGTTTTGAAATTTATAACTACACTTTGTAAAATCATATATTTTGATCCTTGCACTCTTTATGACTTCCAAATTGGTAACCAAATTTAACTATAAGTCAGGTAATTATGAAAAACTAAGTTACATTTTATGATACTAATGACTTTTAAGCTTTTACGTACTTTTACTACAAGTGCAAGAGGAGAAAGAAAGGAAGCATGTCACATCTAGTGTTGAAAGTTACATGAAAGAATATAATGTAACAGAGGAATATGTTCATGATCTATTTAACAAGAAAGTTGAAGAGGCATGGAAAGATATAAACCGTGAGCTCCTCATGTGTAAAGATGTTCCGATGCCTATAATAATTCGCGTGATCAACTTGACACGGGTGATGGATGTTCTATACAAAACTAAAGATAGTTTCACAAATGTGGGAGAAGAACTGATCAATCATATCAAATCGTTGCTTATTTGTGATATGGATCATATGAATTTCAGTTGTTCACACCGTTATCGAATGGATGTTTGATACTCTCTCTGTCCCATATTAAATGTCCAATTTTGATTTGTCAAGTCTTCTGCTTGCAACTTTGACCATAAATATCTTTGTTTGTGTTATATTATAGTTGATGAAAGTTATATTAATAAAAAGTATATTGAAAACTCAATCCGTCCATATATTTTATATGAAGTGTTATATAATATAGACAAATATTTTTACGGTCAAAGTTTAAAGCTTGACTTGATAAATCAAAATTAGACGTTTAATATGGGACGAAGGGAGTATATAATTAAACTCATAATAAGTTGTGTCCTTGACATCCAACGTTCGGTTTTGGCAATCTCAACATTGTATCGGATAAGGTCAAGTCATTTGATATTTCACCTTTAAATGTTTTTATTCATGCGACTTTATATTAATTAATATATGTACGTTAACGTGTCAATTGTAATTTGTATGCATGTTCCGTAATTAATATTTCATACTTTTCTCATCAATAAGGTGAAAATGAACTTTTCATAGTTAATTAGTTGTTTAAACCGGATCTATCACATTCAAACTGAATCAACTGCTAGTAAAGAACCCACCTAGGTTGGCTTTAACGACCTGACAAGACTTGAACTTTCACATACAATGAAAAACTAGAATGCCTCTAATCAGTTAAACTGAAAATAATACACCATAAATTAGCTTACATATATTTTCATGGATTCCAAAAGGTCTTTAATTTGTCAATTATTTGGCTTTTAACTTTTGAGTTTTGAGACTCCAATTCGTGACCCACAATCGTCAATCCCACATGAAGTGATGAAAGAAAACCTTTGAGGAGTTGTCGTAGACTGCTTTTTATGAAGAAATGACTTTCAAATACATTATTTGATATACCTTTTTGTACGTAATTATTATATGTTCTAATCTAAATTATTAGGTTAACAAATGCAATAAGTTAAAATAATCTAAGCATTTATGTATTTATGTAATGTAGTAGACTAGTTAGTAGAATGATTTGTCTTTTCAGGAGAAAAATAGATTTTTTTTGTTTTATTATTAAAATCTAAGAGCAGGAAACTAGAGATGTTCTTCTATTGCCTTAAAAAAAATTTTAAGAAAGAAAAAACATATATCGTTCCACGCCGCCAGCCCCCTTCACCCGCCTTAAAAAATTATAAGTCAAAAAAAACACCCATTCACCGGCCACAACCTCTTCACCGGTCATGCCCTTCGCCGGAAACCCCAGGTATGCCTCCAATCCTTTCTTTCTTTTTTTCTTTTTGGTTTCTTCGCAGACCACACCCTTCACCGTATATATTCAGTGATTTTTGAGATGTCTTTCCTTCCTCATTTTATTTTGACTTGTTGATACGAGGGAAAGTACCGTTGAGGGGGGTGAGATGTGGGGGTGATAGGTGATAGAGTGTAATAACTAATAAGTCATAGGAGGTGATAGGTCATAGAGGGTGATAGCCAAATTCCTTAGCCGTACGGGCTCCGTCCTCGGATTTAAAAATTCGTCGAAAGTATATCGAATGACATCTCTAATGAAAGAGAAATAACATGAAATTTTAAGAACACCCATACAATTTTTATAATTTATCGATATACGGTTTTTGAGATAAAAGATTTTGAATGAATTAGAGGAATAAAATGATTTATGAAGTAGAGAAAAAAATAAGTGGTTGAGATTTTGAGGAGAGAGAGAAAAATGAGTGGTTAGAAATTTTTTTTAATAGTGTTATGAATAAGTGACAGGGTATTTTGGGGTTTTCACTTATTTAAAGTTGAAAAAATTGGAGGGAATAAATGCATTATAATGTAGTAGAGATAGAGATAATCATTTGCCAATTTTGGTATCTCTTTTTTCATTTATGCTTATGTAATTCAATAATATTTGCTTAGTTTAGGGAATAGGAATGGCACTTTTTATTATTCAATGTTGCTGTAACATTACTAATTAAATTCTTTTGGTGAAATAATGCTAGTACATCGAGGTTCGAACCCTGGGTCTCCTGTGAGATCGTCGGGATGCCGTATTACTGGGCTACCTTTGAGATGGTTAGAAAATAATTCAATTAATCTAGCATATATCAGTGTTTGAGATATGAATTGATCAATTTCATGTAATGTGCCATTTCATGTGAATTGATCAATTTTATGTACAAATATAGCATATATCAGCTAAGTAGTTAATGACTGGAATATCGGTGTTTCGGTACAGGACCGGTATGAGCGATATTGGTTTTTTTGGTGGTATTTCGGTGATTTTAAATATTAATATTTTATATATAAATTTTTACATTTTATATAATTCTATAACTTTTTAGTATAGAATAGGTAGAATTTTTACAAACCTTTTTGAGTTTTGAGGTAAGTATTCAGTAATCCTTACGAATCATGACTTGTACCATCTTGTAAACTTTATTTATGACTAATAATGCACTACTATAAAACAAATATTGTTACCTTTTAACATAAAATAAAACCAAAACCATAGTCTTTATAGTGACTTCCAGCTAAGCATGTTTTAATATAAGTTATAGCTAGCCGACATATCTTTCACACACATATACTTCTCTGCAAAAAAATTAAAAATGAAGAAACCAAACACCAGTAGTTCTGTTCTCTTTCGATCAATTAAACAACAACCACAACAAAAAAATAATCTTCCATAATAATAACATAAGAAGGGACGTCGGATGCTGCTTGAAGTCGTTGTTGCTGCTGCTTCATTGAAGAACTAGATCTCATAATGGGTTTTGAAGAAATTAGGTTTGTGTTGTTTTATTTTGGATGGGTTTTGTTATTCATGGGTTTAATTTACATATGGGCTTCAAAAAAGAAATTTGAAGAAAAAAAAATACCTGGTGGCTTGATTGAAGTCGCTGCTGCTGCTTGAAGCCCTAGTGGTTACTGCTTGAAGTGACGTTTTCTTTGATTGAAGAAATTTGATCCGATTCTGGGTTTTTAACGAATTTAGGTTGTTTTATTTAGGTGGGTTTTGTTATTGATGGGCTTAATTGATATAATGGGCTATCAAAAAGAAAAAAGGATCCTTTTTTTTTTATTAAATTAGGCCCATAAAATTGGACCGGTAAAACCACCGAAATGGCCGAAACTGGAAAGTCTAAATTTCGGTCAATACCACCGATATTCTCGGAAACGAAATCCAAACCGGTATATGAAACCGAAATTATACCTACTGACCGAAAACCGATATACCACCGGTATACCACCGAAATTGATAACACAGATAGAATTGAATAGATTTTATGATTATATATCACTCAAATGCATCCCTTTTCGTGTTATAGAAGACTTGTGAACCCCACTAGCTAATAAGTACATGTATGTGTTTTGAATCGTTCTTTCTAAGTTTCTATTGTTGGTTTAAAACCAAAGTTATCGACTTTTGAGTTTGAGATATGATCACATGATTGAAACGGTTTAGGCAAGTACGATGGTCATGGTCATCTTTTCGAGACTTGCATCAGCTAGCTAATTATTTTGAAAATATACAATAACTAGGAGTGTTTGTTTGGATTCTTGTGAATGGAGTATAAGATCATGAACTTAGAAGGCGATATTGTATATTGTTATATAGGCTATGACAAAGTGAACATCTTTCTTTTTTATGTGACAAACTGAACATTTCTTTGGTTGTTAATTAGTAGTATCGTTTCTTGGCAAAAATTAAATTAAGGTCCAGCCCTTTTACCAGATACTACACGTTAGTCGTGCTGAATATATTTCTTTATAATGTCATCTGTAATTTGTGTTGTTTTGAAATAAAAGTATCATAAAATAGCAAAGAAAATGAGATTTTAAGTCATTCTTGTATTCAATAATGACAAATAAAGCATAAGCTATATGAATGAAAATGAAACGTGAAGTTAGTGACAAGCCAAAACAACAATTATCAAGTGATATATACACATTCCCACTGTCATTTCTATTTGCAAACTAAACACCTTAGTTATTGCTTACTTCATGTGGTTAGGTCTCTTTGTTGCACCTTGGATTGAACCCGGCGAATAATTGATTGTAACGTCGGTTTTTCAAGTCACTGGAGAAAACAGGCTTTATGGTGTCAGCAAATGGAGTCTATCGGCTTTCCTCATCTCCTATATATAGGTTCATGTCGTGGCGCCACTCCTCTAGTAAATTGTTCGTTGGAGGTATCTATTCCCTCTCTTCATATCATTTATCTGCGTTGGTAGGACGGTTGAATGATGACCACTTCATGTGTATAATGCTCAAATTTGTTTTTAACTTTTTGTTTTCCATAAATTATTTTCCTCTCCGTTGTTTCTATTATTCACCAGTTCTAAACCCCGGAATTTATAATGAAATCCCCTGTTTATGTATGTCATCAAGTATGGTAACTGTTATGCTAAATTACTTTCTTGTGTATATACTGTATATGTTTTGGGATTAGTTTCTTCATGAACCTAGTCTGTCTAACTTTGTGCACGTAATAAGTTAACCAAATCAGCCATTAGAAGTTACCTGATAATGCCAGAGGTTATACTGCAGTTCGTGTATAGAGAAGTTCGTGTCCATTTTTTTTTATACTTTGTGACTTTGAACATTTGATGTATTGGAAGAAACAACAAATGATGATAATGCCTTGTTCTTTAAGATTTATGTTTACAGCCCATCGAACATGGGTCATTCAAGGATCCATCTATCTAAAGCAGTTGCAGTATATCTTAAAAAGTTGTTTGGTCCATGGGGATCATGCTTGTTGACTATGGATTAAATTTTGATGATGAAAACACAATTGAGCTGACTAAATCCCATTATTAGTAAAATTTTATGCTAAACCATTAACATTTTAGGCTATTTTCCTTTTTATTTCTTTTAGTAGTCTTGGATCATGGGTAATATATGTATGGGCACAGGTCTTTCGTATGATACCAACGAACCAGTTTTAAAAGACGCTTTTGGGCAGCATGGAGAAATAATTGAAGGTATATGACCACTTGCTGTAAAGTATCCAACCCATTTTCCCGTCTTTTTTGCCTCTCTATGGTTTCTGTAGTCTTCTTAACTTAGAGGCAACAACTTTAAAATTTTGGCCCTCTTATAAATGTAAGGATCGATATGGTTTATATTTATTTCAATTAGGTTGTAAATCGTTAAAAAGTGTATGTTTAATGCTCAAAGCTTCCTAACTCGCTTTATTAAGAAATACTTATCCGACTATTTTTGAAATAATAACAAAATTGTTATGAGTCAATCCATTCTGCTTTGACCTTTAGAATAATCAACTGGTACCCAACCCACCCATATCGCCTCCTCTACTTAACTAATGGGTGAGATTGTCATTTTTGCAGTGAAAGTTATATGTGATCACAAGAGTGGTAAATCCAAAGGGTATGGATTTGTGCATTTCAATTCTGAAGACTCTGCCCACAAAGCCTTGGTAGAAATGGATGGCCAGGTAATATTTAAATGATATACGATACCTTTTCTTTTAGATGTTGAAATTTTGGTTGTCCATATTATAATGATTGTACTGTTAATGCTTCTTTGTAGCTACTGGATGGTAGAAATATTCGAATCCAATATGCAAACAAGAAATAATAACCCCGAGAAGGCCAGGGCCAGTTTGATGTATCGAAATGGTAATACTTAATTTCTGCTATACTGTACGATCCATAGTCGCTTTCCAGAAAAAGGAATTTTACAAACTTAGCTGGAGGTCAGACCTATTCCTTTGTATAGATGAATGTCATATACCAAGGAACAAATATGTTAAATGAAAAAATTGATTAGGAAATATAATTTTTTTACTTTCATATCCATTCATTTGTTTAGCCAAAAGTTGTCTCACCATACATTGGCATCAAATCTAGATAAAATTAGGTTTAACCCGTTAATTTTACTTATAAGCATCACCAAATAATTAACAACTCCTATTAATCAAATAGTTGTGGTTGTTGTATAATAAAACACATTTTATATAATAATGCTGTAAAACCTATAATCTAAAAAGTGAAACGAAATTAAAATACATAATTAATTTAATAGGAAACCTCCAATATGAGTTAAAGTTGTATACGGTGTTGTTTTTGTGAGTTTGAAGTGGATTAGGATTAGGTTTGTGTTGAGATTAATTGTATTATCTTGCCCCCTTGTATATATAGAGAATCTATCAAACAATGAATTTAATTGAATCACATACATTTGATTTATCATCAAGATTTTTGTTTTTCGTTTGGTGATCATGGATGATGGTGATACAGTTGTGTTGATACCACCATCAGATGAAGCGGCATTAATCAAAGAAAAGGATAAAGAATCTGCAATGTTATTAGAGTTGAAAGAGTATACATCTGCCATTAGCCATACTTCTATCTATTCCGATCTCCGATGGCAGTTATATTTCTAGTTACGGTGTCCGTTGTACTATCTGATGATGATGATGTACAAAAGACACATCACTACAACAGCCTTATTATTCATTAGAAAAAACCGATTATTACAATTGTTCGTTGACGACTAAGGAATATGGAATCGAGTTCTATGTGGATTCATCAGATAGGTTTAACGAGAGTCTTGCAATAGATACTATTGAGAATACCATCATAACGGATTATGTAGATACCATCCAAGCCTATTGTAAGTATGAGCTCACCAAGTTCATAAGACGCCCCGATTTTCCTACCACTCCTTTCTTCTGTAGTAAGCTTGCAAGCCTCAGGAAGGAAGACATGATGATCAATTAAGGAAGACACCGGCTTTTGATGTTTAATTATTTATTTTACTGCTTTCGTTTATTGTTACTTGATAGTTATTATTAGTTAATTACAGTGCATTAGAAAGCAATTATTAGTTATTCGTATAATGAGTGGAATATTTTATGCGTTGTTATTGAACCGATTGTTTAATTGATTTCATGTTAAATTATTACGATTTTGGTTAGAAACAAAATTATCTTATACTTGAGATTGAGGTATTTCATGTTATTGAAATCGAGCTAGTTTTTGCAAGTATACCAACCCAAAACTGAGACTCTATAGAGAACTCCTCAAAACAACTGCGAATTATTTTCTTCTCCGATGTTTCTATTATTCACCACTTCTAATCCCGATATTACGAAATCCCCTGTTTATAATATGTCATGAATGGTAACTACTTTTTTGTCCCTCAAAAAAACAAAAATTACTTTTTTGTGTATATGTTTTGGGATTAGTTTCTTCATGAACTCTAGTCTGTTTAACTTTGTGCACAAAGTAAGTTAACTCAATCAGCCTGATTTAATCAGACACTAGTCAGATGTCTGATATGATGAAATCATAAAAAATAGACTCAATTATTGAGCGGGGTATGAGGGAGGTAAGCTGTATACAGTTTTATTTTTACCCAAAGGTAAAGAGACTGTTTTCATAAGAATTTCCAGCCACAATGAGGTATTAGTCGGAAAGTGTAAAGGGTTTAGTTACCATATTTGTCAGCTGAAAAAAGCAAAAAAAGATATACATGTCTGCTGAGTATCACCCGGCTACATATTAGACAATACATATACAATAGCAATCATATTGAACATATTAAACAACATAAATGTGTAAAAACATAATACGCATAGGCTCCTGCTAAAAACCTAACTTATGATATGAAAATAACAATGCAAACAAACATATAAAAAGGAATTAACTAGTAATTTCTAGGGCTCAGTGGACCCAAGAAAAAAAAGGTGTTAAACAACCTATGAAACAAAGTAACTTATGTTTCCTAGCTAAAGTATTAATAGTGCTCTTACCTAATTCTCAAAACCACTAAATTAATCATAGTCCTCTAAAAACCCTCTCATTGGTCATGTCCTTCGAAAGACAAAATATTTTTGGGTCAACATAAACGTTAGAGTAACCTCCTAGTCCTCATTCGGTTTAGGTCTCATAGAACCAAACTCTAAGTAAAAAATATATATAATATATTCCTATAATGAAAAAAATAATATATTCAATTGTTTGTTATGAACAAAATAAATAAAACACTAGGAGTTTCAAAAAAAAATACCGTATATCCCCTAAGGGATGTTGAAATTTTCTTTAAATAAAAGTACAAAATAAAAGAAGCAAAATAGATGATTTTGAAGAGAAAAATAGGATTAAAATACTATTTACATAAAGCATAATTAATTGGATAGAACTTTTGTTGTATTTTTAGTTATATTTTTAAAAAATAAATCTTATGATCTATTATACAGTTAACATTTTCTAATTTTATTTTATATAGTTAGTTTCTACTTCGAGATAGCTCTTTAGCGCGGACCTGATTAAGGCAACGTATGTTAGACCTCTCGCTGTCGAATCGCGACACGAAGTTTCAATCGAAATTCACCTTTCAAAAAAAAAAGAGTTAATGATAAGTAAAAAAATGGGATCTTGTGCCAAACTGCTAACAGCCAAGCTGGTCAAAGGTACTCTCGGTTTACCCAAGGTTTTGAATTCGATCTTTAGGGATGACAAACCTTGGTTTTTCCCTCTGAATAATTGTAACTGCTCATGGTCACCATCTCGTTGTGTAGGGTACGTGCTATACGTTGAGGTTTTCTCAATTTCGTATACCGACTAAATGTTCGGGAAAAAAAATAGGATCTTGTTAAAAACAATCGTAATAGTAGTTAAGATACATAAAATATAAGTATATTTACCATAAAATTTAGAGGTAAACTTTTGATATGAATGTATAATTTTTTTATGCATGTTAATTAAAGTTTTTAGGGTTTTATTTAACATTTTCTATAAAAAAAAAATATATACACGTTATTTTAAATTTAGGAAAAATTACATTTTTCGTCCTTGAACTTGACACGTTTTGCACTTTTCATCCTTAAAGTGAAAAAATACAAAAAAAAAACACTAAATTTGACACTTTTTTCACTTTTCGTCCCTGCGATAATGGTGTTAGTTTTTCTCCGTTAAGGTTGCCAACAT
Source organism: Erigeron canadensis (assembly GCF_010389155.1). Classification (NCBI taxonomy): domain Eukaryota; kingdom Viridiplantae; phylum Streptophyta; class Magnoliopsida; order Asterales; family Asteraceae; genus Erigeron; species Erigeron canadensis. The sequence continues at coordinate 29,183,926 of NC_057767.1, read as the reverse complement.
TCGTTAGTTTTTTGTTCACTTTTCGGCCTTTCCCTTTTTTCACTTTTTATTTTTATTTTTGAAAACATCAAAGTTGCCAGGCGATGTAGAAATCGTACAAGATTAGGCAACAAATCTTAAAAGAAACTACTAAATGAGTATAATCAGTATCAAACAATACAAAGAAAGCAAGAATATCTATGAACACATGACTATTATGAAAAAAAGGATTAGGCAACAAATCTTAAAGGAAACTACTAAATGAGTATAATCAGTATCAAACAATACAAAGAAAGCAAGAATATCTATAACTTTCAAATACGGTTTATACACGATTAGGCAGTTTTGAAATTATGAAAAAAAGGGAAGGACAAAAAGTGAACAATAAAACTAACGAATGTTGGCAACCTTAACGGAGAAAAACTAACACCATTATCGCAGATGAAAAGTGAAAAAAATGTCAAGTTTAAGACTTTAAGATATTTTTTGCTATTTTTTCACTTTAAGAACAAAAAGTGCAAAACGTGCCAAGTTTAAGGACCAATCACAACCCTCAATTTATCAAAATTAATTAAATCAACACATGTCTAAATTAATTTACACTTTTTGTTTTTCATCAACAATTTACATTTTAAACTCAAATTAAAAATAATTAATACTTTATCATGTCTAAATTAATTTACATCTTTTTGTTTTTCATCACCAATTTACACTATAAACCCAATATAAAAATAACTAATATTTTATTATATAATCTCTATCTAATAACTAAAAATATAGCTAAAAGTTAGAGAGGTTGCAACATTTAGATTAATATGAATATATATTTATATCAAAAATTTATTTTATATTATTAATTGTAATCAAACTAATTGTAATACTATTGTTATTAGTAATTGTAATCAAACTATAATTAGAATAACTATTATTGTTATTACTATTTAGAATCAAATTATATTTAGAATACAAATTCTTCTTATATAAACGGAATCTTACAAAATAAATCACAGCACACGAAATTATTGAAATCTCCACGAACCAGCTGCTACTTTTATTTTTCTTATATAAACTGAATCCTACAAATAAAGTTATTCTTTTGCAAGACATCAATAAGAGCTCGGTCAATTGTGTAATCAAAATTAAGATAAATGAAACTCTACTTACACATGCAACCTTTATATGATTTAGCGTTTAGTATTTACATAAATAACTCAATATCTTTATAAGTATATTTTTATATTTAAGGTATAAGTATTCTTTTTTTGTTCCATATACTAATTTTTATACTAATAATGTTGTAAAAGCCGTGTATTTGTTACGGGTCTAAAATCTAGGTGGTTTATTACTATTCACCAAATGCAGTTTAAATAATTTCGTTAGTCAAAGTCTTTTTTCACAAAACATCATGAAGCACAATTCCAAAACTTCAAAATGTTTAAAATCCAAAAAATTCAAAAAGAGAAGCAAAAGAAACACACCCATTTAGCGGGAACTATAAATAATTCAAAATTTTCATTCTATCTTCCTATTGGTCCATCCCACTTCACACGGATCGCAATCATCCCAATCCAACGGCTGACAATCCTTCCTCTCACAATCCCAAATCCCCCTCTCCAAATCTCTCTATATATAGCCAAATCTCTAATTCTCTATCATCAAACACACACACACAAACACACCCAAATTCTCTCTTATCATTTTTACAAAACTTCTCTTTAGTTATCAAAAAAATTCAACAAATGGAATCACAAACAAAAGCAAAGAAAGGTTTCGGAGGCCGAAAAGCCGGTGCTGGTCCACGAAAGAAGGCCGTAACCCGTTCAATCAAAGCCGGTCTACAATTCCCAGTCGGCAGAATCGGCCGGTTTTTAAAAAAAGGCCGGTATGCACAACGTGTCGGTAGCGGTGCCCCTGTTTACCTTGCTGCTGTTCTCGAGTATCTCGCAGCAGAAGTACCATCTCTATCCTATACAATGATATTTATGTATTATATATTTATTTATATATGTGTTTTTTTTTAAATGGAAAAATAGGTGTTGGAATTGGCTGGAAATGCGGCGAGGGACAACAAGAAGAACAGAATAATACCTAGACATGTATTGTTGGCAATCAGGAATGACGAAGAGTTAGGAAAACTGTTGGCTGGTGTGACAATTGCACATGGTGGTGTGTTGCCAAACATTAACCCGGTTTTGTTGCCTAAGAAAACCGCCGCCACGAAAGAACCAAAGTCGCCGGCTAAGGCTGCCAAGTCACCTAAGAAGGCCGCGGCTGCTTAGATGGATTAATAATTAATTGATTGTTGAAAGTGTTTTGGTTTGGTTTGGTTAGAGATGGTAGAAATAGTATGTATGGTTAGTTGATGTAATCAGGTGTTATTAATGAATCAATGGAACTTCTTGTTTCTTACCTATTATTTGTTAAGATTATTATTATTATTAGTTTTATAAATTTAATTAATTGGATATCAAATTGTTTGGCCGAACTGTAGTAATTATAATTTTTAAGAATTAGATCTAGATCCAAAATCAATATTCAATAACCATAATTGTAGATGAAAGTTATTTTTTTTTATTTCTATGTTCTTAAACTATGAACCTCTTTAGTTCTGCCGTTAAAAAAAATAAAAAAAATAAATTTACCTCTTTAGTTAAGTCTGTAATATCGTGTTGTCTTCACAATGAACTTCACGACGTGAGTAAGTAAAACATAAAAAAATTACTACCCGCTACGTGTTGTTGCAAATTGCAACATCTATGTTAACCCCTTGATTAATACGAGTATATGTTTGATAAAACCTTTTTGCATTTCAAAACTACTTCAATTGTGTAATTTTCCAAAGAAATTTATGCAGGAACTTCATGGGCCGAACCAACTCAACCAAATTCTATTTAATAATCAAAATTTTAAGAAGAGTGACAGATGGGTTCGAACAGAAGACTAACTACATAATAATGATAGAAATTGGCATGTCAAAGATGGCGCTTTAAAATAGTGTCCTATTGCGAACTGCGTAAACAAAAGTTATCTAATAAGTTTCTAATATAAAAGCATTTATCCCATACGGGGCACAAGACCACACTGTCGATCCAAAATTTTTGAAAACAAGCACGATCCAGATTTATTCCCTGTTATACATCGTCGGAAGGGCCAAGTGGCGTCATCTCTGTCTCCCTGATGTCATTTCTTCTCCATCTAGAATGCAATGACGTAGATAAGTATATATCTATATTTTCTTCTAAATTTAAGTGGAGAGTGAGATGATCACGTACGTTTAGACTATGCGATAATCAAACAGACTTGTGCAGCATTTGGAGCAGATGAGATGAAACTGTCAGTGCAGTTTGAAGCGAGTATCTACTAGCACCTAGATGTAGCATACAAGTAATTTATTCAACCAGGCTTTCAAGATGATCCAGCACACTATCGAGTTTGTTAGACTAACCATTCAAGACATAGTGACATACAGCTAAGGCTTCGAATCTGCACCATTGTAGTCTTTCTGATTCTATAACATAAGCATCTTCTTCTTTTTTCTGAACGACATTCTATTCTATTGTACTCCTAAATCACACACATGCCTGGAAATCAGGACTCTCACAAAACCACTATCACTATTAATTTTCCATCACATTTGCCCCCTAACCTGAAAAATACAAAACATAAACGACTAATAAAATACATAAAAACTTGTTGACAAGAAATACATAACAAACAGGTGATTCTAAAATTTCAACCAACACAAGCAGGCAACATCGACCCTCTATGATTGAACTCGTATCAACATCTAAATTAAGTTGGAAGGCTCAACTCAATACTCATGGCTAGAAAAGACCAGATAAAGTTCCGACAAAACATTATTATACTATTAGATAAGATCAGATTATAATATGTCGACTATATTGCTGTTTGCTAACCTGAACCAGGCAATCGGCAAGGAAACTAGCTCTTTTTAGTTGTAATTCCCCTCACAAGTCTGATAGTTTTGGTTATTTGATAAACTCAACTTGCCCCCCAGAACACTGCTACACATTAAAAGGACTTATAAAGTTATAATTGGTAAAAAGTGTTCCAATTTTATTTTAAAAGCTGGTAACATGAAATAAAAAGTTTCCAAAGGCATGCATATGTAGAAGATATTAAAACATAAGTAGTATGCCAAACAGCGGTTGTTGGATTTATATTATGAGTACAGACCAGAAGTGAACATTTAAGCCACAATAATTAGTTTCTGAGCTTAGACTAGATTCAATCACTCAAACAATTTCAAGAACCACAGGTGTAACCCTCAAAGGAGTATTACCCTGGAAACCAGAGATGACAACATCAACCCATGTATACGAAATAGGTCAATCCAGGTTGCATTTAATAGGTATGGGTCAAATGATTAAACTAAAAAGATAGCAGTCAAAAGATTTAGTCAAACGGGTCAAAGGTCATCTAAAGTTTATTGAAATCCTTACAAAGTCTCAGTCATCTAATTTTATTAAATTCACTTTTAGTTGCATTTATACATATTTCGTAATCACAAGAACACATTAACTAGTTATAAGATGGTCAAAAGGGGTTGGTTGGCCAAACCAGCCTAACCCAAGCTCCAACCTGTATATTTTGCGAGTTCTACTTAATATTATGTGTTACAGGTAAAGCGTAAATGTACTCATTTCACTCTCAGATATTGAACTCGGCAGGTGAGTAAATTCATGTCAACATTTCAAACTTAATAAGTAGAAAAAAATCAGGAGATTAAGATTTGCTTTGATATTACCTTATGTCAAAGAAGATTAACGAAGTTTGTATTCTCTTCTTCTAAAATGAGTTAGAGCCTCAAAAATGCATCGAGGAATGTTATGACTGCCCATGCCAAGCAGTGAACACTTGGGATTCTCCAAAATACATCCCAGGTTTGATTCCCACCAGCTTCAACCATGCTAATCTAGCTTCATACACAAAATCAGACGAATCTCATAATTCAGTGTCCAAACCCCATAATCTTCTTTTCGGTTTTAAATTATGAGCTATTTATTGTATACTATCCACTATTATTAAGGGAAAAAATAAGGATGAAAGAAAAATATCGAAGAAAATGCATAACCCACAAATCAAATAAATTAGCTACATAATATTATATATTGTCTTTACACCATCCTTAGTAAATACAAGTTCTGATTTATCAATTTTAATTTGCTAAATTATCAAGTCAATTCAGAATTAGAACTTTCTTCATCTACTTTCTTTCAGTCTCCTTTTTTGGTTCATCATATCATTATAGATTGCATTTAACACGGGCTAAGAACATAATTCCGCAAGTAAAATCAAGTTACAGATGACATACTTGGACAACGGACAACCAACCACACTCACATTATGAAAAAATATAGCTCGAGAGTAGCAACTCTCAACTCTGCCCAGCAATTATATAAATGTCCAAAGGAATAGGACCTGAATCACCTCAAAAATTAAAACTTCCCCATGCCCAATTTTAATTGTCCACATCCATGAAAAACACATTTTATAAAATAGGTTTTACTAATGAAGCATTTACTCGATACAATGCCTTTTAAGTTTTAACCTTGCATTTAAGACAGATCTGACTTCAAAAGCTGCAATAATAGTAAGGTATAATAGGAAACTCGAGACAAAAGATGTCTTTCTGTAAATGCGGACAGCTATTTTGAGACAAACTAACAGATTAGAGACAAATTAATGGGAAGGAGGGAGCAGCTTATAAAATCCAAAAAATGTAGCAATTTCTACTAAAAAGTTAACAAATTATGAATCATACTAAAGTTTACTAACCATGACAAGCACCCACTGGTTGCATGATAAGTAACTCTCGTTGGTGACACATGACCACCAGAAGAAGTGAAGCTGCACAAGCAAGTTTGACATATTACCATAATTACCTCATATAGTAACTACTTCAAACGATATTAAGCTTTATGTGGCACAAAATCTTACATTGATCATTTCATGAAAACAAAGGCTAAAATAGGCATCATAGCTGTAGTATAGTTTGATCTGCCTTCAACCCTCTTGTTATCATGTCATCACGGAATTCAATTGCTTTGGTCAATTCTCCAGCCACACAACAACCCCGTATTATAATATTATATGCCACTATATCTGGTTTCAAACCCTTATCGATCATGGAGCCCCATAGTTTAATTGCTTTTTGTATATCACCGATTCTACAATATTCATAAATAATGGTTGAGTAACTTACATGGTCAGGTAATATGCCACTATTATACATCTCTACCAAAGCCTCAGTAGCTTCTTGAAGTCTACCTACTTTACAGAAACCCCTGATCAATATATTGTACGTAACAGTATTTGCTAGAGACCCTTCAAGCATTACATTGTGAAGGACTACTGCTTTTTGCATATGCCCTTCGTTAGTAAGGCAGTCAAGGAAGCACCCATATGTAACATGATTCGGAATTATGCCATTAACTAGCATCTCCTTGAATAAAATTTCGGCATCATCAACATATCCTAATTTACATAAACAATCTATAATTACGGTGTATGTCACAACATTAGGGTTGCATCCTTCACCAATCATTATAACCCAATACCCAAGCGCTTTTCGAAGATCTCCTGCTTTGCCAAAAGCGTCAATTAAGCTAGTATATAAAACATTATCAGGCTTCATTGCCCGATCATGCATTTCTTTCAAAAAGTATAGTAACTTAGCTACATCACCATGTTTAGCGGATCCATTTATAAGCACAGAATAAGAAACGAGGTCCATTTTGATCCCATTTTCCACCATCTCGTTGCAAGCATTAATTGCATCATCGAGACATCCGTTCTGGCAGTACCCTTGCAAGAGAGCACTATAACACATTTCATTTAGCTTGTGATGCTGCTTCTTAAGGCTATTTACGAATTCTTTAGCTTCAGAAACCTTATTTATCAAACAAAGACCACTTATTAACGATCTAAAGGTATACGTATCTGGTTTAAGACCCCTGTTCACCATATCATCAAACAGTTCAAATGCCTTTATCGTATTTCCTTCTTGACAATACCCCTCAATCATCACATTATACGTTATCTCATTTGGCATGATATTTCTTTCCACCATTTCATGAAACAAAGCACGTGCTTCTTCCATCCTTTTTGCACGACAGAGACCAGAAATCAGTGCAGTAAATGTATACGTGTTTGGAAAAACCCCTTTTCTCGTCATCTCATGATACAGCCTCAACGCCTTGGGCACATCTTTTTGTTTACAACAGCCGTCTATCAAAGACGTATATGTCGCAACAGTCGGATTTAAACCTTGACAAACCATATCGTCAAAAAATGATTCCGCAATATGTAGTTTTCCTAACCTACAAGCTCCAAATATTAAAGAATTATACGGATAAACAGACATTCGTATACCTGCATTATTCATTTCTTCAAGAAGAGCACGTGCACTATCAAGATTCCCTCTTTTGCACAACGAATCGATAATAATCGAGTAACTAACATCATTCGGGGCTAAACCTTTCACACCCATATTTCTAAAAAGCTTTTCCGCTTCAAGCACATGCCCCTCTCTACACAACCCGTTAATCAACGCATTATAAACAAACAAACTCGGCACCCCTCCAACACTCTCCAAATCATTCAAAAAATGATACGCACCAATAACATCCCCGTTTTTTCTCAACCCATCAACCATACCCGAAACAACCGCCTCACTTGGAACAAATCCCGCCTCTACCATTTCCCTAACTAAAACCCGAGCACTCTCAAACCGCCGCAACTTACTAAACCCCATAACTAAACTACAATAAGTCACAACATCCGCTTTCAAACCCTTCAACCGCAACCCGTCCTTCACCTCCATCGCCTCGTCCATCCGTTGCCCTTTACATAGCCCGTGAATCAACACATTATACACAACAATATTCCCTTCATTTTCCAACCGTCTCCCCATCTCCATCGCCCTATCAAAATCCTTAACCTCACACAAACACCGAATCACAGTACTATATATATACACATTCCCCTCAATACCATCTTCCCTCATCTCATCAAAATACCTCAAAACCAAATCAAACCGACGAATCCTAACCAATCCGTTAAACACATCGCTAATCGTCCTAATCTCGACCCTCAACCCCTTATGTTTCATCAAACACAAAACCGTAAACGAGTCCAAGATTCGTTTACTTTGAATAAACACATTAACTAGCAAATCAAACCCTAAACTAGTACTAAAGTTCAAATCTTTATAACAATTATAATAACATTCAAACATAATTTCGACATTTTTCGACCCGGGTGTTCGAAACAATAAAGTTTGGATTAAGGAAATTGCAGGCCATAAGTAATTAGACTGAGCTAAAGAATGTATTAAAATGCAAAACGACATCGTCGAATGATTAAAGTTTTTATGTAAGCCTAAAAAATTAAAAAAACGTAAAGATGATTTTGGAAATTTTAAGGTGTTAATAAGTACCTGTTCTATGTGGTGCGGTTTAAGGTTGTTGTTGTTGAAATATGATGATGTTTCGTTATAATTTTGGTTGGTTTTGATTATGGTGGTGAGAGTGGAGATTAGGTTGGTGTCGGTGGTGGAGTGGTGGGTGTCGGTGGTGGGGTGTGACGGAGATGTGGTGGTGGTCGGAGATGGGCGGAGGTGACGGTGACGGTGACGGTGACGGTGGATGTTTTTCATTTTTAGGTGGAAAATGAAAATGTTGAGAAGTTTGACAGTGGTGTACTTTAGGAACGATAAATTGAATTGAACACTTCAATTTTTGGTCAAATTAGAGTCTTTATTTATTTTTAATTGAAATTCAATTTTTTTAAAAATGTTTCAAAGTGAACTAAGTTAATATTAGATCAAAAATTGCATAAATTTCACTTTTACCCAGCTAAAATAGCGTCAAATAAATCACATTACTTTTAAGTTTTAAACCTAATAATAAAATGCTAAACAAAATCACATATTCGACGTACATATATTATTGCTCCAAGTCCACGGAACTTAACATACAGATGGTCAACTTGCACAACGACAAATATCAAGTGCTAATAAAGATTTACATACAAGTTAGTTAAACACTTCTGCAATCGTTTACGCGCACTTTTCATTGATGAATTAGTGGAAAATCATACACCCGAGTATAGCATATCGAGCAAAATGGCTGATTAATTAGCATTATGCTCATTGCAACTCTAGTGGAAGGCCAAAAGCTCCAAGGGAATCTTGTAGTCAGATATGTGTTAGTTAAAACTCTAAAGATACAAATATAACTTTCACAGTAAATAATTATTTGTTTAGCTAAATTACACAAGTTGGTTTCGTGGTGTAGTTGGTTATCACGTCAGTCTAACACACTGAAGGTCTCCGGTTCGAACCCGGGCGAAGCCATTTTGTTTTATTTTTTGGTTTTAACTGACTTTTTTAGGCTCTATAGTTTTAGTCCATATTAGCTTTGAAGTGTTTGACTTTGCGACTGAAGTTAACCATGCTTCATAGAAATTGAATAAGTAAGATCTTAAACTTGTGTAAGCTTATTACATCTTCAGTAGAAATTTTTTTTATCTTTGTCGATACTCGATCGCTAACTTCACTTGGATTTTTTAGACCCGAAGTTACTACAAGAAAAATGTATGATGTTAAGATCCAACAAGCTGTTAATCGCGTGTTTTATTTTTCATCTCTTCACTATTCTTGATGTAATATTCAACGTAACAGGATCTATGAAAAAGGGTCATCAATCAGAAGGAGAACGAAAGACTTATAGAATCCAGATTTCTGCTTTCGATAGGTAATGGGACGCATGGTGGTGGACTTTGACACGAGCTTTCAGCAACAGTTTTAAATCGCCGAAGTTTTACTCAGATCCCTCAAAGTTTGTTTAAAGGCAATGATTTCTGCACCGAGTATGCAAGTGATGTTTCACGAGTTCTTGGAATTGAAGCACGAATTCTAGGCAATAATCGAGCACTGCAACTCACGATAGAAAATCCTAAAAATTAAGTTGAGCAGCTTGCTTTGAACTGACTATGGATAGTGGTGTAACCTGCCGTTTCTCAAAAGCTCCACGATTAAATTTTAAACTGACCGTACATATTGCATACAAACAATGCATATAAACGCGGCCTTCTCAATTTAAAAGAATAATTATCGTTAAATACAACAACCCAAAACATCAGCTCAGGAGTCCTAATTAAAAGGCCTGCTTGATTCTTGTCTACAAGTAATACAAGTTAGTTGTTGTCTCAAGCCACCAAGACTTACTTGGTATCAGCTTTGCCGATGGTATGTAAATCAGTTAGTCAGTTAACTTATGGCGAGGAAATATAAGCCTCAAGATTGAACATAGTATATTGCTTGTATCAACGGTTCCAACATGATGATGGCCAGTACCATCGCCCATCGGTGCATCAACCAACAATAGATAGTAACGTCTAACGATATGTATGTCAAAGATATAACTCTCATGAATCAAAGCATAAAAATTGTCATTTCAAAGGGTATTTTTTTTTTTTATCAATGTTGTAGCTATGTTTCGACGGGCAAATGGCTTTTAATTAAAAACGAAAAGATATTTGAACTGTGACTAAAAGAACCAAGTAAAATAATGGCTAGTTTCCTTGATACTTACATGGTTCAGGTTAGGATTACCCACAGACATGTTGTTGGTTTGTTGCGGTCTCGTTGGAACTTCGTGTAATTTTTACTATGGGTCTAATCATATATAGAGGGTCAATGTAGTCTGCTTGTTATGTTTCCCGCCTTCCATAACACAATCACCTATATATCATGTGTTTCGTGATGGTTCATGGTTTGTTTTAGTACAAATGAAAAGAAAGATGAACAGGAGTTGATTACATAGTATCATTAGGAAAACCTTTCAAGTACAATAATGCAAAGTTAGAGCTTTGTGCTGTTGGCCTCTAGTTTGAGTCCATATAGCCTTAAGTATTGCCTTAATTTGTGCCTGAAGTAGCTGATTTTTCACTCAGATCCCACAAAGTTTGTTTTTTTGTAGGCAATAATTTGTGCACTGCAACTCACGATATAAAGACCTAAACCTTAGAACATGTAGATATTAATTAAGTTAAGCACTTACATTGACCTGACTATGGAATGTGGTGTAACCTGTCGTTTCTCAAAGCTCGCAGATTAAATTTTAAATAGAGTGTATTGCATAAAAACAAATGCATATGAACACGGCCTTCTCAACTTAGGAGAATAATTACCGTTAAATGCAACAACACAACATCAGCTCAGGAGTCCCAAACAGAAACAATACAAGTTAGCTGTTGTCTCAAGCCACCACGAGTTACTTGGTATTAGTTTTACTGATGGTATGTCGATCGGTTAGCCATGGTCAAAACTTATGCAGGGCAGCCAGTTAACTTATGGGGAGGAAATATAAGCCTCAAGATTAAACACAGTATTGCTTGTATCAATAGTTCCAGCATGATGATAGTCAGTACCATCGGTGCATCACTTTCATGAATCAAAGCATAAGAATTGTCATTTAATTTTTTTTTTTTCTTGTTGTAGCTATCAAAGCATAAGAATTGTCATTTTAAAAGAACAAAGTCAATGTAGCCCGCTTCACTGCTTGTACTGTTTGCCGCCGGTCATAACACAATTACCTATATGGCTATATATCATGTGTTTCGTGACGGTTCATGCTTTGTTTTAGTACAAATGAAATCTAAAAATGAAATGAAGAATAAAATCACATATTTGATGACATATACCGAGCAAAAAATTGCTCCAAGTCGACGGAACTTAATTTACAGATGGTTGACTAGCACAGCTACAAATATCAAGCACTAGGAAAGCTTTACAAGTTAGTTGAACACATCTGTAATTGTTCCTTTCGAGCACCTTTTATTAACCGATGAAGTAGTGAAGAATCATACACCGAGTCTAGCATATCGATCAAAATGGCTGATTAACTTGCATTATGCTCACTGCAACTCCAGTGAAAGGCCAAAAGCTCCAAGGAAAACTTGCAGTCAGATGTACAAATTAAAACTTCTAAAAAATACAAATATAACTATCCCATTAAATAACTACTTTTTTAGCTAAATAACACAAGTTGGTTTCGTGGTGTAGTTGGTTATCACGTCAGTCTAACACACTGAAGGTCTCCGGTTCGAACCCGGGCGAAGCCATTTTCTAATTTTTTTTTTGTCAAAACTGCAACTTTTTTAGGCTGAATAGTTTTAATCCATAATTCCATATTAGCTTAAGTGTTGCCTTTGTGACTGAACTTAACCATGCTTCATATATAGAAATTGAATAAGTAATATCTTAAACTTGTGTAAGCTTATTACTTCTTCAATCGAATTTCTTTTATCTTTGTCGATAGCTAACTTCACTTGTATTTTTGGACCCGAATTTACTAGAGAAAAAAAAAATGAAACTTGTGATATTGAGATTCAAGAAGCTGTTAATCTCGTGTTTCTCTTTTATGCTGCTCTATTCTTCACGTAAGACTAAACGGTACAAGGCGCGAGACAACGTTACTTTTCCAATTTTTTCTCCGAAACGCCCTCGAAAGCCGTGCAACGCCATGAACATTGCCCTGTTGGGCGTTATTGGTCAAATAGCATTGGTAGGCGTGAAATAATTGAAGCCTTCAATTTGTAGAAGAAAAAAGACGTTGGAGAACCAAACGGCTCTTTCAATGTTTTTTAATGTTTTTCTTTTTTTTTCACTTAACCCCCTTTTATTGTTTTTCTTTTTTTTTTTCACTTAACCCCTTTTTATTTAATATATATACACATATTTCACAACCATATTTTCACAACTATCTATCTATATACAAATTTTTATTCCATTTACACACAATTATTCATCCTTTCATCTATGGAGCCCAATGATATTTCTTCATCATCTTCATCATCATCTTCTATTATTCTATGGGTCTTTGACGAATACGATGACGCCGTCGAAAGTGCGGTAGTGTTAGCCATTAACTTAGTTAGACATGTTGTGGCCGAAAATGAAGATGAAGAACCACCACCGAGGGGATTTCATAGTAGGGTTGTTATTGATAGGCGACGGGAGGAGGCCGAACAACGGTTGATGCAAGACTATTTTGTTGATGCACCAACATTCAACCCGAGGCAATTTAGGCGTCGTTTCCGTATGCATAAACCTTTATTTTTAAGGATTACCGGTGACTTGGTGAGGGAGTATAGGTATTTTCAACAAAGATATAATGGTGCCGGGAAGCTTGGTTTCACGCCGATACAAAAATGTACGTCCACAATACGACAACTTGCATACGGTTTGGCTAGCGACCAACTAGACGAGTATTTGCACATGTCAGAAAGAACTTTAAGAGAGTCACTCCAACATTTTTGTATAGGTATTTTACTAAAAACTTTATATTTATACTCCTTTATAAAGATTATGCACCCCCCTCAAATTAGAAATAGTTACTCATATGTCACATACGAAATTACTAAATTGCCCCTTAATAAAAACCCACTATGGAAAGAGTTTTATAAATTACCAACTTTGCCCTTAATGAATTAATTTACACTATAAAACCTTATTTTAATACTTAACACTTTAAGCCCTTATCTTCTAAAAATTTCCACCTACACCACTTGACACTACCACCACCACCAATAGTACCATCACCGACACCACTAGACTGTCTTTTTCACCACCGTCGCCGCATTGCGCGGATACCATACTCGTATATATATATATATGGTTAATTGCATGTAATTCAAGTACTAGATAACTAGATATATAGCTATTTTCGATTAATATTAAACATATTTAGTCATAAGTCAGTCGTTGTACTCAAACTGTAGAAATTGGCACCCCATTAACGATGATACAGGAAGGATTAATATAGTTATACAGTGTGGACTCACGTTAATTAATAAAAACGTATTTTTTAATAAGTTATATTCGTTTTAAAAAAGCTATGGATAAGTTAAAAACCTCCTCTGTCATCAGACAAAGTTCCCCATTTCCACTTTTTTGTTTTGGCTTTTACAAGACAAAGTTTAAAACTATCCATTTATAAAGTTACCGAATTTTGCCTTCAGGAGTATCAAGCGGTTAAAAAGTTACCGAATTTTGCCTATCTTGCTGAGTGGGATTATTTAAGAAATAGCTCCAAGTTTGATGTGATAACCGATTGGAATCCAAAGGGTACTCTTGGTGAGCCGAGTAGGAAGAGGTCAAAGACGACGCCCGATTCGTCCGAGCCCCAAAGTGAAGGGTCTGCTAGACTGCTACGCGAGTTAATATCGATCTAAACACCACGGAGGAAGAGGGTGAGAGCTTGAGGGAGCGTCGGTATTACCGCCCAGGCGGTTTCTTGTGTAAGTCCGAATGTGGTTATGGCATTTGTGATATATGGACTCTGTTTTCTTGTGTTATGGATTCTGATGGGATTGTGATATATATATATATATATATTCTTGTTTAAGTTAAAGATGTATGTAGCTTTTGTCACCAACGATCCATTTGTTGTTGCATTGACTTTATATTGTGAAATGGCTTATAACATGGTAATAACAAATTCATTCAATGGGTATCTCAATAAAACTAGTTTATTTCCAGACAAACTGTGTCATACATACTTTCAGTCACATCCAAACCCAACGAATTTAGTGATATTTTGGACATTCTCAATTTTGAAGATTCTTTTTTGCAAATGTAAAAACTAAAGGTAAAGAATTGTAAAAAATAAAGTTTTATTAAAGAAAACATAAAACAAAAAAATAAAAAATACAAGTTTGGCCCACAAGAAGGGCTTCCTTTGAGAAGCCTTGCTCCAAGATAAAATGAGAGGAAACCTTGATGAGTGGATTGCCACTTGTTAAGAGATGCCCCTATGAAGGGCTTCCTCATAAAGCGTGCTCCCATTAGTCTAATATATTCAAAGTAATAGGATTTATGAAACAGGATCATCAATCAGAAGGAGAACAAAGAGTTATAGAATTGAGAATTCAGATTTCTGCTTTTGATAGGTAATGGGACGCATGGTGTTGGACTTTGACACAAGCTTTCAGCAGCAATTTAATTTAAATCGCCGATTATTTACTCACAACGTTTTTATTTAAAGGCAATGATTTCTGCACCGAGTATGCAAGTGGTGTTTTTACGAGTTCTTTAGAGATGGTAGCATGAATACTAGGCAATAATCAAACACTGCAACTCACGACAGAAAGCCCTAATTAAAACTAATCAATGAAGATTTGAAGTCAAGCACTTGCTTTAACCTGACTATGGAATGTGGTGTAAGTGTAACCTGCCGTTGCTCAAAAGCTCGCAGGTTAAGTTTTAAATATATATGCATATTGAACATAAACAAATGCATATGAACGTGGCCTTCTCAATTTAGGAGAATAATTACTGTTAAATACAACTCAACATCAGCTCTGGAGTCCCAAAAGGCCTGCGTGATTCTTGTTTCAGTTTGCTGATGCCTGATGGTATATACTATATATATAGATTGTTTAGCCATGGTCAAGACTCATGTAGGTTAGTTAACTTATGGAGACGAAAGATAAGTCTCAAGATTGAACACAGAATTGCCTGTATCAACGGTTTCAACATGATGATGGCCAGTACCATCAGTACAACAACCGACAATAGAGATTAACTTCTAAGGATATGTATGTCAAAGCTATCACCCTCATGAACCAAAGCATAAAAATTGTCATTTTTAAGTTCTTTTTCAATGTTATAGCTATGTTTCGATGGGCAAAATGGCTTTAGTTAAAAACCAAAAAGACATTTGAATTGTGCCTTAAAGAACGAAGTAAAATGGTCAGTTTTCTTAATGATTGCATCGTTCAGATTAGGATTACTCAGACATGTTGTTGGCTTGTTGTGGTCTCATTGGAACTTCGTGTGATTGTTACTATGGGTCTAATCACATAGGGTCATGTAGCCTGCTTGTATTGTTTGCCGACGGCCATAACACAATCACCTATATATTATGTGTCTCGTGTGGTTCATTGTTTATTTTAGTACAAATGAAATGGAAGATTAACAGGAGTCGTTGCTTACATTGTAGCATTAGGAAAACCTTTCAAGTGCAATAACGCAAGTTAGAGCTTTGTTCTGTTGGCCTGAAGGAGTGAAGGTTAGTCGTATAAAATTTATAAAATGTGAACCAAACAATTCAAAATTTATTTATTTATTTAAAAAAAAAAGCCCAGTTGCCGAGAACCATAAACCGAGAGTAGCAGATGGAACATAAATGAACACTTCATTGTGAAAAAGTAGTATTAAAACTCTATTATTACTTTCCGGTTAAATTATAGCATTGTAGTAAAAAGAGTAAAAACGGTTTCGTGGTGTAGTTGGTTATCACGTCAGTCTAACACACTGAAGGTCTCCGGTTCGAACCCGGGCGAAGCCATGTTTTTTTCCATATATAAAACTTTTATTATATGCTTTGACTTTCGGGACTTTAATCAATCAATTTAGCTGTACAAAATTAGCCATTCTTAAATCAGATTCGTAAGTGAGGTAAAACAATAGAAATCACAAAACAACCTCGCCACTCGGATTGTTCCCTGGAGGCATCAAGTTGAAATTGAAACGAGTCAAATTCATCAAAAAAGGAGGAATAACTAGAAGAAACAAGTCCAACAAACTAACATCTTGCGCCTTGCTTCAGACAAACTTTGATTAAACACAAAATGTTTCCAAGAGTGTCTGGTCACTACTCAGTATACCTCTGATGTTTGGCTATTGCTGCAGATATATACCATGAACTATAAGGAATTCAGCACGGCGAGCATTTGAATCAATCATCAAGTATATACATGTTAGAGCTGATAAAATAAAGATATTGACTACATGTATCACTTTTAAATTAATGTTATAGACAATTTGATGGCATAAAATGAAAATTTGTAACTGCACTGCTGAAAAGTACAAAACGAAATACAACACCAAGTTGCTTTTTAGTTTGAAGTCACGGTTGAGTAACCTTCAGTTGCTCAATAGTTCCTACACAAAACTTAAACATGCGCATTGCATACAAATAAATGCACATAAAGCCTTATCATAATTACTATAAGTTACAACAACCCAGCATAAGTTCAAGAAAACCAAAAGTCTTGTGCGATTCCACTGAAAAAGTACAAGTTAGCCGGCTGTCTAGAGCCACCAAGACTATAATGGTACCAGGTTAACCAATGGTCTGTAGATCAGCTAGCCATGGCTAAGACTGATGCCGGTCTCTTAACTTATGGCGAGGAAAGATGAGTCCTAAGACTGAATACAGAATTGCTTGTATACATGACAAGACAAAGTTCCAACATGATGATGGCCAGTACCATGGGTACATCAGCCGAAAAAAGAGACTAATGATATGTCGAGGATATCGCCCCACCTGCATTAAAGCATAGGAGTTATGTATCTAAAAATCGTCTCGCATATTACTAAAACCTTTTCCTTGAAAGTAGAAGAGGTCACACATCCAGAGCATCTTCAATGGCATAATTTTTTATTAAAAACTTTCACAGAAAAGACTTTTACTTGAATGGTAAGTGAGTAAAAGCTCTACAAAACCGTAAACACTTAAAGTAAATCTAAATAAGGAAGAGAGAAGGTATTTTTTCTACCAATAGATTAGAATCTTAAAATGTACTGTTAAAAAGTCATTAAATTCAATGGGGAAAAACTTCTAGAAAAGGTTGGTGTGATAGTAAAATGCTTTAAAATAATCTCCAATTAGAGGTTCAGGTTCTCTAAGTTTAATGAAATTTAATTTGCAACTCGAGGTGTGAAGTGTGTTGTTGGTTAATGGGCCAGAACTTGGATTATTAGTAACTAATGTGTTAAAGGCGATTGCAAAAATCGTAATATTACAATGTCACTACTATAAAATTTTGAAAACAGTGATTCATGAGGTCGTATGCATTAAAACACATTGGGCGACTTTCAACCCATATAACCCGTTTCATTTCTCTTTAGCTAACTTTTTCTATTTGACTAGTTTGAGATGAAGGCATGGTCCAAATCGACCTGTTCAAAAGTATATGGATCAAACTCTCAAAATTGCCACTCTATGCCATTTCAAAAAATCTTTGAGAAAAGAAAATAACAAGAACCAACCAACAAAATCAGTAACTCATGCTGTTTTTGCATCAAAAATTTCTATTATCAAACAGCAGCGATTTTTACTCACCGGGAAAAGAAAATCCAGAGCATCCCAGGCCGCATGACGAACAGCTCTTGTTGGATACATTGGACCACCAGGAGAAGTGAAACTGTACAAGCATGTTTTAAGTCTGGTGCTTGTAGTCATTCTCAGTTCCAGGCCTTGGAGAACTTTAATGTGGGATAGATAATGTAACAACACTGGTTCCACTTTCAATTTTTGAAGCTACCCCAATGACCAATCAAACATAACATGTTAAGACTTTCACCTCACTAAGTATGGTAAATTTATGAAACACATAGTTTACTGGTGTTACCTGATCAGCTAGTTCAATAACAAATATGTCTGCAGGACCCCCAATGAAAAAAGCATTTGGGAATACTGGAAAGTTCTTTAAGAAGCTTTCAATCTTGTCAACTGTCAGAAACCTTGAAGTCACATACAATACGTTTGAAGCATGATCCTAGTTAATCAAAAAGTAGGACAGCTGTCCAATACCTTGATTATAAAGGAATATGAATCTTGAAAGAAGATGAAAGAGATCGCGTTGTGCCTGCAAATCATAAAGATAAAATTAGTTGCTAAAATACAATCAACTCTTTATTGCAAGAATAGTTGCTAAAATACAATCAACTCTTTATTGCAAGACTCTAGATAATATTAATATCCATATGTATCATAGGGGTGTATGGATCTGTGCCTTGAAACTGATTATTTGATTGTCAATATAAGTCGCAATAATCAGTTTTTTAATGTCTGATTATCTAATTATCTAAGAGTAAACTCAAATCACTAATTGTACACTTTTTAACCTAATCTGAGAATCTTTTATTTTAATTTCACAAATTGTTACTACTATTTTTCACAGAAATGTCATTTTTATCTTATCAACTGATATACTAAACAATGAGAGCTTGTGAAACATTTAATTTAAACATCTGAGTATCTGGTAATTACAGCCTCAAATAGCAGAAGCACATCCCAAGTAAAAACAAATTCCACGACAAAATCACTTTCAAAACACAGATCTAAACAACCTCCCTAAAAATATGCATAGAGATAATTCTTTACCTGCAAAGGGATTTTCTTCAGCCTCTCAGGTACCAATGCAACGTCCACAAGAAGATACTACAACCAATTAAAAAAAAGTTGTCACGAAAGAGGTCTCTACAAGGCTTGCAATAAAGATAGTATAAACTAAAGCCCTCATACCGAGAAAAGACTATGGAAGTGTGTCGTGTTTGTCTGGACATCAATCCTACATAAAACGATAAAAGCTAATCAGGATTACAAAAATATAATCGTATCCCTATGCATTTCTGGGTGGACGTAATTAACAAGCTGCAATGAGTAAATCGAATGAGTGCAAACCCCATACCAGAAGATATTTGTAGCACCTTGCACAAGAGCAGATGAGTAACGAAGAAGAACATCCGCACTATCAAGTTCAACTTCAAATAACTGCAAGATGGTCATACAGCAGTAAGCTTAAGCAAAGAAAAAGAAAATAATTCAATCTATCACAGTTGACTTGTGCATTAAATTCGAAGTCTAAAAAGGAACTTTACATAATGCTAGAGGTACCAAACTTATGTAAACTAGGAACCCTATAAATGACGAAATCGTTCATAAAAATGGAATTGATAGATGTATACATAAATATATGTTTGGAACTCCCTACAAATTGTTCGAAACTTATAATAAGCTTGAAATAATTAGGAACAGAGAACGGATGCATGATTTCCATATTCAAGACATATATCGATAATGACAATGACTCAAGAAAACACATAGAATTAGCTCAACAGTATAATCAAGTACTGAATGATCCAAAGACTCTATTGGTATTTACTTCTGGAGTTTAGGTGTTCAAATGATTGATGAGTTTCTCGACTAGACAGTGTAAATGAATATAAATCACAAATTTTAACCTTGTAAGTTCTAAATAGATACAACTGCCTAATAAGTGTTCCGGATTGATGAATTTTATGATTAAAAATATGTTTCAAATTCAACAAAGTATATCTTATAAAAAAGGCGGTGCCCTGTATAAGTTGCATACCCATTTATGGAACAGAAGAGCAAAAATATGGGAGGCAAATGGCTGGCTCCAGAGTTGAACAATCAAAACAAGTATTGGCTTCCCAAGCTCAGGTTGCAAGGAAAAATGATCAGCAAGCACATCATAAAAGCATATGGGTGCTTTAGCATCTATCCATGAATCAGAAGCTGCATCTTCTCTTCCCAGAATTATAGCTGTTCCAAATTCATTCCAGAAAAATAAGACCATGTAAATACCCAACATAAGTCTTTGGTGAAAAGTTAAATGGTATTTGGTCAATATATACCAGTATTAAATGTGGCAATTTCTCACCTTCAAATCTTTGTCTGTTTTATATGTAACATACATCATTGCAGTAATAGCTAAATAATGAATGGTTCCAACTTAACCAATCAATAATGAAATGTCACAAAGTAAAAAAAGACTACTCTGTAAAGTATACTATTCCATATAATCCAATGTCATAAGTCGTACAAACAATATATTACAAATGGAAAACATTAGATGTAAGATCCCTTAGCAGAATTAATACACCTTTTTCGTAACTTGCTTGAGATCTACTTAAAATTACCACAATACCAACAAAATTTGATACCAATGTAACCTCAGAAACTGTCATATGTACGGCATTTTTACACCAAATCCATCAAGTACATTCCTTTATAACTTTTCTAATCGAAAACCACACCCTTTCTTAGACACACTAACAAGCAAATGAATAGAAGCATAAAACTTGCACCGAACAGTATTCCTTGCCACATACATATTTAATGTGAGTTAAGAGCCACCACAACCATTTTCTAGGTAAAAGGCGGTGAGTATACCCCCCATATTCCACATCAATCTTTACATGCTGAAAACAGCATTGACCGTATTCTATCCATACGACATCAGAGTATAGAGTGAATCCAAATCATTAAACCACATAGGCTAAAGTGAGAAAGCCGAGCCTACGGTTTTACACACCGGTCTAAAAACCAACTACTTCTTCGGATTGGCACCGCTCTAACGAACTTTCATATCATCATTTGATTTCTAATTCCTCCACAACCGTCACAACAACATCCTAACCGCATTTTTTTCATATTATTTTTATAATATTTTCAATAATTCACCAAATATTTTAATATAAAAATGTTAAACATATAGATATACCTCTAGCACGATCATCAACTTCTAAAGCTATATCGGCGAATAACGCTTGTAATAAATCGCGTCTCTGATTCGGTGAAGCTATTGCCTGAATAATACATACATATTATATATATATATATATTATATTATATCAATTTTGTATTTTAACAGATCAACCAAATTACGCATAATCAAAATAAAATTGTAATAAACTTATATTTATATTTATATCTATATATATAAGGATAAAACCTTATGAAGCTTTTTATCGATCTCTTGAGTAAGGGCAGAGAAATAAGCAGAGCTTTTTGCAGTTACCGCAAATGGAGACATTCCGCATTTGTTTGATTTCTGAAAACTTAAAAAAATTTAAATTTAATTATATCACAAATTATAATTAATTGTTGTATTAATTTATTATTTTAATTAATGAGAATCTGATACCGGCAGTTACGATCACGACGGTGACGCTGGCGGTGTGGGTGGCGTGGCGGAAAAGCGACACCGTTTAATAAACAGATATTTGTAATTATTTTGTATTATTATATAGATATAGATATAGATATAGAATAGATAATAATAGTAGTAAAGAAATTATTATTTGTATTTGTAGTAATTTTGTTGGAATCTGATATTAAAGACAAACTATTGGTTTTCGTTTGACTACCAACAAAATATGTAAGTAAATTTTCAGATATGTTATGTTGTTATCACACCTTAAGTTTATGTAAATATGTTTTTAAAACCATTTTTGGGTGTTTAATATTCATGTAAAAAGTTTTTCTGTGAGCAACTAAATTATTGAATCTAAACTAATTGTCACAAATACAAGACAAATCATATTCTCTACAATTTTTAAACACTAAACTTTGAAGTGATTAGGAATTTCTTTATTTAGTTGTATTCTTTAGCTAACTTAAGAAAATAAAGGATATGAGAGAAAAAATAATTTTTCAATCTAATCACCTCAAAAATAAGGGAAAAACTTTTAAAGAAAAAATAACTAACCTTCCCCCTTTAATCCTTTCCACTCCTTCCCTTTCTATAATTAAAAAAATTTCTAAAGAATGGATTTTATAATTTTTCTATCAAAACTTTTTTTCTTTCCACCCTTAAAAAAACTAAACAATACAGTGTTATGCACCAAGCTAACAGGCATTTTATGTTCTTCGATTTTAATTAGTACATTCGTTATGTTTTTTATCAACAAAGATTTGTTTCTTTTTATACTTTGATGATTTTAACGATAACGAGCTAGTATTGATGTATGATTTTTCTAATTTTTATTTACTTCTTTACTTACAAAATGTAATTATAATACAAATAATATAATACTGGAATAAATAGTATGATCAGATGTAAATGATAGATAAAAGGGACATACTAGTAAAAAAAAAAAAGTCAAAAACTAACTATGAAGTATGAACTAAGATAAGTTTTGAAGTATTTTGATCTACCAAAAAAGCTACCATTTTAATTTTAATATATACCGAAAAACAATTGACTTAATCTTAATTAACCAATCATAACTTTTAGTTTTTCTAGCGCACGTACTATTCTCGAGACTCTATCCAGATCTATGGATCTCCCCAGCATCCAAGCGAGACTCCATCAAAATCTACCACTCGTTAATCTTTTTATAAAGCAAATAAACTTCAATTCTTGAATAATCTACATCACTTCTGCTTCTATTGTAACAAAAGCTTCCCACACTAAATAATTAGAAAATACCATCTATAAAGCTTTAGCTCGATCAAAATAGCTAAATATAGTTGAAAACGCCATTGTGAACACTGTACTGAGACGTCTTTTTAGAGGCACCATATATTTTACTTTAGTACTTTAGGTGCTTTTGTTGCGTATAATGTAAATCTAGTAGCGAATCAATTTTCTCTAATTTAATTAAATTAGCATATGTCATAATATAATTTACACCTTTTTTATTTTTATCATCAATTTACACTTTTAAACCTTTTTTTAAATAATAATTTTATTGGAATAAAATACATAAAATATAAAACTCATATTTATCCAAAATATTCAATTAATTAAATAACTTAAAAAATATCTTTTTAATAAATAAAACAACAACAACTTGGCTTACAATTAGTTTTCATCTAACAATAATTATAACTTATTTAATTTATTTTTAGTTACTCTATAACTTATTAAATTATCAATGATTATATATATAAAAAACAATATATCTAACTAAACAATCTAAAACTTTCATGAAAACAAATATCACAGCAAAAGTAAAAGAAGTTTTTTAATTGTATAGTTAAGAAAACAAACAACAATCCTTGACATGATATATAGTGATAGACGAACAAGTTAAACGATTTTGTCAATGTTCAAGTATTACATTATCTTCATTTAAATTTCATTACATTCTTTATATTCGAATTTACCGGTTTTTTCCTTCATAACTTTAATTGCATTCTTTATATGTTAATTCATTGGTTTGTTCTTTTACAGCTTTTCTTAAATTATACATATTTAATTTTATCTTTAATATCATAAACAGTATGTGTATTTGATACCGATCTAAATTTGGTGTAGTTAATATGGAAGCTAGTTTCAACGGTTGCAGATAATAATAGGTTTTAGGTTTCGAAAGAATCTTGAAAAAAATAACTTCGATCGATTTGACTCAAAATGATTCCCATTTTCTTTAACAATCGACCCAACATTTTTACGGCATCAATTCTCCTATATCTACTACAATTATTCTTACAATTATATATTATCATATATCTACATATAAAGCACACAATTTTAGTCCCATCATATTCAAACACAAATTCATCCCCGATGCCACAAAAAAGGCTTCTTAGACTCCCACACGTATTCGGGAAAATCCTCGAGCTTCCTCTACAATCAAACGCGGATGTTTTAATTCAAGATAAGCTCGACTGCATTCGTTTTGTCGCGAAAGTTGACAAGAACGTGTTTGAAGGAGAAGTTAAGGCGTACGCGATTAAGATTTATCCGGGTGTGACTAAAGTTGTTGTTAGAGGTGGCGGAGACAAAAGAAATGTGGAATTGTTATTGGAGAAAATGGAAGATGATGTTTGGAGGTTTAGGTTAGCTGAGAGTACGAGGCCAGAGTTGGCTACTGCGGTTTTTGTTGGGAAAGAGCTTGTCGTGACGATTCCAAAAGGCGGACGAGGTGGGACGGAGGTGTTTGATGGTTTTTCGGTTGATGATGGGATGGGTGTTCGGGGTGTTGGTAGGAGAGGGAAACGTGTGTTTATGAAGGAGAAATGATGATTAACCGAGTTTGGCATATCCGCGAAACCCGTGGCATCTTAGTTTCATGTAGTTAATGATCGTTTTAATCTTAGAGTTTGGTTAATGTTGGTTAAATTGATAGATGTATTTCGTCATAGTTGTAATGCTATCGTATTTGATATTAAAAATTCAAGTTCATTTAATTTATAAAAATCAATTTGGTCTGAATGATATTTTTTTTGTTAATTTGTCCTCACATAAACTTTTTCTGGCTTCCACTCGAGCAAAGAGCTATGTTTTCATTTGGATACGCTTTGTACCTTATAAGCAAAGTTTTTTAAAAAATAACAGGTTCGAGGTTACGGCCGGTTGGGCCAGGTTATGGTTATGCGCCAATCAATACGACTTTGTTTTAGAATGAGTTCGGATCGAAAGCAATTCTTATGGTATGGAGTCAATACAGATTGACCAAATATTATGCATTTAACAATATTATATAAGACTGTAAAATATACACATTATATAAAATTGAGAAAAAAAAGAACAAAGAAAACCAATATTCTCCCAGAAAATAATTAAATCAAAATTCCTGGCCTCCTGGGAAGGAAACGAGACAGACAACTAAAACGTCAAAGTATTCAACTATTTATTAAGTATCTTCAGGCTCCAGCAAATTTGCCTTTCAAAGCTTAGCCCATGTGAAAATATTCAAACATTCATATGACCCCAAAAGGCCAAAACCCAACATGGCCCATCTAAATGAATACGGTTCAATTTTGCGGGCTGTTGTGGACTTGATGAAAATCAAGATTCAAGGGTAAAAAGATGGAGCTAAAAATTCCATGAAACTAAAATTCAATGTCGTTAAAATCTTAAATGTACATAGACAAATAGTATGATATAGTAATACCAGTAGATACTAGATAGAATCTCAAATAAGTCGAATCCAAGTTTAAACTTGACCTCGATAATCCTTGAATGAATTTGAAAGAACAAATAGGTACGCATTTTAGTAAAATGCACACCATTTTCTTGTGTGTTTTAGGAATTAGGCATGGTAAGAAAATGGTCATAGTAGTAATTTCTTAGACATGTATTAGGCTTCTCATAACCTCGAAGGCCACAATTCTAGACAAACATAATGGGGTAACAGTCGAAATATGAACATCAAAATAATCTAAGACTTCAAGAAGAATAGATGAAAAAGGATACCTCACATTCCCCTCAGTCATCGATTTTATGTAGAACCAAAATATCCCTCTAAAGGGGTCAGAATCGTTTCCCCATCAATTGGAAGCCTAAAAGACGCTATTTTGCCAAGAAAAACTTATCTACAAATTTTTCTAACTTCGACCAGATCTTGGTCGATTCAGTTACTTCAATACCAGTTTTTGACATAAAACCGATTACAAGAATAGAAAAGTTAAAAAGACACAAGCAGAAAAGAACGTACTTAAAGGGATGATCGTAAGATGGTTACGCCGGAAACCCTAGGAGAGAGAGAGAGAAGTTCTTTCGAAACGATCGAAATAAAAGAGAATAGAAAAGAAAATCAATTTATATATGCGGCTGCATGTGATTCGAAACCGTCGATTAGGTCACCTTGAGATACGTACCCATCTACCACGCTTAAATACCTTTCAAATCAATTTAAATTAGACGTTGCAACAATTTTACACAAAATCCCCCTTCAAAAGCAGAGAAAGTCAAGGAAAGTCCAAGGCGACGACTATTTTGCAAAACTCATCCCCTTGGACTGGGGGCTTAATGGTATACCCTCTTGCGCTACGCAGAGCTTGTCGCCCACAACACCAATAGAATGCGCTGCGACACGAAGGAATATCAGACGCCTGCATAGAATAAGAAGGGAAGGAGCTAATCACCCATAAAATCAGGGATTTAGTTCCACCTTTACTTGCATATAATTAAGGAAATGATTAACGAAAACCAGGGACCTAGGAAACCCTAAGGAAAAAG
The DNA here is from genome assembly GCF_010389155.1 of Erigeron canadensis. Classification (NCBI taxonomy): domain Eukaryota; kingdom Viridiplantae; phylum Streptophyta; class Magnoliopsida; order Asterales; family Asteraceae; genus Erigeron; species Erigeron canadensis. Next base: position 29,157,409 of record NC_057767.1, on the reverse strand, counting down.
TCCACACGACGCCAAACCATTTCTCCCCTATAAATAAGAGATCAAAAGACCTCCAAGGGGCAATATATCATTCACATATACGACCATACACATATCACCTTTTGATGTGTATTTTCTAGTCTTAAATTTATGAACACGAAATACCTAGCTACTAACTACTACACACTTGCGGGCAATGAACCCGTTCGTATGCAGTATAGTTGACTTGGTAAACCGAGGTCGAACACAAGGACTTATTAAGCAATTGTTACAATAAAATGATTCAGATTAAAAGGGGGGGTTTTTGTGACCGAATTGTCACGTTGCAAAAGTTAGTGAAGAAAGTCAGTAATCCCGTAGGGTTAATCGCAAAAGAATATTTGATGGTTGAATCTTAACACTGATTTAAAAGGAACACCTACTTGGATCAGCTCACATGCCAATCATCGGGTCTAAATATTACTTGCATTTGTTGAACGACTCAAAATGTAGACAAGATGAACTCCCGTTATACTTGAAACTTTAATTGCTCAAAACATAATTATTGCTCCCACACTTAATTTCTACTCTAAACAGTTAAGCATTAAATACCTGAGTTGATTTATGATTTAATCTTTTGAAAGCTTTCTCCCGAACTGCTTATTCGCCTAATCAGATCCCTTTATCATAAGCGTTTACACATTCAAAAATGAATTTAATTGTTTAAAATCTTTATCGTTGATTTCTCCCGAACTCCAACAATTTTAGATTAATTATAGACCGATTAACCATTTCATAAATCAATTGACAATGACATAGATTTCTCCCGAACTTCTAATTTCACTTATCAATCAATTAATATAAAAGTTGAAAACAATATTTAAATCCAAATAAATGTGGATCTTCGATTAAACATACAAACCTTGTTCAACATTCACAAGCAAAATTAATTCGACCCTATGACATGCTTACTACCCAAGCGGGTGCTAAGGATTTAGCTACTCATATTAAAAACACAAGAACAAACAAATAGAGAAGAAATCATATTATACCAAATGAATGAAGATAATCCGGTAGCAATGATGATTACAATCCAAGGCTGAAAAGATGTAAAACCCTAACCACTTGTTTGCTCCAAAGTGTTAAAAACTATATGAGAACTATGAAAATTATATCCAAGATTCATCCAAGTGCAGAACCCTAACTGAACCTTTATACAAAATACGCGTGTAACGGCCGTTACTCGCTAGTTAATTACTAACGGCCGTTTGTGAAGTAACTGCCAGTTACAGGAGAAACCACAAACTCCCTCTATAACGGCCGTTACTCTAGTAACGGCAGTTACAACTTCCAGAATTTGTTTGCTTCGTCTTTCGCTTGATTTCAACCGAATCCTTCTCCCATTTCTTCCATAACTCATCAAAATCGACCAATTCATTCGTCTAATCAATTTCCAACCTGAAAACACTTAACACACCTTCAAAGCATCGAAAGTTGGATAAAAATATTAAAAGTAACGAATAATTGGTTCTAAAATCACGTGAAAAATGGTATAATATATGACACATCACCTTTAACTTGTTCGATTGGTGTAAAGAGGCTAGAATCCTACCTTCGGGGAATTACCAACGAACAACCTCAAAACACTTACCACCCCATCTTCATCATAATCTCGGTTCGACGTACAAACACTAAATGATTGCTAAGTATTTTCGGGACATGCTTTGCTCTTAAAATAAGTTACCTCAGGGATATAATAGGAGCCAAATATATGGCGAATGGGTTCGTAATAAAAAAAATATTGAGGCTTGTGAATAAAATTAGGGGTTCATATACATTAAATTACATTAAAATTATGTAACTCTGCTTATTCCATAGTCTTCTCAAGACATCAAAAACTTTAAGCAAGTAAATAGTTTAGATATTGCAAATTTGCAATTATTAATAGTGTATAACAAAAAATGTTTATTTAATTCAGGGCTTCAGGCCCAGTGGCCCACTACACATGAAACTATTGGAGTATAATGGATAGTTCCATAAAGCTTAGATACTTCTCTAAACTCATATGTGATGTCAAATACCACATATATATTTGTTTTAGTATATATAATTTAATTTAATTTTAATTTTACTCTTGTTGAGTAACAATTTGGATGTGTACACAAAGAAAGTAACAACATATTTTATATAGAAATCCTGAACACACATGAAAAATAAAAGAAGGTTTTGATCTTTTTGTTTATTTCCAATTTAACAATTTGAATCAAGTAATGCATAGAGCATCTATCTTGCTAGAAATTTCATACAAATTTACATGACTTGAAGGATTCTCCCATTGCAAGAGTTCTATAAGCCCCTTCTCAATCTCTCTAGTTTCCTTTACCAAACCTCTCAAACAAAATGCAAATGCACTTAAACTCAATACCATCTCATGACTCTTCACCTCCTCACACTCTTCACCATATATAATTTCTTTTGATCTTTGTAGAAATGAATTTACTATATTCTCCATCTCATCTTCACCATTTGGTCCATGCACATTTAGCTTATGAGGGCTAATTGGTAACTTACCCAACTCAAGATCACTAGATTTGGTGTCAAAGACATTACTCTTTTGAAGTTCCTTCTCAAGTTTGTTTAGTGATTTGACCAAAACAACCCTCTCAAAACACTTGATTGAAGGTCGAACAATTTCTTTAAAAAGTTCAACCTCACTTTCAAGTTTATTAAGACTCAACTTTTGTTGTTGTAAAGATTCATTTGCATGGTTCATAAAGACAAAAAGACTTTCCATGTTTGACAAAGTCTTCAAGAGCTTATTGTAACAAACACCATGAAAAGGCAAAAACCAAAAGTTGGGTTCCATTTCAGCCTCCTCAATGAACTTTCTTAACTCAATCACATTACCTTTAAGCTTCATTAGACCATCTCCGCGATCTTTTTGACCGCCAAGACTCATCGTGCAAACGCATTCATGTAAGACTTGGAGGTTCTTAGCAAGTTGAATCTTGGCCAGAGTCGAAGCTCTCGTGGGTTGAAACATGAGTTCAACAACGATAGAACATGATAACCCAATGAATGCTTCCACAATTCTTATAATAGCGAATTCCGTTGGTGACCCAAAATTCTCCCTACCAAGAACTAACACAGCCCCAATCACGGCTGAAACCCCGCCAGCTGGACCATACATACGGCTTCGTCTAAGAAGGCTACAAAATATAAACCATGGAAGGAGAATCAAGAACCTCATTTTGACATATTTCTCAAGAACAAAACATCCCAATACACCATACACAGTTCCTAACACAGTTCCTTGTGCTTTAAGATTTGAAACTCTAAATGCAGCTTCACTAGAAACAGCAAAACTTATTGCTACGGGCAAACCGGACCATATCCCATTTTGCTTACTATATATCAATCCAAACAGAACAGCAAAACCTACTGATAATGAACATTTTAATGCCAACATGAACCTTCTATGCATCAAATAGGTACTAATCTGTTCAAAAAGGGTCAATTGCGGTTTCTTTTTATTGCCTTCATTGTTAGATGACAAAGGACTATTCGGTGATGTGTTTTCTGTGATCATCTTTCTATGAAGTAATTTGGAACAAAATAAGAAGAAAAAGGAAGACAAATCCTTGTGATTTTGAGGGAAAGAACGGAGAGAAAGCATTAGATTTTCAAGATTGGATTCAGGGAAAGTAGCTGAATCAGAAGGAATGCAAGACTTCAATTGTTCAAAGGATTGGTTTATGGTTTCTATTAACTTATCCAAGTTATCTTTTAGATTTTTGTCTAGGATTTTTGGTGGAAATGAATGAAAATCATTTAATGCAATTTGCAACCCTTGTATGGGCATTTCTATATCTTGCAACTTCTCTGTTGTCTTCAGCAAGCAATATGGTTTCAAGAAATCTATTGGAAGTGTCTCCCAGTTTATGCTTTCCTACACAAGAACATAAATATTGTAGTAAGTATACGATATTGAGATTATATACGTCGACGTTGTGATCTAAATGTTTTTTTTTTAACAGCGAGTTAGTAATTAGTAATTAGCAGTTAGCATTTGAAACACCACAGTGACATCTAATTGGGTAATATTTTAATAACATAAACATTTATATGATAAAGTTCTTCATAGGATTAATGCAAATTAGACATTGATAATATAGTAAATTTTAGTTTGGAGCTTACTTTCTTGGACTTGATGGCATTTAGGAGTTTAGTTCCACTAATGGTTAGGGGCTTTGTTTGTGAGACAAATGCTTGTGCACTTGTATTATCTTTTGCACAAAATGCCTTCACACACAAGTTTACTCTTTGAGAAGCATTATCTGCATAAATCTTGCACTTCTTCTTCACCTACAAAAATTACAACATAACTAACAACCGTCATGTATAATACTTCGTTATTTTTATTAATTACCTAAATATATAAACAATATTTTTAATGCATATATATATATATATTAGAATATGCAAAATTCCATGCATGAAATTCATTCATGGCACACTATATTTAATTTGTTTGCAAGTGAAAATCAAATATTCCAATTAGTCTTGAAAATGTACGAAAGTACGTGTGCAATTTGACTCTCCACTACATGCCAAAATTTCTCACACTTTGTCCCCAAAAAACCATTCTAAATATGTCACTTCAACCACTAGGTGGTGGACTATGATGTACTCTAATTAAGTGTCACAAATTCTATTCTAAACTATAATAGCTATGAGGGTTTAACCACCGTGATTACATGTGAGTTGCATTGGAATTAGTTTGCTAGCAAATTAAACGACTAAAATTACCTTGCTAATAAGCTCGTATGAAGAAAAACAAATAAAATCAATTCTTACGTCACTTCTAAGTTTAACTCACTTATTTTCCTCTAAAAACTTTCACTTCTCTAAACGATATCAACTTTTATATTGATAAACTCGTATATCTAGATATATTTCTCCATTCAAAAGATGTATATTGATATGTATTACAAACTACTCCGTACATGAAAATGTTTTGTTTTTATTACTGTATTATGTATATAGATAGTTATAGTTATATTTCATATTAATTTGTGTGTATATATAATTAGTCAAACTAGTTACCTGACACGTAGCCAAACCAGGATATGGAAGCAACAAAGCAAGAACACAAGCCAAAACTCCAATGGCGGTGCTAGCTGCCACGTGTACAGGATGCATGACCGGATCAGTCTCACCACCCTTATCATACGCCACCACATATATTATCACAATTTGTCCTAACGCTATTCTTTTCGACACTAATGTCGTCCTATGATCCGGCAACATCACAACAAATGCCGCCATGCCAACCAACACAGCCGTTACGGGCGTGGTGAGCCGTGACGGCCCTATAGTTGACAACCCTAAAACAGCTGGAATAACTGTTAGCAAGGTGGCACACAGCGCGGCCCAGCAGCCGCGTAGCGTGTCACCTAAAGAAGCACCAGTTATTATCAGAATAACTGTGACGTAAGAAAAGGCTGGAAAGGCGACTTGTTGACGAAGGGAGGTGGGGCCAAAGAGGGTGGCCACGGCTACAATGACACAAGCCGTGGCGGTGCGGTAGGCGGCGGAGAGGGAGGAGAGCCATAAGGCTCGGGATCTGTCATTAAGGTTAAAGAAATGGGTTAAGGTTGGCATTGTGATTAGTGGAGCTAATTAATGAAGGTGATTAGTAGTATAGTGTAAGAAATAATTAGAGGAATGAAAGAAATGTATTGGAACGAAGGCATGCATCTATGAATTTATACATGATACTTACTACTAATTGGTGGACCCTATCAAATGGAAAAATAGTGGAATAATTAAGAGGATTAAAATATGGATATATGAAAGTGCGGGATCCTCATCAAGCAATGTTAATTTTAAATTAAGTGGACTGTAAGTCTGTAACATGATTAACTTGCTTTGGATAATTACAATAGATTTTGATGCATGAAAGATAAGTGAAAAATTGATAAATTTAAACTACTTTTTCAAATGAATGCATTAGAGATTTGATTTGATCCATGCAATATCAGTATGGATGAGTTTGGTCCTCAACTCGGACCGAACCGATCCAAATTGACAAAACTCAAAACCCGAAAATGGCTAAAAGCCAAAACCAAGGACCGGACTGATAAAAGTTCAGTTTCAAATCGGTCCGGTCTCATTCCAACCCATGAGTCTAGAACACATTTTAAGACTCAGATAACCTATGTAGAATTTAAATGCATTTCATAAATTTAAATGCATAATTTATTTTTGTTCTGCTTTCGCTTAAGTGCAGATTGAGTTTAAGTAGCATCTCTATGTAGAATTTAAGCCCAAACACAGATAACCTATGTAGAATTTAAAATTAAGTTTTGAGTGGTTAATTGGAGAAGTTATAGACTTGCAATCAATCGTCTGATACAGTAAGAGAAAAGAGGCAACATTTCGTTAACCTATTTCTTTTTATCTTTTTTAAACTTCGGTTCATGCATATTCAAAGCCCAATAAAGAAATTAACACACGGATTCCATGAAATTTTGATAAATTTTGAAGTGTTTTATCATCTAATCTATAACAAGTACAAATATATATATATATATGTTACCACACAACATATGTACAACCATTTAAAAGTGAAGTTATTACAGATGACAAACTTATGTTGTAAATTTATCACTAACCCAATCAAATTGGTTTGGGGCCGGTGAGGTAGAATTGAAACAGAGATTCATGTCCGGAACTTCCAATTTGATCCGAGTGCTACCGATAACTTTTCAAACGATTTATAATTCGTTGTTAAAAAAAAATAAAAACACTGACTGATATTTGAAATTTGTTTTGGTGTGAAATTAAAAAAGCAGGTCCCGTTAAAAAAATTTGAAAACAATGAGAATTTAGAAAAAGATTCTCAGTGGAATTACATCTTTATAATATGTTGGTTTTCATTATAATTTACTCGTAAATAATTAGTGGTTCATATTAAATTCAATATGATAATGAAAGAGGTATATATGTAAATGTAATGCCATCGTCACGACTTCACTCATTTTTAGCTTTATTAATTTCTTCTTACCGTGTATCATTACTGATCACAAATGTAGAGCTTAGTTCCAGTAGTACTTGATAATCATTTTGCTTTTAGTTGTCTTTTTAATGGTACGGACGTAATGCCTTGGGTCTTGTTCATATGGAGCTGGATAGTTTTTTTTGTGTGTGTATATAATCACCATATATAGTTTTTATGTATTTAACATTACCATAATATATATATGAAAAGTACTAGTAGTGTATAGACCAAGTCCAATATTACTCCAATCCTTTTAATGTATAGACTCGTCTAACACCTCTTCCATCAAAGGCGTTATATGAGCACTGAGCATGTCAAAAAGGCATACTCAAAAGGGCGCCTATAGTTAATTTTTGTTCATTTAAACCCATCCCAATTATATCTTTTTCATTTAAACTCACTCCAATAGAATCAAAAAACAAATTAGATTTTTTAAAATATACTTTTCTAGATATAAAGTCTTTGGAATATTCCATGTATAGTTGATTTTAAGGTGTTCTCACCGTTCTTATTTTAAAACTGTTCTTATTTGATTGTCCCCATATATATATATATAACAATCAAATAAGAACAGTCTTAAAATAAGAACGGTGGGAACATTTAAAGAACATCATTTTGATTAGGGGTGTTGATGGGTCGGGTTAAATGGGTTTCGGGTTATTTGGTTCGGGTTATTCGGGTTTCGAAGAATAATAAATTAAACAATAACCCAAACCGAATAAGATTTGGCTTCTTCGGGTTTGGGTTGTTCGGGTTCGGGTTTTTTGGATCAGGTTTTGGGTAACCCAAATAAAATGTGATTGACTTTACGTGCATTAGTTACGCAACATTGCAACAATCTAATTTCAATTTCGAAAACTTGAATAATAGGGATACTTATATTAATTAAGTTTGTGCGTTTTTGGAATTCTTGCATGAAAAGATGATTGTATTATTAGAATAAAAGTATTAGACAAAAAAAAAAAAAAATATAAGCTATATAAAAATATAAAAACTACTGATATTAAATAAACAAAATTTGACAATATGACTCTTCTTATATTCATATTGTTATCATCTTTTATTAGTGTATTTTTAAACATTTATTATTATTTAACTTTGCACGATCCTAATTTTGTTTATAAATCAAAATTTAATATTCAAATAGTATATACTTTAAATAAAATTAATGTGTTATATTAGTGTGTGTATATATAAACGCATCTTATTTGGGTTGACCCAAATTATAAAATTTTCACCCGCAACCCAAACCAATTAAGCTTTGGGTTATTCAGGTTGACTCAAACGACGACCCACAAACCAAATAACCCAACCCATTTCATCCAAACCCATTTGGGTTGGGTCGGGTTACTTGGGTTTGGTTATTTTCAACACCCCTAATTTTGATGCATTAAAAGTCCATAAAACTAACATAGTGCATAACTAATTATTATTATTTAAGTGTTTAACAACACATTGGCCTGTCAAGATCAAGAAAATCATGTTTTTTTGTACATCCATCTTGGATGCATATTCTTCAAAATGATGCATCTACCAAAAAACATGAATTTTTCGATTTTGACGGATCAATGTGTTGTTAAACACTTAAATAATGATAATTAGTTATGCACTATGTTAGTTTTATGGACTTTTAATGCATCAAAATGAGGTTTTTTAAGTGTTCACACCGTTTTTGTTTTTATTTTAAGACTGTTCTCACCGGAGTGTTACCTTATGTTCACACCATTTTTGTTTTTATTTAAGACTGTTCTCACCGGAGTGTTACCTTATATATTATCTATAGAAATTATGGCCAACGGTTTTTCTAATCGATAGTTACTAAATAAATATCGTATCGCTCATAGTTATGAATTATGACATGATGTGAAAAGTTTCTTTTTTTTTTTTTTTTGCTGTACATAGAAACGATCATACCACATTACCACGTAATATAAAATCATGGCCAATTTAGTGCAATTTATCAATAGACTCAAATGTGCAATTTAGAACTTTTCCGGCCTACCGATAGTCAATACGGTGTGTTCACAACAACAACAACTGTATCCAATCCTTGTGCGGGGTATGGGGGAGGTGAGCTGTAGACAGTCATGCCTCTACCCAAAGATAGAGAGACTGCTTCCATAAGGACCTCCGGCCAAGCATATGTAAAAACCGTAAAAAGAGTAAAGAGTTTATACCTGTCTGCCGAGAAAATGCCAAGACGATATACCTGTCCGCTTGTTATGGCTACCTTAAGAGTAGGGAATAGTAGCAAACGTACGGCCTAAAAGTACCTAAGCACAGTACGTAAAATCTAGGAGCCATAATACGCAAATAACAACATAGAATGTAGGGACATAAAACACAAAGTCTTCAGCAAGGAGCTCAAACAAGAGGGACATAAACCACCAAGACAACCATACCTATACGTAAGAAATGACTAAACACTAAGGGGATTAAACTATTTCTAAACAACCTACATAGCGAAGTACCTTAGGCCGCAAAGCCAAACTAATCCTAGTCTACTCGCTAAAACACTCCAAAACTGTGTTCGACGGACTTTATTTCTTGTCACGTCATAGGTTCGGGGCAGTCCAATGTGACAAGTACAGTTATATGGACCATAAATAATCGACATTTCAAAGGATTAGTAACTAATGATAAAATTATTGTCATTCATAAAGGGGACACGATGTCTCTATTATTACTCGTATATCTTTATAACTAGTTGTATCAGCGTCACGTCAATATCATATCATCACTATATTATCACTGATCGAAAACATTTTCAATACATAAATAATTAACTCATCACTTGTCAATAGCTCATTATTTTATCTTGTGTTGTAAATATCGGCCGATATCTTGGTATTGGTCTTGAGATCAGTCTCTCAAGGAGATGAAATGGGTGGATCGGCTCAGATTTCGGCCACCGCTAGCCAACCATGAAATATCGGCCAAATATCGAAACTCTGGTATCTCGATTAAATATCGGCCAACATCAGTCAAACTCGATCAAGGTCAACAAAAGTCAATTTTTTTTATTTTTTAAGATTTTTACCGGTTTTTCAAAGAAACGCTATTCCACTTAAGCAAACACTCTATGTTTAAGCTTAAAGAATTATGTTAATGTTTTTAAATAGTTATGTTTAAGTTTGAAGAATTATGTTATGTTATTGGACAATTATGTTTTATGTTTAAGTTTGAAATTTTCTAGATATTTTAGTGTCCTAATACATAGTTTCAAAAAATTATATTATTTTTTAAAAAATTATCCAATCCAATATCTCCCCCAAAAACCTTCGTCTCTCCACCTCGATAACATGATCACAATTCATGAGTTTTACAACCTTGTTTTTACCCATTTAGAAACTTAACCAAACAAACAAAAAAACAAAATCTTTATTCTTTATTCTAGTAATGAATGGACTTATAATTAGTAATGTGGATCAAATCGATAATAAGGCCATCGAAATCTTTCTAATATGATGGAATCTAATATATATTTATCAATAAAAATAAAATTATTTCTTAAGCTCCTCTTAGGTCGCGTTTGTTTTATAGAATTTGATGGAATATGATAGAATTGGAATTGAATTTCATTCCTTAGTGCGTTTGGTTGTTTAAAAAAGGAGGAATCTCATTCCGTAGGAATGTAAACATTCTATCATTTGATGGAATCTCCAATTCTTTGGGATGGAGGAAGAAATTTCATTCATTTCGTCACTTAAATTTTCAAAAAATCAAAAACATTCCGTCAAATTCCATTCTTTCAAATTTTAATTCCTTCAAAAAATTTCATTCTTTTCAAAAACATTCTGTGAAGCAAACGCGCCCTCAGTTTTCATCCACTCTATTAGCTAGTTTTCTTTCACGCTAAAGTTGGACTTCAAAAGAAAACATTTTCAAAATCTAAACCACAAGCCAATTTCTTCTTTAGCGTTTATTTTGCAAACCAATTTCCATGAAATTGTTTTGGACTGTTCCTCAAATAAACAAAATACCCAAATTGAGGTTGGTGGGTATTTGGAGGACAAAAAAGTTAGGTCATATACAAAAAGATGAATGTTAATTCTCCTGTACAGTGGGGGAGAAAATGCAAAAAGCATTAATATACGTTTAGTTAAGTGATCCCTACTAGATCTCCACCATACCCTACACTAACAAAACCATGCTTTTTTGCTTTCATTTTCACTTGCTTATGTATGTATATGTGATCTTTGAGAATACACAAAGGTCATTTAGGGGACAAAGTATGATGTCATGATATGTGCAATATGTAAATCTAATGGAAAAAATAAAGAGAAAAATTACAAACCTTTCTAATACGTGTATTTGGTGACTTATATTTTTAATAATAACTTACTACGTTAGATCACTTGTCGTGTTCGTGTATCGAAAAATTAACACGATAGTTATAGTGTCGTGTTCGTATTTGGCCTTAACAGTTGCATGTCTTATTATGTTTGTGTCGTGTCGGACACGATATGCCAACTCTATCCCCGAATGACAAAATGTACCTTTGAAGGCATCAATTTTGATAGGCAGTTAACTCTATAAGGTAGATGTGATGTAATTCTCTTTAAAAAATGTCTCGTCATGTTGAATAACGGGTTCATCATCTTTATCCTCATGGTAAGCCCTTAATTTAAAAATGTACTTCAAGAGGCATCGTTGTTGAGCAATCCATCAAGTTGAAAGAGTCAATCTCGATCATTCCAAAAAAGTTAATGAATTCAATATGGATTGATGTCATAAAGATAGCCAATATTGGTATCAAGAAAATACGAGAGAGTTTATGCTTATATGGGTTTAAAATCAATTTTCAAATTCTTACAACCAAACTAATATATTGTATTTAATTAAATACAAACCCAAAACTCGTTCCAAACTATTTATATTCATTGAGTAATGAATGAATGAACTCACTTATATGATTTTATTGATAAGATCATTTGTTGATTTTTTTTTTTTTTTATCTTCCAAGAACATTAGAATAAATTAAATTATATCAAAATCTTAACATTTAGACTAAACTAATGAAAAACAATGAGATATATGGTAGTGGTGTGTGAAAGTAGTCAAATAGTACATGCTATAGAGGTATGGAGACGGCGGCTGTGACCGTAGAAGGTGGGATCACCAGTTAAAAGTTGTTTGGAACATACGCCGAAAGTCACTCCTTCTATGTATCTCCGGTTGTTTAATTTCGTGTTTTTTGGATTCAAAAATAAATTAGTTCACATTTTGTTTGACTAGCGTTGTACCCGCGCGATGCAGCGGGGAAGCCGGTGGTTTGATGGTGGTTTGTGGGGCGGCGGCGATGAAAAAGAAAAAAAAATAAGCCGGCAGCAGTGGATGCTGGTTTGATGGTGGTTTTGGGGGCGGTGGTGGATAGTGTTTATGGGGGGAGAAAATCAGAGAAGGGGGGAGGGAGAGAAAATCGGAAATCGGATGAACGTATGTGTGTGTAATGAGCGTGATAGAGAAAAAATAGGGTAGTGTAAATTAGGAGGGCATAAAAGACATTTTAAAGGTAAAGATGTTAAAAGAGGGTGGGGTAGTTTGCTTATTAATGAAGTATAGATACTTTTAGAAATAATAATTAATGAATTTTTCAAGTTCGAAAAAGCTAGATTGACAATGTTTGATTCAAATAAACAAGTGTGTATCTTAACTCTTAACTACACAAATTAAATGAAGGATACAACATTAATAATTTGACCATTAAACGATATTACATCTAGTACGACTACATATAACGTAACTATAATACATTTATAACTAAGGTTATAGTTATAGATGAAATGTAATGTAATTTTATAAATTTTTACCCTCGAAGAAAAATGCTTGGATGTGGTGATTCATATATATCCACTCATTAATTGAATGGACCATTTCGAAAACATCGGATCGAAATGTGTGTTTCATTCCTACCAAGACGAGTGGTGTGTTTGTGTGGTAGTAGTTGGAGACAATGTCAAGCTAGCTTTTAAATCTTTTAATTGAATTCCTAGTAGGTCCAAAAATGTATCCCAACTTGGATTGTTTGTGTACATGTAGTCCAAGTGCATCATTATCATTCCTATTGTACTCGTTCCCTTCTATTTTGATTGTCTACCTCCTATTTGTCACACAATCATTATCACATTTTGTGTTAATTGAGCCTTAATTAAATACATTGAGAAATACAATATGATATTTATTTAATGGATAAAGAGTTCTTTATTTATACGACAGAATAATATATGAAGTTTAACTTGAAGACATATATATATCGTTAATATAGTACATACAAAAAATAATACAGAATGTTTTCGTACCTATTGAAAGAAAGTAAAATGAAAGAAAACAAGTACCTACTTTTGGTACTCGATAGAAACAACTTTAAGGAACCCAAAATTGAACAAAATCAAATCAATGTGAAGCTTGACGTGGATATGATGAATCCAAGTGGAACGCACGCACGTATCACTCACCTCCTGTTTCTCTCCTATAGCCTTTTCCATAGTTTTGTTAGGCCAAAAACTACATATATAATATCATATTGGATACTGTACATGACTTTATGAAATGATTTGATAAATTAATTAATCAACTCATCTAAAAAATTATATTAATTAATTAAGTAGGATGTCATGACGCTTGACGCATGAGGTACATATATAGGAATGTAATAGAAATTTTCATAAGAGAGTCAAAGTAATTACCATTGTGTTCATGGCTATCTTTCCTACTAGCTAGTATTGATCGAGGTGTTTGACAGAATTGTTTTGATGTCATTTTTATGCACCTACTAATGTTTATTGTGATTTTATGTAATGTTAATATGTCCAAATGAGTTTTTATATGTTATATTTTGTTGGATATGTTAAAAGGTGTGTTATATATGTTGTATGTTTCTGTTACTCTAATCTATTTTCAATGTAGTAATGTGATCCCCGACTGCCAGACCATGGTTACTTACCTCTTACACTCCACTATATTCTTTCTCCGTTTGATAAAGGTCCTTAGGTAGAGATAAACTAGACTGTCTACGTACATTTTACCTCCCTCACATTCTGCGTTGGCATGGATCGTATATTGTTGTTGTTGTTTCTCTAACTATTATATTAGTTTTATTACTATCGAACAAATATTATACTCATTTAATTGATTGGAGGTAAAAAGCAAACAGAATTGAAAATGTTTTATTATTTATGAAAACAAAGGCCAATGGTTAAATTATGTCCGCTTACTTTTTGTAAAATATAACCCGTGGTTTTTCTGGAAATAATTAACCTCTACGGCATACAGGTAGGGATATAACACGACATCTAACATTATCATACTTCACGATATACAAGATTAGATAGGTACCATTGTTACTTGTTACGTTACTATGGTTTAGGAAGGTAACGATTATAAGGTGAAAAAGGAAAATTCAATCACCTATACCGTACTTATATAACTTTAAAGTTACTTGTACAGCAAGATGAAAAAAGTTGTATATCTAATTAACGATATGAAAGGTCACTCACAATTTTCCACATATTTGATCATTTATATGCATAAGTGGGGAAAATTTTTCATTATTATATATCGTTGGTGGATGTTGTCGATCACAAGTCAATTTTTATGCTCAAGTCCGGTAAAGCAATAAAAACGGATTTATATTTTATTCACCAAATACTTTCACTAACAGTTTAATTTGTGACGTTCACTAACATTTTATTCTTTTCAATTTACGGCAAGTTTCATTAAATTAACTCAAGAACTGTAAGATAGCATCACAAAGTCAGTGGTTAATTAAAAACATATAATTTTCTAGTGAGTAGTCAAAATCTTCCATCTCGATCGACTAATGATTTTTATAAATTAATTTATCTATATATAATCATATGGTTCGTATCCAAGAGGGATATATAACATTCAAATTCATTTAGACTTTAATCATTAGTCGATTGACTTACATTACAAATAGAGCAACGCTACCTGTAACTTAGATGCGCTCTCTTAGGGAAAGAAAATTATTGTTCCTCATAATTATTCTATGAAAAGAAAGTCAATGAGTGTTAAGTTAACATTTTTAATTATGTGTCTTATTACTTTTGGAACATGGCGTACTAAAAAAAAAAATTACTTTTGGGATATGGTTAAGAATCAATGTGGTTCCTTCTGGTTTCTATCTATACTATTATATAAAGTAAACTGTCTTTCCTCTTTAAGTAATTAAGAACCTGAAATGACCATATTACCCTTCTTATTTATTCACTAATTTAAACATCTTTACTTATATACCTATAATGCCCTTAATAAAATAAACTACAACATAGATTCTCCAATCCTTAAATAACCATATTAACCCTTACCGCCTCACATCATCGCCACAATTGCCGCAACTACACCTTTATCGTTACCACCATCACCGCTGCATCGCGCGGGCACCCCGTCTCGTAACAATAAAGTTGAACTATTTGAGTTATTTAAAATTTATTTGGATAGATAAAGTTTTATTAAATGATAAATTTAGGTTTAATTATCTTCATTAAGAAATTTATTTATTCTTAATTTATCAAGTTTTTACCTTTTCAGTGAAAAATTGAAAATCACACGATTACCATATGACATATTCACAGCATTTGGTTACCAAAAACGTGAAGACGCTGCACAATTGTACTAGCTACTTACACAGTTGCACGCCTCTAGTAAAGTCAATTATTCAATGCGTTGCATCCCGGCTTTAGAAAACAAATTAAATGGATAATCCAAATGACAAAAAGGTAAAAGTTGAGACTATAAAACAGTCATTTCTGATTTCTCCCATTTGCTAAATGATAGCCTATTACGTGCAATCTCATCTTCGTTATCCTCATCCCTAGCTATATCCGTCTTGATCCTCATATATAATACTACTACTTGTTTCTAGCTTATTGTGTCATTTTTTACTTTAATTAAAGCATTCATCAAATTAAAACGCTTATGATAAACATCGTACTACGCACGAGCCAATATAAGAAAGAGATATCTACTATTACGAGTATATTCTAGTCCTAACGTATATCTTACCTCAAAAGTTGCAAATTAAGTCCAATCAAATCAAAGTAATAATAAAAAGAACATGCCATGGACGGCTTATTTGTTTGTCACAAAAGGTTAACGATTGATAACCCAAACGGGTCCATAAACATGAGTTATTGCAAAGAAAAACTATTGTATTCCCTTCTAATCCTCTTGATAATTGACAAAAATAGTTGAAGTGGATCAAAAACCTTTCCCTTACTATTTTTTTAACGATCAACTAATATGATCTCGGGTACTCCATACGCAAGAATCCAATGGCTAAAAGTACGTTGCAATTGGTCTGACCCACTAACTCACCCACTTATAGGCAAGACAACGGATTAATGGTAAAACTCGATGCAAGGAATCAACCTTAGACTTGAACCTACTCCCCAAACCATGCCTTTATTGGTTGACTCTCATGTCAATCTTTATATCACGATTGAATTTTTTCAACTTGTTAGCCTTTAATCTAATAATTTGTCGTTGAAAGGAAAGTTTATTAAAATTGATATCTCAATTAACCCACCATAATTCTGTTAACTCAGTTAACCTACCACGATTAAACACTTAAATCAAATTTGTTTTTATAAAACCAGCAAAACAGTCCACAATTATTCATGAGTATCTCCAATGATATAAGTCATTAATCTATAATAAAGACCTAAATTCAAAGGTTTAATAAGTTAATCTTAGAAACACAGATATAAATTATGAAGTAGATTATGTGTATGTATAACTGATTTGCTTCTTAAGAAAATTGTTAATAATCACACTAGTTTTTCAAACTGTATGGAACACCGCTTTACAACAAAAGTTAATAATTGCAAGATTGGTCCCTGTGGTTTGTACAAATTAGCAAAGGGGTCCCTTTTCGACAATCGTTGCAATGGGGTCCCTATTTGAGAATTTTTTGCAAAATTGATCCCTTTTTGACGGATCCGTTAAAGGTGGTCGTCAAGTGTGCACGTGTGCCGCACGTGTGGGGGTATTTACGTACTTTCTACCCCACAGGGACCCCCATTGCTAAAATGAAAAAACCACAGGGACCAATCTTGCAACTTTTTAAAAATCCATCACTAAATAATACTACCTTTTAACTTTCCCAAAAATTTTTTTATTAAGTTATTAACTTAAATATAATTTATAACACTTTTTAACTTTTCATGATTATTTGTTGTTAAAAAACTAAAAACATATAACCACTAATAATTAAAAGGTATTATTTAGTGATAGATTTTTAAAAATTGTAAGTTTATAAAACTTTTTAAAAAGGTAAAAGGTATTAGTTAGTGATGGAGTTTTAAAAGTTGTAAGTTTATAAGACTTTTTAAAAAGTTAAAAGTTATTATTTTTTTTTCGAACATTCAGTTGGTATGCGACATCACGGCCCATGGTCAACATCTCGTATTTAGTGATGGATTTTTAAAAATTGTAAGTTTATAAACTTTTTAAAAAATTAAAAGGTATTAATTAGTGATGAATTTTTAAAAATTGTAAGTTTATAAGACTTTTTAAAAAGTTAAAAGTTAACATTCAGTCGGTATGCAACATCACGGAAATTTCACCGTATAATGGTGATGGATTTTTAAAAAAGTTTCAAGATTGGTCCCTGTGGTTTTTTCATTTTAGCAATGGGGGTCCCTGTGGGGTAGAAAGTACGTAAATACCCCCACACGTGCACACTTGACGGCCACCTTTAATGGATCCGTCAAAAAGGGACCAATTTTGCAAAAAATTCTCAAAATAGGGACCCCCATTGCAATGATTCTCGAAAAGGGGCCCTACTTGCTAAATTGTACAAACCACAGGGACCAATCTTGCAATTTACTCAAACAAATTAAAAACTGGCAGGCCGAAAGCCAGAAACCGAACATAAGCAAGCCCATCTCAAAAATCAAGGCCATATCGGCCCAATAACAAAAACAGCTCATAAGATATACTCACGTGAAAGGTTTACACGTTTACAAAGAAAACACATACAACTATGCCACGTGTCATTTAGCACCCTCATCACCACCGATCATTCTGTTTTTTAATTCTCACCTCACCTTCTCTTCGTTTGTTTCACAAAACCATATTGTAATTGTAATTCTAAATTTAAAAAAAAAAAACAAAAAGTCGTAACGAAATGGCGTCAAAGTTGAACCCGGCGTTCGCATACACGGTGATTTATGTCAAAGATGTCGCGAAATCGGTCGAGTTTTATGGTAAAGCATTTGGTGCCTCCGTACGTCGATTAGACGAATCCCACCGGTAATTTAGCCATCAAAAAATTCTAGACTAGATAGAGTTTCTAATTATGGATTGTTTAAAAAGTATATATGTTTGTTTATTCACTAAACAAAAGTGTCGTTAATTAATCCGAGAATGAACATTATATTATTATAGACATGTTGAAAATATAGATAAATAAATCAATAATAGACATATTGAATTTATGCTTGAAAATGATGCAAATGTAGTTTACACAGATTACATTAATTAGAGACTAATGTTGAAATCATGTATCACACCGTTGAAGGTGGCCTATTGGTACCTTCTCATAGGAGATTTCAAAGTTTGAACTTTTTAGTTTTTAGATAAATATTTCTGGGGCTTGGGCCAAGGAAAACAAATATTAGGAAAAATATTTTCGTTATTTACCCGTTTGCGCTGATATGGAGACTTTATTGAATCCCCAAACATAATCTGGGCCGAATAAACATATAGTTGTTGAGCACATTTATAAAATAATCTTTTTTATGCTTATTATTATAAAATCTAATAAAGTTTTCATTCCATTAGGTTTATGGGTTCATATGTATGTTTTATTTATGTGTTAGTTTCATCTCCGATTTGTTTTCGTTTTTGTTTGTTGATTTTTTGTACATTAACTCTGTTTAACATTTCGAAAATTGAACAGATACAAGGAGAAAAAAAAAAACTTTTGTTGATGAAATGTGCGAACTTTTATTTGTATCCCTTAAACACGAACAAGCCTTGTCTATAGATACTCGTTTCGTATGTATACTTTGCCTAATCACCTTTTAATAAGAATAATAAAATCCAATACAAGTTATACATAGGTTAGAGATTGATAAATTCGTGATTGTGTTTCTCCTAGTTGGGGCGAACTAGAAAGCGGACAAACAACAATAGCATTTACACCGGTCCACCAACACGAGACTGATGATCTCACCGGCGAGGTTCAGGAACAACGATCAAAAAGCCGAAGGAACCAACTAGAGGTCTGCTTTGCTTATGAGGACGTCGATGCTGCTTATAAGGTATATTTAGCGTATATTTAGCAACACCACTCCTTTCGAATTACAAAAGTTTTTATGATTTTATTTTTATTTTTTTGTGTATATAAAACGCAGAGGGCAGTGGAGAATGGCGCGGAGGGGGTTTGTAAGCCGGAGGAGAAAGAGTGGGGTCAGAAGGTCGGGTATGTTCGCGATATCGATGGCATTGTGGTGAGGATGGGGAGCTATGTCAAGCCCCGTTGAATGCATACATATATGTTGATGGTGGTGGTGTTATATGAAATGTAAAATAAGATCGATAATACATATAAAAGTTATTATGTTTGTATATTTTGTTGTTACTGGGATATAATAAACTAATTATCAAAGGAAATTGATCTTTCATGTATGAGGAGCATGGTTGCTTCCGAGTTTTATCATTAGGATATTCATATCCCATGGAATCAAATGGAGGTGTTTCACCGACACCAAAAAACTTACGGGGTGTTATAGATGGGTATCCAAGTTAAGAGATACCGAGGGCAGGGTATAATTGTGTACGGATTACCCCTCTTGGTAATATTATCATGTGTCCTCATTACATTTTTTTTTCTTCATTTTTCTAATTATTTCTCTAAGACTTCTAGTAACTAAACGAGTCGTCCTTTTTACTATTTTTCAATATAATTTAGTCCTTTAACAAAAAGTTATGATTAATGATAAATTATAGAAGTGTTTGTTAGCATGGTTTGAAATCAATAAAATGATTTTAAAATGTAAAACTCTTTTTGTTTTCTCTATTGGGAATCAAAATCTATTATTTATTAGTATAAATAATGTATTTGACATATTTTTGTAAAAGCTTTTAAAATTAAAAATATATATAGTCTCGGGATAGATCATAGATTTTATATATCTTGAAACCAATATAAGTAATATAAGTTTCATTTTTCTATCTATGTCAATTAATTACTTTATTTGATATTATTCAGAGAAAAGCTTGGAGTGGAATTTGGCTTTTCATGTTATAAAATTTCTTAAACATATTATCATGTCTATACTACTTTATAAAAACTAACATTGTACCCGCGCAATGCGACAATGGTCGTAGCGACGACAGTGTGGTGATGAAGGGGACGTCGAGTGATGCAAATATTAATGTAAAAGGTTAATAAACATATTTTAAAACACTTCTATAATTTATCATTAATCATAACTTTAACATCATTTAGGTTATCTTAAATAATTTTCTCATTTATAACTTTTTAAGAGGGGTTTGTTTGCCACGAAATGTTAGATTAAGAAATAAAAGTATTTTAGGTATAAAAAGTGCTGAATTTCTTAAAATGGGAGAGTCAATTTGCTTTGTAAGAGATTATAGAAATGACCATTTAAGAGTTTAAGTATTTTTTTTATTTCTGATTTTTTATCCACTCAATAAAAATACCCTTAACAATTTATGTGAAATTACCTCAAATTCTTTTTCTTTAGAATGACATCTTTGTATCGCCAGCACCACTGCTATCGGCGTCGCCAATCTCAACTGCGACCGCGAGCGATTGCTGCCGCCACCACTGCCACCGCCACCACTATCAATCGTGGCCGCCGCCGCCCCACCATCACCCGTCATCGCCACCACTATCGCTATCATTATACCGTCGCATCGCGCGAGTACTCATCTAATTTATTTATAACAAAATATAATGTAGCGCGCATAACCTTTTAGTTTTCTCTTTTAAAGATCAATATCTTATGTAAGAAAATAATTGCAACAAACCTATAGATTATTGTTAAGAACGGGATAGACAATATCGTTTAAATCGGACATATATTGATGCATCAGCTTCAAAGGAAAGCTCTATGGGCATGTCAATATTAAAATTCAAACTCATGATCTATGGGTAAAACATCAAATGTATCTGGCCCATTGATGTGATTCCATTTGCGTAACCTTGACATTCATATAAAAGTCTATATGTAAACACAGATACCTCCCAAATTTACTGATGATGCAAATACAAACAATTAATGATCCAAATAGATCTACTTTTTAAATAGAAAAATAAAATCGTAAATATAGATGCCATTTGTTGGCGATGCAATGACACTTGTTTGTCTGTGATAGAATATTGCAATGCATAATCTTTAAACTTTTAAAGTGTCTTTGAGTTTTGATTATTTAATTGTGCACAGAAGAAAGTTGAAGCTATACCCCACTACATTTATAAAAAAAAATAAGTTTAAGTACTATCACTTTAAAAAAATTTACTTAAGCTTAGGTATTATCACTTTAAAAAAAGTTACAAATCAAACCTTTGAATTTGATAAACATACATAACCCCTGAATTTTACATAACCTTCCCTTGAATTTTACATAATCCCCCTGCTTTACCTATGATAGGTACTACATGTTTTACCTAACCTTTTCCTATACGGTATATATTTATATTATAAATTTGAGAATCAGATAATTGATACCACTTGATCTAAAGTTTTCATTATAATGATTTTTATATCTATAAAAGCCAATCATTTTACCACTATGAATACTATATTTATTTTGATCCTACACTTATTTGGTTCATATATATATATATATATTAGGTTTCTTACCCGCACGATGCGCAGTCGTTGAAAAATCATTTAGTAAAAGTTTGATACAAACATTTTAAATTTCAATTCGTTATATATATATATATATATATATTTTAACAGCAAGTTAGTTGTTAGCAGTTAGCTGTTTTTCTAAATCAATGTTATATATATATATATATATATTTTAATAGCAAGTTAGTTGTTAGCAGTTAGCTGTTTTTCTAAATACATAAAAAAAAAAGTGAAATAAAGATAAAATATCTGATGTATTGATCGATCTAGTAACATTTATATGATAAAATAAAGTTAACACTTACATAATAGGAGAAACAACAATTTGGTTAAAGAAAGGATGTCAGAATTATTTTTATGGATGATTAAATCAAAAACTTGATAGAAAAAAAAAAGACAACAAAGTATTATTTCATACTAATTAATGAACCGTTGAACACTATAAATCTTAATGAGTGGGCTTAAAATCCTCAACATAGAGTAACATAAAAAAACTTGTATTCATAATGGAAAAAATACATAAAATATGAAAAAATATATATAATCACAATTTTGTATTAATGGTTGTAATCAAAATTATTCTAAAACAAAAAAGGACATCAATTTAATAAAGAATACATAAAAAACGAAATATCAAAACACAAAGAATAAAAAATAATGAACCTGTTTGGTATTTATACATGTAAAAAACAATTTTAAATAGATATATAGATAAATATTTTGTGAATAAATAAGAGCAAATCTTTTTAAAATAATGGAGATTTAAAAGTTCAAGTTTTGAAAAGATTGATGTTATCGAGATTTCCTACTTTTAGGAATAATATTAAAGGAATAATATTAAGAAGATTATAGAATCATATTTTCATTTTAATCTCTTATAAAATGCTTATTATTTTTAATAAATTTTATATATTTTTGTATAAAATAGGATAAATTCCTACAAGCAAATAAACAAAATTATCAACTTCATCTTGTTGTATTCATATAGAATTACTGGAATGATATAATCATACTCTTGCCATGACAATAGCCATTTCCATATTGAGGGATTGCTTTACAAACAGTTCGTAGTTGCACGGTTTGTAGAAGAAACTTGACAGCCATGTCTCATTCCATATTCGACCGAAGATCAATATATCAAATCTCAGAAATATCTTAAAATATTCATATCCAAAGCCAAAACAACTTTATAATAAGAAGTAAAAAGCTATATCCCAAAAAAAAAAAAAAACTTTCAAGAACACCTGTGAAGATAACCCTTTAGTCCCCAAAAGACGGATCATATATTCATATTAATATCACATGAGTTGTGTTGTAACATGAAAAGTCAACAAGATCACTTAGGCAATATAAAATCTAATACAGTTTTCATTCCATTAGGTTTATGGGTTCATATGTATGTTTTATTTATGTGTTAGTTTCATCTCCCATTTGTTTTCGTTTTTGTTTGTTGATGTTTTGGACATTAACTCTGTTCAACATTTCAAAAATTGAACAGATACACATTTCATAATTATACGTATTTGTCCAATAAAACAAACTAGTTTTAGCACAGCTAGTAAAAGAAATGAAAAGTGTTATAGCATTATTTTTCCCCTAAAGAAATAATATAAAAAAAGGTCACGAAACTCACCGTAGCAATCAAGTAGTTGTGCAATGTCCAAAAACATCACTAGAATCTACACAACATATATATGAACAAGTTACAACTATGGACATGGTCAATAACCATCCATTGTAACCCATATTTTATGAAATACACATATGGCTACTTTCAAATTATTTACAACCTGATTTGTCATGTATTATTAAGTTACAAGTCACATAACTTAATATAGAATATTTGTTTTAATGATTTATGATTAAACTCTACAAGCTCATATTCACTGAAATTTTTGGTAACTTTATCAATTTTTATTCTGAATCAAACGAACTAACCGAGACCTTTAATTCTTACAACTGTAACTTTTATGTCTTAGATACTTACATGAATTTTTACAGAACTTATTTTGTACATTATCTATTTTTTAAAATTCGGTAATTACATATTAGTCAGAAAAGTCATTGTATGCGTACAGAAAAGTTTTATAAAAGTTAAAGACCTGTAAAGCTTCAAAAAAATCCATTCTTTTTGCTATCAACTCTTAACATCTTAAACATGTTCCTGGAAAAGCAACAACTTCCGGTTCTTAAAATTGACCAGGATATGACTACTTGAAGTCGACCTAAAGCTGTTCGAAAAACTCAGCTTTGAGCAGTTTTCTATAAAATTCGTTTGACGAACTAAAACTTCATATTGTGACACGAAACAAATTCCAACAGAAAGTACACTTCCTGAACATGATATTAGACACCAAAAACATGACTTAACCATCTTCCATGACCAAGATACGACCTTTCAAAGTTAACTAACTGAATCTGTCCAGATTCTAAAATACTTCCTAAGACACTTTTTGAAGACTACTCATGCTCAATAATTATCCAAACTTTCAAATCGTGTAAATCACCTATTTAAAAACGTTATTGTGATGTTCATGTCTCCCTAATTAGTCATTACTACACTAAAATTAATACATAAACTTTTAAGATTAATGTGATCTATACTTCAAGCTCTTGATTTAACCTTAAAAAGACTTTCATTAGTTATTATAAATTTTGTCATAATAATATTCATCAAATAGGTTACTTAAAATAAAAGATCAATAAACATAAATATAAAGAATAAGAATTTACCACCAACGTTGATAATCATTCCCTAAGATACCTTTACAAAATAAAATAATATAACTTATAAGAATTTTACCATAAATTTTCATATATGATTGAAAAGAACTTTTGAAACATAGTGAGAATTATACTACTTACTTATAAAAATCCAAGAATCCTTTAAGATGAGTGCTTGATAATATGGTTTATAAATTTTGGTTTTGGGGTGGCATGTAGGTTGACGGCAGGAGCTAAAAAAAATAGTTATGTTTTGGGTTTTTGATAATTAAGGATTGCCTATATTTTATATGTGTAAGTCTTTGAATTGATTTATAATTAGGATAGATAAATTATTGTATACAAGAATTCTAAATGGGATGAGATTGTAAATCCCCTTAGCCGTAATCCATGCCAGGAGGTTAAAAAAAATGTGTATTAATATTTGATATAAGCTATTTAATTGCATTTGATTTTTTTTAATTGTTTTATTTATTTATCTATTTAATCTATATATATACTAAAGTTGAATGAAAGTTGCTACTTTAGCACTTCATTCATTAGGGTACTAAATGGGGTTACTTAAGTACTTAATTACATTTGTTTACTAATTACATTTATACATGAGGATTGCAATATATATTTGTATAGAGCAATGAGGTGGGGTTAATTAGGAGATTAATGCATTAGTTTATTTAATGTGCTTAGTATGGTTATTGTTGTGTGGTTTAATTAGTTGTTAAGTTGATTTATATAAATTAATATATATAGGTCGACCTATGTATTATATTAAATCTTTAACATACCTTCTAGGATGTCATTGTATATTTGTAATTTATCCATATGTTGTACATGCATTTATCTGTTGTTATTACCATGTGCTTTACATTTAGAGGGGCACATGTTGCTTAGTTGAACTTGCGAAGACCAACATATACATGTCAGAATTGGGAATTAATCATGTGGGACGTAGAGCAGAAAAAGATCGCAGAGTCTGATCAGCGTACGTTCTCATCCTATTGCCATGATGGAAAAATGTTATTGCCACTGTTACCTGAAGCTCCTGAACCACTAAGGTCATTTTTGGATTTTCATAACTCGGCCACAGTAAAATTCGAGGAATAGATTAGGACATATAATAGCATGTTTGCTTCACATCGTTAGGGGGAAAGATTAACCATGCTTTAAATAGTAGAAGAAGTTTATACACATTTAGAATAAGCGGGCAAAACTATCATCGAATAGGTTCCATGCTTCCCACTGAAGGAGATCAACCCAGATATGCTCGACTGTACTTTTAAGATGCCCTAATGAGATGAGAAACTGGAAAACAACGATAGCCATAATGTCAACCAGGCTCCTTAAGAAAAGGGTACACTTATTCATGACGGAAGAGTTGTGCACTTTATTATGAAAACACTATGGTTCTACTAAATCTGGCATGTTGGAATTTTATTTTCAATTGTTATATCTAAGTACTTTTTTCCTGCTTTCCATACGTTTGTGCTATAAACATATTGATGACACATAATAGCTGCTATGTTTTGCTGTTGCAATTGTCACAACTTTTAAAGGAAACAAACTATTTGTACCAACCTTGCTACGACATGAAAGTAAACGAATATACTATTATCCATGTCGTGCATTGCACGGGCTTTCCTCTTTCTCTCTCTCTCTCTCTATATATATATATATGTATATTAAAGTTGAATGAAAGATGATTTTTAGCACTTAATCCATGAGGATAAGGACTAATGTATAGAGGACTAATCTTTAGCCAAGATGTCAAACAAATCGACATATCTGGCCGTGCATCGCACATGGCTTCATTCTAGTTTATAAGTAAAAAAAATGTTATTATTTAAAGGAAACAAACTATTTGTACCAACCTTGCTACGACATGAAAGTAAACGAATATACTATTATCCATGTCGTGCATTGCACGGGCTTTCCTCTTTCTCTCTCTCTCTCTCTCTCTATATATATATATGTATATTAAAGTTGAATGAAAGATGATTTTTAGCACTTAATCCATGAGGATAAGGACTAATGTATAGAGGACTAATCTTTAGCCAAGATGTCAAACAAATCGACATATCTGGCCGTGCATCGCACATGGCTTCATTCTAGTTTATAAGTAAAAAAAATGTTATTATTTCTACTACATATTATCATTTACTTTGATGATTATAGACTTTAAGCCACCATTAAGTAGTGTATAGAGATTTGCCAGTGTCTAGAAGTGAATATGACATATAACTATATGTCTAGGTATCAAGGGGAATAACTATAACCGTCTATGTTTAGGAAAATAAAGTAACTAAATCATAAACTATTGGAATTCAAGTAATAAGAGTCACATATTAGAATGATCACAACATCTCTACGCTTGTTATACTATGTAGGCACATTGACTAGTCAAAAAATTAGGAATTCAAGTTAGAGATTATTATAAACTATCAGTTTTGGTGACGGGTGTCACACATACCTCAATATCTAGACTCTAGAGGTAAACATTAGTTCCGTCTACACAATTACATACGTTTTTTACATTTTTAGATAGGCCAATGTTTTTTTTTAATAAGCGAACCACCAAGTTAAACTTTTATCACTGTCCTGACTCAGTGGGATCCAGGTTTTCACATTTCTTTAGCCTATAAAGTTATTTTCCCCGCTATGTTTTATCATTTTTAGATCTAAAAATTTCCTAGGTAAATGTCAAAGTTTTTCTTCTTTTTGATATTTGACTCGGTTTCGCCACTTTGCTTATTCGATTCAATCTTGTTAAAGACGAAATATAGTGAGATGAGATACAGTTAGTATGTTTATCTTGTCGAATACGAGATATAGAGAGATGATATAGTTTGTTATATTGTCGGACCTGTGTTAAAATATGTCAGGTCACATGTATATTTATTGTCGAATCTGTGCTAATGTATGTCGGGTCACGTGTTTGGAACTCTTTATTATTGTAGGCAGGTGACACTCAGCAGATAGGTATAGCTTCTTATGCTTTTCTTGGCAGAAATATATGGTAACTAAATTCTTACACTTTCCGACCTTTATCCCTTTGTGGGTGGAGGTCCTTGTGCATTCTCTCGACCTTTGGGTAGAGTTAAGATTGTCTACAGCTCACCTCTTCCATATCTCGCTGAAGGACTAAGTGTTATTGTTTTTTATATACAGTTCGTTATATTTCTACCAGACAGTAGAGTAGTAGACTACTTATTACGTGAAAATGATAAACGAATACGAATGAGGTAACTTGTTTTATGTTGTATCGTTTTGTGTCGTTGTAATTAATAGAGGGTAGTAGGTCACCCATTAGGGCATCTCCAATGAGAAAAAGCTTTCTATTTTTCCAACCAACCAATCTATGAATTAAAAATAAGAAAAGTCATTCACTCAAATGCAAAAGCTTTTTCTAAATTTTTTTTTGTGTGAATTGAAAAAAAGCTTTTTTTCAAAAAGTTGAGGATAACCTTTTGATAGAAAAAAAAAAAAACCTTTGTAGCCAATAGTATCAAGCTTTTCAAAGCTTTTTTTCTTCAAAAAAAGCTTTTTATCAACTTCCATTGGATGTGTTCTTAGTGCCGCTATTATTACTAACATGTATGGATGTTACAAAAACACAAACTTTATTTGATAGATAAAAAAATAAAATACTTGAAATGACAAACAGCCAGCCAAAAAGTGCGACTTACACTGTCAAAGAGGAGAAATTCCGTCATGTGCTAATAAATAATTAATTGAAATATATAAAGCTGGAAAAGGGACGGAGAGAGAGATATGGAGTCGCTGACTACTTATACGGAACGACCAAGCAAAAAAAACACCCAAGTCGCCTACGGTTAGCAACTTGGATGTGGGTCGCTTAATGAATGCTCCATCCCGCTTAGTTTAATACACCAACAAAACAATATAAAACAAATTTAAACAAACATGAAAAACCAATTAACAAGGGCAAAAGAAAAGAGTTGTTCGGCTAAACTACCAAACTAGTACACTCACTTCAGATCAGATTGACTAAGGATGAAAACGGATATACTATGTGTAGATATAAAAAAAAAAAATGAAAAACCTAAAACCAAAAACTACTTGCTTCAACAATTTTCCAAAATTCGCTAGGCTGCTTGTGGTGCAAGCTGTAGCACGGCGGGCTCAAGTGACGGTTTAGTCTTCACACCCAACTGATCGATGCTTCTAGGCCTTCTCAAGTTTCTTTGATTGTTATGTAAAATTAATACATAGGTCGAGTTTATATTAGTTTCTTATCGTAGTGTAATTTTATTATTTTTTATTGTTTTTTCTATCTATACTATATTATAAATCATTTGCTACCTATAATTTTATAAACTAAGTAGTTGATAACTCTAAAAATCAAAATATTTTTTTTCTTTTATTCATTAATTTAAACATTTTCACTTAAATACCTACCATATTCTTAATAAAATTATTTATAATATACATCATTCAACCTATAAACTTACTATTCCACTTCCTTTTATATTAATCACTTTTACATTAGTATCCACGTCGCTACAGCCGTCATCTCCACCACCACCCGTTGGCGCGGTGGCATACCATCATATCGCATGCACGGACATTTGTCTATTTAAATTATATAAATATTAACAAAAATAAAGGTCACAATTTTTCAAGGATAATGATAAATCAACCTAATTGGTGTGTCTAAAGATATGCCTAATAGTAAGATGATGACATGTGAAAAAATCAGGGGGCAATATTAGGAAAGAAAATTAGTGGAATCCACATGTCAAATTCTTAAGGTTTTAGGTTGATTTTTAGGCATGTGAGTTAGGTTGATTAATCATTTTTTATTTTTCAACTTCCAAGGCAGCGTGGGAATTTTGCTTTGGATTCGCCTATTTCTGGTTACGGAAAGAGAGTAGACCAATAAATAATTAAATTGAAACGAGGGTTCTTGAATTTTGTAGCATCACTTTAGAGGGTTAGCGGGTTAGGTGCCTCGGCTGGGCTTATCTCATAGAAAACGTTTTTATTCAAGCATTCTGGGTTAACATTTGTTTTTTTTAATAACACGGTACCCGTGCAATGCGGTGGTAGTCGTAACGGCGACGGTGTGGTGGTGAGAGCGATTGTTGGATTGTTGGTGGGGGAGGCGGCGTCAAGTGGTGTAGATAATTGATGTAAAAGTAATTGATTTAAAAAATTAAAAGGTTAATGAAGATATTTTAAAAGATAAATATTTAACCATTAATGTTCTTTTAGATAATTTCTCCATATAACATTTAAAGATAGAGTTGTTTTTTTTAATTAGATAGTATAAAAGTATAGATAAGAGAATTAAGATTAAGAAATAGGGGTAGTTTGGGTATAAAAAGTGTTGAATTTCTTAAAATATGTTTTATAAGAAGTTATAGATGACTTCGATGTTAAAATATTACAATTATACAAACTGATTAATTGGGGCAAATTTGCCATATGTTCTAAAATACACTATCGTCTCTATTATGACATGTAATAAATATAAGAGATAATTTCACAAAAATCACAATACTAGGCATAATAATTTCTTTAAAACCATCACCATTTTGATACTTTCTTATTACCTATCACCAAATAAAAAAATATAGTTTCAATTATACTTTTGGCTTTTTCTGTCAACTACATCCCTAATGTTTAGTCCAAACACTAACTTGCTCCCCATCTAGTATTGCGAGTTGAAGCTATACGTACATCGGTTGAAACAATGCAATCTTTAAAAATATAATACATTGTTTCTGCAGCCATATCATAGAGATGACAACATATGGAAGTGATTTCCATGTCTCTAATACTATAATTGAACTTGTGTAGGGAACGATCTTTGAGCAATCTCCAAAGAAGTGTGTTGATTTCATTTGACACCAAAGAGTTCCAATGAGTTATGTAATTCCCAGATGGTAAGATTTAAAGATTCAAGTGTCGGCCAATATTTCTTGCCGAAAAATAAGTATTTTCATTAAAGTTACAGCACCATAAATCTAGATTTGCAACCAATGTTATTGCCCGTAGATATATTATCTATAAACCAATAGATCTGCAGGGGTTAACATTTAAGATTAAAAAAATATATATATAGATTTGTAAGGGTTAACATTAAAGATTCATTACCAAATTATGTTTCCAAATGTCATAAAAAGCCGGAAAAAACTTTGACAAAGATAAAATTAGTTGATATTGCTTAGTTAAATATATTAATCCAAAAATTAAAACATGATAAAATGTGAAGGTTAAAAATTGAACTTAAAAGATTTTATATTTCACAAATATAACTTTGTTATTTCTTGTAACAAAATTAATAATTATAAGAGTAAAGTTGAAAACTAAGTATAAAAGGACTTTAGACCGGTGCCAACCATCCGTCGATGGTCTTTTCAACAAACCCGTCGATGGGGACTAGGTTAGCAGGGACCTGGTCGACTGTCGAGTCTTCCATAGCCATTGATGCATCGAAGGGGTTGGGCGGAAGGGGGCGTATATAGGTGTAGGAAAAAACCTTTTTTTTAAAACACTTTTGAATATAATGGCTACTCTTTTTTTTCTTTTTTTCTTTTTTTGTTTTTTTTTCTTTTCCATTTTTTGTTTAAATTGTACTCTTTCATCCTTTCAAACAACACACGCACACATAAACATCTTTTTCGCCTAAAATCCTTTCACTAAAACAAAACCCTTTCAAATCCTTTCACATTCTTCACCTAAAATCATGTCTCGAAACCAAAATCATGCCTCCAATGATATGTGGCAACAAATTCTCGACTACCTGCAACCGGCAATGTCATCAACCAATCAAAGCCAAACAAGCCATTCGTCTTGTTGCTCCACCCCGCCCCCAATGGGTCCTCTGGCAACTTAATGGTTTAACCATTTTTACAACCATTTTATAACACTATGAACTACTATCTAATTATGGGTCACAATTGGAACGAAACTCAACAAATGGTGTTAGCTTAACCTAAAATGACGTTCTAATTTCAAGTACAACAACAACAACAATAACAATAACAACAACAACAACAACAACAACAACAACCACAACAACAACAACAACAACAAAAGAACCCGAAAAATGCAACCAAGGCTGGTAGCGTTGCGTCCGCAGATGATGAAGAAGTTGAGACGGTGGGTCGTGCAGGGGGCGGGGAGGTGGCCAAGAAAACCGAAAGAGAAAATGAATTGGGAGGATGAAGATACAGAGTTGTTGGCAAGATGTTGGGTGCATTATTCGGAGGACCCGGTCGTGGGTAAGAATCAAAAAGATGCCATGTTTTGGAATAAAGTGGTGCAGATGTTCAACAAGGATACGAAATAGGCCTCTCGTACCAAAAGTTAAATACATGTCAAATGGAACAATATTAAAAAGGGTGTTAAGGATTTTCGTTGAAGAAGGTTAGGGGGCACGGTCAACAAAGCGGGGAAGATGACCCACAGATGGCCGAAGCAGCTGTAAACTTGTACAAGAAACAAACAGGGGAGAAACATTGGCATTACCAGAAGTGTTATGAGCATCTTCATAACGTGGCCAACTTTTGGAATGACAACGCCTCGATGAGTAGGCAACCGGCTGCAGTGGTAGATTTAAATGCCAATGATACGCCCCGTGGTGCGACCCTGACTCCAAATAAACGGGTCCCTCATTTGAAGAGTTATTTGATGATGACCCGATTAGGCGACCACCGGGTTGCAACGTAAGCCATAAATTGTTTAGTTCGTCCAATGCAACATCTAACCGATCATCGGGTTCGAAAGCGGCTCAAAGTATTACTTCGTATGTTCGAATGCAACATGAAGCGTTGGAACTGGTCGAGGTTAGGGATGCCATGAAAATTTTGGCAAAACCGGTTCCAACGGCTTTGTCGAGGAAAGATTTGAAGGCTCATATGGCATATCGAAAATACTTGCAAGTACTGTTTGGGAGCAAGTTTTATGTCGATATCGACGAGGACGAGGAGGCCGATGAGTAATTTTATGTAGTTTAAAAATGTAGTTTTAATTTTAGTTGTAATGTTATAATTTTATTTAGTTTGAACTTAATTGAAGTATTTTAATTATCTAGTTTGTTTGAACATTAGTTGTAATGTGTTTAATTTTATTGATGTAATGTTTTTTTTAATAAAATTAAATTTATGTTTTTTTAAAATAAATATGAAATATAAATTAATAAAAGTTGTGGAAGAGTAAGGAAGAGGTAGGAAGAGTTATGGTTGGTAGTGAGTGTAGAAAAAATGATTTATGAGAAAGAAAACTGATGTGACAATGTAAAAGAGAAAAAATGGTGTCTTGGGTTGACATAGGTCTTACTATTAGTCTATAACTATAACTTTTTACTTAAATAGATGATTGCATTGTAATTTGTAAGACTAATTGTGTTCTTGCAACTTTTTAGTATACTAGGATATATAATGTAATCTTACTCTTCATTTTATTTGTTTTACGTTAAACCACCATCAAAACGTATTGATTAATGGATAAAGATTCCCTAAAGTTATTCAACTTGATGTCAAGTTGGGTAAATCTTGGCCTATCAAGTTTGTAATAAGTTTAGAGAATCATTTTGTTTGATTAATTAAGTGTTATATTTTTTAGAAGATAAGCAGCATGGTTGGATCAGTGGTAAACACCCTTGCCTCTGGAGACAGAGGTCATGGGTTCGATCCTCATCCCATGCAAAGGTTGGAGGGCTTTTCTACCATTTAGGTAGAAACTGAAAGCATCCTCTCTACTTAGGTAGAGGTAAGGTCTGCCTACATCTTAATCTCCCCCATACACCGTTGAGGTATTGGGGATCAAAACCCGTGAGAGGCGGCACTGAGCAGTTACTTACTTACTTATTTATATTTTTTAGAAGATGTTTCATGTTCAAAATTTCCTTGCTTAAATATCTTAGAAGTGGCCATGGAGATGGTTAAAAATGTTCACGCAACTTATAATCATAAGAGTAAAGATGTTTCATACTCAAAATCTCCTTAAATAAATCTCATTTTTTTTAAATAAGTAGTTATTTTGAAACGGTGATTACTAATTAAAAATAATCATAATTATTAGGGAAAAAATAAAAAGTGTTTTCGTATAGGTATTGTGATGACATGTTCGTTTGCTAACCTACTCAAAGGAAAATAATAAATCTTTTTAAATATTAGTTTAAAAATCATTTTAAAACTATAAGAATGTGACATGTGGTATCCATTAATTTTCTTTTTTAATATTGTCCTTTGATTTTTTCATATATCTTTATCTAACAGCCAGGAAAATTTTTAAACCATTTTATTAAGAAGATTAATCATTTTCCCTACTGAAAAGGGTAAAAAGTAAAAGGAAACGCATTACACGCAAAGATACATTTTCGAACACACGAATCAGTGAGCATGATTCCGTCACACATCATCAGAGAATCACGTGACTCCACTACGTACCAAAAATGACCCTCAATTTACCCTTTCAAAAAATGGAACTGCTGAGACAAATGTAGTATATACGACTAATACGAGTATATACTTTAGCTAATTAGCTCAAATAAAATATAACAAACAAAACAAATTAGGGAGTAATAAATGTTAGATATTTTAGTGTAAGTGGGTTAATTTGTTTGATCAATAACGTCACAATAATACATCATATAGGATTGGTCGTGCGGAGTGCACGTCTATTTGAATTTATTATGACCGAAGCCCCTAAGATACGGAGGTCCTGGGGCAGCTCCCCTGGGAGCGGGGTCCAAGGGGCAGAGCCCCTGGCTGGGGTCGAAATACCCTAGTAAATAACTGCCGTTTTGGCAGTTTCATGTTTATATGCATCCCGTAATCAATATCTGATCATTATTCTTTTCTCCTTTTCTTGTTCTTCTTTCAAATATCAACACACAAAAAATTCTTAATTCTTTGAATTGTATCCAATTGAATAATTTGGGGGAACCACCAAATTATATCTCTTAATTCTCCTTTTTGTATCCAACACACAAAAAGTATATTTTTGTAACTCAATATGTTATAAGCATTGACTGCTATTATGAGTTATCTAAAATAGCTTATCTTTTAACATTATTTTAAAAAAATAAACTCATAATAAATTGTTTTTAAACACTAAAAGCTTAAACTTTTGTGATTAAAGAAATGGTAAAAGGTTTATTATCAATTTATTATTAAAAAAAAAATTACATAACATGCAGTATTTTGATATTTTGTGTTTTTTAAACATGCAATTTATATTAAGCGCATATATTACTTCTATTTATACATGTACATTGAACTCGAAACATGGTTACGTACAATATTGTCCTTGATATGTGGTATGGAAATTTGAAAATTATATAATTGGTTCTCAATCGGTCAATGAATAACAAGACCTTGATTCATATGGCGCAGCGTACTTTTACCACAACAATAGTTAAAATTAATAAACTTCAAGGAGTTATACGGGATAATGAGTATTTTGAGTTCAAGTTATGTATGAATTTGATAGATAAAGTTGTGTTTTTTGTGAGTGTAAAAATGTATAAATTTTTAATAATTTTCATTCTATTTGTTAATTTCTCATCTTTTATAACAACGAGATACGTTACCCGGGCGTTGCCCCGGGAGACTTTATATATATCGTGTTTCGTACTATGTAAAAATTATTATATGCTTTTAGAAACATTATATAGATCAAAACCTGAGTTGATATTTATTTTTTAATGAGTAAGCAATTATAAGTTAGAAAAAATCGACAGTATAATTTTATAACAGATTAATATATTATATAAATTTTAAAATATAATAAGTATTATAGTAGAATATTTAAAATAAAAATACAAACATAATTAAAGCTAATTTCCCAAATCATTGAAAATAGAAAGTGAAACAAAAATAATCCATAACAATAAAACATCAACCGAAATAACATTGAAACTAATAAGTATTGCAAACAAATTTTTCAGAGATGGTTACGTGTGTATATTCAAAACATACACCCTACTGTTATGTGTATATATACTATGTAATAGTTCACATGTAATAAGATGAGATAATCTTAAAAATGTTACAAACTGAAACGACACGACTCGATTTTAATTTTTTTATTTATTTTATTTTATTTTTTTTACCCAGATGTGCCACACACATATATGCATGTGCCACATCTTTGAGTTAAAATCAGATCAGAAGCAAATATGTGCCACATGCATAATTTCATGTGCCACATATCCTGACTTCAGTTACAATGTGCCACACTCAAAGTGTGTGTGCCACACAAAAGACCCTAAATCCGAACAGGACCTAAAATGTGGCACATTACTTTCTGTACGTGCCACATATTTGATGCTGAACAACAAAATGACCCAATTTGATACTTGACTCAACTTGTAACTTCTCCAACTCAAAACCAAACCTCATATTACAATATTTTTGAGTTCAAACAAGAATTTTACCCATTTACAAACATAGTTATGATATTTATTTGAAACAAAATCCATAAACACAACCAAATGGGTCGTTTACCCATTTTGATACGATTTTCGCCCAAATTGCAATTACACCAACTTTCCAAAAAGCTTAATGCCTGATTGTTTATAGAAGATTTACAACACATGACTTTCAAAACCAAAAGTACCAAGAGCCAAGAGGAGAGGGATCTCTAAGTCTCTAAACCAAAAGATAGTCATTCACCCAAGAATGACCTTAATACCTTCAAGGCTTCCAAAACCAACTTCAAGCTCTAATCCAACTTCCTTCAACTTCTTCTGGAACTACCTATAAGAGGTAAACATCTAAAAATATAAGCAAAGGCTTAGTGAAGGAGGGCAAAGTACAAGGACTATTGCAAGTAACCTATAACATCGTCATGTCACATTCACTTGCTCACCTTGCACACTAAACACAAATATGGATCCATACAAGCCAATCAATTACCACATATAGACTAACAACTTCAACATGATGGTCTTTTCACACATGGACAAATAACTTCAACATGGCGGTCTTTCCACACATGGACAATCAAACTTCAACATGGTGGTCTTTCCACACATGGACAATCAAACTTCAACATGGTGGTCAATTGACCCAACATAAACATAAAGGTATGCAAATATACTCACCTTCTCCGCAACTTCAATATTAACGCTAAAACGATAATGCACACATACAAGCTTCAACCTATGATCATAGCATACACGTATAAGCTCATATTCACAACTTGACTAGTTCAACCTAGTCAATCTCAATCACTAGCCTTCCTATACCCAAAACCTAACCCATTTGTCATTGAGTCTCACTTTCTTCAACAATAATACTAGGTAGTTCAACCTACCATTTTCATCAATAATTCAATAACTAGTCAAAACTCATCTTTTCTCAAGAACTAAATTTTTCATATGAACTTATTAATTTCATAGTCAAACTTAACATATAACTCAATGACAAACTAGGTTATCTAAGGTATTGGGAAAAAATAATCATAATATAATTTCTATCAAAATCTCTAAATTGGTTCACTCCATGAACCCTAATTTCAAAAGAAAGATAAAAACTAAGTTAGGGGAAATCAATACCTCAACCACAAAGAACTAATTCAAGACTTAGATTGGAAATTCTTCTTCTTCCCTCTTTTCTTTGAATAATTTGGCCACCACCACCACACCTCAAAACCCTAACTTTTTAATTACTTGATTGAAGATTATTGATGGTGAAGATTTTTATGAATGTTCTTATTCTTGAATTAAAGGGAGAATTGCTTTGATTATTGAAAGGAATAAGTTGAACTTGCATGAAGAAAAATGGTGGAGAAAAGAAAAGACTGAGTGGAAGATGACTCCAAGCAAAATTGGATGGCTGGCACATTTTGGGGGTGCCACGACCCACTTCTAATTTTGTGAGTATTTTACCCGCTATCCGTTAAAGTTCCAACTAAATTAACCCCATATCCAAAAATAAAATACTAGGAACTTAATTTAATGTCAAAACTATGAAAAGAGGTTAATTTCTTTTACCTTAATAATCTTTGGGGTGTTACACAAACTTAAAAAAAATATATGCAATTAAAATAAGTGATCTTTTGTAAACAAATTGGAAGTAATTTATAAGATCAAAACATAATTTGTCAAACTCAAAATTAAGAATATAAGATGGTCCAAAATAAAATGAAGTGGTCCGTTAATAAAATGAAAACGGATGCAAAGAAAATAAAATGGCCCGTTACTATTCTTTTTACGCATTTCCGTCTCTTTGTTTTTAATATATATATATGGCACTGGGTAACACCATCAGGTCAACGGTCAACCCCACCAGGGTATTAGCGGCGACGTCGCCGCTAATAGTGGGACCCCCGACAACCTGCAACGATGACTGACAAACGACTGCCACGTCACCACTATTTGCGGTGACGTCGCCGCGAACAGTGGGGCCCCCACCGACTGACATCTCGGGAATGGTTATTTGCCATACTGATAAAATGTGTCATATTTCGATAGGATAAAATGATAGCAGTCCATCGTTTTCAAACACTATATGTAGTCGTCGTTTTCATAATGAATCAATGTATCTTTCAAAAAAAAATTTCAAACATATGAATCATCGTTTTCATAACTAATCATTGTTTTTAAACACTATATGTAGTCGTCGTTTTCATAACGCAAATTGTATCTTTCCTTTTCAAACGTATTGTGTCTTTCGTTTTCAGACATTACTTTTTCGTTTTCATAACCGCTGGCAATTTCGTTTTCATAGCTGCTGGTATGTTAATATCAACTTAAGGTATCAAGTTATTTGAGAATCCTTATCCTATCAGATGCACTGAATAATCAAGCTTGGGGGTGACATTATTCTTTTCTTAGTTAGACGCATAAATGTTGTGTATAACTTCTATCAATCTATCATTGTTTACATGTTATGTCCGATTTAAAAATTGTGAATACACTAGGGGGAAACTTGTGGCAATTTTGTGGGCCACGGTTTTCCGGGTGTCGTCATGTCGATAACAATGGGAGAAGCATTATGGTGTTGAAAATGAAACGTTTTCGATTATTGCGTTTTTTTGGTTTTTTCCACTTTACCATAAAAATATTCGTACATATTTTATCTTTAATACTTGAGAAAATTATAGATATCGTCCCTAAACTTGGCAAGTCTTGCAAATATGACTCTAAAGTTAAAAAATTACAGCAATCATCTCCAATGTTGGTTATTTTTTCAGTTTCTACACCGCCAAGTCAAAATTGGTCGTTAACCCCCACGTGACAAACACGTAACCTATGATGCACCAAAACTACAAACAGGTAGCCGTACCCATTTCAGAAACTTCATAGAAACGTTTCCGTGTACGAAACACGTGTGAAACTTTTCCTTGAATTTTTTATAGATACCGAAAAGTTTTTTTTGAAATTTCATACCGAGTCTAATTAATATTAGAGTTTAATGGACTTTTCGTATTCCAAACAAACTATATTATATACAATTTTATCAACATTCAATTTTTTTTTATTTCAAAACCAATTATTAAAAACTAAACATTCGATGAGTGATCACTGATCAAGTAAATATTATACAACTATACATATACAGTTATACATAATATCTGAAGTCTCAAGTCTCTCTATAAAAAATTGATATATTTTAAATTTGTATGTTTTTTTTGTTACCGTACCCGTATCTTGCAATTTTTAGTTTTGCCATTTCCAGTTCTCGTATCGTTCCCGTACTCTTTTGCCGTATCCGTTTCGGTGCTACATAGCACGTAACGTAGTGAAAAATATATACACATTGAAAAAGGAGTATTATCTTCTCAATATCAACTTAAACTTCTTATACGTCATCATATCGAATATACTAGTAAAATACGGTAAGTGAAAAATGGTACTGCATAAATTGGTACATCTACCATACCGTATATACTTCATAACATACTATACAAATATGTAATTTAAAATAACAGTAGATTTATCAAATTTCATTATACGAATATCACTTCGTAAAATACCAAAATTTGAGCATGTAATTTTAGCTTTAGCAGAGGGCCACTTCCGTCATTTTACTCAAACACACCCTCCAAAACAATCTTCTAATTCCACATTGTTTTCTTTGAAACAATCAAAAACAAGAGGAAGAAAAAAAAAAAACTAATTTATCATTTACAAAACAGTAAAACAAAAATATTCTCCACCCCTCTATATATACATACATACACTCCATTTTTATCTACACTTCACCAACAAAACATCTCAAAAAATGACTACTCACACTTTCACCACCCTCTCAATCTCCCTCCTCCTCCTCCTCCTCCCTCTCACCACCACCGCCTCAATGATCCTCACCGTCGTCAACAACTGTCCCTTCACCATCTGGCCAGCCATCCAACCAAACTCCGGCCACCCAGTTCTCGAAAACGGCGGTTTCGCCCTCAACCAACATTCCCATCGCTCCTTCCCGGCCCCACCAACCCACTGGTCCGGCCGCATCTGGGCTCGAACCGGCTGCACCCACACATCCAACCATAAATTCACCTGCGCCACCGGCGACTGCGGTGGCAAACTAGAATGCAACGGCTTAGGCGGCGCCACGCCAGCCACTCTAGCCCAATTTTCTCTCCATCATTCTCACACTGACCAATCATCTTACGCCGTTAGTTTAGTCGATGGTTTCAATGTACCTATGACTGTGACCCCACATGAAGGAAAAGGCGTGTGTCCTGTTGTTGGATGTAAGGTGGATTTGTTAGCCACGTGTCCTTGGTCGTTACAAAAACACGTGGATGGAAAAGTCGTGGGATGTAAAAGTGGGTGTGAAGCTTTTAACACAGATGAGCTATGTTGTAGGGGGCATTTTAATAATGCGAATGTTTGTAAAGGATCAAAATGGTCTGATTTTTTTAAGAAATCTTGCCCTGCTACTTTTGCTTTTGCTCATGATAGTCCGTCGCTAATGCATGATTGTTCGTCGCCAAAAGAGCTTAAGGTTATTTTCTGTCACTAAAATAATTTAGGGCACGTGGTGTTAATTTTAGGTTTAATTAGTGTGGTATTTGGAATAAGTAGTACTACTAGTTATATTAGTGGTTAATTTATGATTTTATGTTGGTAGTTGTGGTTTGTTTTCTTGTTTGTTGTATGGAACGTGCTATGTATTTGGAAGTGTAATGTAGTGGTAGTAATATTTAATGGAATCTCACTTGGTGTTTCTCTATGGAAATGTTTATGATTTTATATTGTAAAAAGATAAAATTATGACATTTCATTTAAAGAATCGATTAACAAGATTTATTAGTTTATAAAGATTTGAATATACTCGTATATGTTATCTTTAGATTAACAATAGTGGATTTTAAAGCCTGTCATCCGGTACACTTTAATTATTTACTGGTAAAAGTTTCACATTTATCGAAGAATTCAGAGTGTCCTTCACTGTCTTTTTTTCACTGTCTTAAAATATAAACTATAAATCGGGTGAGGATTTCCTTAGTTAATCTAATTTGAGGGGTAAAATTAAGAGGATCATGACCATTAGATTGAAATCAATGGTTAAGATTTAATATTCACCTTTAAATCTAAACCATTGATTTTGATCTAATAATCAATATCATTGCAACTTTACCGATCTGAGTTGTGATAACTAAGGAATCTCTACCCCAATAAACCACGTTATTTTCTTAAGTTAAACATCACCGGCCAAGAATTTTTCGTATCATTGTGCATGACGGGGGGAACCGGGGAAAAATATTAAAGGTGTATGAATCAACATTTTGTAAGAAGTATATGTTTAAAGGATATACTATGGAAGTTAAATAAGCTTAAGTTTTAAGCTTAAGAAATTGTAT
Source organism: Erigeron canadensis (assembly GCF_010389155.1). NCBI lineage: Eukaryota > Viridiplantae > Streptophyta > Magnoliopsida > Asterales > Asteraceae > Erigeron > Erigeron canadensis. The sequence continues at coordinate 29,116,024 of NC_057767.1, read as the reverse complement.
ATAAGAAAAATAGTGTATATATATTTGGATATTAGAAAAAATAGTGTATCTTAAAAGGGAAGTGATATTCGTATCACCCGTTTTGATTAAGATATCACAATGTACAAATTGTATCTGACTATACAAGTCAATAATACACAGTTAATTTTAATCAAAATAAATGGTACGAATTGAATATCATTTCTCATGTTAAAAGAAAGAGAAAAATAACGTGTTTTTCGCAGTGATTTATAAACGTTAACTTACATGATGTACAATAAAATCAAAAAGAGATGTTAGTGAATCAAGTTTCAAATAAATAAAAAAGAAATGTTAATGAATCAATGGTCCAACTGATCCTCGCGTTTATATTGTAAGTGTGTGATTATGAACAATTCAGCCAAAAAGTAATCCTCGCGTTTATATTGTAAGTGTGTGATTACGAACAATTCAGCCAAAAAGTAATAGACCTAACTCGACTCCAAAAACTCAAAAAGAAAAAGTTCAATCTCTTCCATTTATTTGTACATTGGTTAGATAGATGTACTAGATTTTTGATCTGTACGTGTCTAATATTTGACACGAGTCTTATGACATTATCAATATTTTTATTTTTATATATTTAACATGCAAAAGCTTCTAACTTGAAAGTTGACACATATTAAAAAAAGCATTCGTTTTATTCAGATATAAAAATGTAGTTAGTAAAATGTTTGCTAACAGAATACTAAAGAGAAAAATGTAAGAAAGATGTGAATAAAGTAATGTAATACGGGAACATTAGAAGCATGCATCCTTGTTAATCTTTTGCAATACTTCTTTGTAGTCGACATTCATTGTAATGTTTTTTGTCTTCCTATCTTTGTCGCATATTAGCACCTTGAGACCTTTTTTCGACTTAACTCAAGAGATCGCAACATACAACTTTCTGTGTATGAAAAACTGGACGTTATAGATACAAACCAACCATGGATAAAGATTTCCTTAACTTTTGTTAACTGTCATTGTGGGGGAAAAAAAAGACAAACGGGAATTGACTTCTATGATACCTTAAGGGGATTTTTTTTATACGACGGTATTAGCTTCATCATCGGGATGTAAGTTTCGTATCCAATGTTGTTGTCAGATATATTCCCTCAAGTTTCCCCAACTTGACTAGTCAAGTTGAGAGGATCTTGACCCTTGATTGAAAATCAAGGGCTAAAATTCAATCATTAACTTTAAATCTTGGCCCTTGATTTTCAATCAAGGGTCAAAATCCTACCAACTTGACTAGTCAAGTTGAAGGAACTTGAAAGGAATCTCTTTCCACTTCAATCACATGCTTTTCTAATCTTGTTTCATCGATTAATGCCAAACATTGATAAAGTCTTTATGGTGAGGTATCATTAATTTGTTATTTTACAAATGGTCCAAGCCACTTACCAAGAGAAAAACAGTTCCTTCTGTCATATTGAGATGGAAAAATGGGTGGGTGGGAAAACGTGTAAGCTCTTAAACATAGAGTGACTAATAATAAAGTAGAACAAAATGATAGATTGAGTCCCAACAAAAGATAATGATAATTTATAATGTAAACTTAGACTGGTAGAAAGGCCAAACATGTGTTGTCATGAAGCTTTTTAATTTTTTGGGGTCTTCAAGTTTCCAACTTCATTCTTTGCTTTTTCCCCTTCAAAGATGATTTCAGCAGTAGAGTCGTCTTTTTCAAATTGTGGTATCTTCAAATAGCTAGCTTCATCCAATGGGTTGTTATTTTTTCTTTTTTTGGTTTGGCATGTTGAGTAATTAACCTTATCATTTTCATCCTCACTATCATCATCCAAGTTTATAACATTTTGTTCAAATAAATAACAAAGGGAATTATACTTTAATATAAGTGTATATAATTAGCTGTAGAGTACCTCTTTGGTTACTGGTTGATGATATACCTCATACGGAGCTCTACCTCCGTACCTGAAGCAGATACGAAGTCACCTTTGTACAGGTAAATTTTACTCATCTATATACCCCGAACGGAGCTCGACCTCGGTTTTATATAATCATTCCAGAGCTCCTAAGGTAACAAATACTCAGCTCCAGGAAAATATACAAGGAAGATCGATATATATTCTTTCCATGACTATCCGATTAAATAAATATATCAAGGTCAGAATACACCGGACACGGTTTGTAAAAGATCAACATAAATCTCCTCAAGAAGGAAAAAAGATATACATAAAGGGGAAAGAGATTTACCCTAATTTTCTTACATTCCCCTCCAAGTTTTCTACCCTCTATATAAATAGAGGAAGAAGCCATACTACAAAAATCCTGTCGAACCTTAAAAAATACATTAGCCTCACATAACACCGGATCAATCTTCATAATCCGGTGATCATCCCCAACATAATTAAGGCGTAAAGCGGCCGCAACCCTATTACCTTTAGGGAAACGCCTTCAAATCACCATTAACACCTCAATCCCATCACTCCTATCTCTGGGTGAGCCATAGTGCGATTATTTGATCAAACACTGGTTAAGCAAAAACACTTTTTAAAACATCCGTGTCACTCGAGAGATTGAAGAGTGTAAATTTTTTGTAACGAATTTTCACATTGAAGTCGGTAGTTTTAACTTTGAATACATAGCTTTTGTTGAGAATGGTGTTAAACTCATCTGGGTAAATCTGATGTGTATCTCCCTGCAAGAGTATATGTAATTATATTATTACTTATATACATGTGATTGACTATATTTATTGGGATAAATATGTTTAAATATATTACCGGCCGACCGACCGACCGACCTTATTTATCAAGTAGGAGGCCGACCGACCTTGGTCACAACACTTTCAAATATCCACAATGGACCACTTCTAGATTTGTCTTTGATCATTACTTGCAATTTGATGCTGCCAAACATATATATATAAGTTAGTATATAAGGATAACAATGCAAATTTCTAATTGTAAAACGTAAGTCTTACAAAAAGTTGTAGTCTTATCTACTGTCGAGTTGTTAATGCGTTTAAACGAACAAAACTCAAAATTGTCACCAAAATCATATCAATACTGCCTGGTTTAGACTAGTTTCTTTGGTAGAATGTCTTCCAGAGAAGCAATACTTTAACATTGAATGCACAATTCCCGAGTTCTTATTGATATCTTGCAAAAAAAAGTAATTAGCTTTTTGTCAACCATAGTTGTTTCGTTGGTTTCAATGATACTCTTTAAATCCAGCTAATTGATAAACACAAAAACGATTTTTATAGTTAGATTACAATGAGGGACCTTACAATAATTATTGTAGGTCGAAGTAAATTGCACAAAAATGGGATAAAAACCGAGTTGCATTCCAATTAGTAATAAGTACAACAATTAACTTGGAAGGGGTAAAGGGAATGGATGCACGTATGGACTTTTGTATGGACTCTTTGTATTTATCCAATATTCCAATGAGACTATCCATGTCGTATAGATAAAAGCTACGTGTTTTTGTTTTTTTTTATATTTATTTCTATTGTAAAAAAAGTAATTAGCTTTTTGTCAGCCATAGTTGTTTCGTTGGTTTCAATGATACTTTTTAAATCCAGCTAATTGATAAATACAAAAACGATTTTTATAGTTAGATTACAATGAGGACCTTACAATAATTATTGTAGGTCGAAGTAAATTGCACAAAAATGGGATAAAAACCGAGTTGCATTCCAATTAGTGATAAGTACAACAATTAACTTGGAAGGGGTAAAGGGACTCGATGGACATATGGACTTTTGTATGGACTCTTTGTATTTATCCATATTTCAATGAGACTATCCATGTCGTACAGATAAAAACTACGTGTTTTTGTTTTTTTTTTTTATATTTATTTCTATGTTGTGTTAATCCATTTTTTATTAGGTTTTTGATTAATTAAATAAAATCATGTTAAAAAATAAATGATGACATAATCAAGAGTTAATTTGATGAAATTCAGTGTTTTGATTGACTAATAAGTCATTAGTTCTGATGCTGCAATAGTAGCCCAATAGAGTTTTTGAGTCTATTGACTTAGTGGGTTGTTTGAGTTAAGTCCAAATGAGATCATAATTGGGCTTTGAAACAAAACTAGGCCTTTCTCTAGAACCATACATAGGCAGCCCTGTTTTGGTTATTTAAATATTATATCTTCTCTGTTAGTCATGTTCTTAAACTCCTGATCTGAACATATATTTAGGTGATATATCATTGTTTAATAAGTAGGTTGTCCGTTGTCGTGGCTTCCATCGATTTTGACAAACTTCAGTAAATCCAGTTTATGAGTTTAACAATAACGTCATATGTAAAACAGTAAATTCTCGACTTATATATACACACTCTAGGCATAAATCGACACACTTTATTGAATCCAGTAATTACACACTCTATGCCCAAATTGCTATTTTTTTAAGGGAAATGCTTAGGTTGTATTTAACGTGCATAAAAAAAACTTGTACTTTCCATATTAAAAGCTCGCCCCCTGATTTTCATGGTAAATTTACAAACAATTTATGCACCTTAAACACAGGCCTAAGGGCTGTATTTAGCAAACCTTTTTTTTAATAGTAAAATACCACCCTTTAATAATCACCATTGCCAAAGTTTAAATCTTGAACTTTTTCTCGAATTGCCAAAACCTTTACCAGTGCACCGCACCTAAGTTGTGGTGGCCTAGGCCCAAATTGCTAAACAGGCACTCCAAGAACATCCAAAATACAAACATCAGAGGATAGTTTACTTGGTAGCAAGGTTATAACTTATAACCTTTAAGATGCAAGTCTAAGATCAACTGGTGAGAAGAGCGTATTTAATAGTAATGTAGATATTCAGATATTGTAAAATATTTTAACTTCAACTCCTATCAAACGATAAACGCAAAAAAAATATTACTTTTAACAAATATACCAAAAATATCTTTTTTTTTATAAGGGGTTTGTTAAATACAGCTCTTAGGGCTGTGTTTAAGGTGCATAAATTGTTTGTACATTTACCATGAAAATAAGGTGGCGGACTTTTAATATGGAAAGTACAAATTTTTTTATGCACGTTAAATATAACCCTTATGGTTGTATTTAGCATTTTTTTTTTTAATCATTACAAAACTATCACATTTAACATATCTAAGTTTTGTCTACACTTAACTTCAGTGTTAAATTGTTGTGACATCAAGTAACACATACAAAACGTGTTGCATTGTATTTCGAGGACCCCAATGCCACATTTAAGTAAGTGCATGATAAATCTAAAATTATTTAAGATATTTATATAAGTAACTTCTTTTGTTGAGTCATAAAATGCATTAGTCTTGTCCATTATCCGAATAAATTTGTTTTGAGAAGCCCAATGTGTTATTAAATTAAGTACCACCAGTTTGCTTAAGATATCCTAAAGTCTTTTTTAAACAAACTCATCACATACTTCTTAACTAGTATTTTGTTCTTGAAATGGAATTGATGAAAAAAAATTCTTCATCTTAGCGTGCAAGTAACAAGAAAATTAAACTTCATCTCTCTTTTCTTTCTTTTCCACTAACATTCTTCCCAACACAATCACGATCTTATGTTTAGAATTATTACTCCGTATTTTGATTTATTTTTTGAACGATATTATTGTTTGCAACTCCGTTGAATGATGGGTCTTTTATAGAAAATGATTACTAATACTACATTGATTTCAAACGTATTGTTCATGAGACAAAATAACTCACGGTTTAAGAAAAATGTATATAACACAACTTTAGATTAAAAAAAATCATGTTATCATTAAGGATTAAACCCATAATTCATGCTGAAAACCAAAAATAAATCCACCTGTTGTGCTAACTTTGCTTTCATTTTTAGATTTATATATAAATAAAATAATATGGATAATATGTGATAAACTCTAGACAATTACAAATCTTTATCTATAATAAAAGACAATTGACTAATAGCTTATTAACCAATCATAATTCTCAATTTTATCAAATTGAAAATTGATGATGTCATAACTATAAATAAAACCATTAAAATTCAGATTTTACGGATATATATTTTATGGATATGATATCTATTCAATATATTACATATATTACATATCAATCTCAATCTCAAATTAGATAAGCCCATCAGGCTTATCCTAACTCTTGCACAATTAGTAAAGTACGGGTCATGTCGAGCTACATAAATGCTATTGTAAATTATATAATAACTGAAAAATATATAATTTTATATCTATATCTATATAAATATTAAAACAGTAAAAATTCTAGCATTTTAAAGCATTCTTCAATTTAAAGTTATTTTTAAAAATTGCCATATAGGTCTTTATCCTATATGGCATCTTTATATTTTTTTACAATATATAAATCCACAAAGTTATACTATCTAAATATATTTATTTAAATAAAAATAAAATCAATATATACACAAATTTTTAAAAAAGCAAAAGTGAAAGATCAAATCCTACATTATGATATAGACTGTATGAACTGAAAATCTATGAACAAAATTAAAAAATATTTAGTTTTCAAAATATTTATATCTTATTCTTTTATCCACTATAACCAATAACCAATAGAATATATCATATTGTGATTTAGTTTTTTTTTTTTTTTAATATCATTTTCTTGGTAGTGATTTACGTCATTGAAGCATTAGTTTGTTCTTTGTAATCTACTCTATTTTTAATTTGGTTTCTAACTATATTTAAAGCTTTTCGGTTTTTATGAATTTTAATATTTGATGAAGCAAGTTTCATGAAACTATTTCATTTGAATGAGTGTGATAAATTCTAATAAATCATCTATCACTTTGCAAAAAATAACATATCGTTATGATTTTACATTACATTTATATTTTAACTTAATTTTATGTTAATTAGTATTGCATGAAGTACAATATAATATAAGATTAAGAAAAAAGTCATACAAATATATTTTAGTTTTTTTTAGTTTCGTTAGACTCAATATATAATGAAAAGACAGCATGAAATATGAATCACAAACATTTTTCCATCAATTTTTTGTTTAGCCTTTTCGTAATCTTCTACTTTGATTGTATAATTGCGTATTGAAAGCAAAAACATTAGATAACCGCACATCATGCGGGGTAAAATACCTAGTTTTATATGAAAGTCTTCTCATTCTACAATTCCTCAAACCTACAATTGATTAAGCTTCTTGACAATTATGATAAAAGTTCAGCTCATTTTTTTATTATGATCATCATTGTTCTTATTACTTTAGGATTTTAATCAAACTATGAAAACAATTATAATGTTAATTTTATTATTATTATTATTATTATCATTGTTGTTATTAGTTTAGGATTAGGATATGAATTAGCTAATATCATTTACAAAGAAGTGTTGCAAAAGATGATGGAAGATACATGCTTTTAATGATCAAACAACTGCCTTTATTTTTAATTATGTCCTTAATATTTTTTTTTAAATATATTTCAGGATTGATTTTTTGGCTATTATCTTTTCAATCAATAAGACCTTTTAGCTTACAGATTCTTAAATTGTGAAATTAATCTAATCTTTACAACCAAGTAACCCGTATATTTGACACGAGTATAAAATCTAGTATTATTTATTTAATACCGAAAAACAAAGATGCACAAATAATTTGAGACGGAAGGTTAATAACTAAATTTTCAAGAGTTAATTGTTTTTCACGATTATGAATATTCAAACTGGTTCAATTACTCCGTACAATTTATCTGTACATACAGTTTTATATTCATTTTTAAATATATATTTCCCTTCTTTTCAAAATAAAAAAAAGCAGTGATAATTTGTTGTTTTTTAACGGCTAAGGCTTTTATTTGGCCATAGCATTTGTTGGCACAATTGGATTTTCTCTCATTGTTTTTTGTCCGCTTCGTTTTGAGTTGTCGTTGGCATGTTGATCTCTCAACTTGTCTTTTTTCAACTTTTTTCTATATAATGAACAGTGTAAGTTAAGGAAATTTATGTATGCATATCATTGAAAAAGGCGCTTGATATTCCGACCAGACTTTTGGTAATTCAACCACACTATTTGTAGCGATTATTACTGTAAATAGTGGTGTTTTCTCCATATCCAACTATTTACAGCGATTACTGACAGGGGGCCCGCTATTATTTTGCCAGATTTGCCATTACACACAGGGGACCCACACTATTTGCAGCGACTCGCTGCAAATAGTAGTTGTGGTGGAGATATCAAAAAATAATGGTAGGGATACGGGCTGCGTTGAAAAAAATATGTACTTAAAATACAAGGTTGAGTAAATATTATCTGAGAATGCATGGAACATATACCTCTCTTATATAATACAAAATGAGAGTTCTTAATTTAACATTTTTTTCAACCCAAAATACTCTTGTATACAAACAAAACCATACACGCTTCTCATTTCCCCTTTTCTTCTCTTCTGCCCACACTGAAAACACAAACACACATATCTGATATCTCACCATAATCATCTACCATCGTCAATCACCGTTGTCCATTACCACCGCAGTCCATTACTACCGCAACCATAAATCCCCAAATCTATCACCGTTTAGCCACTGCAACGTGCGGACGTCCATCTAGTAACTTATATAACATATTCATGATATTTTATCTACAAACTTTTATAAAGTATGTACCTCCTATAAATTTTCAAGATATTTAAGCACTTGAAAACTCTGAAATGCTTTTCAATATTATTAATTACTTTTAATATTTTCACTCTTTAATGAGGTGTTATCTCTTATCGTTACTTGACAAACCGTTTAAGAAATAAAAACTTTTTATTGGTATTAGAAGTTTGGAAAATGCTAATCGCAACCTTAGGGTTGTATTTATTATGCATAATAAATTTGTATCTTTCATATCAAAAGCCCATCCTAAATTTTATGATAAGTGTACAACTATTTAATGCACCTTAATTGCAGCCTTAGTGCGTTTAACAAAACCCTAAAAGTTTCTGTAGTGACAATACTTTTTTATTACTTGTATGATGTTTATTTTAATCTCATTGGACATTTATATATAGATTGGATATGGTGAACAATTTAAGGTTATCGCTAATATGTTCAAAGATATTCATGCAACTTCCAAGTTCAAGATGGTAATTGAGGCGATTTTTCTTATTTGGTGGTGGACTTTGTGGAAGCATCGAAACAACGTCGTATTTGAGAATGAGGTGGAGATCGACCAGTGAAGACGTTTTTAACTCGATTATTTCTCTATCTTTTTTATGGTTGTTTTCTCGGTATAATAAGATTAAGTTATCGTGGTAATTATGGCGCATTAGTCCTAAACATTTGATGTAATATTTTTTAACTTCGGTATCTAGCCGAAGTTTTTGTTAATACATACTAGCATGGTACCCGAGCGTTGCGACGGATACCATTGATAAGGCGTCTTGTAACTCCGACGTTGAAAGTTGGTTGCGGTGGTTGTGGCTACAATTTTTTAGAGAGGTTTGTTTAGTGTACATGTGAAAGAGTGTCAAAAAGTGAAAGTGAAGTGAGAGTAGATTTTAATTGAAAGTTTAAATATGTTGATAAAAGAAGGGTATTATTGTCATTTTACATCTCTTTTTTTCAACATTTACCTATAATCATTATAAAGTAGTATAGATAATATTGTTGTTAAAAAAAATAATGTTAAAGATATTATTTTACTTTCACGACTTGCACTTTACAGTTTACACGTTTGAGGTAATGTTGTAAAGATGTGTCGTTGTTCAAATATAACAAGGTTTTGTTAAACGCATTTTTAGGGTTGCAATTAAGATACATCACATGGTTATATACTTACCATAAAATTCATGGTTAAACTTTTGATATGAAAAATACAAAATTTTTATGCGCATTAAATGCAACCTTAAGGGATGCGTATAACATTTTTCTTATTTTTACTTTATGTCATTAAGGCTATCACCAATGGGGTGCCTTTGGGTGCCCTTGGATATTCTTTAACGTTGAAGCTTGACTAAACTAAAAGATTTTTATGAAGGATGTCTTTACTTGTCTTACCTAATATATTTTTGTTTTTAGTTGGAGGTAAAACTTAAAACGATATGTAATGATCTTTGTATGGTTAGAGTTAAAATTATAACATTTAAAGGATTTATAAAAATATATGAAGATTTGTAAGGATATGATGTATCAGCTTAATGACGTCTAAAAAATGTCGTTAGCATTGGAGACTTGGAGTTCGCTTAAATGTTAAATATTTAACGAGTTAATAACATACTAAAGTAGCAAAGAAAACAAAATCAAAATTGTAGCTTGGGCAAGGCTCGGATATAACAATCTTTTTCTATTTTATTTTTGGACTTAATATATGAACATATACTTTCCAATCACATTTATGGTCTATATATGTTTCCAAATTTATTTTGTTCCTAGTACAACACACCTTTGCCAACCCATGTGAGCTCTGTCATCCACATTTGTCAAATCTTTTTTAAATTCATATATATACATCCTTTCTCTTCTTCTTCTTCTCCTGTTTTCCATTCTCCACTTCAAGTATTTCCCACTTTTTTACACTTTTATCTCAACCTATACATACACACACATTCATGTTCGTGTAATCATCTGTTTTTTTCTGATATTTTCAGCCCATTCATCATTTACTTCTGAAAAAGGGTATCTAACAAAGCTTGTTCTTTTTATGGTTTCAATTGTTTTCTTTCTTTGCATGTGAACTATGGGTGAAAGGTCGCCTTCCGTGGCTCTTTCTAGTTTTTCTATTTTAAAAGATTCTCAATTTTTTTATTAATTAATTTTAAGTTATTGGATATATTTTCTCAATTATTTACATATTTAAAATACCCATTAAAATCTTTGAGTTTAATTAGTCCATATGGACCTTAATTCATGTATCTATAGCTAAAAATCTTGAAAAAATATATTTCATCCTTTTGAAGGGCAAAAGATGGCTACTTTTAGTAGTCTAGGAATTGGCTTAAGTTTTCTCTTTGGATGTGTAGTCTTTGCTTTTGTTGGAGAAGTTTATTATCTTCTATGGTGGAAAAAGAAAACACAAGATATTGAAAACCAAAACTTTTCTTCTTCAAATTATGCATCAACTCATCTTTCTTGTTTCAAAAGTACTAATTCTTCAAAAATCCCAAAAGCCCAAGAAACTTCTTTGCATGAAAGTGATGAGAATCAAGAAAAACAACAAGAAATTACTCAAAAAGATTCACCATTAAAAGGATTAGGAGAAGAAAGTGTGGATCTTGAACTAATGAGACTTCATAATTTATGTGGGCCACCAAGGTTTCTATTTACAATCAATGAAGAAACAAAAGAGGATTTGGAAAAAGAAAGTAGGAAGTCAAGAAGTTATAGTTTAAGTGAGCTTCTTTGCACACCAGAAACACCAATGTGTTCATCACCATTGATCAAAGATGGTCAAAAGTTGTCAAATTTGGAAGGCTTTTTGAATCCATTGTATGATATTGACTCTGAGTTTGACTTCAACAAGATTAGATCTTCACCACCTCCAACATTTAAGTTCTTGAGAGATGCAGAGGAGAAGTTGTTGAAAAGATTGATGGAATTAGAAGCTGTAAAAAAGGCAAGTTTAATGCAAACAGATGAGAAGATTAATGGTAGTAATTTAGTAAAATTGGATGGTAATAAAGGTAAAAGTGAAGTTGTGAATATTCATCATGATCATCATCAAATGTCTACTACACCTTCACAGGTATTACCATTGGCTTCCTCTCCATCAAAGTGAGAATTGGATGTTTTTTTTTTCTTTTTTATTTGGTTTATATCTTCTTTTTTTTTTTTTTTAATTACTTTTGAAATTACAGGAGATGATAGGACCTTTTTTTTTTTTGTTATTTTGTTCAAAGATGCATTGAACTATAGTGTTTAAGTTAAAATGTGGTTTAACCCATATCACGGATGCATGTGTGAATACATGATTAATTAGACAACATTTTGGGCCAATCAATGGATGTGTGAATGTATGATTATTTACATATAATATTTAACACAATATGGTGACAAATGGGCTGGCTTAACCATGGTTATAAACGAATCGGGTTGAGTTCCAGCTTTGATTGTGCTCAAATTTGGGGCGACTACTTAAGGTTAGCTCGAGCTTGGTTCGATGGCAAAAAGAACCTTCATGATGCAGCTAGGTTTGAACTTGGTGCGATATGGTTTTTCGAAATGGGTCAAGCTCCGCTCGAAAAACTATGCTTTAATTTCAACAACCAAACATGTACTTTTTAAGACATGAAAAGCCCGATAAATGATTGAGCCGGGCCCTTATAAATTAGTTTGGTTGTATCATATTTTTGACTCTATAAAACAATTTAATTTATGATATACATTAAGTGATAACTTATTATTTGTATATGTTTAGATGGCAAAAACATGTCTCGAGTTTATCAAGACCATTAACTATTTCGTGTTAGGTTTTTAGTTTTTAAGGTGGCTTGCATAATGCGATACAACTTATGTCAAGCTCGATCTAATTGCTTGATAAAAACTCAATTTGAATGCATCACTATCAACCATGATATTTGAGATGTTTGTTCTCCACTTAATTTTTTATTTTACTTCAAGTTCACATTATATATCGTTCACCCTTATCCTAATGAAACTCAACTACCAGTCTACCACTATTTGGTTGTATACTTGTATTCCGCTAAAGAGATTTGAATTCAAAATTGAATTATTGTAAGGTATATATCAACATAACTACTGATTGTCCTCTTCTTTAAAGCATAATATTGTTTGGACGTACATATGCAACTTAACACTCGAGTTGGCTTTGACTATACACCTTTTGAAACGGCATAATTACGATAGAAAGCAAAGATAAAAATAAATAAATCAATAAATCAAATCTAGAAATACAACAATGAACACACTCTATCATCGTCTGGAAATTTTAGGACACGTTTAGTTGTGAAAAATATTTTTTACCTTTTTATTTTTAATTTTAAAAAAGTGAAATGAGTTTTCCGTCTCTAGACTATATATGAAAATTTTGAAAACGCATTCAAAACTAAAAAATGAAAAATAATTTGAGGTTTTGAAAATTTAAAAAATGAAAAATGACAAGTGGTATACAATAAACATGTATTTTTTAATTTTCCATTAAAAAAAATGGAAAATACTGTATTTGTTTTCATGGAAAACTTTTCTAAAAAAATAAAGTTTGAAAGCGCTTTTTGTTTTCCATATTATCTTCGAAAATGAAAATGAAAAACATGAGAGTTTTCTTGAACTAAACACATGACGATAAAAGTATTTTTAAGGTATTAATAAGCTAATTCAGTTAGTATTGGGTTAGTCATCATAGAATAATGATTGAGGATATAACAAATTAAATCATGCATCAGTTGGTTGTAAATCTTCTTCGAATTTTCCAAGTTTGTTCCATCCAATAACTACAGGGTTTATTTTAACAATGTTGGCACCAACCGCTATATTTAGATGTTAACAGAATATGAGAATAATACCAAATGGGAATCTTTTGAGGAGAAAAACTTGTTTTGGATTTAAGTCTGGATTAATATAATTTAAAGTTTTTAAGTTTCGTTAAGTTAATAAAAGAGAGAACATGATTTTAAGTAAATTAAAACATATTCAGAGTCTGAGAGCATCAGTAATATATGCTGAGTTGCATGGAGTGCCACGTTTATACAACTTTACCTTTTATTTCTTATCATCAATATAACTTGATTTTGTCCCATTTTAGTTTTAGTTCAATGAAAATGTATGTATATGATATATACTAGCTTGTTGAAGGTTTTTATGAAATATATTATGCTTCTTTCCATCATAAAGTTTACTCATTAATTATATGGTATCGATATAGAAAGAAGAAATTTTTTTTTGAACAGTTCATGGGACGGTCGAAATATGCATGTGTTAAATTTTGTATGTTATATCGATTGATCACTTTTCAACCCTTTCTTAATAAAATAAATCTCCTGTTAAAATTTATGGTAAAAGAAATTCAAAAAAAAAAAAAAAAAGCATTGCGGTAATTCTACTTTAGTATCGACTTTTTCTCTCTTGAATTGCTAATACTCATTTTAAATATGTTTGGTGGGCAACCTCTTTTCAGCACACAATTTAATTGTTATCTTATTCCTTATTTCAAACTGATCATGTCTAGAAGTTGAAAGTGAACTTCAAGTGAATGGGTAACAGTAAGATAACTACAATTATAAAGTCAATAAAAGTAGCTTATACGTAATTATTTATTTTCCTTAAAGGGAAAAGCTATGACCCATTTTACTGTACTATTTTACATTTTGATAGGCAAATTAAATATGTCGCAATTATCAGGAGACTTGGCACTAAAGTTTAATCATTTGGTAAATATAAGGTTTTTTTCAGATTATCCAGTAAAAAGACAAATCTTTTGACTCAATATATGCAGTATGATCAGCGTATTCACATGACTGTTTCATAATTTTCTCTGACAACACAAAATATTACTTAAGATAATTTGTGAATAAATCAAATCTTAGTTTTTAAATATTGAAAGTAGTTAACTACTTAAATAAATATATATACAGACCAAGGTTGTAAAACTTCCTCGAGTCAGCCGAGTTTCCAAAATAAACTCCTGACTCTCCATCTTGCCGAGTCGAGTCCGAGTCACGAGTTTTCCAACTTTGATGCGGACAAGATGATAATGAAACGTGATCTTATCAACTAATCTAACGTTTAATTTTCAAGTTTGAAATATTATGTTAATGTTTTTAAACAATTATGTTTAAATTTGAAGTTAGGAATATATTTTTGAAGTTTTATTACATATAATTTCAAAAATATTTATGTTTCCATATAAACTTCCAATCCGAGTTCTCCCCGAGTCGAGTCCGATTCTCCAAAAACTCCTGACTCCCCTCCTTGCCGAGTCGATTCCGAGTCACGAGTTCCCCAACCTTGATACAGACACGAAGCACTATTGAGTTATCAAAGTTTACTTTTGGAGTTTTGGTTATGTAATTTGGTATATATTAAGAGTGCATACTTGAGTTTAATTTAAAGGAAAATAAAAGATAAGATAAAATAGGGAAAGAAAAGAAAGTTTTCCTTCACAATCAAATCAATATTGGCATGACAGTTTTGGATCAAAAAAGGGTCATTTGTTTTCTTTCTCCCCCTTTCTATTTTTCTCCCCCTTTCTATTTTTTCATAAAGAGAACTCAAGAATGCAAAAATAAAAGATTTTCTATCCTTTTGAAAAAAAACTCAAGAATACACTCTAAGGGAAAAGTGAAGGTGTTGTTGTTATGCACCCAAGCTAAGTAAAATCTGTCTCATAAACAAATTTTTTAATATTTAATGTGTAATGAATTAATAATTGCCCTCCCCCCCCCCCCCCCCCCCCCCAAAAAAAAAAAATGTTTTTATTGATTAAAAAAATCAACATATGATAGGGATGTCACCCAACTTGGTGTATAAAAACACCACCTTCATTTCCCCAGATATTAATATATGTGGAGTGATATTCATACCATAAAATTTAGTGTTATAATTAAAGTATAAAATTTATACAACTGTATAATGCAGAAATTGTTATAGATACTAACATTGTGTAGCAAAATGAATATAAGATGTTATTGCAGTTGCATTTACGATGTATGTGCACTTCTGTATTTTGTATTTAATTTTTTCAATTCGAATTTCCAAGGTAGTCGACGGGTTATACAAAACCTTGATTAGAAAATTCTTGCAAAACAATAAACAATATATAAATGGAAGTTGTGTCATAAACACTTTAATTATTAGCACATGTGTTGTTTTATTGCTTTTATATATTAGTATAGTACCTGAATAATATGATGGTGGTAGCGACAGTGTGGTGGTGGGGTGATTATACGTAGTAGAGACAATGTCGAATAGTGTAGATAATTGATGTAAATAGTTATTAGGGATATTTCAAAAAGTTTTAGGTAAAATAGAACAAGTATTAAAGTAAAACAAATAAAATAATAGCTTTCTTTTCACTGAAAAATTACTGTGCATCATAAAAATCATTGTGCATCAATTGTTTCGTGGATCTTCGTGCATCGATTTAACTATGATCTAAGGGTCAAGATCATATCTTATTTGTTTTACTTTAATACTTGTTTTACAATACTCAATCCTTTCAAAAAATAAATGACAGATTTAATCATTAAAGATACTTTAAACAATTCTTTCATCCCAAAACATCTGGCCATATCTATACAACTTTTTAAGGAAATTTCCGTATGGTAATAAAAATTAAAGTATGTATATTTAGATTTATCGACTAGTCTGCATCTATACAACCTTTTTTAGAAATTTACAATCGAGAGTTCTTTTCTCTTTCAGCTTTGGTTTCGTTTTGGCCATCGGAATTTTTTCAAGGGTAAAGTCCATGGCTGGAGGTCCTTCTGGAGCAGTCTCTCAACCGCTGGTAGGGGTAAAGTTGTCTATAGCATACATCCCTCAAACCTTGTTCTCGTCGGCATGGAGTATCGTTTTCGTTGTCCAAATGCAAATGTGAATTACTTTAGAAATAATGCGTTAATGGTATACCACTACACCTTTTTGTAATATGAAATATTAACTACTAGTATAATCTTGTACATAACAACGTCATACCGTTTACTTCTAAAGCTTGAACAGCTGTTAAAATGATATTATTCGTTACTAGTTCATTGTGTTCATTGATTGAAAGTAACTATTCGATGTAAAATACATTATATGCTTCAATTTTTATTTTCAAAATTAAAAAAAATGAAAAATCTTAGAGTGGATTTGATTTAGAATTTTAAATTGAATTTAACTCATTTAAGGGGTCGATGGAGCGTGTACTAATTTCTACATTTGCAGGCGGTGTCGCAATCCATAGAATCCATCATCAAAAGAGAAAAGTGTAATTGGGCCAAGCAAAAATAAACGTTTGGGAATGCCATGCTAAAGGATAATGTTATTGTTTGATACCCAACAACAATGGGGTAAGTGATGGGGTTGATTTTTCACGTTCAAATTATTATATACTCTAAGATATATAGGAATTTTTTTTTATACTCACTAATGTATCGAACTATCGATGTATCATCTATAGTTCAAAGAAATTTAAAACTTAAAATTTTACATAAAGATTGGATTTTTCTAATGACAACTCTTAATGTGCATAAATTAGTTTATTTTTACTATGCTATTTGGGAGATGGATATTTGATATGAAAAGTATAAGATTTTTATTCAGGTTAAGGGTAGACATTAGAAAAATCCATAAAGGTTAAGGGTAGACATTAGAAAAATCCATAAAGATTTTATGTTGATTGACCGGCCATTAACTCTTTAGCTTTAACTCATGTATTATATGTGATGACTAGTTAATTTATAGGTCATTGATTAATGTTCAATGTTTAATAATAGGCTTCTAAAAAAAGGCTAGGCCAATCTAGTAATAGTTACATAAACGTACATATATGATATAATACATACACGTATATGATATCACTTTTTTTGAACTACATATGATATAATACGTACACAACATATCATATGGACTGAGAAAAGGAAACAAACATTCTCTTTTAGACGATTTAGTTGTCTTTGTAAAGAAGTGGCAATTATGTCACCAACAGCAAACTTGTACTAGCAAGTAACATGCCCTAACATAACTGATAACCCACATTTGTGGAAAGTCGAATTCAAGACCTATGGGTAAAATCCAAAATGTCACCTTACACGTCTATATTTCTTCTTTTGACAATTAAGTGATTTCGGAATAAGTTTGTTGTTTTCTTTTTTTGTTGAATGAACAATCTGAAATCTCAATGACTTGATGGTAAAACGACCCTTAAATATTTTTGAGGAACTTTACCTTTTTCATCCGGTAAATAATATTTAAGTATTTGAAAAATATGTTTTAAACTGTCAAGTTGCAAAGCATCCCTACTCACCTGGTCCATGCACATCGCTCTCTCCAGGAGGTTGGCCGCCTATCCTAGATCTTCCCACCCCTTTTTTCATTACTAATCGAATATCCTTCACTATTTGACTAAAAATGGAGCGAAATGATCTTGTTTTGTTCCTCAGTTGAAGGAAGGGCGGTGGACAAAAATGGCCTTGTTGTACCTTACTCTCGTCTTCAATGGGGTCTGCTAATTTTCATATATCATCGAATATAAATCAAATAAACATATGTTCTTTATTTTCTTTTAATATCATTAAGTAGAAAACAAGTATCAACAAAAATAACAAAGGATGTCAACAAATTGATACTCTGGTATGAACGTCTAAGAGTATAGAATCCCACAACTCTTGCAACAATCTTTAGACCTTTTCATGTACATCGTTGAGTCGCTGCTAACGTAATGTCGGAAGGCACGGTTCCATCGCCTCCCCTTCTGTTTGAGGATTGTTAAGGTATCGTGTTTCAGAGGGCAATACGAATATCACAGACATAATCACCTATACATGAGGCTATGAGTATTATTCCCTCTTTTTTAGTTGAGTTTCTATAATGATCAATTATAGTAGTTACTCATTTGAATGTTGAAAGACTTGGTTTAACCCTTTGTGCAGATAACAGTTTTAATTTATGTTTCCAAACAAGTATAGTCCATCTATAACACGAAAATTTGAAGCCTATTTTACGTTTTATAGCTCAACTATAATTACCAACACGTACGTTTTATTACTTAAGAACTTGAATTGCACCATACAAAAATAAGTCAAGTACAAATTTTTTAGACCCGAGATACTTTTCAAACGTCAGTTATGTTATGAAGAAAGCTACATCAACCAGAATGTATACCATTTAATCTATCCCTGCTCATCCAAAATATATAAACAAAAACACAATAGCAAAGATAAAAGAGCACAGGTAACAGAAGAAAGGAAGATGCTTGAAAATAAGTGATCCATAGAAATATCCAAAAGGCATAAAAGCCTAACAAAATCACCCCCAACAAAACAGAGGTATTAAAAACATAATATTGTATCACAAGCACCCTGAACATGCGGTGCTATAACAAACTAACAAAAACTGAATAGAGATAAAATGTCGACCACACACTTAGTCGACCTCCTCAATCTTGGGACCAGCACCGCCACCTGATGGTGCAGGCTCATCATCCATACCGGCATCACCACCAGCTCCTCCTTGGTACATCTTGGCAATGATTGGGTTGCAAACATTCTCGAGTTCCTTCATCTTGTCTTCAAACTCATCGGCCTCAGCAAGCTGGTTGCTGTCCAACCATGCAATGGCCTCATCAATGGCGTCCTCGATCTTCTTCTTGTCACCAGGGCTCAACTTCTCACCAATCTTCTCATCCTTCACTGTGTTCCTCATGTTGTATGCATAGTTCTCCAAAGCGTTCTTGGCCTCAACCTTCTTCTTGTGCTCCTCATCCTCGGACTTGTACTTCTCAGCTTCTTGAACCATCTTCTCGATCTCTTCCTTTGAGAGTCTACCCTTGTCGTTAGTGATGGTGATCTTGTTCTTCTGTCCGGTGGTCTTGTCTTCAGCTGAGACATTAAGGATACCATTGGCATCAATGTCAAAGCAGACAGTAATCTGAGGAACACCACGAGGAGCTGGGGGAATTCCAGAAAGCTCAAACTTGCCCAACAAGTTGTTATCCCTGGTTCTGGTCCTTTCACCTTCATACACTTGGATCAACACACCGGGCTGGTTGTCAGAGTAAGTAGAGAACACCTGTTCCTTCTTGGTTGGGATGGTGGTGTTTCTTGGAATGAGAACAGTCATGACACCTCCAGCGGTTTCAAGACCAAGAGATAGAGGAGTAACATCCAAAAGAAGCAAGTCTTGGACCTTCTCGTTGCCCTCACCGCTCAAGATAGCAGCTTGGACAGCGGCACCATAGGCAACGGCCTCATCAGGGTTGATGCTCTTGCAAAGCTCCTTTCCGTTGAAGAAGTCTTGAAGTAGCTGTTGAACTTTGGGAATTCTGGTGGAACCACCGACAAGGACAACATCATCAATAGAGCTCTTGTCCATCTTAGCATCTCTTAAACACTTCTCAACGGGCTCCATACACTTTCTGAACAAATCCATGTTAAGCTCCTCAAATCTAGCACGGGTGATGGTTGAGTAAAAGTCAACACCTTCATATAGCGAGTCGATTTCAATGGTGGTTTGGGCAGTGGATGAGAGAGTTCTCTTTGCTCTTTCACAAGATGTTCTCAACCTCCTAAGAGCTCTTGGGTTTCCAGTAATATCCTTCTTGTGCTTTCTCTTGAATTCTTGAACAAAGTGGTTCACCATTCTGTTATCAAAATCTTCACCACCAAGATGGGTGTCTCCGGCTGTGGCTTTAACCTCAAAAATACCCTCTTCAATGGTCAAAAGAGAGACATCAAAGGTACCACCACCAAGATCAAAGATAAGAACATTCTTCTCACCGACGCTTGTTGCCTTCTTGTCAAGACCAT
This sequence comes from Erigeron canadensis, assembly GCF_010389155.1. Taxonomy (NCBI): domain Eukaryota; kingdom Viridiplantae; phylum Streptophyta; class Magnoliopsida; order Asterales; family Asteraceae; genus Erigeron; species Erigeron canadensis. The sequence continues at coordinate 29,095,644 of NC_057767.1, read as the reverse complement.
AAGCAATGGCAGCAGCAGTTGGCTCATTAATGATACGCATAACATTAAGACCAGAGATGACACCGGCATCCTTTGTAGCTTGACGCTGTGAGTCATTGAAGTAAGCAGGAACTGTAACAACAGCGTTCTTCACAGTTGTACCAAGGAAAGCTTCGGCAATTTCCTTCATCTTGATAAGAACCATAGAGGAAATCTCCTCAGCGGCAAAGGTCTTCTCCTCACCCTTGTAGTTGACAGCAATCATGGGCTTCTCAGCTGGGCCGGAGGTGACCTTGAACGGCCATAGCTTGATGTCACTTTGGACAGAGGCATCAGAATACCTTCTGCCGATGAGACGCTTTGCATCTGTTACATAAATCAACAACGTTATAGCAAGCTTCAAATACACAAAAACGACATAGATCAACATAAATAAACTACTTAAACAAACAATTATATACAGACAAGAGAAACCAACAACAAAAAAAAGAAACCAAAACATGGCAGAATGAGAGCAATCACAATATCACATACAAGTCATTTGACATATTAATACACTAAATAACCAAATCCTTAAAACCTAAATACAAGAATAATAATTCAATTTAAAATTCACGCTTAAATTTAATTTTTTGTTAGGAAAAGTGTTAAAAAACTATTTAAAAACTTCAATTTTTAATATAACAAGAATAAACATAAAATTTGACTACATAACTCCAAAAGATCCAATCAACAGTTACAAGTTATTAAACAACTAATAACCAATCCATAAAACACTAAACAAAAAAGTGTGAAATTAACTACTTTAATTTTAAAAGGTGCTCAAATTGGTTTTCATAAATCTAGACACTGAATGAGCCCAAGTAGCTAGTTAATTAAACATATTTAGGTTATTTATACTTCAATAAGCTCAAAAAACAATTCTAACTTTAGAAGTAAACAATTTATGTGGGTGATTGGCCTAGCTTTTGACTTATTTGTATATATTTAAAAACTTAATTCTTTGAGCTTATAACAAACTAAGCTAAATATACATAAACTAAAAGCTTTCATACTAAGCTACCTTGAACATAAATGTTTATGACTTTATATATACAAATGTGAAGTTTTATTCAATAAACAGCAAAAAGTACAAAACTTTAAATGCTACAAATCTTACATTAATTTCCATGATTCAGATCTAATAATGTCTAAAGAATAGTAACATACATACAAACCTAAACATATTATAGATCTAAAACATAATCATACTAAATCATTATACAAATATATCAGATCTACTTACATTATAACAGTATACATATAAAATCCAGATCTATATCTATATATTTAAAAATATCATAATTAATTAAACAGATCTATATATACATATATATTTATATTTATTAAAAAAAAGGGACTAACCAAAAACAGTGTTGGTGGGGTTCATGGCAACTTGATTCTTGGCAGCATCACCAATCAACCTTTCAGAATCAGTAAAGGCAACATAAGACGGCGTCGTTCTGTTTCCTTGATCATTAGCAATAATCTCAACACGGTCGTGTTGCCAGACACCGACACATGAATATGTCGTTCCTAAATCTATCCCGATCGCTGGTCCTTCACCTTTGCCGGCCATTCTTTTGTTTTAATTAATTAAAATAAAAATAAATTTTCTCTCTCTCGGAAGAAAATAATGTGAAATTTTTATTAGGGTTTGAGAGAGAGAATGATATATGAGAGGATTTGAGATGGAAAATAGTGTGTGGTATATATTGAGGTTTTTTGAAGGTTTTTTGAGTTCTAGAATGTTCTTTAACCGTTCAGATTGGTTTTTGGGTTTCAGATTAGACGGTCAGGATTTGTTTTGTTTCAAAGTCGTCGATTTTGGTCAAGATGTATTCTGTTCTTTTTGTGGTTTTAGAGTTTAGACCTAATTTATGGGAGCCTCTTTTACTCGCCCGCCGCCCTCGTCTTTTCCTTCATTTAGTTGGTTTTCTTCTTTTCCTTCTAATTTAATTTATATTTTCATTTATTTTGAGTTTTTTATTTTTTATGGAAGAGAAAATTAATTTGAGTTTTTATAATTTCATTTATTCAAATTAAAAACTAAGATAGTGACAATTCTGAAAAACTAAAATAGTGACAATTCTAATAATATGATTATTCACCGTAGGACTGACATGATAGGAATGTAAACAAGTCAAGTCTGCTCGCGAATGACTCGTTTACTAATCAAACTCGAGCTCGAACTTCGAATCCATAACTCAATTAAGCTCGCGAGCTTAAACGAGCTTTTATATATATAATATAACTATAATATATATACATATTATTATATTAATCGAGTCGATACTATACGCGTTTTTTTTCACGAGCCTCTAATATCAAGCTAAATTTTAATCATATACCGAGCTCGACCTCGAGTCAAGCTCGAGTGTGTTTAGTTTTTTTTTTTTGACAAACGAGCCAATCTTGAATCGAGCTCGAACTTTTTTAATTAATCACTATCCGAGCTAGAGTTTAAATATTAAGGCTCGAACAAGCTCGGGATCGAGCTCCTTACAAGATCTCGAGCTCAAGCACAAGCACTGTCAGGCTCGGGTTCGACTCGACTCGTTTACAACCCTATGACTTGACACCGTCAAATCGATCCTTGGTCTGTTGTTTATTCGGATTTTGGGTCTAGTCTTATCTGGACCAAACAGGTAAAAGCACTAGAGATGGGAATGGATTCAAGCTTTGGTATTCTAGAGCGACTAAGTCAATAAATGGAGTAGGGATCATCATGACAGATCGACTTAAAGACTTTGTAGTACATGTGGAAAGACACGGGGATAGGTTGATGTTGGTGAGATTAGTGATACAAGAGGAGACTATAAACGTGATCAGTGCGTATGCCCCACAGTCGGGCCAGAGTGAGGGAGAAAAGAAGAGCTTTTGGGACTCACTGGATGAGCTTGTGAGGAGTTGCCCGGATGACCAAAGACTAGTTTTAGGAGGAGACTTAAATGGGCATATAGGAGTACATTCAGACGGCTACCCGGGTGTACACGGGGGTCTAGGATTTGGTCAGAGGAATGATGAGGGACGCAAGATATTGGATTTTGCTACTGCGCATGACGTGGTAATAGCAAACTCGTTCTTCCGAAAAAGGAAATCTTAGCTGATTACCTACCAGAGCGGCGACAATGAAACGCAGATCGACTATTTCTTGGTGCGTAAATGAGACTTCAGGGCTTGTAAAGATTGCAAGGTCCTCCCTAAAGAAGGTTGCTACTCCCAACATAAACCGCTAATTTTGGATTTATTCTTGAGTAGACGAGCAACCAAGACAGAGAAGGCCGTAAGGCCAATAATCCTTTGGAAAAACCTTATGGGTGAAGCAGCAGAGACGTTTAGATCGACGACCAGCGCGAGGTTCTCATTAGAGATTTAAAATGGCGAGCATATGGATGCTGATCAGTTGTGGACACACTTGGCAAAGGGTATGAGGGAGACGGCAACAACGGTACTAGGGGAAACAAGAGGGACAGGTAGTAAGCGGAAAGGGGGTAGGGAATCTTGGTGGATCAGTGAAGAGGTCCAGACCAAGATTGCGACAAAACTTAGTTGTTTTAAAGAACTTATCAAGAGCAAGCAAAACGGGACAAATGAGGACTGGTCCTTGGCTAGGCAGAGATACTACGAAGCCAAGAATGAGGCAAAGAAGATTGTAGTTATAGCAAAAGAAAGAGCGTACGAAGAACTGTATAAGAAACTAGACTCAAAGGAAGGCAAAAACGATATATTCAGAATTGCTAAAGCAAGGAAGAGAAAATGTAGGGATTTAGGAGATGTCATCTATATTAAGGATGAAAGCGGACGGAGCATTGTGAAGGTGAAAGACATTAGGAAAAGATGGGAAGAGTACTTCGCCAACCTGTTTCATAGAAGAGAGTCGGGGCGAAGTGAAGGAGGAATCGATCAAGGTACTCACTCAGACATATGCTGCCACGACGACGATACTCCGAGGATCAGCCAAGAGGAAGTAAGGCTCGCCTTAAAGAAGATGGGGAGAAACAAAGCAACAGGTCCAAACCAAATTCCTATCGAGGCATGGAGATGCTTGGGAGATGTGAGGATAAGCTTGCTGACAAGCCTTTTCAACAAGATTTGGACAAGTGCAAAAATGCCAGAAGAATGGAGACTTAGCGAGGTCATACCTATCTGTAAGAACAAGGGGGATGTGCAGAGTTGTAGCAACTATAGGGGCATTAAACTCCTAAGTCATACCATGAAGCTATGGGAGAGAGTAATAGAGATGAGGCTTAGAAGGGTTACAAAGGTGGCAGAGAACCAATTCGGTTTTATGCTAGGTAGGTCGACAATGGAGGCTATTCATATCACCAGAAGCCTTATGGAGAAGTATAGGGAAAGACAAAAAGCGCTACACTGTGCCTTCCTAGATTTGGAAAAGGCATACGATAGTGTACCACGACAGCTGATTTGGAGGACGCTACAAGCGAAAGGGGTTACCGGGAGATACATTAGGGTTATTAGGGATATGTACGATAGGGCGACGACCGGGGTTCGAACCCCTGTGGGGAACACGGAACTTTTCTCGGTAGATATGGGCCTACACCAGGGTTCGGCGCTTAGCCCATACCTTTTCACGTTGATCCTAGACGATTTGTCCAGGGACCTACAGGAGGAGCTACCGTGGTGTATGATTTTTGCAGATGACATTGTGCTGATAGCGAGATCGACGGAGGAACTAAACCAGAGGCTAGAGAAATGGAGAGAAGCCCTTGAAGACCATGGTTTGTGCGTGAGCCGAGAGAAGACAAAATACCTTAGATTTGACTTCGATAACCAGGAGATAAGACAAAATGGGGATGAGGTTATTAGCATTGGGGGCTGCATATTGTGTCCGAAGGAGTCTTTTAGATACCTGGGATCAGTGATACACAAATTGGGTGGGATAGACGAAGACGTGACACAACGAATCCAAGCCGGATGGATCAAGTGGAGAGCAGCTACGGGAGTCATGTGCGACAAGAGGATCCCGCTAAAGCTGAAAAGGAAGTTCTATAGAGTGGCTATTAGACCGGCTATGCTATACGGGTCAGAATGTTGGGCGATGACGAAAGCCCAAGCGGCTCGAGTAGAGGTGGCTGAGATGAGGATGTTAAAGTGGACTTGCGGGAAGACCTTAGCAGACAGGATCCCGACGGGAGTTTTTAGAGCAGAACTTGAAGTAGGGACCATCATTAACAAGCTAAAGGAAGAACGCTTGTGATGATTTGGCTATGTTAGGAGAAGGGATGAAACTGCACCACTAAGGAGAGCGGAGTCTATTCACGTGGACGGCTTACGAAAAAGGGGACGACCAAAGATGAGGTGGGAGAGTAGTGATTTGAAAGATGTAAAGATATTAAATATATTTGTATTGTTTGAGATAAAAATGTTTATAAGAAAACAATGTGATAGATAACATGACGGCTAAAAGAGCTAAAAAGTGTTTTTATTGTTGGATATAGTCTAATAATTCTTATATATGTAAATGAGGTTAGTGATTCATTGGTAAGATCTTTGATCTTGGAAGATCCACCTGGGTTTGAGTTCACTTTTCATATTTATGATGGTGAATTAATAGAGATTTTTTGAGAGTACTGATTTTCAGACATACGTATAATTTAGGCGTAAAAGTAGAATAGAATGTCGTAAAAAAAACAATACTTACATATGTTAGTCACATACTCACGTACATCTTCTAACTTTAGCACCCTATATATAATGGGATATGTCTTCAAAGTTCTTCGCAAAAATACTGACTTCGTTAAACTTGTTGAGGTAATAACATATTAGATTTTTTTTTTTAAATAACGAAATAATAATTAGTAGTTAAACATTTAAGAATTGGACAAGAGCTCGAATGATTATGCCTAAAAGCACCACATAATAAAAATAACTTAGATCGATAAGTTCTTTTGCTTGAGTACTTATAGTAACCTTTTCACATGGGACTTAATATTAGTATTATAACTTTTAGTTTGATTATCACAAGTATATTTAGTGACTTATCAATATACTCTAAAATTTATATTATTTGATAGAATATATAATATCTGTGATACGTATATCATATTTGTTGGAACCACATTAGTGTGACCGTCACTGATCATGTGTCATTCCTGATATGATAATTGACGATAACTGAAATCCCTATGTCTAGTAAATATATAATGAGCTTATTTACTCTTAGAGACGTAGTATAGGGTTCCCATTAGGTGATTGTAAACTAAGAGGACTAATGATGCACACATTAAACACCAAAGGGGTTGAATGTGTAAATACTCTTCTTATAAATAGAAAGTCATTAACACTAAGTTAAGGTATCTCAACACATAATGAACCCTAAAATTCGTGTGTGTATTCCTCTCAAATTCGTGCATCATGTTCCAGCCGAATTACTCATCCCATTATTACTCAATCACCTTGTTATGGGAACCCGAAATCAATAGCAATTATGCTTTAATGTTCTTACAGGTTCCACAGGACGATTAAAGATGTTTTATCACTCGAATCGAATCATGTTTATTCCAACAATATTTCCATTCACATACATTATCATTTTTTGGGTTGGATACCTGACTTGCCTTCAAGCGTGTGATCTACTTTGATACATGTGTTACGCTTAAACTTAGAGTTATTCTTCACGTCTTCTAATCAAATAGAATTTAATATATGATCAACAATTCAGGGGTAGACATGTTCGATCAAAAGCCAGTCTACTAAACTTGTTTTAACCATTTTATTGGGACATTACTGAACTCGATTAGAGCGGTAAATAATATATCGGAATATATGTTGGAAACTATCGGAAAAATCCAGACTTGTATTGTACTTATTAGACATTAGTCACTTTTCGGGAAAACACATTAAATTATGCTTGTTAGAAAGCCTGACCACTAATCTAAGTAGTAAAGTATATCTATATCTATATTCCCTATATAAACAAACTACCCCTCATCAAATTAAACACTCCATTTTTAAATTCCCTATTTTACCCTTATAATTTACACTTTCCCAAACACTTTATTCCTGAATTTTCTAAAATACCCTTAGAAAAATCATATGCATCTACGTATCTATCATTCATTTTTTTGGAATAGAGATGTTTGTGCGTTTAGGTAATGGATATTGTGGTATGTTGATGTTTGCATGTTGTTCACTATGTATAGTCATGTAGATTGAAAGTAGTTTTTTTTTTTCAATTTTATTTTAATTTTTAAAACGTTGGTTTGATAAGATTTAGTTGATGTAAAAAACAAGATCTCAGTTTAATTTCTATATTCGATTAAAATTATTAGTTGTATTACGTGTATTTCTATTCAATACAGCCCATTGTTTTTTGTTCATGATACCCCCACATTTAACCACCTTTCTTTTTCCACAGGTGCCGCTGCAACGCACAGATATCCCTCTAGTTGCATTATACTCGTTAGTATTAGATTCAAATGTTGTTAATTACTTATTTAGTATGAATTGTATATCAAAATCAGGGCCGATCCTGTATATTCGAATGCTCAGGGCAAAGATCAAATTATGCCCGTAAAAAAAATTTAAACAAAACATAATTAGATAAATATAACTAAAATGAATTATACTAAGAGAAAACTTTAAATCTAATTAAAATATATTGTAATGAACCATAAAAAATAGTGTGTATGTGCATTTGTGGTTGCAAAGACTTTATTTACTTTTGATATAATCCATATTAGCTAAAAACTTAAATCTTGTAATTCATTTTGTCTGCTTTGAATTTTTTTAGCTCGGTAAATATAACTTTAAGAAGCTTTAGTTTTAAAAATCTTTACTTACTTCATCACCATGTCACTATTTTTTCAAAACTTCCATTAGGTTTCAAAGTTCAAATATTTCATGTTATATTTAAAAATATGTACTTGAATATTTAACATATGTTGTTTTATAAAAGTTACCAAAATAGATAAAGTATTTAAATATAATATGTTATTATTCAAACATATTGGATTATTATTTTATAATTTCATTGTGTATTAGAAGTATTTTTTTTTTTTTTTGATAAAATACAAGATTGAAATATAAAAGAGTTTTGAAAACTAAAAGTTTATCTTGAAATGTTTTAAAATTAGAGGGTTGCAAATGAAAATGTTAAAAACTAACATGTGGTTGTTTTTTGAAGTTTCGTCTCTCTCCTGTCGACTGCAACTTCCGATTCCCCTACACCCATTAAAGCATTATAAAAGATTTGTTTTACTCAATTTTGCCTTCTATGACTAACATATCATAGCTTTGATATCTAAATAAACATATTACAACATATTTAGCTGCCTAAATGAATCCAATACGTATAACACAACTTGAAAACCTAAATACGTAGCTTGATGCCCCGTTTCGATTGTGATGCTACGGGCTATCGCCCACTTGGCCCACCCCCGGGCCGACCCTGATCAAAATGTTAGTTTAAATTGTTTGTAAAATTTAATACTTATACTTTTTTAGATTCTACTATTTGCTACTAGTTTTTAATGAGTGGTAAGCATATTATTATTACATTGTAATATTTTGAATATCATTTTTATGAAAATACAGGTTAATTAGTTAAGCCAACTAAACCGGTAGGTTTCACTTAACTACCGGTTTTTGCGTTACAGCCCAGTTTCATAGCTATTGGATATGGCCATATGGAGTTATCAGTACAAAGCCTCTGGGCCCAAACTTATATAACTCAAACAAAACATCCTCATTGGGTTTGTTATTTTAGTCTAACTTCATTGTTTCCTGTCAGTTAAGCCCGTTTAGAGCCCAAGAGTCATAACATCTCAAACCAAATTCATATAATCGTCATTAGTCCCTAATCACGTGTCTTTATGTACTTTGATTATACATTTATTCAATTTAGTCCTTCACATATAGCCCAACCGAACCTCCTTCCATTTAAACTTAGGCTTAAACTAATATGAATCAAATTACTTGTGGTTAAACTATTAAAGTTTAGACATCTTGACCAAAACAATCTATTGCTACATAAATTCAATGGTTAATCAAACTTCTAGTTATGAATTATATCAAGGTTATCGAGTGACAAATATACTTAATACAATTGAGATAAAGGGAAATATTCAAACGAACTTAATTGAGAAAAATACGTAACTGACTGTGTAAGCAGCAACAGTTTAGCACTTTCATATTTCAATTAAAAACTTGCGAGTTCTTGCTGAAAATATGATATGTAATTACCTATGTAGAAAAAGAACTAGTCACTCTAACATAATTACTTTATATTGAATAAATTTGTACTATCGACTTTATATTGAATACTTATACGGTTATACCTATGACTAATATAACTGTGTACCGATCTCATATCTATATCTATATATACTTCTATATTACCTTATAAAACATTTATGCCTTCTAAATTTTTTTAAAGAACTTGATCTACCTAATATATCTAATACCCTTAATGAAATTATTTATAACATATATCTTTCAACCATAAAAATAAATATACTACCCTCTTATAGCAAATACTTTTACATTAATAATCACACCGTCGGTGCAGCCACCCGTCTCCACCACCACAGCCACCTTCACTGTCTTTGCTATCGCCGCCACCACCACCTGTCACCACCGACACACCTCCACATCACGGGCAAATGACTAGTTCTCATATAAAAAATTTGCATAAAAGTGAAGGCACAAGAAACTTTGGTTGTGTTACTTATGCATAATAGTGTAATTGTATCACGTGCTTAAGAAATGCACATAAGTAAATGATGATGATGATAAAAGAATAATTGTGCCACACTTTATGTTTATAATAAAAACTTTACTAAGTCATTTAATACTGTAAAAACTAATTTTACGTTTTCAAATAATAACATTCTGTAAACTCAGTGAAAGTGAAGGGCCACCTAAATGATATATATGCTTCAGGGAAGGAGGTAATCCATATAATAATCATCAAAACTAGTAGTCCACTACAACATCTTAACACGATTTTATGATATATGATTATGGTGCACGAATGATTATAAGTAAAGATAAAATAAAACAACATAGCAAGTAATGAACCCAAAAATAATTAAGGTGAAAGCTAGGCGGTCATATGTAAATTGTAAAATGTCAGATGATCGAAGAGCTAGATTAAATTCTAACAGCTAGCGCACGAACTAACCACGAGGACAGATCTATAAACTAACCGAAATTATATATACTTGATCACCCCTTCATCTTCAAAATTGTACATAATTAGTGCTTGTAAGATATTTAATTGTAATACTTTATCTTGGAAGGACCTCATCGTATTGAGCTTTGAAGTGCATAGCGCCAATCCCTCACACTATATACAGGTTAGAAAACGCTTGACGCGTCGACACCGCCATAAAAATTAACAAACTTACTTTTCATAATAATCCGTGTATAAAATTTCTCCCATGTAGTGGCCGGTTTTCATGGCTACTAAAAAAGTATGCACTTAACGTCAATATCCAAATGTCGATATATTCAAGTAAGTGGATTAGTCTTTAGTATCTATAGCTTGTAATTAAGTTATGATTAATTATTTGAGAATTGGACTTTAGATATAGGCAAGGGGTATGATGAACTTTGTAGCCAAAGTGATTCTACTTTTGATTGGGGCCCTGCTAGATTTCATTTCCTTTAATTTTGGTTTTAATGCACATTTTACAAACAAGAGATTCTATTTAAGTAATTCTAATACGTCATCCAACAACTAAAACGTATGCCATATAAATAAGATACATGAATTTGGACTTTATATATATATATATATATATATATGGTGATTATCAAATGAGAACTAAATTAAAATAAAAACAAATAAGAACACTTAAAAACTATATTTTGATGTATTAAAAGTTTATAAAACTAACATAGTGTATAACTAATTATCATTATTTTAGTGTTTAACAATATATTGACATGTCAAAATCAAGAAAATCATGTTTTTTTTTGTGTATCCATCTTGGATGCATATTCTTCAAAATGATGCATCCAAACAAAAAACTTGATTTTTTTGATTTTGACGGCTCAATGTGTTGTTAAACACTTAAGTAATGATAATCAGTTCTGGACTATGTTAGTTTTATGGACTTTTAATGCATCAAAATGATGTTTTTAAGTGTTCTCACCCTGTTTATTTTTTAAAAGTGTTCTCACCGGAGTGTTTACCCTATATATATATAGGGAAAAGGGAATATAAGGCTGTCCGGCACCTAAGCTTAGGTGTGGAACCCCTCACATACTAATATTTTATTATTTCTTGTTTAATGAATAAATGCATGAGCCCCCATGATTTTTATGGATTAAAAAAATAATATGTGAGTGTTCCACACCTAAGCTTAGATACCCGACAACCTTATATTCCTATCCCCATATATATATATATATATATATATATATCATTTTAACCATTATTAAAACTGTGTCCATATAATGTGCAGTGTTTCAAGTTATTCTGTGATCGAGAACATACGGTTAATGGATTAGGAGCAACAACGTCACTGCTTGTGTAATTGTCTTGATTCATTGATATTGGATCAAATGCAACTACTTTTTTATATATACTCTATCTCTTAAGTTTCCGAGAACTCAATTTTTCTGAAAAAGTCATTTCTCAAGTCTGGAGACATTTTGCTCACATCTTGTTTTTAACCAAATCATAAAGCCTCAAGTTTTTCCATGTATTAGTCCATATATTAATAATTGGTTGCTGCAGATTTATTTGATTCTTTATAAAATACTAAAGATACATTGACATATAAAAATTGCATCTGATTGCTAAAACGATTTTTAATCAATTAGATAAAAAACAAAAAAAATGGTGCAAATTACAAAAGCATCCTCACAAATGATGCAGAAACATGGATATGATTATTTTATAAAAAATAACATTCTAGAAGCAATTAGTTGTTAAATTCAAATGAAGATGTAAGTAGGTAAATCATGAGCTTTAGGCTTTATAACATAAGTTAGTTGTATCATTCATATTGAACATTTGAATGGATGTTTACCTAATATATATAACATTCGTATATTTGGTTTCCATGTATTTTACAACAACTAGATTACTTACGTTCTCTCTTTTCTATAATTTTTTTAACGGCAATTTACCTAACAGGCTAACAATCTATACCCAAATTCTTTTAGTTGGGTTTATTTGGCTAATTTTTTTATGTTGTTGGGTAAATTGGGCTATTAGAAATAAACAGCAAATTGGTTTAACTGGTTAATTTCAAAACGAATGATAACTTTACGGGTCCAACAGGTCGAACGATCGAGTTTCTCAAAATAATTGACGTTTTGTGACTCATTTTCTGAAGATATTTTCTTGAATAAACTCAATGAATTTATGAACTTATTAAGTTGAGAATATAAATTGTAGAATGTGCGTATATAGAATTGTAGAGCAAAAAAAAAAAAAAAGACTCTTTGAAATTCGAGTTTTGTATAAATGCATTAAGTTATATTAAGTTTATGATTTTGAGTTGTATTAATATAAAATTAAGATTTTTTTTTCTAAAATAAAGTTATAGTTATTTTTTCTCTTGAATTTCATAATTATATTACCGAGTATTAATGTTTATTTGATCTGGATTTACAATCTATGATAAATATAACTATATATAATTATTTTATTATTATTATTATTATTATTATTATATATAAGAGAGTTTTCTAATCATTAACCAATCAAAAAGCTATATTTACATAAAACTGTTATTGCTCACATCATATTACTCATACTCCTGAACCATGTTTATGATACAACCTAAGCATTCCGAAAAACCAAACCACGCAGTAAACCACCCACAAATGTAGAAAGTAGTATTCGAATTCATATGGGTCATCTCATAGTCAAAAATCTTAATAAATAGACCATAATCCCTTAGATACTTACATTCTCTTCTGCCAGCACCAACATGGATTCCTCGACTACAACTAGCAGCCTCTTCATTTTGCTTTTCATCCTCTTTCTCAAAGGACCAACAATGGTTGGCTCGGTTGACAATATTCAGACTACGTACATTTCAATTTCTCCCTTATTTGCCCAAATGGTCTCCAGGTATACACATACTGTATTATTATCCCGCGTAATATGTGACAAATATATGTAACCACGTACACATTTATTTTTCAAAATAGCGCACATTGATATTAAATATATAATGTTAATGTTTATGATTTGAATTGTATGTTTTTATTGATATATAATATGATGGAGGAGTTCCTCAATTTATACAAGAAGAGAACATGTAAATACGGAAACTAAATCAATTCTTGAAAACTTGTTTCTTGATGACCAAGTTGATATCTCGTAAATCCGGAAATGATGATTTGTTCTGATCCGATATCTTCTATCTTTAATCTTGATTTGGTCTTATCTTCTAACACTCCACCTCAAGTTGGACATCGGGATTACCAAAGTTCAACTTGCTCAAACACTTACGAAACATAACTGTTCCCACAGCTTTAGTTAAGATATCTACAAGTTGTTATTCAGACTTAACAAACGGTATTTTGATAATCCCATCTTCAAGTTTTTCTTTGATAAAATGACGATCAACCTCTACATGTTTGGTTCGATCATGTTGAACCGGATTTTCTGAAATCTGAATTGCTGCTTCATTATCGCACATGATCCGTATACTTTCTTTGGAGGCGAATCCTAACTCGGTCACAAGTTTCTTCAACCATAGTGCTTCTGCTAGACCTTTAGCTATACCTCGAAATTCAGCTTCTGCACTTGATAGTGAGACAACTTTCTGCTTCTTACTTTTCCATGTGACAAGATTTCCTCCTACAAGAGAAAAGTATCCTGAAGTTGATCTTCTGTTCCCTTTATCTCCAGCCCAATCAGCATCTGTATAGATTTGAATCGTTAGATGACCATTTGCTTTAAACAGTACTCCATGATCAGGAGTTCCTTTGAGGTATCTGATAATCCTTATAACTGCATCCAAGTGTTCTTCTTGAGGCTGGTGCATGAATTGACTCACCACTCCAACAGCATATGCTATATCTGGTCGAGTATGAGCAAGGTAAATCAGCTTCCCCACCATCCGTTGATATTTTTTCTTATCAGCAAGCTTTCCATTTAGTTTCATAAACAATTTTTGATTCATAATCATGGGTGTATCTGCTGGTTTACAATCAATCATTCCGGTTTCAGCTAAAAGGTCCAATATATATTTCTTCTGACAAATAAAAATTCCTTGCTGTGATCTCATAACTTCAATTCCAAGAAAATACTTAAGGTTTCCCAAGTCTTTCATCTCAAATTTCGCAAATAATGCTTCCTTCAATTTCTTAATCTCTTTTTCATCATTTCCAGTAATAATCATGTCATCAACATAAATTATTAGACATGTTACCAGATTTCCTTTATGATTGAGAAATAAGGTATGATCTGAGTTGCTCTGTTTGTATCCATATTTCTTCATTGCTTGAGTAAATCTTCCAAACCACGCCCTAGGTGACTGCTTCAATCCATATAAAGACTTCTTCAACTTACACACTTCTCCTTGTTTAAAACCATGAGAAAAACCTGGAGGAGCTTCCATATAAACCTCTTCTTTCAATTCTCCGTGTAAAAAGGCATTCTTAACATCAAATTGATGAAGAGACCACCCTTGATTTGCGGCTATTGAAAAGAGAACCCTTATTGTATCTATCTTCACAACTGGAGAGAACGTTTCAGAATAGTCAATCCCATATGTTTGAGTGTATCCTTTAGCAACCAACCTAGCTTTATATCTCTCTATGGCACCATCTGGTTTATACTTGACTGTATAGATCCACCTACATCCTACTGGTTCTTTCCTTTAGGCAGAACACATATATCCCATGTATCATTCTTTATAAGAGCATCCATCTCAGTCTCCATGGCAACTTTCCAAATTTTCAATTTCAAAGCATCTTCTATTCTTGATGGAATTGATTCTGAGTATAATGCAGCAATGAAAGCTTTTGCTTCTTCAGAAAATCTGCCTGCAATGTTGGCTATAGGATACCTAGAGTTTCGAGAAATTTTTTCTGGAGAATATCGTTTTGCAGGTATCCCTCTGGTTGACCTGGGAGGAAGTACATATTTTTCTGGGACTGTCACTGCTTCTTCTACCCCAGCTTGTACTTCATCTTCTGTAGAATCTTGTAAATCATCTAAGATACTCTCATTATTAACTAAATGACTAGGTATAGATTCACTTACCTCGGATATCAGGCTCGGGACTGTATGTTCGTTGACACTTTGAGGAGAGGACTGTTCTTCATTCACGGGATCAGCTGATGTATTCTGTTTTTCTGGAGAATCAGTTACTGAAGTATAACTCAACCAACCCAATGAGTCACTTTGTTCCTCCCCCTGACCACTGTGTTGTGGGGAGTAAAAGTACTTGGTTTCAAGGAAATCACAATTCATTGTAGTAAACATATGACGAGTTTTTGGATTGTAACACCTATATCCCTTTTGGGTAACCCCATATCCCACAAAAACACATTTTTCGGCACAAGGGTCAAGTTTATCACGATAAGTTTTTGGGATATGTACAAACACTGTACACCCAAAAACTCTAGGTGGGAGTGTGAGAGCTGGAGGAAGATTATGATAATTGGCAAGGATTTTGAGCGGTGTTTTCATTTTTAAGATTTTTGTAGGAAGTCGGTTAATCAAGTAGGTGGCAGTTGCTATAGCTTCGGGCCAAAAACTTTTAGGGACAGCAGATTCAATTATCAAAGCCCTAGCCATTTCTAATAGTAGCCTATTCTTTCTTTCAGCGACACCATTTTGTTCAGGGTATGAGGACAGGTGGTTTGATGAACTATCCCTTTGGATTGAAAAAAAAGGTTCATTTGAGTGTTCACATATTCTCCACCATTATCTGTTCTAACAACTTTGATAGATTTTTGAAATTGAGTTTGAACCATGGCATAAAAAATGGTAAATCTATCATAAACTTCACCTTTATGTTTCAAAAAATAAATCCAAGTCATCCGAGTGCAATCATCAACAAAAATTACATAATATTTGAAATTCTGACCCCCAACCACTGGAGCAGGACCCCACACATCTGAATGAACTAACGAAAAAGGATCTTTAACTCTAGTATTGGTGGGTCTAAAGGTTTGTCTGTGACTTTTGGCTAAAATGCAAGTCTCACAAGAAATTGTTTTATTTAAAGGAAAAAGATTCGAAAACAAAGTATGCAAATAACTAACTGAAGGATCTCCCAGTCTTCTATGCCATAACCAAGCCTGTCTTTCATTAGTTCCATGAGCTAGCATCACCTTTCCATTATCAGTAACTTCATCAACATAATACAGTCCTCCTCTCTCAGTGCCACGCCCAATGATCCATCCCGTCCTGATATCCTGTAACAGACAAAAGTGTGGATGCATAAGAACAGAACAATTGAGCTCTTTTGTCACATGACTTATTGACAAAAGTTTATGTGACAAAGAAGGAACATAGAGACAATTGGTTAGATTGATATTTGGAGAAATTTTGACGGTTCCACCATTTTTAACAACCATTTTTTGCTTATTTGCAACTTCAATTTTGGTTCTTTTTGGTTTTGAAAAAACAGAAAAATCGGTTGGGTCATAGGTCATGGTATCGGTTGCACCACAGTCAAAAATCCATGACCCATTTGATTTATTGCAGCTGGGCTTAGTGATATGGGCTCCCCCTTGTTTCTCCATTGGCCCAAACCATTTCGGCCCACTGTTGTACGGCCCATGTGGCTTATAAACCCTTTTATTATTATCACACATATATATAGATTTATATGGAAACTTGGGATATTTTTGTATTTCCCCATTCCTGTTACCTTCAACCACCGAAAACTCCCCTTCCCCTTTATCAACTCCGGCCGCCGCTATGCCACCGAACCTAGTCTCCGATTTTCGATTATCACTTTCTTTGGTGGTATTGGCTTTGGCGGTAGGGGTGGCAGTGCTCGATTTGGTGGTATAATTTTTCTTGAAGTTTTTCTTGGCCGCCGTCTTGTGATTGTCCGTCCACTACTCGGGATATCCGATTATCTCGAAACACTGATCTCGTGTGTGTCGAGACATGCCACATTCATCACACGTTAGTTGTGATTTATCATCCTGGATCTCCTTTTTCTTGCCGTCGTATCGTCGGTAGCCTTTGGACACAAAACCGCCGCCGTTGATTTCTCCGGCAATCAACCCGGCGGCGACACCTTGTGATTCAGTGGTAGTTGCTCCCAAAATCTTTTGGTGAGCAGCTTCTTTTCGGACAGTGGCATAGGCTGCTTCAGCAGTTGGAACAGGGTTGGTTCGAAGTATCTCCCTTTTTATTGTATTGAATTTCCGATCTAATCCATTCAAAAATTGGAATAGTTTTTGATCCGATCGGATTTGTGAATATGTTTTTATATCATCAGGGCACTTCATTGGATTGGGATCAATCCGATCTATTTCCCCCCATACACCTTGGAGAGAAATCCAGAAATCCTCAAGGGTTTTATCATGTTGCTTCAACTCGTTGGCTTTTACATGGAGATTAAAAGCTTGCAATTTGTCTTTGCCGCTACTGTATGTTGTTACCAAGGCATCCCATAATTCTTTTGATGTGGAAAACTCGGTTAGATTTCCGGCTATGGTTGGCTCGATGTTTTGAATGAGCCAAGAAAAAACGATCAGGTCTTCTTGCTCCCATATCTCGTATTTTTCTGATGATAATTTTTCAGGTGGGTTTTCGGTTAAGTGATTTAAAAGGTTTTTTGATTTTCCGCCTATGGCAACTCGAATCATTCGAGTCCATAAGGCATAGTTTTGGCTATTTAACTTCAGATTAATCTGAAGATTATCAGAAAGTTTCGGGATTTGTGATTGTTGATTAGAGTTGTTTTGTAGAAAATTGGCTAATTGTAAGGCCAATTCTGAATCAGAGCTGCCGGGTTGATCGCCCATGGTAGCTTAAATCTGATGATAATGATACTGGTTTGATGAGGTTAAAAGGTAGATGATGATGCTAGAATTACTAGCTCTGATACCATGTTAATGTTTATGATTTGAATTGTATGTTTTTATTGATATATAATATGATGGAGGAGTTCCTCAATTTATACAAGAAGAGAACATGTAAATACGGAAACTAAATCAATTCTTGAAAACTTGTTTCTTGATGACCAAGTTGATATCTCCTAAATCCGGAAATGATGATTTGTTCTGATCCGATATCTTCTATCTTTAATCTTGATTTGGTCTTATCTTCTAACATATAATATATGCTGAAAAACGATGATAGTACGTGTGAAATAAAAATATATCTCATCTGATTTATGATAGTCATAGGCATACAACTTATTATTGAGAATTGGTTGTATCAATAAAAACATTGTGTGCTTATGTCTTTTTATGGACATATATTGTTTAAGAAAAGAAGGTAAAAATAAATATGGGCCATGTATTAATTTGATCATTTCAATTTCAGGGGAAGCTTTCGCAAAAGGGACCATAGATTTGGGAGGATTACCAGTGAAACCTATAAAGACCTATAGAAAAATATGGGTCATAACCGAAAGAGCTCCCGGTAATAACGGGGTAACATTTTATGAGCCAATTGGAATTCTAAAGGGATTTTCATGTCTTGGTTATTTTGGACAGCCTAACAACATTTCATTCTACGAACATGTACTTGTTTTTATATAAGAAGAAAGCAAGATCATCAAAAGTAGCCTCTGGTTTAATGTTTTTAAGTTTAAAGCACTTAATTAAGGTTGTTGTTTTTCCATAATGCCCTGAAGAATGTTTGGACTTGATTTGGAACACACTGTTGAATTGTAACTTGTAAGAGGTCATAATGTTGCAGCAGCCCAGGTTGTCGACCCATACCAAATGATCAATAACAAAGGGAGCAGCTGCATCCTTTACCAGCTTGGGCAAATATGTGGCATATATGCAATTGATATCAGAATTCATTCCACATGTCTGATTAACAATGATATATCTGATCTACAAAATATGTATCTTAAATGTGTTGGGTTGATATCAGACTTCATCCTACATGTTTGTAAAACCCTACTTAGTAGTGCCGAGTTTGGTAAACTATTAGATACCATTCTCACTGCAAACACAAAGGAGGTAGAGACAAAGATGTTGCATCGAATTACATCAGTTATGAAGGTCGAATTTAACACAGAAGAACTTGCTACGGAGACTCCTACAAGAGTTAAAACAGCTAAGGCGGCTCTAAAGAACACCAGTTAATTTCCCATATTTGAATGAAGTCACGACAAACACTGAAGTTGAACTTGATGAGTTGTTCGAAATTAAACCTCGCGACATGTGAGGTTGTCCTTTTTTCGGAAACAAATGGTTGTGAATAAACAATGTATGGTTATGATATATTTGGATACCTAAACCTTACTGATAATAGATAGATTTTCCATCAAACTTACCTTTATATTGATTATGAGCAATGCCGGCTTAAGCCTTTTGGTGGCTTTAAGCGAGATCAATTTTTGGGGGCCTAGTTAAAACTAAACATAAACATAAACATAGAAAGCGAAAAAGAAAGCTACATGTCTTTCAATTTAAGTTCATATCACCTTAGATGAGTAATGAAACTTTAATTTTCAAAAAAAAAAATGAGGTTCATGTTCATAGATATTAGAGGCGGCTATTTTTTTTAGATTAACTATTAAATTACTAACCTTTAAAATACATCCATATAGTCAATTACTCATAGCTTAACTTAACATATTGAAGTTTTGGGGGCCTTAGTGGCTGGTGGGCCTAAGGCCCGTGCCTTACCATGTATTACTATCAAGCCGGCACTGATTATGAGATATCATAAGACATGAATTATACTGATGCCAATCATATTTATGTATATATCATGTTTACAATATGAAGAATATCGATGACGAATGTACTCTATATAACAGGTATATGGAAACAAATTATAATGCTATTATAAATACGTTTTGTTACTGATGCTGTCTATTTTTCTAATATGAACTTGTATAGATAACATATTTAAATTAATTTAGATAGAATTAAAAAATATATATATATATATATATATAGTGACGGAACTTGAGCAATTCGTTTAGGGGGGCGAAAGCTAAATTATAAATGATTATCTAATATATAAAGTACACATATTGCCAAAAATTATATAGTCAATATTAACTGTTTAATGATTTTTGATTGATGGTTACCAAAACATCTAAGGACACATATTGCTATATATATAATTTATCTAAATGTTAAAATGTTAGAAAAGAAAAGGTCAAATAACATATATGGTTTATGTGAATTTATAAATTAAAATTAATAGAGTTAATAAATGAAATACAGTTGACTAATGTTTATATATAAGAAACTGTTAAAATATTAAAAAATAATGCAAAGAAGAAAATAAGATTTGTAATATTCCTTAAATATAACGAGCAATCAAAAATGATAGAAAGAAAATTCCACCTCATACTTTTAACTACCTTTTAAAACCAAAAAAACTAGCTAAAAAGATGTAAATTCTTCCAAAAATATAATAGATATACCCTAACAAGAAAAGCTCTTGAGGGGGCTACAGTCCCTCCTTGCCCCAATGAAGATCCGTCCATGGTTATATATATATATATGAAAATGCGTAGTAACTTAGTTGCTATATCATGCATTAAAATAGTTTAAATTTTAAATAAAACCACGTTACAACAAACATAAGAAAATCTATTTATATAGTATGCATATAAAACCATCAAAATCATATTAAGAATTTAAATTTTCATTATAAAAATAACAAATTAACTTACTTTTCATTATAATCAGTGTATAATTGTCTTATATTGGTTGGTGGTTATAAAAATTCTCCCAACATGTAGTGGTTTTCATGGCTATTAAAACAGCATGCACTGAACGTCAATATCCAAATTTCGATATATTCAAGTAAGTGGATTAGTCTTTAGTGTCTATAGCTTGTAGTTAAGCTATGATTGATAACTTTGAGAATGAAAAATAAAAAATTCTTTTAAAAGATAGCTTAATAATTTTTTTAATAACCTTAAAACATGATATGTGTTATCTATTTATTATCTTTTAATTTTATCTATTGGTTTATACATATCATAATCAAATTATGAAGAAGATAATTAGTCTATTTTATTTAAGAAGATTTATCATTTCACTTCGAAAATTGGACTTTAAATATAGGCAAGGGGTATGATGAAACTTTGTAGCCAAAGTGATTCTACTTTTGAATTTTGATTGGTGTCCTGGATTTCATTTCCTTTTGGTTTTAATGAACATTTTACAAACAAGAGGTTCTATTTATGTAATTCTAATTATATGTCTAGTTTTCACATCCAACAACTACAAAGTATGCCATATATAATGATTTTGGACTATATAACTTTAACGATTATTAAAACTGTGTCCATATATACAATGTCAATGTGCCTTTTGTATGATGGTGTGTGATGATTGTGTATAATATTTTATTTTCATTTATATTTTATTTTTTAAACATTTGTTACTAGTTTGTAATTGTCTTGATTCATTGATATTGGATTTAATGCTACAATTTTCTTATTTAATTTGAATGTCAGCGGCATTGCTTTCTATATGCTCATCTCTTCAATTAAAGAGAACCCGATTATTTCTTAAAAAATTCATGTTTCCAGCCCGAAAAATAACTTAAGCCTCAAGTTTCTCCGTATATCAGCTATGATGCACCGAAACTCCAAACAGGTAGCCGTACCTGTGACACCCGTCACCAAAACCGATAGTTTATAGTATTCTCTCACTGGAATTTATAATTTATTAACTAGTCAATGTGCCTACATAGTATAATAAGCGTAGAGAATGTTATGATCATTCCAATATTTGACTCTTATTACTTGAATTCTAATAGCTTAGGAAATATTTAGTCACTCTATTTTCCAACATAGACGATTATGTTAATATATTAACATAATGATTAAGAAAATTAATGAAGTAGCCAAATTTAATTAAATAAAAATTTTATAACAAAAGTAGAATTTGAATTTGAGATGGGGATATCTTCCTAGCTAGTGGCCGAGAAGGCATTATCCCATCCAAAGTTAAATTTATGTTAACAATAAAGAAATCCATCGATAAACACTTACATAAAGGGAGCATCAAATATATATATATATATATATATATAAAGAAGAAGAAAACCCTTTTTGTCCAACTTAGTCTTATGGAAAAAAAAAAAAACAAAAATAAAACCTCAAACAACAAAACTCTTCTTCTCCATGCCATTCCATCACCACCAAGAGTCAACTTTTGATCATCAACTTTGATAAAATAAATTGTTAGTAAGGTTATTGATATATATTTTTTTTTAGATCAAAATATAATTTATAATAAAATCCTTATAAGATTATATTTTATATTGCTAAGGTGTCTAAGAAGTGATCATCAACCTTGGGGTAAATTACTTATCTTTTCTATTCATATATAAATTTATCTTTATATTTATTGATCTTTTATTTTAAGTAACCTTTTTGATGAATATATATTATGGCAAAATTTATAATAATTAATGAAAGTCTTTTTAAGGTTAAATCAAGAGTTTGAAGTATAAATCACATTAATCTAAAAAGTTCACGTATTAATTTTAGAATAATAATTAATATAATTTAAGAAAACTAATTATGGTGTTGGAAAGATTTAAAAGTTCATATATAAATATTTAGTTGTAGTAGTCTTTAAAACAGTAAGTTGGAACTACTTTAGAATCTGGACAGATTCAGTTTTCTAACTTAAAAAGGTCAGATCTTGGTCATGGGAGATGGTTAAGTCACGTTTTTGGTGTCTAAAATTAAATTCAGGAAATCTACTTTCTGGTGGAATTGGTTTCGTGTAAAAATATGAAGTTTAAGGTTGTTAAACGAATTTTATAACAAAACTGCGCAAAGCTGAGTTTTCCGAACAGATTTAGGTCGACTTCAAATAGTCATATCTTGGTCGATTTTATGAACCGGAAGATTATTTTTTTTCCAGAAATATTTTTAAGATGTTAAGAGTGTACATTAAAAATTTGGATTTTTTTGAAGCTTCGAAGGCCCTTAACTTTTATAACACTTTTCTGCACGCAAATAGTGAATTTTCTGACTAGTATGTAATATTGGAATTTTAAAAAAAAATGTTAACGTGCGAAATAAATTAAGTAAAAATTCATGTAAGTTTATAACGCTCTAAGGTTACAGTAGTTAAGATTTGAAAACCTGAATTAGTTGTTTCATCCTAATAAAAAATAGATAAAGTTACCAAAAGTTTCTGTGAATATGAACTTGTAGAATTTAATCTTAAATCATTAAAACAAATACTCTATATTAAGTTATGTGACTTGTAACTTAATAGTATATGACAAATCAGGTTGTGAATATTTTTAAAGTAGCCATATGTGTATTTCATCAAATACGGGTTACAATGGACGGTTATTCCCATGTCCATAATTGTAACTTGTTCATATATATGTTGTGTAGATTCTAGTGACCTTTCTGGACTTTGCACAACTGTTTGCTTGTTGAGGTGAGTTTCGTGGCCCCTTTTTATATTATTTCTCTGGGGGAAAATGATGCTCAAAACACTTTTCATTTCTTTACTAGCTGTGTCAAAAACTTGTTTGTTTTCATGGACAAATACGTGTAATTAT
This sequence comes from Erigeron canadensis, assembly GCF_010389155.1. Classification (NCBI taxonomy): domain Eukaryota; kingdom Viridiplantae; phylum Streptophyta; class Magnoliopsida; order Asterales; family Asteraceae; genus Erigeron; species Erigeron canadensis. Next base: position 29,071,976 of record NC_057767.1, on the reverse strand, counting down.
GAAATTGTGTATGCTAGCTTGCTTGCATTGATTTCTTTGATGCAATAGATGTCTTTTGATATCTATTGAAGACTATTGGAAAACTATCGACCAACTTTATACTCCAGCTGGTAGTTGTTGGTATTTAAAGCATGATTGAGTTGTTGGCAGGAGTGATGGGGATTGTGTTGTTGGATAACTATGATGGCATTGATCATTATTTAGTATGCTACTACATGTTTATATTTACACTATTGTCCAAACTTGATATATCATGCACAGCAAACTCATTTGTATTCCTTTAAACCTACGAACTCACCAACGTTATGTTGACATTTTCGAGCATTCATTTTCAGGTAATAACAATGCTTAGGGAGATTGAGCATAAGGACTTTAGGAAGACTAATAAAGAGATCATTCATGGACTCCTAGTTGCATTTAATCATTGAACTCTATTTGCTATTTGTTATATCTTTTGCTATTTGAGGCGTGTTGCTTAGACTTATCTCGCTTGTGGGAATTACATTTTTTGGATTTCATTTAGTATTACTCTATTACAAATTCCATGTGCCATTGCTATATCTTTTCGTCATATCCTACGATTCCGCCTAAGGTGGGGTGTGACAGTACCCGTTTCCGAAACTCCATGGAAACGTTTCCTCGTACGAAACACGTATGAAACATTCCCTAGAATTTTCTATAGATACCGAAACGTTTTTTTGAAGTTTTCATACGGTTTCTAATTAATATCAAGGTTTTAAAGGACTTTTTCTAATCTCCAAACCCAAACATGTTATATTATATACAATTTGATCAAAATTACATTTTTTATATTTCAAAACCAATTATTAAACACTAAACATTCAATGAGTGATCACTAATCAAACATGTATTATACAGTTCTACATATATAATTATACATAATACTCAAGTCTCAAGTCTCTCTTTATGAAAAAATTGATATAATTTATATTTGTATTTTTTTTTATTGCCGTACCCGTATCCTGGATTTTTTAATTTTGCCGTTCCCCGTTTCCATATCATTCCCGTACCCCTTTCCCGTACCCGTTTCAGTGCTACATAGTATATCAGTCTATCTCTTAATAATTGGTTAGCTACAAATTTTTTTGATTCTTCATGAAATACTAAGATGCAATGACTTAGAAAAATTGCATTTGATTGCTAAAAAGATGTTTAATCCATTAGATACAAAATAAGCAAAAAAAAAATAAAAAATGGTGCGTGCAAAATACAAAAGTATCCTCACAAATTATGCATAAACTCGTATAAAGTTCTAGAAGCAATTAGTTGTTAAATGAAAATGAATCATGCAACTACATATTTGTTTTTCATAAAACTGTGAAGATGTAAGTAGGTAGATCATGGGCTTTAGGCTTTATAACATAAGTTAGTTTTATCATTCATATTGAATGAATTTTTACCTAATATATAAAACTCGTATATTTGGTTTCCAGGTATTTTACAACAAATAGATTACTTAATCTAGCTCTCTTCTTTGATTTTTCTTTTGACGGCAATTTATCTTACTATGAACCTAACAATCTATACCCAAATTCTTTTAGTTGGGTTTGTTTGGGGTAAATTTTTTGCTGTTAGTAAAATTGGGCTATTAGAAATTAACAGATTGGATTAATTGGTTGATTTCAAAACCAATGCTAAATTGCTAACTTTACGGATCCAACAGGTCGAACGGGTTCCTCAAAATCGATGATGTTTTGTGAGTCATTTTCTGAAGATATTTTATCGAATAAACTCAATTGGTTTATGAACTTATTAAATTAAGAATATAAATTGTAGAATGCGTGTATATAGAATTGGAAAAAAACTTTTTTGAAATTCTAGTTTTGTATAAATACATTAAGTTTGCAGTGAAATGTTCATTTAAAAACTAAATTTTCCGTGAAAACTAGAATACTGGTCAAAACACACCGTGATTCGAATTTAACACAATGTGTTTTAATTGTGTTTTTATTGTGTAATCTAAAATACGTTGTGTTAAGTTTTAAATCACAATGTGTTGTTTATAGCGCTATAAATCAGAAAATTGTTCAAACACACTGTGATATGAACTTAACACAATGTGTTTTCGAAAAACATATTAAAAACATATTGTGTTAATTCATATCATAGTGTGTTTTGGTCAGTTTTTAGTTTCACGAAAATTTTAGTTTTAATAATCAAAACCCTAAGTTTATAATTATAATTAATGTTTATTTATTCTACATATTAAGTTTTTAATTTAATTATCAAAATTTATAATTTATGATAAATATAACTATATATATAACTATCTAATATTATTATATGTAAGAGTTTTCTATTCATCAACCAATCAAAAAACTATTTTTACTTAAAATTGTTAATGCTCACATCATAATAATCTTACTCGTACTCCTAAACTACACGAATGTTTATAATACAACCTAAAAATTTCAAATAACCGCCAAGTAGATCACCCCAATAGATACTGATATGTTTTTTTTTATAAATAAATTCGAAAGGCAAATACCCACGTATTAATTTGATAATTTCAATTTCAGGAGAAGGTTTCGCAAAAGGGACCATAGATTTGGGAGGATTACCAGTGAAACCTGTAAACACCTATAGAAAAATATGGACCACAACCGAAAGAGCTCCTGGTAATAATGGGGCAACATTTTATGAGCCAATTGGAATTGTAAAGGGATTTTCATGTCTTGGTTATTTTGGAGAGCCTAACAACATTTCATTCTATGAACATGTTCTTGTTTTTATATAAGAAGAAAGCAAGATCATCAAAAGTAGCCTCTGGTTTAATGTCTGTAAGTTTAAAGCACTTAAGGTTGTTGTTTTCCCATAACGCCCAGAAGACGGTTTGGACTTTGGATCACAATGTTGAATTGTAACTTGTAAGAGGTCATAATGTTGCAGAAGCCCAAGTTGTCGGCCCAAACCAAATGATCAATTAAGCTGCATCGTTTACCAGCTTCTACCAATTAAGCTCGGACAAACATCCAGATCTTCTAAGCAATGTGGCATGCAATTGATGTGACACCACCTGGGAGACTTAGTCACATGGATGTTAAATCGATATTTCTTAAGAATTTAAGATTACAAAATAATGATTTTGGTATCGGTTTGTAAGTTGTCCGATATCGTCAAACATATATATATGAAACACATGATAATTAAGATTACAAAGCAAGATGTACGTACTACAAACTTCAAAATTATGTTAACAAACTATTGTCGTTGCCGTCGTTATGCGTGAGTAACTCCCTAATGTTTGTATTTGTCTATGTATATATATTTGTTATAATGTAAAATTTTATGTGTTTACTATTTAGTCAACTGATTGAAGCTCACATGTTTGAATGATTTAATCATTTTACTTCATCGAACCAATTTTAATTAATGATATAATGAATCTAAAACGGGGGACACTGGCGGAACTACCGAGAGTAGACGTAGACTGAGCTACAGGTTTGTTCAACTTATTATTAGTGTAAACTTTGAAATATTGTACGAGTAATTTTTTTAAAAGTTGACACTAGTCAAATATATTTGAGATACCGGTCAATAATATTGATAACTATAAACTTTTGAAATATTTTTATAACATTATAACTTATATAGAGATGCATTTGTATCACTAAATGAAGAATGAAAACTAACAAAAAAATTGGTAATATTCTTTAAAATGCTGAAAATAGCAAAAAAGAATCCTTAAAACCGTTTAAAAGTTTTTACAATTTACACGTTAGGGTTACTTTACACAGATATAAAGCGAGTTGTGCTACTAGGTCAATATGAATCCTGGTTCCACCACTTATGAGTGAGAGGAAAACCGACGGCCTAATAGGGCATTTACTTTATTTCATGGCGGATCCTTAATAATGTTTAGGACCCTAGCTTAATACTAATTTACTAAATTGGAGATATCAAAGAGAATTACCTTAATATTCAAAAACTATCAAGTATCAACTAAAAATTGCTAAATATATCACGAACTTTAAAACAAGTTTTATGAAGCCTAACTTTTGCTCATTCACCAATTATAGTTTGGTAAAAAATGATCGTTAGTTAATTATGCCCCATTTCTTTGAATCTTGTATACGTAGACATGTGTAATATGAGATATTATGCGAATACATTCCTTTAAAGAGCTCATTTTACAATCGATCCAAAATGATTCTTGCAACTCCTATTCTTTTTGCCTTTGACATCCTTTGTTTCACTTGTCTTTGGTCAATCCCTTGACTCTTTGTCGTCGATCATATTGTTTGGGCCATCACCAAGAACCTCTAGCTTCCATGTCGAACAATTTTAGGCCTCGACTTGGTAACACTTGATCTAATTTGTATTGACTCTAGCCAAAAGCCACCCCTTGACAATAAGTTGCTCCATGTATGTTTTTCAAGTCGATATTTGTATAATCGATCAACTCTATGTTATCTTAATTATGGTTTTTTATACGTTGTTGGCTGGTTGCTATCCTAGGATATGTTGATAGTGATAATTCTTACCATCTCTTTTTTCCATTACAAAATACATTTCTTTATACCAATTTGGGTACAACATACTTTTTTAATAGTATCTTTGCCGTGTATAAGTTGAAAGGAAAAAGAAACATATATATTTATATATTAGTACCAAAGAAAAGAAGAATGTACAGTGGGGTCCCTGAGGAAGAATCATCGACCAAAGGAATCTGTGAAGCATAATTGATTAGGTGAATTGGCAAAATGGTAGGCTCATTTGCCTCTATCACTTACAATTAAATAAATTTCAGTTTGGTCCCCCCCACAATTGCATGGTTCCCACGAGACCCTCTCATAGCTTTTGCACCTCAAATTAAAGATGATTCTCTTTTTTTCAACTTTTCATTTGTGTATATGGCTAATATGTTTGTATGGATATATTGTTCCTATTGATGGGATTTTGTACAATGTTCATGTTGGTTCGATACAAACATTACTTAGAATGTAACATGTATTTTTTTATACTTGCAATTTAGTTTCCGTGTCATAGTGGCAAATGAATGTTAAGACTTGGATGGGCCACGACCCACTCTGAAAATCTTTCATATAGTGTTTTATAATGTAAAACTGTAAATGTATATATGCAGCCCATTGAAAAGGACTATGGCCCATCTCGGTTAATAAAATTACTGAAAGAGCAAAAGGTAAGAAGTATCAACATTTGACAATTTGCAATAAGTTGATCCAAGTAAAGAATAGAAAATAACACTCTCTTAAGCACCGGTAGTAAACTATAGTAATTTACTAGATTTTAGACCCGTGTTTAACACTGGACACGAGATTTATGATATTATTAATATTAGATGTTCATATATTTAATTCATAAAAACTTATAATTTTGAAGATATACGGTATGTGTTATACTTTAGAAGTTGCATTACAATAATCACAGGTTCGTCACTGTCATTATTAGCTTAGATATATTGACGGAACTGTTTGCCGTAGTCATTCCACAAGGCACATGCTACAATAATTTCTCTATTATAGAATTTTTTTGAAACCGGTTGTGTATTCATAATGTAATATTATTATTAAAGATAATTAAGAATTAAAATATAAACATACTTGTGATCTTGTACTTGACATTCAAGTATATGTATTTTATCATGATGCGGATCCATAACACGAATAGGTTTATTTGCAATCACATGTTCTGTGATAATTGGATAGCTATTAGGATTGTTTTCATATTCTTTGATAACTATTAGGATTCTTGATTTGATTGACAATTGTTACTTTAAAAATTAAGTATAAATACCTTTTGTAACTTTTTAAAAAAAATTAAAAAAAATCTTTGCAAGTTGATGGCCAAAAATAAATATAAATTAAGTATTCAGGGTTAAAAGGATAAATATTAGCTATTATTTTATCGGATATATATTAGCTTTTATTATTTATTTATTATATAAAATTAGTGGGTAAAAAGTATAATTTTGTGATGGAAAACCAAAAAGTGTAAATTAAAGTCAAAATTGAAAACAAAAGTCAACATTAAGAAATCGAGAGTTGTGATTGGTCAATAAGTTATTAGAGCAACTGTGCTTTAATATAATAAAAGATTAACTACCCCGACTCGTAATTGAAACTTTTTTTAGTTTATACTTGTTATGCATTACAATTCTTTGATTCATAAGTTGTGTTGATCTACATTAATATCGTTACACAAATTATATGAGTATATATATATATACGACTTTGATAATTTTAATTACCACTTCTCTTATACTCCTTCCGTCCGATTAAAGTTGTCTACTTTTGAATTTTTAAAGTCAAACTCTACAAATTTTGACCATATATATTTTTAGTTGTGTTATATAATAGTTGATGAAAGTTATACCGATGAAAAACACATTTAAAACACAATCAATTCATATAACTTTCATCAAATATTATATAATACAAACAAAAATATTTATGGTTAATGTTCATAAAGTTTAACTTTGAAAATTTAAAAGTGGACAAATTTAATGGGACGAAGGGGTGACTTTTTGTTGACATGGTTGTAGGTTTGGCGCACCCAAGCTCAAAATCTTGGCTACGCTACTGTTGCGTGTCATAACTTAATATTATGTCGATTTATAGATCGAAGATGCAATACAATAATACATATACTTTTCCACTTAACGTAATTAGTTCCTAACAAGTTTAGATTCACATCTCCTTGATGTGGTTTTACTATAAAATCAAGCGTTTAAAATAGATGGCCCACAGACTTATGCATTTACCATTTTCAATTTGCTGTAAATAATGTTGCATTTGTTCACATTTTTAGTTAATGTAAACAAATTAAAAATTTTGTTACGTTTTTGTGTATATAAAAATATGTATAATTAAAAGTGTGTAGAACTAAAAGTTCACATTTAAACTTTCATCATTAATTTGTAACACCTCATTTGTTCACACTAACTTATTTGTAACACCCTATTAGTTAGTGTGGACAAATAAGGTGTTACAAAATAACTATGAAAGTTCGATTCTACACACTTTTTAGTGTGGATAAATTTTTACACACTTCTAGTTCTACATATTTTTACACACATAAAAGCAGAGGCGGTAACCAGAAAGAAATTCCAGAAGAGCTAGGCAAAATTAAAAAGTTTATAAAAGATAAATCTAAAAGGGGACAAAATATTAAAACATATAGGAAAATTTTAAGAATTCATAAAAAAAAAAATACATGACAAAATCTAAATTTCGAGAGGGGCATTGGCCCCCCTTGCCCCCTATGTAGTACCGCTCATGCATAAAAGTGTAACAAAAATTTTAATTTATTTACACTAATTAAAAGTGTGAACAAAAAAAATAATATTATTTGTAGTGAATTGATTCTCTTCAAAGGTTAAATTAATTAGGTCCTAGCACTATGCTTAGCCGAGCTAGTGGGAGGAGTATATCTTTGTATTTTTTTTACAGTTCAATTCTTGTGATTAATACCATTCAATCGCCTGTCAACCAAAATGTTGTGGAATTATCTCGTAATAGACAAATAATTATATGAAGTTAATATGATATTGTCTTTTTCGAGTAATAAAAACAAAATAAGCCAAGGCTCATATGATTTTTAAAAATTGACTGTTTTCCATTGACGACAACAATTTCGACAACCTAACGTACGTGGTCAATATTTTGTATAATCAATCAATCAAAAACGACCATGCACAATGGACCACGAGGGAAAAAAATGTTTATAACTTTGGTGGTTTTCAATTTGTCTTTTAGCTTAAAAATAAGACCTAGTCGATATGATGGCTTGCATTGCATGCACTATGGAATATGATAATCAACGAGTGGCATCATAAATAATTTATAATGCTCTACTCCATGCACTTTGTGCTTGTAGCTTTCTAATGGACCGTAGATTTCATATGATTCTATTGGTTTTCATATCTCATTTATTTATTTATTATAATATAATGGTTTACTACACAACAATTATAAACTGCACCAACGTACATGAGCGTGGTTATGTGTCCTTACTATATATACTTTAAAATGACGTGTTGACAATCCATTTGTTTGTTTAACTTCTGTAATTAACTTAAACAAGAAAGTAATTAATACAAACGAAAGAACAAAAACAAGAGTAGAAATCAAGAACACAATCTATACAAATCTAATCATATGTATCATTCATTAAATACTAAATACATGGTTGATATTATAACTTAACTTACAAGCATATAAATAAAGTAAATACAATTGTAAAGGGTTTGGACTAACTGGGAACTTAAATAATTACAAGAAATATGAAAGACACTTTCTAAGTGACACATACTTGTGGCGACAAACACAAATCTTGTATGTGGTTGTGTTGCTTTAGATAAGGGCGAATTATGGCAACACAACCTTGTCTTGATAGTGATGAAATGGTGATTGTCGAGATCTCATTGGCTTGAAGTACTTGCGACAGACACCCTCTGTCTTCTTTACCAAATCGGGTATGAGAGAAAAACCCTTCTCTTGAATCCAACTGCATCTTTGCCATAAGAAGTACATTACAGTTGGAGCAATCACCATATGACTCTTGTCTTCTTCTTGTTTGAATTCTTCCCGACTTGACTTACAATTTGGATAATAATGCATTGCTAGCAAGGAGTCACTGGACTCGCTGATGAAAGTCATCAGCAACCAAGTCTTGGTCAACGAATCCCTGACTCAACAGTCTTTGTCAATGATTGTCGCAAGAAATTCTTGTAAAAATGTTTTGTTTAATCATTAAACTCGCTAATTAGAAAAGGTGGAAATGTATGCAGCGTTGACAAAACAGAGATTAAAGAGTATTTCTTTTACGATAAAACAAACCTATGCAATAATTATTGGGGCTCTCTTTGGGGGAACTTTCGGACGAGATGTTGGTTAGGTGACCTAGGATCGAATCTTGATTTCTCATGGTTTCAAGCATTTACATTTTGAGCGTATGCGCATACGTGTTATCACTCATGTTCTGAAAGAGTGCACGTCTTTCAATTTTCAACGTAGCACCCACCATGGATGTTTATGTTAGGATTCGAATCATTAATATATATCTATCATTTAATGTCAAAAAAATAATAATAAAAGAATACATGGCATGTACCAACCGAAAAATATGTTGGTATTTTTGGCCTTAAATCTAATTTTTAGTAAATTACACTTTTAGTCTTCAAAATTGAGAGTTTTTTCACTTTTATCCCCTCTTTTTTGTTTTTTTCCACTTTTAGTCACCGCGTCCAACTTCGTTAGTTTTTCTCCTTTAATTTCCGCACATTCGTTAGTTTTTTTCTCACTATTTGTCTTACGCATTGATTACATGATTAAAAGTGATAATACGTCCAACTTTAACTTGATAGATTTAATTTCGAACCTGGCCATCTACAAACATATATAACCTAATTGCCAAATTTGCTGGACTTGATTTTTTTTTTTTTGAAAGGCACCAACGGATAAATAGCTAATACCCCTCACGCGGATGCGCCCATGCCGGTTCGAATTCTGGCAATGCCCTAAAGGGTTTGCTCCCCATGGGTTAGATGAGTATAGCATTGCTAAGACACTCTCACAACATTTGCATGTTGTAGGATTCGAACCTGAGACCCCTATGAGGAAATAGCCACATTGTGAAAAGCCCTCTAACCACTTAGCTAAGACCCCAATGGCACTGGACTTGATTTAATTTATAAGTTCGTTATCAATCTATATATTTAATTAAAACGAGATATGTCACTCGGGCGTTGCCCCGGGAGACATTATATTTACTGTATTTCATATGAGGTAAATTTATGCAATAACATGTTTTCAGACATATTATATAGTTTAAAAAACTGAGTTGATATTTATCTTTTAATGAATAAGCTATTATTAAATAAAGAAACTTGACAATATAAAACATCATCTGAAATAAAATTAAAAACTAATAAGTATTACAAATTAATAGTTGGAGATGACTACATGTACATATTCAAAACGTACCCACTACTGTGATAAGATGCGATATTCTTAAAAGTGTTAAAAGGGTAAGAAACTTAGAATGATAATAATATTCAATTAAAATAAGTAATCTTTGTAAACAAATTAGAAACAATTTAATAGATCAAAATATAAGTTTCAAAACAAATTATATATGTTAAGCTCAAAATTAAAAAACTATTGACGGGTTCAAAGAAAATAAAGTTGGCCCATTAGTCGGGCCAAATTAAAAAACTAAAAATGACTCAAATAAAATGGAAATGACCTGTTAAGAAATGAAAACGGGCTCAAAAAGTGTTAAAAGTGTAAAAAACTTAGAATAATGATAATATTCAATTAAAATAAGTCATATTTGTAAAAAAAATAGAAACAATTTAATAGATCAAAACATAAGTTTCAAAACAAATTATATATGTTAAGCTCAAAATTAAAAAATTATTGGCGGGTTTAAAAAAAATAAAGTTGGCCCATTAGTCAGGCCAAATTAAAATGGAAATGGCCTGTTAAGAAATGAAAACGGGTTCAAAGACAATTAAAGTAACCCGTTACTATTCTTTGCACGTGTATCGATGACTTTGTTTTTAATATATATAATAATATATATATATATATATATATATATTGATCTACGTACGTAATTTATTTATATACAAATAATAAAAACTACGTACCTTTACCATATTTAATTTGAACCGATCCACAACCATATAACCTAATTGCCTAATTGCTCGATCGACTTGATTTAATTTACAAAGTTCGTTATCAATCTATTTAATTAGTTACCTACTTTAGTGGAATTCGGTGGTGAACCTCGTTAAAGATTCGGTAGTACACCAACCCGCAAAGTTAAGCTTATCGATTCTGATCCGGTTCAGCTAGCCAACTAGCTAGTTGTATACTCATATCAGTCTTTTCTTTTTTCTACCTTTTTAGTCTACTATAACAGATTAACAGTTGTATATATAACACCAATACTGCTTTTCATGTATTTTGGGTCCTAATACCTCGACGGTATGTTGTTTTTAGGTTTTATCGATCTAAGATAGAACTCTTACCTCTGTCCCTAAAAATAAAAGTGTTAACCATTTATCCAACCTTGCTGGTTCATTATAAAAGTACTTGTTATATAAGACTAATATAACAATAATCATAAAAATTAGGATATTCCTTTTAGAAACTGAAGAATCATTTTTGGGAAAGAATTGAATTCTTCAACCGATGGAATTAAGTCCAAGATGTAGTCAGTTATAACAGTTTATTTTGCTTACATTATTTGTTTCAAATCTATATATAAAGCTCAAGTCCAACCATATAGGCCGGATTAATTTGTATTATTCTAGTATATAAAAACAAATGCATTATGATGCAAGTAATCATGTGCTTATTTTTGACCATGCAATCAAACCGAGAAAAAGGGTTTGTGTTGTAATCAAGAAAAAGAAGGGAAATAAAAAGAAAAAAGTTAAAGTAAAAGAGGGTCACCAACTCAGATATATGAGAGAGAGAGAGAGAGACAGAGATTGTGCGCTGTGAATATGGCATAAGTTCGTTAAAGGGGGCAGTCAATAGTTCAACAAAAGGGTGTACTAATTAGTTTGCTCAAGTGATTGCACCCTTGTTGAGTATAATTTTAATTGATTCTTGAGTCCTAATATCTCTATCTATTTTAACGGCAACGTAACATTTTTATTAGTTATAACCAGCAAGGAATTAACTAAAGAATACAAATAAAATCTAGAAATTTACATTGAGAAGGAGCACTACGTACACGTTTCAAGAGTCTTTATACTTTAATTTGACCTTAGTGATCGATTAGACTATCGAGTGCTTTATGTTTTCTATTTGTCTTGAAATCGCTTAATTGTTGGAGAATACTCTATCATTTTTAGCTTTCCAAACACTCTGAGCAATTAAGTAGTGACGATAATTAGATTAATAACTCTAGGTTTGATGGTTGAGTTTGGAACTAGTGACTTTGCGAGAAAATTCAATAAAATAAGTTTTTTTTTATAAGAAAGATATATTAAACGCCCTTTCTAATGTCTTAGGCGAAAGGCAGTGCAGGTGAAAGCCCAGTAGACATGTATGTAACTTTGGCGTTCAAATGTGTAGTTAAAATCTAAGAAAATTTAATTTTAGATCTAAAGTAGTAGCTAGTTAATTAGTAAGTTTAAGAAGTTTCATGAGATAATACAATAATTGGTACTTACCTAACTAGTTACCTTTGTGTGATAAAACTAATTGCAACTAATTTTTTTTGGAAAATGCAGACAACATATATTACCAAAATAAACTTGCAACTAAAACTAATTAACATCGTCTGTTTTTTTTTTTTTTTTTATCGATAAATTATATATGTTATCTAATTACTTGACGGACTTATTAATTGATGAAATTAGCCGAGACCAATTATTACAGATTATGCAGTTTATAAATATACGTAAGAGACGTAATGATCCCACCACCATATATTGCATAAAAGACAACGATATTTCACACGCTTTTAATTTACATGTGCATATATATATATCTTCACATCACACTTTCCTCTTTTATATAAATAAATATAATAAATTTCTCATATATATTTAATTTCATGCATGCACATATATATAGATACATATATATAGGATTATTGTATGTATATCATGCATGGAGGGGTCAGAATCCTCTTTTTTACCCAAGCACTACAGAGTGTCACTCTGAGAAAGCTTAAAGGCTAAGAAACTTCGTCCACTAACTCCCAAGAACCCTAATTATAATAATAAATACAAAAAGAAAGATGCAAGAATTCTTTGGAATACAAATAAAAAGAAAAATATAAGCAAAACAAAAAAATAAATAAAAAGACTAGCTCTTCTTTTTATCCTTAATTCCTTCTCCTCTCCTTCCCATTAATTTCCCTTTCTCTGTGTTTTATTCCCTTGTTTTTGATTCCCCACCTTCATTTATTTCCAAAAAAACCCTTGAAAAAAAACTTTCTAAAAGAGAAAAAGATCATATATAGCACAAATTTAAATCATGGTTTTCTCATCTGTTCCACAATATCTTGATCACCAGAATTGGCATCATCAGGTAATGATCTTTTTAAGAATTCTCTTTAGCTAGCTTTGGCTATAATTACTTCTACTTCATCATCCAATCAAAGATAAAAAGGAGAGAAAAAAAGCTTTATGTGAAAAAGATGATATATACTCATTCCTATTCTTATACAAACCTCTTGTAGTTGAATATACCATGATCTTTTAAGCTCATCTCCTTTCTTTGTTTTATAAAATTTTATTTCATGTTTTGAGTTGTTTTTTCAGCTTCAACAATCAAACCATCATGGAAGTGGAGGTGTCAGTGGTGGTATTGGTGAAAACCCTAGTTTTCCACCCCCGCCGCCTCCTTCTCAGCCTGGCGATGGAGGTGGGGGTGGAGGCGGAGGGGGTGGAGAAGGATCAATTAGACCTGGATCTATGGTAGATCGAGCTAGGTTAGCCAAGCTACCATTACCAGAGCCAGGTCTAAATTGTCCACGTTGTGATTCAACCAACACGAAATTCTGTTACTTCAACAACTATAGCCTCACACAGCCTCGACACTTTTGCAAGACGTGTAGACGATACTGGACTAGAGGAGGTGCTCTAAGAAATGTTCCGGTTGGAGGAGGTTGTAGAAGAAACAAAAGAAGTAGCAAAAGTAGAAGCTCAAAATCTCCAAGCCGTTCGGGCCCTAAATCACTAAGTGTAAGTCCTCCAAGAAGTAACTCAGAAAATATGACAAGTTCACAACTCTCACATCCACCTTCACTTCACTTGCCTTTCATGAATTCTCTTAACCAATATGGAGGTGTTGGGGGTAACCTTAGCTCAAGTACTATTTCCGGTTTTCAATCTCAAAGTGAATTGGGAAACTTTCAAATAGGAAATGGTAGCTCAAGTGCTAACAATTTCAACAATATTCTATCAATTGGAGGAGGTGAGAATTGGAGACTACCTTTCTTGCCTGGATTTGAAGTGCCAAACAATACTAACAATCTATTTAACTATCAAAATGGAAGTGTCACTGGAGCACAACCCTCTCCTATGGTTGGTGAAGACATGACATTAAAGAACAATAATCCTGGAACTGATAACACCCAGATCGATCCCCCAGTGAAGGTGGAAGACAATCGAGCCTTGAATTTATCAAGACAATTTTTGGGTATGTTGGGAAATAACAATCAACAAGCATGGGCTGGAAATACATGGTCAGAATTTCCTGGTGTTAGCACTAATTCTACCCCCACTACACACTTCTTATAATCTTCGGATTAGGGGGAATTCGATTGTTTTATGATATTGGCTGAAGGATTTTCAAACCCTAGCTAATTAATTCCTAGCTTGAATGAATGTATAATTGTCGATTAATTAAGATTCCAAGTCTCAACGCTTTGATCGCTGAAGAACTGCAGGAGAATCTACATGGTAGGTATAAATTATATATGTTTTAAGTGTAATGTGATGATATTATATATGTTGGTTAATTATTTCTATTAATGTGTGTAAGAGTTAATTTCCTTGTACTTAGAAAATATGTGTTTCACCAGTTGCAAGTGTGTAAGTGTGTGCAATTATCTTGAGTAATTAAGCTATCTATCTATTACTGATTTTTCCATATATGACATTTCTCACTTAATTTGTTACGTTATCTTATTCAGCTTCGAAATTAAGTATCCTTCTAGCTACATTATTGTTTTGAGCATTTATAAAGATGATACCGTAATTTGTGCCTATAAGTTCAGCTTATGTATACATGCTTAGAACTGATGCATTTCAACTTATTACAAAACAATGTGTTTGATATTCCTGAATTTAGTTAATTGGTATGTTTATGCAGCCACATTTCTAGACTGAGAGTTTTTCTTTTTGATTGTATTATGTTTATGGAAGATTCTTTAAGGAAACCAACAAAATCTTTCAAGACATTTGTTGGTAATTAAGGGACTGTCTTAATTACTGTTCTCTAGACAACGTAGAAGAAAGAAGTATAATTAGCTGCTCACTAATTATACATATGTATGTATATGTGTTTGTGTAGGCATGTATATGTATTTATGTGTATATATAGTGATTGATTTCACGATAGTAAGTGTGAACAAATGATAAATTAACTTGTTGATGAGTGTCGTCAAGACGACTAATTATAGGTTGGTGATTGATCAATGTAGCAAGGGTTGTAGATATAACTACTCTTTGAAGAGCACCACCTTTTTTTTTCTTTTTTCCTGTTTTGCCAAAAAAAAAAAGAGATGCAAATGTTTAACCTTAATCAATCTCTATATATGTTTATAAGAGAGAAAGAGAGGTTAATGATGAGTAATAATGAAATTAAAACAACACACATGGTAAAATCTTTGCATCCTTGAGTGCCTTAATTTTCATCTCATCCTCCGTGTGTTGAAAAAGTAAAAAAAAAAAGGTATAGTTTGATAGCAAATCTTCCACATTCATAATTACAAAATTAAAGTGATGGGTAATCTTTCATAATAGATGCGAAAAATGAAAGAGTGATTTTTGCAGTCTAAAAAGAAAGGAATCTGGCAAACTTAGATTTTTGCTTTATTGAAAGGATCAACAGGCCACACTACACACCCCCTCCCCCAATAAAGTGTACGTTATATACTCATCAAGCAACAACCATCTACAAACCCTTATATAACCAGTTGAGAAACAAACAAACCAACTGACTTGGCTTAACTTCATTGGCCAACTCACTTTGAATATTTGTCTTAATTATGTGTACATTACAAAAATGGTAAATATAGAAAGATCCATATTCGGTTTATCCGTGGAAATAGAGCATTTGGTTCTGATATATGCAACCTAGCTAGCTAGCTAATTGATATTTTCATGACCATTTTCGATCTAATTTTTTTTTATAAACATCCCGAAATGACCCAACACATGCAGTTCAAACTAATTCCTTAAACTTCAACACATTAGCATAACCCATTGTCGTCTTTTACCAGTTTTAGGTCTCAATATCTCGACAGTATATGAGGCATGTTAAGATATAGACATATCTTACCTCTACCTAGATAGAGAAGCTATTTTAAGATTCTACCTATATGACAGAAAATGACCTCCAACCTTTTATATGGGATGAGGATCGAACTTTTGACCTCTCTGTCTTTAGAAACAAGATGTTTACAACTAATCTAAATCATGCTGCTTAAAACACATTAACATGACTAAGCCAATTGGTCTAAGTGTACTTAATAAAAACCAAAAATTTGTCCCTATATATATTGTGTAGAGAGAGAGGGGAAAGTATATATATATATATATATATATATATGAAAGGAAGGAAAAGGTGGCTGGCTGTATGGCTAGTTGGGTGTGGCTCGGAAAACCATGTAGTGGTTTGGTTTGTTTGATTTTGATCCAAGTGAGTATGGTTAAGTTTAGCATGTTTTTAAGTACACTTAGATCATGTAAGAATCTCTCGACTACCGTGAAAGTATGATCCTTTGAGTTGTATATATATTGCTCTCTTGCTTTTGTTTATTAGCGACAAAGATTCAGATTAGCCTTATCATTTCCCTTCTTTATACTACACATTCTACTTAAAGCCTAATAATATAATGTACATACTTTTTTATGTTGTCCTGCGGCCTTTATAATCAACTACTCTATATCAGTAAAAGACATCAAATAATATCAATATAGTTTGATTTAGTCGATCTTATTAGATGTAATTAGTAGCCACATAATGGCACCTCAGAAATGAAGTAAGCCTTAGTTAAGAAGGTAATTAGTGGGTATGTTTCTAAATTTATCCCCTCGATGAGATATATATAATTATTGATCAGGATGTAGAATTTTATCATAAAGTATGTTTTGCATCTTTAACATATACGAGTAGCAAAATAATACATTTTGTATACGTATTGTTGGCTTTTAGCTAGCATCTTGCTAGTCGGTCTTTATTTTAGTTATTGAATTAAATTTCTGCATTTTAAAAAAATCATTATATATATCAAGACAGGGAGCATGTTGCCAACGGTTTAATTTACGACTCAAAGCATAATTCATGTGTTTAGCTATTTGCAAACACATAGCAGTAAGAGAAACGCTATTCAGCTTTAGGCTCAAGAAAATTCAAGATTTATATATGTCTATGATCGAGGAGGGTCCCGATAAATACGTTTAACATGACAACGAGTTTCTAATATATTCATATTAATTACTAGTCTACATTTCAAGTGTATTCTCACAATCTTGATTTAATTTTTCTTGTTCTTTTCATGGACAGTTTCAACATATATATATGTCATTTAGTAACAATTTTGAAAAGTTTCATGGAAAGTCATCAAAATGCCATATAAAAATACTAAAATCGTGACTAACATCTAAAACAACATTGTACGTACACATGAAAAACGTAGATAGATACAGTAGTGTAGGTCGTAATGGTTTTTATCCGCTTCAATTCACTTTATGACAATTAACTCTTACGGACACTTTTTTAGAAAAAGATCACTAAACTCATAACATTTTATATATAGACGATATTGTGTCACTAAAGGTAAACTTATATGTTTTGCCACAATCTTTAAAAAGTAGGAATAAAATCATTATATCCAAAACAACATTTTCCTTCTAATGGTATTGTTGTATATTAAACATCTAAACTTTAGTCATGGTATTGCACATGGAGTTGTTATGGTAATTAATGAAGTTAAAAATGCTTATGTACATTGATAATTTGGTGATAGCTACAATTAGTACATTATTATACATTCACCAAAAATATGTTAATTGTTGGCTATGGTTCAATGACACACTAAAAGCGTCATGATCAAGTTATAATGTCGACACTTTTATCAACAGTGTAGGTAAAATATACGTATTAGATTCTACCTTTTAGGAACATTTTCTTTAAAGACATGTGTCACAAAAAAATAAAAAAAACTGTAGTTAAAAAGGATATAAATCCTTTAAATTTGTTTTCAACTTCATAGGTGAAGTTGAAAACATCTTGACCTATTGATTAAAATCAAAGATGAAGATTCAAATATGGTTTTAGAATCTTGACTTTTAATTTTAATTCAATGTCAGATGCCAATTTTACCTATGAAGTTGGGTTTTAACTTTAAAAGATCTCAATATAGTTTGAAAATCTATTTTCACTAGCACATACAGTTCGTACAATGTTTTCCACAAAATACTGACGAATTTTAGTGAAACTATCTAGAAATTTTACTAAATGGAAATTTTTTTTTAACAGTCAGTCGGTATTCGACATCAGGGGACACCTCACCGTATAATGGTGAAGCTCTGTATGTACTTTAAACTACGAGATGTAGACCATAAGACGTTAAAGGTGATTCAAAGGAAAAAACCTCAAGACATGTCACTCTAGAGAGTCGAACCCATGACCTGAGGTAAAACCAAGGATGACTCCAGCCAGTTGATCTAGCTTTCATTGTCTAATGGAAACGTTCTTGAAGTGATATATTGAATAGAATCAACAAATGCATAATTTTGTAAATTTTATACCGTAAATATGGATCGTAAGTCAAAGGCATTAAAATAGTTTTAGTTATAATCAACACTTTAAAACTCAGTTTTTAGTTGAACTGATTTAGTGATTGTAAACGGTACCAATCAAACCGGTCATATGGACCGGGTTGACTTTAAAGATAAACTTGCACAATTTCTTTCCAAAACATCACAATTAAACTTGCACACTTAGATATGATGCAACTAAATACGTTTTAAATGGTTTTTTTAATGTCTTATAAAAGTAAGAGACAGTATCCTAGATACAGTGTGTATTTTTTTAGTTCTAAAAGCACATATATATGTTTTGATATTGAACCTAAATTCATATAATGTGTGGAGTGTGTTGTTGATCGGTTGGTCATGACCTGTCCTAATCCAAAATCTAATGTATTTTTAGTAACATTCTTAAGTGAAACTAGTTGTCTAGGAGTATTCACAAGGAATTTATTTTTTACTTTATCGATCATGTAAATATGTAGTGATTAGTCACATATATGCAGAGCAATTGACATTTTAATATCCAGATTTGAAGATTTAAAAACAAGACGAATAATATCCTTCTATTAAAACCAAGGATAGATACAAGTTTACACAAACAACACAGTCAGTCATCTTTGCCATCTCTTTCTTGTTTGTAGTAAAATAAATATTGATCCTCATAACTTAAAAGATTTAAATTAAAAACAATATGGAAACAAAGGGGGTGGGGGATGGTGATCTTCCACCTTTCCCCCTTTTTCTACATTTCAATGGAAGAAAAAAACAACATTGAACTTAAAAGTACAACAATGTACCAAACCTTTACCTCAACAAAATTAAAAAAAAAAAAACCAACTATGAGTTGTTTGATTCGGTTTCACCATGATGTAACTTTTGTTGCTCTGTAAATCTCGTTATCTTTTCCAGCAACTGTGCCGCCTTTCTTTTCCCCCTATCTGTACCATTATGTAGCAAATCCATTAGTACCCCCATCACTCCCAGCTCCTGAGCTTCCACTAGATACTTGTGATCTCCTGAACAAAGATGCACTAAAACTGCAGCTGCATTTTCTTTGTTCCTTGGAGAACCAGACCCAATGAAATCAACCAAAACCCGTACTGCGTCTGCTTTACCTATAGCTACTTTTCCTTCAGGATGGCTTGAGAGGATGGCTAAGATGGCTAAAGCTTCATCTTTCATCACACCTTGTGGCTCGGTCAGAAGCTCCATTAATGTAGTAATTACACCCGCCCTCACTGCGCGGCCTTTATTGCCTTGATATATACACAAGTTAAATAAGGCAGTAGCAGCATCTTTCTTTCCTCTTTGGGTGCCTTCAATTAAAAGCAGTACAAGAGGCGGGATTGCTCCTAGAGAGCCAATAGTCACCTTATTTTCATCGATTACTGAAAGGCTAAAAAGGGTGGCGGCCGCGTTCTCCCGTGCTTCCATGCTACCTTTTCTTAGCACTTGAACAATCCCAGGAACTGCTCCAGAAGATACTATGCTTCCTTTATTATCCTCACATATGGAAAGGTTAAGAAGAGCGGTCACTGCGTGTTCTTGAGTGCGGGAATCTGGTGCAATTAAAAGGTGGGTCAGGAGCGGAATGGCACCGGCTTCGGCTATGGCTACACGGTTATCAGCGTTACGTTTTGCAAGGAGACGGATTTCACCAGCAGCTGTACGTTGGTCATCAGGACTGACTGACCTTAGCTTGGTGAGTAGCACATTTATAATGGACCTTTCTGCTGGGGTGCATGCGGAAGATGACCGACTTGCTCGTTTTGGTGGGTCTATTCCGTTGGTCTCACACCATTGGGCTATTAGACTGCGTAGCACATAGTTTGGTATGAGAGCGGTGCTCGTTAGGTTTTGTTGTGTCTTGGGACATGTCCGGTGTCCTTGTTCCAACCATTTCTCTATACATGTTCGCTCGTATGTCTACAAAAATAGTAAGATATTTAAGAAAGTAGAAACGGATAATTTAGAAGGATCTGCGTTATATTAATGTCAAATGTGTGAGTCATATTGGTACCCAATTATGCATTACCCAATTAGATCATCCCATATTGCCATGTAGCCCTTCACTCTAACAATCCAACCAATTATGGTGCCCAAAAATGGCAGGCAACATGGAAGGATCCAATTCGAGCACAAGCATCACCTCACATATGGACATACATACAAGTTGATTTGGGTTTTAAGATAAAAGAAATGATGGTAAATTACCTGCCCCGTTGAGACAATAACGGGATCCTTCATCAACTCAAGTGATATAGGACAGCGAAAATCATCGGGTATAACTGTATTCTTGTGGTTTTTCAATGAAGTTCTTTGATCATTTGTATTCGATGGAGCAGAAGTTTCTCCAGGTGGTAAATCCACATTTGGATTCTCGGTTTGTACAAAATCTTTGATTCGTTTTAGCAGCATTGACATCTTTTCTATAGTCTCCCCGGGATCTCCATCACTGGCAGTCACCATTTCATGCAAAGTTATCGATTCGTCAGTAAGGTCATTAATTCCGGTTAGTTGCAATTTCTCAATTAATCTTTTTAAGACTTCCGGATCAGCTACCACTTCAGTACCCTTGTTGTAAAGGGATGAAAGATCTTCACTCAGTTCAATGTCTGGTGCATCAGTTCTTCCTTTGGCTCTTTTAAATTGAGCAATCACAAGAGCGGCCTGATATTAAACAATAAAAAAAACATTCATTTGTGCGTCTCAATTCACTAATAGTGCATCAGCATGTGGTTGGTACTTCTTTAAGACAAGTCAAATACCCAACACTCTAACACATCACATATCACACCCTTGTTTTGACTTTTGATAAGGATATAGAGGTATTAAATTTTCACCTGTTCTTTAACTTCGTCTGATATGTCAAGTTTCTCCAAAGAAATGCCCTCTAAATCTTTTTCCAAACGAGCTGTAACTTCCTGGTATTTTTTCATGATCTCTTCCTTCTCCAGGGCCTGCCCCACAGGGATACTTTGTAAGTAAATTAATCTTTTCATATAATTATACAAATACTCATACGCAATTAGTAATAAGAATTTACAAGCAACTATAACGAAAAAAAAAATAAACATCATTTCTCGAATCTAAAAATGAAAGTTTTGTGGCTGTAGTTGGATCTCACATTTATACATTTTTATGAATATGAATTGTCCTTAGATTTCTGATCCTTGATGATAAGCTTATGGAAGAAATTGATTTATTTACTTTCCATAATAGCTTTATTGACCTACATCTACCATCTTGCCAATGAGAGGGAACCTAATTATAAAATTTATAACCTAATATGGCTTTTATATTCCTTTTTAGATTAACTATCTAAAAAATCAATAATGTCCAATGACTTTACAAATGGAAAATCATAAAGCTAAAGGATCAGTGAAGTGGATAACCATACGATATCATATATTCATATGCAGCGGAAGTAAGAAATTCTAGAGCTAATACTACCTGCTCTAATTCCACATCAGACATTCTAGAGCTAATACTACCTGCTCTAATTCCACATCTCAACATACATGCAAGAGAGTAAACCCATACATGTAGACCATGTGAACGAGCTCGCTATCTGGCTCATTATACAACTCAGTAAACCCGAGTTAAGTCTGGTCAGTTCCTGCAACAGTCAGGGACAAGGCCAAGTCTCGGTTGGAAAGAGGTTGTCAGCTTGCCAAACCTGTATGAGCTTGCCTGGATTGTACACTTGCTGTAGGTTATAATAGATTCTAGCGGAAATTCTAACATGATCAAAGAGAGTTTGATAATAACCTTACTTAAAAGGCACATATCCAATAACAAAGAATCAGCCTAATACAAACCTGTAGTATATGGTATATATTACCGGAGCTAAAGATTGAGTTTTTTAAAAACCTATACACCAAGAAAAAGCTCAAGCTCCACCTAAGCACTTCCGTTCAATGGAGGCTGTCCGGCTAATCAAGCAAGATAATACTGCTGACTCAAAGAATAATCTCAGCCCATTCAACCTCCTCACAACCTCTAAAGGATGACTGGATATGGATGGCCATTAAGTCCACAATTCGTACGTCAGGGGCCCCTACATTTGCTGGAACAATCTGCTGCCAGGAGAAGTGATGGGAAGTTCTGGATGATTCTGAAAAATGGTCTTCCCTTCCGGTCCAGCTTTTGCATAATTGTGATGTGGAGTGCGCTGATCTGTCATGTCTGATCTGCCATTCTCACGGTGAAGATCTTATGTCCCAATTGTCATTCTTGCGGTGAAGATCTCAACGATGTGCTTTTCCAATATCAGTGCACCCATCAGCTACGGGTTCAGGTCCCTAAGTGGTGGGAATCCCCTGGCCCACGCCACTTTCTTTTGAGGAGCTTGCTACAACGTATAGGCATCTCAAGGCATGACACATCGGATTCGTTGGCCGACAACTTCCACGGTTGACTTATACAAATAACAAATAGGTGCACGTGCTCTTGTTCATAATGGTAGATGTAGCAAAGTAAGTCTAATTTGGATTGTGGATCCAAATTAGACATGTATAAAAGTTATGTATTCATATTTTGTAATTCACTAATTCTAGCTTCTCGTGAGCTCCTTTTAACTTATAACGTTGTCATTTTTGTTGCACACAAAAACAGAAATGAAAATAAAATCAAAAAAACCCATGTAATGTGTTTATAAACTGAGCAAGATCCAGCTTGGCTCTGCAACAACAGTTTTCATTAGTAGGAATATAAAATTATCTTTAATGTTCTAGTATTACTGATTTATGTTATATGACTTGCCTCATGAAAATAAAACGTATCAACTACTTCACATGATCATAGCACAAGCATGCAATTATACACACATGTATGCATGCGTATAACGACACGTGCACAACATCTTATGCCAAACACTATATTTAAGGATTTCCATCTTGACACCCAGGATTTGCCTAAGAACCCTTTTCCTGCCTTAACAATTCTCATAAGCTATTGGCTATTCTTGATTCTGTCATTTGCTGAATTATTGCACTTTAAAAACTCCAACCTTGACTTTGGCAACCTAACTTGTCTTCAATATATCCACGGTCTAAGGGGTTTATGCTACAAATTAGGTAATTCTACACTCATGAAAAAGTTTATCATGTCTTTCAAGAAGGTACAATTAATTAGAAAAAATGTGGCGTATAAGAAATTATCTGGCAAACCTGATGGCCAAAAGACTTGGAGAATACCATTTTTGGCCTATCTGACTATCTCATAAAGTTCAGTGTGTGAACTCTATATAAGGTCAAAAAATTGTTCTGCATATGGTTTACACACAAGTCTCAAGTAATGACAAAAAAGATGATACAAACTCACATCACAAGCAGGCAAAATCTAACGATTAAACTCAAAGTAATCAATAACTACTTCTTGATCAACAAAAGTTCATCTGGCAGTATCACTTACTTATGCTATATGAGTTACAAATTACTGAATTAGCATTTAAAAAAAATTAGTTCAGAGTGAATGTAATTGGTTTACTCTAAGATCACGGTATCAAGGAGAATATCAATATTTAACATGATCATACCCTACGCATATAGGCAATATATATACTTGAGGACACATATAACGACACGCCAACATTTGATCATTAAATGCGCAAAATTTAAGTGTCAAAAACTAAATATAACACCCAGCTTGGCATAAAAGAGTTTATTGGAAAACTTAACAATCCAAGTTGAGTTGATAAGCCTATCTCCTGAAGTTCCATGTACGTTCCAACAACAAAAACTCTAAATAAGGAGAGTAAATTGTTTCATATAAGATCAACATATTAAAGTTTCTACAAACTTATTAATAAGACTTCACTCTGGTATTAAACTCAACCCCTGGTGTACTCACAAATATGTGCTGTTTGAACAACCAATAACTATTTCCAACCAACAGGGTAAAATAACATAACCGTAGAAAACTCTAATAACCAAAACCTCCCGTCAACATAAGATTTGCAGAAAAACCTGATTGTATTTATTGTAATGTACTCATACATAACAACCAATTTCATCCCATATTCGTTTGATCTTCCGTTACATTTGAATCGCAGTGATTCAACACAGGTAGTCTTCTGAGGTCAATATCACTAAAGAGGGGTGGAGCTAGTAGGGGGACTGGGGGGTGCTTAGCCCCCGCCAACCATTCATGTTTTCCATTGCAAGGCTAGCTCATAGCCAACTAATACAAAGGTCTTTTTGAAGTAAGTCACTCCCAATCTATAAATGTTTGATTTCTAGCCATGAAAGTTCAAGTAAAATCTTTATATTTGGTCCATAAAGGTAAACAATGGTAATAAAAGTCTATTTTACTAAAATTTTATTAAATAGTTATGTCTTTCACATTATATTGTATACAACGATCGGGAAAGAAATACGGTTGAGCCCCCCTCAACGTGAAATCCTGGCTCCGCCTTTGTGTAAACCGAAGGCAAAAGCATCAACTACTACTATACTACTTAGAAACTAGGATACTCGATCAACCATCGCTCAGTCAATTACATCCTTATGTATCTCAACCATTCCATCACTATTATATACATACACCAAATCCTCCATAAAACTAACAAATTAATCAAAATTCAAACACATAAATTTACTTAAAACTACCAAAATCTCAACTAGATCTCTTTCTACTATCACATATATATCAAATTAACTCAACTTCCAAACCCTAGGTCAGCTCAATTATTATTATCATCATAATCAGTAACTATCAATAGATATAACTTAATATATATATATATGAAAAATGATATATAGATATATATATATATACCAGATAGATTTTGCTAGCTTCACTACCCAATTTGAGGAGCTGTTTAGCAGATTCAAAGCTTTGCAATAACAAAAGCAAGGACTGATACAAATCATGATCATCATTATCATTAATCACATCTTTAACATCACGAATCTCCTCAAATAACGGACTTAACAGCTTTAACCGTCTAGCTAGGTTAAAAAACGGTTTCCTAACCGTATTCCGGTAATCTGTTATACCGGAAATCTCATTAACAACATCAATTAGTTTTATTATTACTCCGATTTTTCCTGATTCCGTCATAACAAAAATTCTGTTAGAGATCTGTAACGGGATTTGAGAGGATAGAATGACAGTGACAGTCACCGGTGACGGAAATGTATATATATGCTGGTGAGGTGAGGTTGTCACGAGTAGTAACAGTGTAAGGATTTTAGTGTGGGTGTGTGAGAGAGAGAAAGAGAGAGAGGGTGGCGCGGGTTGTGTGATGAGGTGAGGTTAACTGTGGTTGAGTTAAGAGAAGATGCAGATGATGATGATGATGAAGATGATGAGGTTATTGACTTTTTAGTTAATAGGAGTATTAGCTGGATGCTAAAAATAATTTTTCAAATGACTTTGAGATTAATAGGCGATGGAGTTAAATAGGTTTTTTTTTGGTGTGGTGCAGCAGCGGATCCAGAAAAACAAAATGCAGGAGGCATAAAAGCTAAGGCTGCATTCTTGACTTTTGTTTTTAAGGAAAAAATAAAGGAAAAGATAAGTAATTTCACCTTTTTGTATTATTGAATTTTTCTAACAAAAGAAAAGAAAGTGTAGGGAAGGAAAACTTAGGGTTTTTTCATTCCAAAACTTTCTGGCCAGATTTGGAGGGAAAAGAAAGTGCCGGTGGTGGAAAGCGGGTTTCAGGTGGTGGTTGCGTGGAAAGGGTGGTTGCAGGTGGAAGGGATGGTTGCAGGTGGTGATTGCATGGTGGACGTGGTTGCAGGTGGTGGAAAGGGTGGTTGTAGGTGGTTGCGTGGAAGGGATGGTTGCAGGTGGTGGGGGTGGTTGCTGGTTCTGGTTATTGGTTGAAGGTGGTGGTTGAAGGTATGATTTTTTTTTCTTTTACTTTCCTTTCAAACTCAAGAATGGGTTTTATAAATGTATTCTTCTATCCTTTCTTCTCCTATCCAATCTTCTCTTTTCTTTTCTTTTAATAAAAACTCGAGAATGAAGCGTAAAGGTCATATATGAAAGAGCTATGCATAAAAAATTTTATAAATCTTAATAAATCTGTTTGTTTTTACCGTTAATAGGTGGTATAGAAAAATTCTCGGTGGTATGAGATAATGAAAACGTGGAGTTACCCATTGATATAGCTCCCGAAGTTGTATATCAAAGTATCCGGGATGCTATAAGGGGTTTCTCAAGAATGATACAGGTTTTTCAAATATGGTTGTCTGTGCATATGGTTCTGTCTCATTAATAAGAGACAGAAAATAATAGCTTGAAGTATCAAGGATCATGATAGTTGATTCAACTACCGATGAAGTTGTCGCTGACATATTAATTATGGATGCAATCTACACATATAGCAGGCAATTCATGTCTGCAATTGTGATCCTTATTTCTGTATCATGTCTAAAATTCTCTTACCGATTTTGGTCACAGAGTTATTTTAATAGTTCCTATGAATAAAGAGTTGTATGCTAGTGATAGAATTATTTGGGGTTGGAGGGACCCGTTGATAGGCCGTACTACGTTAAAAAGAACATCAGGGTGCTTGGTAATCACTTCAAGGTTCTAGATGACCAAGAGAAGACAAATGAAGTGGGAAAAACCCAAAGAGGAAGAGACCAGCTTTTGATGAAGATAAAAAGCAACTTGTCCAGGAAAGTCTTCGGGTTCTAACCTCTAGCATATTGACCATTTGGATGTTAATGTTAGGGTTCGAACCACTAATCAATAACATATCGTTCTAAAAAAAGTATTGTATATTGTTTTAAGTAGGTTAATTTGCACAACTTTTATAAAAGCGTATTTTAAATCAATAATAATGGGAAAATCGGTTACGGAGTATAATAAAATTGTATTGAAAATAATTATAATTATTGTACAGTTCTTATTTGAATAGCCAGAGTGCTAAGGTCAAAGAATGTGTGAGCAATATTGTACAATTTTTATATAGTATTTAAATAGCCAAATATATATGAGAACCCATATTTATTGAACATCATAAAATTCGGAAAAAGAATAGAATTGGAGTCATCCTAAAGTACACTAACGATTTACTCTTAGCGGTTTCATGCAACAATCACATGTAAAAGTAATAATTGCAATAAAATGTGATGTCGATAGTGTGGATCATACTAATCATGCAGCTTTTAGAGGGATAAAGATTCTCTAAAGTTAGAGTAACTTTATATGTAAAGTTAATGGAATCTTAACCATTAGATTAAAATTAATGGTTAAGATTCAAAAATGACTTTTTAATCTTAACTATTGATTTTAATCCAATTGTTGAAATTCCTCAATTTTACCTATAAAGTTCATTTGACTTTAGAGGATCTTAATCATTTTTAGACTCATGATTCTTACATGCCTGTTATGCCAATATTATGAAATTTTTTCTATATATACGAGTGGGTACATTGTTGAAATATCAAAACATTCATGCAAATTTTGAATTTTGATATATTATCATATAATTGAAGGGAGGTGATATTGATATACACAATTAAACTATGATTTACATCACTAGAAAGCTGGGATATTCTGACGAATAACATTTAGCTAGATATAACCTTGAATTGCGTCGGAATCAGAAATATATTTTTCCAACAGATTTCAGACGGATAACATTTAATATAGTTAGATATAATCTTTAAAATGTGTAGGAATTCAATATAATTTTCTATACAGAACTCCGACAGATAATATTTGAATAGGTATAATATTGTTTGTTAGAGTTCCGTCGGAGTTGAATATGATTTTCGGACAGATTCCGACAAACCGAGATAATAAACATATAAAATTAAAGCAAATAAAATCTGACTAATATCTAAAATATCTATGAGAAATCTGTCAGAAATCCGTCACTAACCCGTTGGAAACATACACAATTACTTGGATTTTAAAATAAAGCTTTTTCCGTCGGTATGCTGTAGGAAATTTCTGACGAATTTTTGCTGTCGGAATTTGGCACTTTCGTAGTAGTGTTAAAGTTCACTTAATACTTTTTTTTTTAACGATTAGTCGAAATATGAATTCAGACAAAACTTCACCGTATAATGGTGAATTCTTACACCTACCCAAAACAATAAAGTGTTGATAATGGGTCATTATAAGTATTCGGATGGAAAAACCTCAAGACTTGCTATCTCTAATAATTGAACTCTAAAATCTTGAGTAAAACCGGAATTACCTATGGCCATCATTGACCCATGTTAAATTGAACTCATATTGTTAAAGAAATATCAATATTATCAGATATGTATTAGATGGGTGCCCGCGCAAGCGCGCAATGAAGTGGCGGTGCGTGTGGCGGCGATGTTGGTGACGGATGGCGGCACCGATGTAATTGTTATTGTAAAAGTAATTGATATAAATGATGGTAATATAATTAACTTAAAGGTTAGATAACTTTTATACTTAATTTTGGGATTCTACAAAATAAAATAAAACTTAATTTTGAATTCTTTAATTGATAAAAATAAATACTTAATATTGTATTTAGTGATTATATATGATAATTCTTACGAAATTTGTTGTTATTTTAAACAAATTAAATACATAAAGTAGCAAACATGTTATCTTTGTTATACCAATCAATTAAGTAAACCTCATTAATTAACCACTTGGTTTTGGATTAAATGGTCACCTGGAACCTTTTATTGGGAACAAATAAAAAAATCTTGGCTTGGAGACCTGAAATCGAATCTTGATTCCCCGTGGTTTCAGGCACATCTTGAACATGTGGTCATATGTGTTATCAATCATGTTGTGCTAGAATGTGCGGGTTCCAGCTTCCAGCGTACTGTCACCTTAGATGTCACTATTGAGGTTTGAACCATTAACATTTAACACTTGTTGTTCTAAAAAAGAAAAGGTAAACCTCATTAACAGTATGATAGATAAACTTAGCAGTGAGCTTTTATATCTTAAATGTATAAATTATCCGTGAATTTAACACAGACATAAAACTAAGGGGTATGAGGTGGTGTAGGTGGCGACATCCCTCCAAGATAACACTAAGCCGCCTGCTACACCACCCCCACTAGGCGTTTTGGCATAAATTTATGGTCAGACGTCTTGTGTATTCCGCCACCTACATATCCTTTCTTTTTCTCTCTATCTCCTACTTTATTCGAGTTCCAAGGTAAATTGTCTTAGCATCTTGAAATTCCACATGATACAAGTCCCTCTCCCTCATTTCTCCCCATTCCCTTCCGTCTAAATCTAGTTAATACATTATTTTATGGTGTAGGAAATTACGTATATATTTGGCATTTGAAGATTTAAAATATATTACTATAATTATCAGTACATATGTTAATAATCGATTACCGAAGTTGTTTAAAACTTTCGTTAGCCAAACTCATTACATTTTTAAGTGCTCAATATTTGTTATGGGATCAATAAAAAGTAAAAACACAATTATATATATATATATATATATATTGTTGGTAGAACATAGAGAAAAAAATAAGTTTCTTTTTAATCTTGACCATCTAAATTAATAAGCAAATGAATCCTAGCCCTTAAAAACTAAATGTCAAACTTAACTAATATAAACAATGTATTACTCGTAATTAATATTAAATGAAATGAAATACTCTACTTTGACTAATATACTATTGCCAGTGATTTTAAACTTGGCAAATACAACCCATCGTATCAAATTTATATTTAGAGGCAAGCTATATATTACCCACAAATTTTCAAACCGGGTTAAATATAAAATCATCGAAGCTCAATCTGTTTTGGGATGGGGTCATATGGCTAGATAATTTTCACATGCACAGATTTTATTTTTGAAATTATATACATAATGTTAGTAAAGCTTGGATAGAAAATTCAATGAAATTTTGATTGTAGCCATTTATTCAAAATGATAAACAAAATAAATCATAACATTTGAAACTAAAGTCAAACTTACCTAAAATAGACATTGTATAAACATCGAAATTGAAATATTTGAACACAATTGCAGAAGTTTTACAACTTGACTGATGGTGTATTTTAGATTTTGAATCAAATGTTATAACATATTTATACCATTAATATAAGTCCACTAATATAAGTATTTTTTGCATTAATCAGTACGAAGAAAGCTACTATGTCACATATTAATTTAGTTATCAGATACTTAGTTTGTTTCAAAAAAATTTGTTATATAAAAAATCTACTTGAAAATTCTAGCCAAAACCTATCAACCCAACAAAAATCGGGTTGGCAATGAGTTGGTGGGTTGATTTCAAGACACATGGTACATGGGTAGGTTGGCGTGTTAAATGGGTTAATGGGTTGATCTCGGTTCATATGAGTTGGTTTGGTTGACGGGTTCATTTGAAGTCAAATGAGTTGTGAGTTTTCGGATCAAATGATTTGATGAAGCGACCTATTAACGTATATATTATATAACTTTAAATAAATCCGGTTGGCGGGTTGACCTATTAACCCAAATGGTCAACCCGACCTCGGGGAAAAAATCAAGTTAGCGGGTTACCGGGTCAAGATTTCACTCAGTTTCAAGTCAACTTTCGAGCAAAGTAGATTATTGACAATCTTAATATATATTAAACCGACTCTATATATCTAATATCAACATATGTAAAAAATTTAGGACTTTATTTTAACATTATGCTCGATTTTATAATAAACTTATGTTTTTGATAAAGGCTTTTAAGTTACTTGGTTACTCGGTCACCGACCGGGTATTAATCTAGTTATAGATTTGGATAGAGATCTTTTAAAATTGATTCAACTTTATAGATAAAGTTGAAACAATTTGAACCATTAGATTAAAATTAATAAGTGTGATTAAATATTCAAGTTTGAATCTTAATTATTGATTTTAATCCAATAGTTACTTTACCTATAAAGTTGAAACAACTTTAGAGGATTTTTATCCGGTACACTTAGACTATTCGGAGTGAGGGGATAAATACCCTTCGCCGCCCCTTCGCCGCCAGCTTGCCGCCTGCTACACCGCCCTCGGGGGCGACAAATGCCAAAAACAATTCCTCCCGCTCAATATTCATCGCCCTCCCCCTCACACTTTTCAAAAAAAATTTAGCCGTTAACGGCTCTTTTGACCAATTTTTTTTTTTTTAAAATCTTCATATATAAATATACATACTCCTCCTAAATTTTATAAACAAAAACCCTCTCTTCCTATATTTCTCTCTATATATTATACACACTTCTTGATATTTTCTACTCCAAATTCAAATGACACGAGTTTGGACCCGGTTCGAAGAAATAAGTTTGGCACGAGCTTGGGTCGAGGTGGCAGACGACCTGTTGTGCAACAATTATCAGAAGGAACGTACGTTCTGGTCGGAAGTTACCCAGCTTTTCCTCGCTTATGAAAACCAACCATCCACATATCGAGATTCAGATGCGGTGGCCGCTAAATGGCACTGCATGCGCACAAACATTGCCGTATTCGATATGATGTTCATCCGTGTGAACCGTGGTCGTGACGATGAACACGATGCAATGGTTGCAAGGACTTTGGCCGAGTACAATGCGGTATCTCGAAACGATTTTCATCACATGGAGGAGTGGGAATTGGTATGAAGCAATCCGAATTTTAGAAACATTTAATCATTTAGTTGTGTTGTGTGTATTCTATGTTTTATTGTGTGATGTTTGGAATAATTTTTAGTTGTGTTGTTTGTTTTTTATTTGAAATAAAGTGTGTGATGTGTTTTTTATATTTTAGTATATGTTTTTTATAAATAAAACTTAAAAAAAATTATTAATAAAATAAGTGGAGGCCACCTTTTAAAGGAAGCCTCACTCCAAAACGCCACATGTCGAATGTCGACCCTATGTAGGACCCCAACCCCCGCCCCACCCCACCCAAATAAAATGTTAAACAAGAACAAATGGATCTCTATTTATATCACCGATTGTAGAGGGTTAGGCCCCATAACATGTGAGCGGGGCCCAAAATGACTTGGACAATAGTTGTATACTTGCATGTGAAATATAACATATATAATTGAGTCAAAACAGCTTCTAAAATTGAATTCAAAGGAAAAAGTAAAACAATTCATTAAAATGTTGAATTGTTGATATCTCAACGTTGATCCCTTTACATATCTCGACTTAAGTATATACTTCTTGGAGGAAATATCTGAATGAATTTTAGCGACCCTTTAAGATGGTTGCCGCCTCTTTTTTCTTTTTTTGTTCATTAAACATTTCTACATATATGAATCAGCATTTAGGTTTGTTTTATGTGTTGAACAAAAATTTAGTAAAAGAAAATTATTGAAAATCAATGTTTTAACTGACAAAATAATATATTTGTGATTATTTTTTTTCAGTCAAGTCATATCTCGATTAAGTTCAAAACAAACTTACTTTTATTACCTACTGTATTAAGTCAATTACTCATTAATTTAATTATATTTAAAACAAACCCCAGAATAATGATTATATATGCAAAATGATGTATGGTGAAACTTGTCGGTTATCACAGAACTGCGAAGTGTGCAGATTGAATTTGTGAAAACTAGACAATTGATCGAATATATATTTACTATATTTGAATATTTGGATTTATGATTCACTTGGCATTAAATATATTTTCATATAGTTTTTTTTTTTTAAAGGTGTGGATTAATCATTGCAGCGAAGGCTTTAGCTAAGTTAGTTTTACATACCTTCTCACCCTCCAATACCCGGTAAGAGGAAAAACCTCCTAACTAGCCGCCCAAAGGCACGACACTAATTAGAGATAAAACCCTGCCCTTTCAAGGTTTGATCCTAAGACCTCCCCTATCACAAAAAGATTGTTGCCTTATGTCCAACCACTGCAATCCAAGTGGAAGGACTATTTTCCTATAGTTAACGACCATTGCTTTCATGTGTACTTCAAAAAGGTTTAGCTATTATGATTCAAAAGTGTTAATTAAAGACATAACCTTTTATCTGAAACCATAATTTATTTGTTATCTTCTACATTATCGGACATATCACTTTTTTTTTTATAGAACGGCTTGTTAGTTGATAATGGGTTCTAACCCTAACAGTAACATCTAAGCTGGCAATGTGTTAAATGTTGGAACCAAAAAGCACCTCTAGAAAATAAGGGTGCGATAATACGCTCATACACCTCCGAAGAGGTAAATGCCCGAAACCAAGGGAAACAGAGAAATGTTGGCTTCTTGAACAATATGTGACATATATATATATATATATATATATATATATAGTTTGGCTTACAATAAAGGTGTCATATGATTGATGTTCTCCAATGACTTTGTTTACATTTTCCAAATATCCCAAATGTTATTCAATTAATTAATTAAGATTTAGCTAATCATGACATTACCACACAAGTTTACAAGCTAAATTATAACATATCATGTACGTACATTTGAACATTCTATAATGTTAATTACTCATTTTGACTGAAGCAAGTTTCATTTTCGAATTATTTATGAATGGGTCATTTTAGGTTAGGCTAGGCAGCTTCATTTCGATCTGGAGTCATCATACATAACCTTCATGTCATCATAATTTGTTTAGAATTCGTATGAAAAAAATTAAATTGTTGTAGACTTGTAGTTTCCCCATCTCATTGGTTCTGCCTGATTCTTTGTTGTTTTGTTTTTGTAAAATTATTATTATTATTTTTTAACTCTTGTTGATTACTTTAATCTTCTTTTACTTCTTATAATGCTTAAAATATCTTGCAAGTTGCTGCATACAATTACGATTGTGACAAGCTTAGTTAAGGCTATTGAAAATGTCTTATATTGAGTTTGACCCGACTTGGCGACTCTAATTCTAATTGAAATTTTTTTTGAAACGAGCGTTTTTCAAGTCTGTTTTGTCAAACAAGTTTTTGCAAAAAAAAAAATTTTGGAACCAGGTAACCTGGTACTGAGAGTACAGGTTTCAATTTTTTGCCCCAAACCCGGTATTTGCAAAACCGGGTTCAAATAAAGGACTTTGACACCGGTACTAGCAAGATCGGTCTCGAACGACGTATACTACTTTTCAGAAGAACAGTAAACATGCAGCCTCATTCAGCGTTGAATGACTTGATGTGACTAGTGCCTGCAAACCCGGTATTGGGAAAACCGGGTTCGAA
This sequence comes from Erigeron canadensis, assembly GCF_010389155.1. Taxonomy (NCBI): domain Eukaryota; kingdom Viridiplantae; phylum Streptophyta; class Magnoliopsida; order Asterales; family Asteraceae; genus Erigeron; species Erigeron canadensis. Next base: position 29,037,402 of record NC_057767.1, on the reverse strand, counting down.
TGTCGCGACAAAAATAGCAGCCAGCCATGCATTCAATATATTCTCAGTTTATAATGTGTATATATACATGCATATTTTTTAGAGCATCTCACGCAAACTATATATTTTCATAAGCAATAAGCAATTTCTCACTCATTTATCATCAACTATACCAGTGTTTTCAAAATCGAAATGGCCTCTCTTAATGTTACTTGTGCACCAAGAAACCCATATTTGTTGTGGTTACAAGCTCAAGATATGCGTCGCTCATACAACATTTTCCATGAACGTGTTGTAAGCGAGCCAAGATGTAGAAAAGGTGATGGAAGGCTGTCTGATGCAATGAAGAATAGTATGCCCGCCAAAGTCATTCAGCATCTCAAGGATGTTGGGTTTTTCCAAATATTCAAGGTAGTGGTTCAAAAACTTGATCATCCTTTGATTACCATGTTGGTGGAAAGATGGCGTCCAGAGACCAACACGTTTCATTTTTCTATTGGTGAAGCAACTGTCACCTTGCAAGATGTGCAGGTGATATGGGGTTTACTTATATATGGACCAACGGTGACTGGTGAATGGGTTACAGAAACCCGAAATGTTGATTACTGGAACAATATGTGTATGGAATATCTGGGCTTTTTTCCTATAGATGTTGCAGATTTTGATAACTTGAAAACAGTCGGATCAAATTTCACACCATATGTGAGCACATTCATAACATGTTTGAGCACCAAGATGATCTGCAGTGTCTATACAAAGCTAGAAAGATTATTCTAGCTATTATTGGTTCAGAGATTTTTCTTGATGCGAACACATATGATGTTAGCTTGAATTTTTGTAGGAACCTAAGAGACTTGAGAAAAGAAGGTAGAAAGAGTTGGGGTATTGCAGTTCTTGCGTGTTTGTATAGAAACCTGTCTAAGGGTAGTATGCCTGCAAGAAAGGGCATTGATGGGTCTTTGTTGTTGCTCCAGGGCGTGGGAAAGAAGGCCACGGATTGCCCCACGCGTCACGACACGCAAAGAAGACGCGCTATATGCTTATCGCCCCCGCTTAGGAAACAGGTGGAATGGAGACTCAATATATTCGCTATGCATTTCTTCACTTATAATGATTCCGTTGCCAATTTTTCTTATTTCTTTTAATTTCTTCTTAAGTTCGAGCTTCCTTCGTTCCATAAGAAGCTTACAATCATTAATTTTGTGGTAAAGTTCATACATGTCGTCTATATCCTCTTTACATTGCGCTTTCGATGCATGAAATGTTACTGTACGGGGTGATGATGGGTCAGATGACGATGAAGAAGCCATAAGTTTTGTTTTAAAAAATATATACACTGATAATGTTTGATTAAATGTTTAAGGGAACCCGAATTACATATATATATACCTAAGTCGAGACCGGTTTTGGCAATACGTACCGGTCTTGTTGTTTGTGCATGGAGCCACTCTAGCGAGTCAACATTCGTACTACGCCTTGTCATATCGTCTGAACATTGTATGAAAAGGACATGTACACTTCGAACCCGGGGATGGCAATACCGGTGTCAAGCTCCTTTATTTGAACCCGGTTTTGAGAATACTGGGTTCGAGCCAAAATTTTGAACCTGGCATTAGGAGTACCAGTTTATCCGGTTTCATAAAAAAAATTTTTGCTAAAACTTGTTTGACAAAATACCTTTGAAAAATGCTCGTTTCAAAATTTTTTTCCAATTCTAATATATATATACAAGATTAGTTACAACGTATTGTAATGTCTATCTAGTCGCCAAAGATGACGAGATGTACTAGTGGCTCACTTTCAGTCCCTCCAACATTCGAATTCAAAATATTTACACTTTCAGTCCCTCAAACGGCCAAATATTCAAAAACATTTACACTTTCAGTCCCTAAACAGCTAGTTGGATTGTGAGTCTATAAATACCAACCCAGAGCACAATTCAGTTTCATCACCATTCTAATTTTCATTATTCTAAAAACTCACTCACTCTTTCTATCAAATGGCGTCTTCATCATCAAACAAGAATGTTCATCGACCTCGTCTGACCAAAGATGACATGAAAACACAAATAATGACTGATATCAAATAGGACACCCTCCTTCAAACTGACCTCTCTGGGGTCATGGGTTACCTACGAGAGAAAATGCGAGCAAAAGGTTGAGGCAATACAAGCACCAGGGCGCAAGTTCTCAAAACACGAAGTTCTGCAGGATGAGGCCAAAAGGGTCAGGAGGGTGATTGATGATGTTTTAGGGCCGGTTACACGTTTGGTGACCAATGCACTTGGACCGAATCATACCACGACAATTACGGAGAAAACAAAACAACGAATGAAGTCAAATGTCCGCAACACGACAAGTGGTGGCTCGACAAAAGCACTTACCCTGGCTTAGGAAAAATGTCAATCAAAGATGATGACGATGAAGAGTAATCGTATCACTATTATGTATTTCGTATTTTTATCAAGTACTGTCTTTTTTTTTTATGTGTTATCTTTTAAATAATGTAATGTGTTTGTTTAATAATAGAATGTGTTTGCTTTAGTTTGATAATGCTATTTTAAATAAGGTGGGTTTTTATTTTTAATACTTAAAAAAAAGAAAAAGTACAAACCAACCCCACCACCACTCTTCCTCACTCAGCGGTGTGGGGAAGAGGTGCTCAAGGAAGAGGCTACGCCGAGCATGATGCCAACGCGGGAAGAAGAGGAACATCCCACGCCGAGCACCCCACGTCGGGGTTGGCACCAACCTAATTCACTAAGTCTGCATAGAAATATTTCTTTGGTATAGGAAATATATTATGTTTCCTCTTTCTCACTTGTTCGTGAATGTTATTATAAAACAAGTATTAATGTAAAAGAAATTAATAGGATAAGTTTTAAATTGATGCACGAAGATTTACTAACCACAAGTATATATACTAATGCAAGATGATTTTCATGATACACGGTGATAAACAGTGAAAATAAACTTATTGTTTTATTTTAATACTTGTTTCATTTTAAGTATAACCTATATATATGTTTAAGTTCTAGATATACTATATCTATATTTTACTTTAATTGATGGAGAACTAATTGATTAATTCTAACAACAAATAAATTGTGGCAGTATATAGAAAGAATCGTCAAACACGCTTTATTAAAGGAGATGATGAAATAGCTGATTTTAGAAAGTGTTCATCTTTTAAGGAGATGTGTGGATTATTTTTATCCTAGGACGAATGAACAATATATAAAACCAAATCGGCCAAATTGTTACATAAATACTTCAATTGTGAGGTATAATATTTTGATCGTGTCGACTTTGATAAGTTATAACTACAATAATAATAATGCTCAATTTGAAATTTTACGTGTGAGCTTAGCTTTTTTTTTCGTTTCGTTTATATTCTTAGACCTTTTTCTCATTATATTTTTGGGAAATTTTAAGAATAAAACCTAATTTGTTTCTCTACGAATTCATTCATTATAGTCGTCTATCTCTTGAAAGGAAAAAATGTCCACACAAGCACATGTGGTGTGGCCAGAATCCGGCTTTTACCAGTAAACAACAGTATGAAGAGGCAATGTCACTAAGTTCAATCGTCACTACTGTTCAAAATAACAACAGTAAATACGCTTCAATATCTTTTTAATGTAAATTCTACACTTGTTACACATATTTTTTGTTTAAAAGGTTTTAGAAAATTATAAGTAGAAATCCATGTTGTACTTTTCGCAATTGAGGTTTCATTTATCAATGATTGTAGACAAATGTTTATGGGGGGATTTTGACCAAGAGGCGTGAAGAAATATTTGAACCAGGGGACTAGGGAATGGGTCGTTAAGGGAGAGATACCGTGATGAGAGTAGGTGAGTATCATTCCTTGCAATGAATAGTGTGATGCCTGATGAGGGGAGAAGAGAGTAGTTAGCAGTCACGTTCTCTTTTTCGGCTTTGTAACTACACAAAAAAAATGACAATAGAAAATCAGATTTCATGAAAAAGGAATGTGAAATGACATTTGCTTGTGACATTGAAGAACACAACCCTAGTATATATGTATATATAGAATTTGGTTTAATGTGAAATATTGGCTTTTGTTTAATAGATAGACTTTTGCAATAAAGTGACTTTTGCTATAAAAAAAAATTTAGAACGACAATATATTAAAATAAAAGATCACCAACAAAGTAACAGAGAGCCCAAAAATACAAGAGTATAATTAAATTACAGTTCATTTTTTTATTTTTTTAAACTAAATTAGTGGATAAGAATATATAAAATTAAAAACAAAATGATTTTACTCATTCAATATGTTTACCTAACTATTAAATGATCTAAATATGTAAATGGTTTTTTTATACAAATCAAGACTTCATACCAACATAAATATAAACAAGCATAAAGCTTTTCATCCAAAATCAAGCAAACTTCACTATGGATCCAAGAAAACAAACCCGCAACTCAAACCAACGTAAATTCCGTAGTTTGACAACAACACAACTAAGAGTGAATGTTCTGCATTATATAAACTACGTGTATATCATACTGCGTGAGATAAACTACATGCCATGGCCCATGGTACAACATCCATCCAACCAAACGCATACATGACTTGGACCACGGGTCCCGATTTTTGGACTCCTGAATTTCAACAATACTATTCAAAACAACAACAAGCGGGACTACAAACTATCCCAACCAACAACAATCCCGTGTTGCAAACTATTCAAACCAACAACAAGGCGGTGTGATCCCTAGTTTTATTATATGGTGGGTATTCAAGTGATTATTATTTGGACCCTGTGTTCTCCGAAAAGGGTCCAATTGGTAATCATATGAACCATGAGAAAAAGTTTCCTCCAAAAATTATTTTTGCCACATTCGTACGTTTACGTTCTGATAGAACTATAAAAGTGAGAGACTATTGGGGATTTTTTTTTTTATTGTCCAGCTACTCTGGCCCAAAACTATCACAACTAATTGCCCAACAATTTGGAGCCGAAAGCCCAGTGAACTTTGTGTATATGTATCTAAGTGGACTCAAACATGATAAAGGGAGCCACTGACCAGAATAACGGGTAAAGGGAACTAAAACAAAAACTCACTGAAATTATAGTTACTCTTTTATGTTTTTCTAGTTACGGTAAACTGTCTCTTCGTCTCACGGGGCTACCTAATTAACCATAAGTGTAATTAATCTTTCAAGTAAGAGATTAAGATTTGAGTAATCTAATATATGTATCTTCATCAATGATTAGCCTAGCCAAAAGCGCAAAAGCCGCTAATCTCCTTTACAAGTGTTGAATATATAGGGTCTGGATCTGGTCGAATATCTGGCCAACTCAAATGTTTGGCATTGGCACATCGCCTAGATGGTGCGGCGCATCATGGGCGACCTTATATATGGTTCTTATTATTTTTACAGTTATTACTCGTATTATATTATGCAAATAAGTTATTACCCCGAAATATAACTTTTATTGGTTTTTTATTATGTTCCTGTATAACAGTTGAAGATAATTAATTGACATATGAAAGTTTAATCCATAAGCCACTTGCACGCATGTAAAACCTTTCACACCAATACCTTCGAGTCACAAATAAGATGTAGTGGAATATAATTGACCCAAAAACATATTTATGAATTTTATAAACAATTATTATCATTGTAAATATATATATAAAAAAAATTACTTACTTACTTAATAAAGCAAATTAAAACTAATTTATACTATCAAATAGAATTCTTATGACTTTTGACCCATACAACTTAAAATAATACCCCAAAATCAATCTATCGTGGAAATTAGTTGAAAGTTGATGTTCTACTTTAAGAAGAATGGGAACAAAGAATATGTCACATTCCTCATGATGACTAGTTGTAAAATGTAATGAATCACTTGCAAGTATCATACAACTCTTGGCCCATGTCATTGCCGTGTATACATTTCGAACCACTTTTCTTATATTAAGTTTATATTTCATAGTCATGGGGTCATTTTATACAATATTATTCTCTCATTTTCATAAGATAAACATATCTTTCTATCGACCATGTAATTAAAGCACCACCTCACCAAATTTAACAAGATATTTTCTTTCAAGGTTTTGGCTTTATGTTAATAAGTTTTGGTTTTATATAAACGATTGCTTAAGCGTTTGTCGACATAATTACTTTATTAAAGATTATATTGTTTAATTTACTTCTTTGAAAAGCAAACATTCATGTGTTATATAATTGTTCACGTATTTGTTTTCAACTAAATTTAAACTTATTGTCTTTCGATTGTTAGCTCACCGTAAATAACCTTAATACAATGTAAATTGTTTTTAAAATACGTAACTTACAATAAGAATACATTTCTTTACAAATTGTTGAAACAGAAAATGTTGATTCTCGACAAAGAATTCCATCTACTCTATTCATTAATCTCTATTCATTAATCAGGGAAATAATTCTCTCAAGTTTTCTAACATGACTAACAAAATATGAAGTTGGTTTGTCAGACAAATTAAATATTACCATGTAGCTCATTTGGAACCGGTATGAGTTCTGACGCTTGATCAATCCTTTTATGTATAATTCTTTATCATAACACAAAATAAGTGGCTATAAGACTACTCGAGAAAATGATTAGGTTTAAACTCAAGGCATGTTTCTAACAAATATTACCATGTAGCTCATTTCTTTGATTATTTTGATGAAAAATAATTGATACATATATGTTTAAAAGCTTGCGCCTAAAAGAAAGATAATCAAGACACATCACATGAAAGGTAAAAGTTAAGAAACGATGCCAATAATTTTTTGATTACGGCAAGGATCAAAATGTAATTTACTCTTTAACTTATGTATTATTGCTTTTTAAAAATTATTAACAAATAATAATAAGATAACTTCATCAATTCTCATGACACTCTCATACATGCATACTTTTAACGGGGGTAACTGATGAACCACTAGCCACCTGATCATTTCTATCCCCTATAGAATGAGACCTCGATTTTGTTTGCAAATGTAGTTTAACCCCATGAATTCCTTATTATTAAAAACACGGAATACCTCTACTCAATCATTTAAACTATGGTTAATTAATAAGAGTAGAGATTAAATGATGATTTGCCTGTTTTCTTCTAAGATGAATCTTACTAATAGATAGGATCACTAATATAATGTTATCAAAATGATATACTATCTACAACTTGTATTTTATGACTAAACCGACATGGTGACACCTCAACAATTGGTGGGGTATGTCCTATTAGTGTGAGCGTGTGAGATTTTGATATGTTATGTCTCCTTGTAAGTAGTAACCATATCATTAAATCAATCTATTAATCTATGTTGAGGTGTTACGAAATGTATCAAAATCATTAAGTCACTTGTTGTGTAATGAGTTAAGTTCATATAGAGTATCATCTTCGAACAATATGATATTATGTTAAAAGTTATATCTAATCTTTGTACAAACACTATTAATTGAAGTATAAAAGGTCGTTGTATTTGATTGTAAAGATGAATCATATGTTCCTTTCAATTGGCTAATAATTTTTCATCATAAGGAACCGATCGATCTCAAAGCTTTCACAATATTGTCTACTCCTTCTCAGAATTGAACTGGACTTTGTGGTAGATCACCAACCAATATGATATAACCTCGACTCTCATTATAGACATGTGTGTGTGAATAGTTGTGTAGTATGTAATATATATCTAGGTTTCAACTATATATTACAAAGCTGAGTAATTCCAAAATTTTGATTTTTTAAACCTGTCTATGATATCGGGGTTGAAATAATTTTATTATTTAGTTATTAAAGTAATCAATAATAACTAAGATTCAATAATATCATGAGGAAGAATCTTTTGTAAATATATAATTGTTTTTTTGGTTATTTGAGAATCTCATACTCTTTAGCTTGCATATGTTTGCTATCTATGTATACGGGTGTATAAGAATATGACACTTGATTATAGCTTTAATTACTCTTTTTGGGAAAAAGTCATAGTTTTATAGACCGTAATAAGTTTTCTTCACTCAAGAAAAGTATCATATTAAACAATGATATATATGTTTTAATTAAATGTCTAAAAACATATATAAGGATACAATTAAAACACATGGTTAGATTAAGTGTGGAAAAAAAATGAGTAGAATGCGTATATAAAAAAAATGAATGAATTAATCATGTTTAGGCTCGTTCTTCTTTGACCTAACAACCTTAATAATTAAGAATTTAATGCATTCAGTCAAATTTCATATTTTTTTTACGTAATAAACAAAAATAAGTGTTAATTACCTATGTTTTACTTGATACATACAAATATATTATCAATACATTCAGTCACTTAATACATTTAGCACTTAATGGCTTTAAAAAAACGGGTGAACTTTAATCATATATGGTTTTTAATTACAAAAATGAGATATTTACATAGATGGTCGTTGTATTTACAAATAAAAAAATTGTTCCTAACTTTGAAAAAGTATATCAATCGCCCTCATAGCATTGTGTGTTTCATCCTCGGTCCAAAAATAGATAAATGTTACGTCAAAAGTCAAACCCAATCAAAAGATTTAAAATCTTGATCTCAAAGAACCCAAACCGCAAACTAGAAAATATGAACCCATTGTATGACGAACAGATGATATATTGCACCCGTTGTATGACGAGCTCATAAAACTTAAAATAAAGAATAAAGATCATAATAAACGGTCAGTTCTAGTACATTTCTAGTAAAAGCTTATATATTAAATTCCATATTTGAAAATCATACTGAAAAACATTAAACATAAGCAAGTTTGATAATAGTACGAGTAATTTATAGTTCACTATTCTTGGAGAGAAAAAAGTTCCTAATATCTATTGTCTAATGTTTTTTACTCCGTATTACTTCTGTGAATGGTACTATCTATTCGATCATAACCTTTTCAACATCGTCGTTAATAAGAACCATCAATCTCGTGTTTCTCATTATTTAAATACTTTCTATTTTCGCAAGTAACTTCAGAATATATAAAAGCATCATCTTTATTTTAGTTACTTTTAAAGGAAAAGGTAAAAAAGAAAAGAAACTTTTCGCATTAACATCCATAAATATAAAATATCATATTCCTTAATTAAGAATGATAGACATATATATTCTCTATCTCTTGACAAATACTGTAGTTTCATAGCTAGCATAAAATGTGAAGATAAATCAATAGGTACTTCAGCTTGAAGATTAGATAATAGATTTATTATTGTAGTTATTTAATAACAAAATGTTGTTGCAATTCGTAAGCAACAAATGACATTTGCCTTTCAATGTTATTTTTTTGTCTTTCAATGTGTCTGTAATTATAAGTTTATGTGTGTTTAATAGACAAACGTAAGTAGTATATATATATATATATATATAATCATGTTGGATGATTAATGTGTAAATTAAATTTGTTGATAGCATCTCATCATCTATATCTATATTTTCATCTTTTTTTATTTATCAATTATCACAACTACAACCACTTAAAATGAATCATTTATTATTCATCAAGTTGGATAACAATTTTAATTCGTCACTGCCAATGCTCGTAAGTGATGGCCATAGATCTTTGATAGTGGGGCACACGAGGATATCGCAACTTTGTAATTTGTTTCGTCTAACAATCATACTCCCTCCGTCCCATTTTAATTGTCTTATTTTGATTAGTCAAGTCTTTTCCTTTCAATTTTGACCGCAAATATCTTCGTCTATGCTATATATTAGTTGATGAAAGTTATATTAATGAAAAATACATATAAAACTCAATCAATAAATATAAAAATCAATAGACTGGGTTCTCTCTCTTCTCTCTCTCTAACATCTCCCTCTCCCTAACGGTAACAAATTTCTAGATCTAAGATCTGAATTTGTGATCCGAAGAGTGGGATTGAGATTGAGATCGAGATTATCCCTATCCGGTTAAGGCTTCCACTCCGGTGGATCTAACCCTATTTTTCACTTTTGGGTCGGAGGTCTCTTCCACTCCGGTGGATCTGGAAGCAGCCTCTCTACCTTTGAGTAGAGGTAAGGTCTGTCTACATCATACCTCCCCATAGCCCGGCTTATGTCGGGATTGGGTACCTTGTTGTTGTTGTAAATCTTATATAACACAAACAAAAATTATATACGATCAAAGTTGAAAGCAAAAGACTCAAAAAGTCAAATGTGGACATTTAATATGGGACGGAGGGTATTAGTCATCGATTATATATTGCTTGAAAGACTTTTAATTTTAACTCTATAGTCTATATATATATATATATATATAATCTAACAATAATATTAAAAGAACACCTTAAATTCAAAAATAAAAAAATATGAACCATTAGATGAAGTTTTCTCATTAACTTTAAGCCATTGATCAAGAAATATGATGTCATCTTTGACTAATCTTTTAGTCAATATCAACTATAGTCCTTCAATATAAATAGTTTTTTTCAACCCCTTAATAAATAAACTAAATTATAGAATTAATTACAGGCTTAAATGCATAAAAAGAAACCCTATTTTCTAAAATTCTTAAAAAGGATGACATATTTATGTTTTAATTATGGGAAATGATATTCGTACCAATTATTTTGATGGATGTACCACAAGTGTGCATTACTGGCTTGTACAATCAGCTATATAATTTGTACATTGTGGTACATCCATCAAAAATGATGGTAAGAATATCATTTCCCTTTAATTATTAAAGGGACTATGTTTTCAATTTGTAAGCAATAAAGATAATTTCATTAGTTTTTAACGTTAAGTATTCGTTAAGTGTCAACGTAGCATTCCACGTCGTTAAAAAAAGTCTACATGACATTTATCGTCGTAATGCACACCTCATTTTTATACACATAGCAATGAAAATCCCATTTCATACCCACACTGATCATCGATTTTTCTTCCACGATTTTTATAGCCATCACCGATTTTATATTTATTTCACTAATAAATGATACCCGATTATTGTGTAAACTGTTTAGATCAACCATTTTCTTTGATGACGTGGGCTTATTTTTATTGATGTGGCAGGTTACGTTAGCACTTAACGAATGCTTAAAGTTAAAAACTAACGATGTTACCTTTATTGCATATAATTTAAAAACATAGTCCCTTTAATAATCAAAACATAAATACGTTACCCTTTTTAAGAATTTTAAAAAAAATAAGTTACAATTTTTATGCATTTAACCCTAAATTATATTATGACATTTTTGGAAAACCCTAATATTTTAACATAAAATTCTTCCAACTTATTCCACTGATGAATTCCAAGGTATATATTTATTTTAAGTTAATGGTTCGACCAAGAAAAATCATATTATTACAATATTAAACAATCAATTAAACATTAAGTTAAGTATATATATTAAAATAAAACTCTTAATCCTAAAAGTAAGGATCACTTATTGAATTTTATCTCCTATTTTATATCATTAGATCAGTTTGATAACATCATTATTGACTAAAAAATTAGTCAATAACACATTTAGTCCTCATATTTTTATATAAATGTCTTATAAAGTCTTTCAAGTTTATTTATTTTAGACTAATAAATGGCTTAAATTAAATAGTACTCTATATTTTTGTTAATCATAATTTTTATAATAATAGTACTTCATAATCTTTAATGTATATAACTTACAAATAAATATATAAATCATTTATATAGTATATTATATTTTCATATATACTTTTATATATTTGTATTTATAATGTGGTGTAAAATGACATGAATATTCGACAAAAAATTTCATTTAGAATTGGTTGATATGTTGAATATGGTAATAAACTTTGATAAAAAAAAAAATCTTTGATATATTTATTATATGTCTATTTGTTTGTTGAGTTAGGATCCTTTAAAGTTATAGTAACTTTTTAGGTAAAGTTAGGATGACCTTGACATTTGGATTTAAATCAAAGGTAAGATTCAAAAATTATTTTAATATTGTCCATTGATTTTAATCAAATGGTCCACACCCATCATCTTCACCTATGAAGTTCATTTTAACTTTAGAAAATTTCAATCATTGTTTGTTAATAATATATATCATTTACATCACTCTTCTTTTTTTTAAAAAATCTTAGATGTATTATTTTTTATTATCAATAATAAAACATTAAAAATATGATATTACAACAAGAAATTTTGGTTACATTTTTTTTTGTTATTAACGATTTTATTTCAACAACAGTACACGTTTTTTTCAAATATCTTTATAATACGAGGGGTCACTACAAGAAAAATGTCAATTAGTGACAACTAAAATTTGGTCATTGATAACATTATTTAGTTACCATTAAAAAAAGTTGTCACTAAATTTGGTCACTAAACAAAATTAGTGGCCAATAAATAACATTTTTTGGTCTCTAAACCAAATTAGTGACGGACCTTTAGTGGTGAAAAATGACCACTTCAAATTTGGCCACTAATTTATCATAATGACCAAATTTTCGTCACTAACAATCAAAGTTTGGTCACTATTGTCGTTAGTTACCAAATTTTCGTCACTAACAATTAAAATTTTGAGTACTCACTTTTTGTCACTAAAAGTCCGTTACTACTTTTCGTTTTCATATATTAAAAGTTTTTTAATGTAAAGAACAATGTACAAATCCCGCATATTACGTGAGTAATAAGCTAATTAAATAACAAAATAAGAGCTAATTTTACTCCATTTTCTAGTAAATATTGTTTAGTTATGATAAAATAAATTAGGGGCTAACAACTATGCTTCTAGCAGCAGCCTACTTTCAAGAGTTTGTGAGGGCATGATTTTGTATTTACACTATTTCCTAATAAATTAATCACCGCCATCACCCAACAATTTATGCACCTTTAAGTAAAATAACTGATCCTGTTCATAAACGATTTTATATCGCCTTCAACAAAACATGGAACATATAATAATTAAGTAAATAGCAAGTACATGTCCAAACTGAATTATATTATTCCCTAAATAAGCGTGTTGCATCTGATCAAGCTCATGGTTGATTAACTTAACCAATTAATTTGTTTTTATTAAAATATAATTAATCTCCGTACAGATTAATTCATTGTAGACGAATCTATATGACTTTAATTTGATCCTTAAAGAGTTATACGATGTACATATATGTATATGTTCAGAGTATTAGCTAGGACATTTTTTAATGACAGATCATGAGAAGTTTAGCAATAAGTAAAAATGTTTTATGAGTTAAACTTCATGTGTAGTGCGATAATGTTTATGATGACATGAAACGATAGATGTTTATTTTTTAAAACCTTTTAATGTTAGGTTAACTCATATTTAACACTTTATAAAATTTATGCAAATGAGTGAATGACATACTAAAATTGATGAAACCTATAAAAGTGTTTATCATTATGAGCATGGTATCCGCGCAATGCGACGGTGGTGGTGGGGAAAGCGATCTAGTGGTGTCGGTGATGGTACTATTGGTGGTGGTGGCGGTGTCAAGTGGTATAGGTTGATGTAATTGTGATATTGAAAATTTTAGAAAATAATGGCTTAAAGTGTTAATTATTAAAATAAAGGTTTAAAGTGTAAATTATAATTAATTAAGGGCACATAAGACTAGAAGGTTCCCACTCATTTATCTTTTTTTACATGAAACGGCACATGGTCAACGTCTCATTATTTACGGTGTGTACAAAGCTTCACCATTATACGGTGAGTTTTTCCTGATGTCGTACCCCAACTAAATGTTAAGAAAAATACTCCGAATCACAGAAACAATATTAAGATCCCTAAACTTGTATATCGGTTTTTGACCAAGAATTCTAACATGGATCAAATTGAAAATCTTTTTCGATGGCCATGACTAAAAGGAAAGGAAGCATAAAATTCCAAATCATCGGTTGGAATTTACTATTACTTACCGAATCAATTATTACTCGTATTAACCACTTTACCTGTTCATCCTATATATGAACAAAATCATCGGTTGGTATTCCTATTACCTACTGAATCAACAATATTACATTATTAAAGCAAAATATATGTATTTGTAGTTACATTATTAACAAATTTACCCTTTTCATTTGATATATATATATGAAGTTATGAACCATTAAAAATGAGCTTATATTTAAATAATTAGAACTCTTAAACTTTTAAAAGCCCTAAAAACACCATACCAAACCGTCCTTCAGAATCTGACATAATTGTCTTAATACTCGAGTATTTTATAATGATCAAAGTTCAATAATGATAGTATGAGAGTGTAGTTGGTGTGGCCATTAACGTATCAGATATATACATAATGTGCCAAAAGGTAAATGAAGTTGCCCTTGGTCGGAGCGGTACAAGTTTATATATGTTGTAAAACCTTACTATAGTGAAACCTCTATAAATTAATAGTGTTGGGACAGAAACTTTTTATTAATTTAACGAGTTATTAATTTATCGAATGTTGATTTTCACTAGTTCTTTAAGTTGGGTCTGGACAAACTATTAATTTTATCGAGTTAATAATTTATCGAGTATTAATTTATAGAGATTTAACTGTAGCTAGAAAAACTGAAAAGATTGTTTCGCTAACCATACAAGAGTTATGTTCTAAAATGTAACGCTCTACTAACTAACATCCTGTCTTCTAATAAATATTTTCAAAGTTTACGGGTAAATGTTTCTAATTCATAGTGATAGTAGATGTTTCCAATTCAAAGTATAAATATTTTAGATGATTATAATTAGTTCTTACATATATTTTTGACAAAAAATTATGTAAGTAACCAAAGTCGGTAGTTAAAGTAAAATCAATTACATATATACTCCAATTAAGCCACATATTTTACTAAAAAGTTTCTTTTTACTTAAAATGATTGTTTAAGTCATATTTTATTAGTAACATTGAGCGTGCTTATGAACAATAATTGTTCATAAGCAATACTAATACAATATCTGCCAACTTAAAAACAACAAAGTAGCTTTGCTTGGTTGGTTTTTCTTTGTCCCTGAGACAGCATTGGTTGTACGTTCGAGTTATACTTCCACTATGTCTTTTAGTTTTTTGTTTTTGTCTTTCAGAGGTTATTGCCTTATGGTTGCACTGCCACGTGCATCTGCTGGGTTGATGTCATATGCCTATTCACCACAATTACGCTACCTGTTTACCTATTTTTTCATCCTTTTATCTCTTTTGATCTTACACTGAATTCTTACACACAAAAAAAAATAAAATATCACCCCAATTATATCTATTATCTCATCTCAAACAGTAATATTAGGTAATTTTTTTATCTTATGAAATTTGATGTTTGTTGATTCGCACAACAACTGAATTCTCACTTGCCATTGATTACTTCTATTTATTAGTTACTAATTTTTTTTTTATCGTTTTCTTTTGTTTGTTGATTTTGTTATTAGTGTTTTTTGATTTTCAAATTATTGAGTATATAACATGTATTTGAAGCTGTCAAATTTAAATCATATAAGATTGATAATAGTGGTATTTAAATATGTACTATCTGTTGGTCTATTTTTGGATTCTTGAAAGGGATTGTATTAAAAATTTAGTCTACTTATTTTTAAGGTTTTACTTTGAAACTCGGAGGCTAACTGATGAAAACCTTTATTCAAACACATGGGAAGACAATTAGATGTAGTTTCAATGTTTGAAAATAAACAGCGGTTTGCCTTTCCCATTAAATAGTAGGTCTTTTATTTGGGTTTACTATCAACAGAAATATAAGTAACCTGCTTGGTTTCATTATGTTTTAGTTCCCTTCTTTTTGGTAAAAATTGTTGATATGCTAATTCTATTGATGAAATAGGTCGCCTTTCTGCTAATAGTTTCTTCCGTTACTACAAATACGTCTTTGCGTATCTCTCTGTAAGTCATAGCTTCAACTTTTAAATTAGAAATGCATATTATTTCTCTACATATTATTGTTCATATTTGTTGTTCCTCTATCTATCATTCATGCTAAAATGCTTTATTACAGTACTCACTGTCTTTATTAAAGCTTTCGGATTTTATTATGTGTTTAAGTAGTTGAATATTTGAAGAAGTTATTAGCTTTTGTTTCTATTAGAGATACACATATTGTTGTTTCATTTATAGTTATGCAACTAGCGCCAATGTATAACAAAAAAGGGTCCCGTCAATCTTTGGAACAAAGTAATCTGTCATCTACTTCTACAAATACGGCTTATACTGGTCAGCAGTCGCATCGTCAGGCATGTCGACGCGTGGCTATGGTGAATAAAAATTCCCACCTTCAAGCATTTACTCACCAAACTTTGCCAGCGAATGGAGGTAACAACTTCGATTTCTAGCCAGAATCCAATCAACAGGTTCTTCGTGCTCCTGAATATATGGATATTAGAGACTGTACCTATGTTTGTGAATTCTGTGGTGCTTTATTCTGGTTTGATGAGCGTGTGATGTCCGTACCATTAGGGCAACGACCTAGATATACGACATGTTGCAAGCACGGAGCTGTCATCATTGATTTCCCAGTCGACCCACCAGATACATTGCGCCGACTTTTCCAAGAAACACATTTTATGAACAACATCCGTGCATACAATTCAATGTTTTCAATGACATCATTTGGTGCTAAAGTTGATGATTCAGTCAACCAAGGCACTGGACCTTATGTCTTCAAAATTACAGGCCAGATCTCTCATTGGCTTGGTTCTATTTGTCCGCCTCCTGGTGAACGTAGATTCTTGCAAATGTATATCTTTGATTCTGAGAGCGAGGTTGCAAACCGTCTTAGTTGTTTTTCTAATACCTCACGCCAGCCACTCCACCCTGATGTTGTTTCCACTTTGGCTTCCACATTGAATTTATCTAACGAATACGTTCGTTTGTTTAAAAGTGCTAAAGATTATTGTTCCATGCCAGATATCCTTGATTTTGTTATCAGACTACGTGACTGTCACAGGCTTAAGAACTATGGTCTTCCAGAGGCTGGAACTTTAGGTGCAATAGTTTGTGACGATGGTTCCGCATCAGAAGAGTTTGACATCGTTGTGCGTACCAAGGACGATACACCTCAGCGAGTTAGTAAACTACATCCGGCGTATATGCCTTTACAGTACCCACTTCTGTTTCTACACGGTGAACGTGGCTGGTCACCTGCACTCCGTTTAGCTGCTACCTCAGATAGCTCTAATCGCACCTTAACGATGAACATGTTTTACAAATTCCAAATCCATGAAAGGTCAGAGCGATATACACATTTGTTGCATGCTGGTAGGTTGTTTCAGCAATACTTGGTTGATTGCTATGTTTCTATAGAGCACAATAGATTGGAATATATTCGTTACAACCAAAACGACCTCCGTTCTGAATTTCTGGAAGGATTATATGATGCTTTGTCTGCTGGGGAGGTTGAAGGCCGCCATGTCAGAAAACGCGTTATTCTTCCTGCATCTTTTACTGGTGGTCCTCGGTATATGTATCAACATTACCAAGACGCGTTGGCCATTTGTAGAGTTCATAATAATCCACAATATTTTATTACATTTACATGTAATGTTAAATGGCCCGAGATTGCCCGTGAACTCTTAAAAACAGGTGCACAACCTCAATATAGGCCGGATATTATTGTTCGCGTCTTCCAGTTAAAAGTGGAGTCTTTCATAAAATATATAAAAGACTCGCAACTATTTGGAGCTGTTACAGCAGGTTCTTATGCTCTTAACCATTTCATTTTCTTATATTATTGTCGTTGCACTATTATATCTCCATTGCTTAAATTAAAATTGTTTTGTGCAGAGGTTTACACTATAGAATTCCAAAAACGAGGACTCCCACATTGTCACATACTTCTGTGGGTGTCATCAGATCATACGATTCAAGAGGCAACATCTTTAGATAATTATATCTCCGCAGAGTTACCTGATAAGGTTGCAGATCCGATTCTCTATAGAATTGTAACAGAGAGTATGTTGCATGGACCTTGCGGTCTAGCTAAATTAAATGTTGGATGTATGTTTGAAGGTCGTTGTTCAAAGTGTTTTCCAAAACCTTATGAAGATGTTACAAGATTCGATTCTTATGGTTATGTTCATTACAAAAGACGACACACTGATGAGCATTTTATGAAAGGCGGTGTTCCCCTCGACAACGGTTTTGTTGTTCCTTACAATAGCGATCTCTGTAGACATTTCGACGCACACATTAACGTGGAGTATTGTGGGTGGAGTATGCTAATTAAATATTTGTTCAAGTATATCTCCAAAGGCGTCGATCGTATAAAGTTCCAAGTTAGTAAGCAGACAGCCTCTAAATCCTCAGAAAATTCTGAACAATCTTCCACAGTTGTCAACGAAATCGATAATTTTGTTGATGGCCGTTTCATTTGTCCTCATGAAGCAGCATGGCGCATTCTCAACTTCCCTATACATCATAGAAACCCAGCAGTTCAAATACTTGCTGTACACCTCGAGAGAAAGCAAAATGTAACTTTTAGAGCTTTGCAAAAGCTTTCTACCGTTGTCAGCAATCGAGCTATCACACGCACTACATTAACCGAATGGCTAGCAAATAACCGACGTGAACTGGCTTGCAATACTCCAGCTGAACAAAGCGGCTTGCATTTAAAGTACACAGAATACCCATCTGAATACACTTGGCATGCAAACAGCAAAAGTTGGATACGCAGGGCCAGACGTAGACCTTCTGCCGTTAGCAAGTTGGTGTATGTTCACCCAACTTGTGGTGAGCTCTTTTACTTGAGGTTACTTTTAACTCACCAAGTTGGATGCACTTCATTTGAAGATATACGGACTGTCTCGGGCGTCACATATACCACCTACCGTTTAGCCTGTGAAAAACTCGGCCTTATCGGAGATGACCAAGAATGGTCACAAACACTTTCAGAGGCATCTCATTGGGCAACTTCTTCTGAACTCAGATCTTTGTTCATACATATGTTGGTATTTTGTGAAATCTCGAACCCTCTAGCTCTATGGGCAGCGCATTGGCAAAAGATGGGAGACGACATTACTTATCAGCTATCTCATATTCCATCTTCATCTGCTTCTACAAGTACAAGCTCTGATATACATGAGTACATTTTGTATGAGTTGGAAGTATTGCTAAAGTCTAGGCCTCAACCACAATCTCTATCTGACTTTGGACTACCTCTACCAAACGAGTCAATACTTGCAGTTCTGACGAATCGTCTTCTTCTAGAAGAGAAAACATATGACAGAGACGCGCTGACTATTGAACACACAACTCTTTACTCTGCACTTAATTCAAAACAGTTGCACATCTACAACCATGTTTTGGCCAACCTTGATGGATCTTTACAGGTACTTCTATTTATATATGGGCACGGTGGCACGGGCAAAACATTCCTTTGGAGAACAATTATTTCTGCTCTAAGATCTAGAAGAAAAGTCGTGTTAGCCGTAGCGGCTTCTGGAATTGCAGCGTTGCTGCTACCAGGAGGCAGAACAGCACACTCAAGATTCAAAATACCTCTAGATCTAACCGAGCAATCCACCTGCCATATAAAAAAAACACTCAACTTTCAAAGCTTCTATTTGAAACTTATCTGATCATTTGGGACGAGGCACCAATGAATGATCGTCGATGTTTTGAATCGCTGGATAAAGCTCTCAGAGATATTACAAATAACAGTAAAATACCTTTTGGTGGAAAATCAATCTTGCTAGGGGGCGATTACCAGGTCTTATCTATGGAGGTTTTTCAAAGTATTTACGCTCACCCAAAACATGCGCCTTTCTAATTCTGTTGAAGACACGTCATGGTTTTCCGAATGGTTGCTTAATATTGGTGATGGAAAAATTGTCAAATTGCAAGAACAGTGTTCTGATGCAAAAATTGTCACTATCCCTGATCGACTTGCCATCCAACCTTCTAAGTCAGCGCTATCTGAACTAATAGACTTTGTATATTCCAAAGAAATACTTCAGTCCCCAACCGCTATTGACATATCCAACCGAGCCATCATTTGTCTAAGAAATGATACAGTTGATGAAATCAATGAACTGATATTGAATAAATCTCCTGGTACACTCTGAACATATCTCAGCACCGACTCTATGATTCCGCACTCAAAAAACAACAGTGTTACAGATCTTATGTATCCAGTAGATTACCTTAACTTGCTGAAGTTCCCAGGAATACCACACCATTCTCTCATGCTGAAAAAAAAAAACACTCCTGTGATGCTGTTGCGCAACATTGATCAGAAAAACGGTTTGTGTAATGGTACTAGATTGTTAATATCACAATTATTACCTACCGTAATAGAAGCCCATATAATCACTGGAACTTATATTAATCGTAGAGTGTATATACCTAGAATAACATTTGTCTACAATAGCAAAGAATTACCTTTTGTCTTTAAACGACGACAGTTTCCATTAAGACCTTGCTATGCGATGACCATTAATAAGAGTCAGGGCCAATCGTTGACCAGAATAGGAATTTATTTACGTCAACCAGTGTTCGGACATGGCCAACTATATGTTGCACTCTCTAGAATGATGTCACACAAAGGTCTAAAAGTGTTAATAGAACATGAACAATATGAAAAACCAAACACAACTTTAAACATAGTATATTCTGATTATCTGTATGACATTGAAAGTAAACAGGTAGATAAACTTATTTGCTACGTTTATATTCTGATTATGTGCATGGCATTTAGAAAGAACATACAACCTTATGTGTTAGTCACTTTATTTTGTACATCTATTCGCATGTGTAATTATTATTATGTTACATATTCCATAAGAAGGTAAAAATGTCGTACTCATGTGCTATTCACTGCCACTTTTTTTTACCTATCTCATGTCAATGATTTCATAATGTCATTAGCAACTATCTTACAATGGAAGATGAAAGCTTGGCATCACTCAAATCTGGGATCATGGCTAGGGCTGTATGCGTCAGAGCCTTAAGAAAATGGAATCCACGTTTCCACACAAACGTCACTAGCTATGTCTTTGTCGACAGATCTGTAAGCATCATCCCCAATAAAACGTATATCATGTTTCAAAAAAAGCTATCTTATACTTCCGTTCAACCCGTTTTGTAAATATGATATATGCTAACTATTCTCGATACATATTCAGGGAGCTGGAATACAAGCAATAGCATGGGGCAACAAAGATCAAAAACATGTCGAATCACTTATCGAAGTAGGCAACTGCTATGAGATTGATAGGTACGCATGTGCAAAGCCAGTCAAATACATCAATGCCTTACCACATGAAACAAACATGAGAATTGGGTTTACAACATTGATAACTCCGTTAGAAGACCTTCCGGAGATACCACACCACTATTTCAACTTTGGCACCTATCAAAAACTCAGAGACATCTGCGATAGTGAAGATGAAATAACAGGTGAAAAATTACACATATTAATCTATTTACTATTTTCAGTTTATCAATTTACACTACCGTTTCCAACAACTATCAAAACATATCATAATAAACTCTATTAAACATGAAACAGATTATTACGGAAGACTACAAGGAATTATAGAAGACAAAACTAAAAGGGACGGGAGCCCTTTCGTTACTTTCAATATCATAGATATCAGGTACCAACACAATGAAAGTCACTCTATATTTCACGTTACATACACTAAAACTGTCACCAATGCAGTGATGAGCCAATTCAAGTTACACTCTGGAACGAAATTGCGACAACTAAAAACAGGTTTGACAGAAAATCTATAGAAAAGGCAACAGGACCAGTGATCATAGCAGTTACTTCAATGAAAGTCAGCAGCTACTCAAGTAAGCTACCACAAATAATATAAACAATAAACAACAAAAAATAAATTATAGTACCAACATATTTGTACATACTAACTAGGAATTTTTAACTTAATGCAGGAAGGTCGGCGCTACAATCAACAGGCAACACGTTCGTGTTTCTCAACCCCCAAACTCCCGAGACCGAGCACTTTCTGAACAGGTGAAATCCATCACTCTCATTTACATAAGTTCTGACACATCAACTTTGTCACAAAAAGTTATTCTGTAAAGTATTTTTCTTTTTAATCATCCAAGTTGACAAAACTTATACTTTTTGCTATATCGGATCATACAAAACATTCATACTCAACTAAAGCTAGCGTATCAATGACACTTGGGCTGATCTTCTTCATCTTTCAATTTCATTAAATGCTTTACCTCTTCATCATTAGTTGTAGCAGTAACATTTTTTCTCGAAATAGATTACACCGTGACGATTTTGAAGGCATTAGGCAGGAGCAACAAACAACTACTATATCTAAAATACTAGGAAAGCCGCCATCAGATCTACAAGTAACCAAAAATTTATTTTGTTTCACAATATGAATGTAAACTTACAATAAAAAAATTTCTTCTCACTAAATATTAACTCATAACATTCAGGGCATTACATTCCTATGCAAACCCAAAGTTCAGCAGATCACATCTACTGTAGAATGGTTTCGATCTGTTTGTCCAACATGTTCCATGAAATTTTCAACTATGGGGAAAATTGGTTGTGCACAACAGACGGCGTATACGAAAGACCTATATACATGTAAGAGATATTTTTATAAAGTATATTCTCTATGTTGCCAACATGAACAAACAAAACCTAACCAATATCCTCGCAGGTATCAACTCTCTGCAATACTTGAGGACAACACTGGAGAAATTCACGCGAACATCAACGAAAGCCCAGCAACCGCAATTATTGGAATTGACTGCCCAGCTAAGAATAGACTCAGCATGCAGGCCTGACTATGCAATACCAACAAAGATTAGGTCGATAAAAGGAAGATCAATGACTTTTCACATTCAAGCATATCGAGAGGCAAGATCTGGAAAGCTAAAAGCTACCGTCCACAATGTAACTAACATGGAAAACGCTCCAAATCGAACACCCACACCTACAACTTCATCAACAAAGCTCACTCCTGCTCCCGCAACACCTGAAACACGCAAAATAAGCTCGATAGCAAGCAAAAGATTAGATTTTGAATCAGAAGGTAAACAACCTATCACACTTTATATAGTTGTAGACAAACATTCTTACAACAATCCATACGCTGCTTTGCAGGTGCCACTACCGGAAACTCAAAAAGATCGAAACGAAGTCAATAAAGCATCAAACACGAAGACCAGACGTAACAGCCAACAAAAGCAGCAACTTTTGAACCCTTTTTTGTGTAAAATCCATGCTAAACCATATAAATATGTCATGGAAAACTACTACATGTTTTGTAACTAAACGCCTAACGACTGATGTATATGACTACTATAAGTAAAATCCATGCCAAACCATGTAGATATGTCATGGAAAACTACTACATGTTTTGTAACTGAATGCCTGACAGCTAATGTATATTACTACCTTATGGCTAATGTATTTAACTACTTCTCTCTTACCTTTGTAATATACCGTCTCAGTTAATATCAGTGTTATTTGATATAATTTATCTACTTGCATCTATCATTTTACCAAAAATTTTGTAACTTGTAAACAACCGCCGCCCAAAAGGGCGGTCAAATCTCCTAGTTAATCCTACAAGTGAGGCCAACAACCTCATTGGTTTCGTAAACTTTTGACATTTGACCCACCTCTTTGATTAATTTGTCGTTGTAAAAGGTTATGTTAATTGACGAAATTGTAAAATCCATTCGACTGGTTAACACGTTAGTTTTTCTACAGACGTTACTATAACCATTTCTTTTTCAAGTTTAACTTTAGTTATATCTATATTCTATCTAGCACCAATTCACCATAAATTATACATTTTGTATATTCATTTTTTATTCATATATTTTTACTACGAGTATTATATACTCGTATATTCACTAGTTCGCGACAAACAAAAATGTATTGTGAGGCAAGGTACAAGTGATATACGGAGGACCCCGCAACACTAATTTTGGAATCTCAAAACCTGCCCGTAATATACTGACACCTGCCCGTTGTCAGTCGTTTACTCATCGCACCTGCCCGTTTTATTTCCCACCTTCCTTCAATATCTTTACCCCTCTCTCTACTTAAATACAACGCAGCCATTCAACTCCACTTTCCCCATTCCCACCATCCCCCTTTTTCCGGTGGCTGTTTCCGGCGACTCTCCGCCGTAAACCATCATCATAATGGGCCAAAATCTTAGCTGCAAGATACATGATGAACATGGTTTATTTTCTGCAGTACAGTATGGTGATATACAAACTGTGAAAACAGTTTTAGAAAGTAACCCAAATCTTGTTAAGAAAGTTACTGTTTATGATCGCCATTCTGCTTTACATATTGCTGCTGCTAATGGCCAGATCGAGGTTGGTTTTTCAAGATTTTCTCCATTTCCTGATATTATAGATATATGTATATGTATGTATATATGTTAAAGTTTGTTGCTTTACTGTAAAAATATTTGATTTTTAATCAATTTGATTTATGGGTGTTTTTTATTTTGTTTTTTAGTGTGATATGTGAAATGGGATTTCAATCTTTTTGTGAAATATTGATTTTTTTATGTTCAATTTTGGTGTTTTACTGTATGAGGATTTGATCTTTGATCATTTTGATTAACGGGTGATTTTTTATATTGGTTTTTTGTGTGATATATGAATAGAAATTTTAGTTTTTGTTCATATTGTTATGTTTGTATCCAAATACATGATGTTTTTGTGATAAAGTTTGGTGCTTTAATAAAAAAAAAAGTTATGATTTTTGGGTGATTTGATTGATGGGTGTTGATCATTTTGCAGATTGTTTCTATGCTTTTGGAGAATGGATCAGTGAATCTTGATTCTGTAAATAGGCACAAACAGGTGTGTGTTTTTAATTTCTGTGTTGTATAGGATTGATTGATTTGAAGTTACTGGAATTTTTTTTCTATTTTTGAATACTTATTTATTGATTTGATTAAATGGTATTTTAGACTCCATTGATGTTGGCTGCAATGCATGGGAAGCTATCTTGTGTTGAAAAGTTAATTCAAGCTGGTGCAAATGTATGTTAGATTCTTTCATTTCAATACAAGTTATTTAAGATTGTTAAAATAGGATCTTGTTAGAATATGCAAAGGAGAAATGAGTGATAATGTTTTCCAAATATGACAGATATTGATGTTTGATTCACTAAATGCAAGAACATGCTTGCACTATGCTGCTTATTATGGTCATTCTGAGTGTCTCCAAACCATTCTTTCCTCTGCCCGGACCTCACATGTTGCGGTGTCATGGTGGGTTGCCTTTAGATTCATTATTTATTAGCAAATCCATTCTTTTTTTTAATACTTGATACGACTTTTTTTAGAAATTAAATCTTTAAAAAATGTATAAATTGAATTGGGAATATTGATTTTCAGGGGGTTTTCAAGATTTGTCAATATAAGAGA
The DNA here is from genome assembly GCF_010389155.1 of Erigeron canadensis. Classification (NCBI taxonomy): domain Eukaryota; kingdom Viridiplantae; phylum Streptophyta; class Magnoliopsida; order Asterales; family Asteraceae; genus Erigeron; species Erigeron canadensis. Next base: position 29,012,071 of record NC_057767.1, on the reverse strand, counting down.
TGGTAAAGGGGCGACACCATTGCACCTAGCTGCCAGACAAAGACGGCCCGAATGTGTTCATATACTTCTTGACAATGGAGCTCTTGTATGTGCTTCCACTGGTGGACACGGGTAATAATTACTTCAAGAAATTTCTGTATAAATTTTTTTCTATTTGTATCTGCTAATCGATATCATTTTCCAGTCTTGCTGGTAGTACTCCACTTCATTTGGCTGCAAGAGGAGGTTCAATGGACTGCATTCGAGAATTACTAGCTTGGGGTGCAGATCGATATCTTAGAGACGCATCTGGGTAATCTTTTTTGTTTCATATATACACTATTCAGTTATTCAATCTTATGTTTGTGTCTATCACTATATCCTGGTCGAAAGTCCTGCAATTGATACTGATTTTTATACTAATAACAGGAGAATCCCGTATATGGTTGCATTGAAACACAATTATGGGGCTTGTGCAGCGTTACTAAACCCTTCATCTGCTGCACCATTAGTGTGGCCATCACCATTGAAATTCATTAGTGAGCTTAATCAAGATGCGAAGGCTTTGTTAGAGCAAGCTCTAATGGAGGTTAACAAGGAAAGAGAGAGAAACATTTTGAAGGGTTCCGGCTTCTCGGTGTCATCTCCAGCCCATTCTGATACCACGGGCATGGATGATAACATCTCAGAGGTAATTCAGTTGAACTTTTTCATTTAAACTTTAGAGGTTGTCTAGTTTTGTGTTTGATTGTGATTATATGATTATTGTGAAAGATTTGCTATTACAAATTTTGATGCTTGGTTGAACGAAATGTGATATCGGTTTAAGATCACCTATTTACCCTTTCTTTCAGCCTACTGTAACAAGCCTCAACTCTTATTTTACAGTCTCTTCTTATTTTTACAATCCCTTATAAAAATTAACATATGCCAATTGCCCATCTGTCAATGTATTGCTTGTTATACTAAGCAAGTGCCTTTGGTCTAGGGGTATTTGGGGTGACCTTTTAAGTCTCACTCGAGACGGTTAGTATAATCACTTTCAAAATGCACGTTTCAAACCCTCCAAAAAGTCAATAATAAGAGACAGTAAACAAATACATAAAGACATAAGGGAATGGAAAGTTGTATTGAAATATAAAGGCTTTTGGATTGTTATAAGTTGAAATGGTCATAGTTGATGACTTTTGACTTTTGATCGGTAGATATTTTTGTTGACTTTACACATCTGTTTACATTTGGTTTAACTTAGTTTAATGAAGAACTTTTTTATTCCATAACTAACTTTTAAAAAAAATTCTTATTGCAGGCCAGTGATTCACACTTATGTTGCATATGCTTTGACCAGCTATGCGCGATTGAGGTTCAAGATTGCGGTCACCAAATGTGTGCTCAATGTACACTCTCATTATGCTGCCATAACAAGCCAAGCCCGACCACAGCAATTCAACCCATACCCATCTGCCCGTTTTGCAGAAGCAGTATAGCACGACTAACTGTCATAAAAGTCAAGGTCAGTTCTGCTGACCAAGAACTCGACCTTTACTCCTCTCCTAAGCTACGTAAATCAAGAAAGTCACAAAACTTGAGCGAGGGAAGTAGCAGCTTCAGGGGGTTATCGGCTGTACCCTCATTTGGGAAAATGGTGGGCCGTTCGGGTCGGGTCTCTGTTGACAATGAATGTGACAAATCATGAAAAAAGAACGGGGTCAAGATTGGTCCGGGCCCGATTGGGCATCATGTATAGAAAGATCAAAGCTTCAAAAATGTGTTGATTGGGCAGTAAGCAAAAGGATATGGTGAGTAGTATTGTTTGTTGTGTTTTTACTTCAACTTGAAGAAGTAAAAGGTTCCATTGGGGGGCCTTTGTTTAGTTACTTGTTAAAAGAGTATTCTTTTTTACTTTTTAGTTTTGTTACTTGAGGCTAGAAAAATTCAAATTCATCTATGTAATGCTTCAGTAAAAAACAAAGGTGAGTGGTAAATTGAACCCCACCTTTTTATTCAATTTCCATGGTTATGGAGTGTGATAGTATGTGATACTGTAATAAAGTAATTTTGCTGTTAGAATATTTTAGTGTAGATGTTTATTTGCAAATGGTTTTTTGACAATTGTTATCTAGAAGTTGTATAACAAACTACAATATAATATAACAATGAATCAATGATGGTCGACATATAATGAAATATTAAAATAGAAAACAAACATCAAATAAAATAAGTTGTGATAAGCTAAACATCATCAGCATATATATATATATATATACACGTATAATATAGGTTACAAAAAAATTCCAACTCCATTTAAGGTCAAGAGTGTAATGACTCAATTTGGCAATTTAATATTTTAGTGGTTCTAATAAATATCTGAAATAAGATAGATCTATATGTAAGAAGATATATTAACTAATATATTTGATACACCAATAACATCATCTATAATCCATGGATATACAATTGAGACAAGGAGGTATTTTCTGTATGTAAATATCTCATATGATATACTTGATGTTAAAATTGAAAATAGTTTATAGTGAAGACGATACGAGTAAGAAAGGTAAGCATAGTGTGGGGATTATAGATTGAAATACTCTAAAGTTTAAATCAACCTTACTAGTAAAATTGTCATTGAAGTAAAATCAATGATCAAAATTCAAAATGAGTTTTGAATCATAGTTTTAATTTTAATTCAAAGGTTTTAATCCATCCAATTTTTCTCTTAAAGCTAAATGTGAACGAGTCAGATGTGACAAGCTTAATGAAATGGAAACACATGTAAACAAGTCTTGATTCATTTGGGATTGTGATACAAGTGCCATGTCAACAAACATTAAAACATCATCGGTCTTGAACGAGCGTCTATAGAGCGTACCTTTTATTGTTTTATATAATCCAGATATTTAGTTAATAGTAGTTGATGGTGCATGTCACTTGGTTTGTTGAATAATTTGAAGTATAATTAGACTTTTATCCACTAATAATTTTTGTTTTATATTAATAAAAAATTTTGTTTGGCTTTTGAACGAGTATCCAAGTTTTTGTTATATATGTTGGAAAAATAATGATTCGTATTAATAAATATAATGTAAACATGATTAAGATTACTAACCTGAAGATCCTGAGGAACCTGTTAGTTGATTCAGCATTCTTGTCATTAAGATTGGTTCCCAAATTAAGGTGATTATAGATTAGATGGGGAAGAAGATTAGAGAGAAAATACACACACAATTAAGGGGAGAATCGTGATTAGTGATTCATTAGTCACTAATGATGATTAATTATGTTATATTTATATATATAACATTTACACTTAGCCCCCTTGGTGTTTTATGTCATGTGCATTATAAACCTCTTTAATTCTAATCACCTAATGTGAAACCCTATATTATGTCATTAATGGTAAATACGCCCATCGTATATTTACCGACATAAGGATTTCAATTATTTGTCAATTATCATATCGGACTGATATATGATCGGTGAAGGTCACAACTTCGTGGTTCCAACAATATAAACAAAGGAATTGGTACCTCAGGTTGTCCCCTGAACTTGTTTTTCAAGTTTATAAAGTGGAGCATTCAAACTATGTTAAAACAAATAACGAAACTTAATTGTAAGATGATAATAAATCCTTTAGGGTTTCCCTTCTCATTTATATCGATTTATAGAATTACAAATTACATTTGACTATCTTGAATTTATTTAATTCGACTAACTCGAACTTATGGCATATTCTAAACTAATACATAATATATATATATATATATATAGCGGTCTAATATACCCCCCTCCCCCGGCTGTCTAAGGCAGAGGATTCCGAAGACTAAGACTGGACCGAAAATCAACGAATAAAACACGCGGTAGCCCTTTGGTAAAAATGTCTGAGAAGTTATGCCGAGACGGAACATGGAGAACACAAACTTGACCATGTTGAACTTTCTCTCGAACAAAGTGAATATCAATCTCGATATGCTTAGTGCGTTGATGCTGGATCGGATTCTCAGAAAGATAGATGTCACTAACATTATCGATATACACCAAGGAGGCTCGACAAAAAGGATAGCCGAGCTCGAGCAATAAATTGCGAATCCTACATAACTCATAAACAACATTTGCAATGCCCTTATATTCTGCCTCAGCACTAGATAGAGAAATAACTGATTGGCGTTTAGAGGACCAAGAAAGAAGATTGTCCCCTAGAAACACACAATACCCGGATGTAGAACGCCTAGTGTCTGTGCAACCAGCCCAGTCATCATCAGTGTAAGCAACAAGTGTAGACAATAAATTCCTTAGGGTTTTTTCTTCTCATTAATATCAATTTATAGAATTACAAATTACTTTTGACTACCTTGAATTTATTTAATTCGACTAACTCGAACTTATGAAATATTATAAACTAATACATATATAATATATATAACGGTCCAATATTAATAATGATATAATTAGTGTTGTAATGGATGCGGTAATGTTCTGATGGGACGGTTTTCTTTTTTCCAAAGGTTCAGTCGGTATACGACACCAGGGCCACCGTATAATGATGAACCTTGTACGTACCCTAGACAATGATATATTTCTATGGGCCGTTACAAATATTCAGAGGGAAAACCCTATGGTTTGTCAACTCTAAGTATTGAACTCAAGACCTTAGGTAAAACAGAAAGTGCCTCTGACCAGCTAGACTAGACATCATTGACTTGATGTGACGGTTGAATGGATGATGTAACTTCGTTATTCTATTTTGATCAAAAGGTATGGAAGAAATTGAGCTGAAATGCAGTGACGACGCTAGAATTTTTAATGAGGGGGCATAAACTGTTTTTCATTTTAATAACAAGATTAAAAGTTTAATATTAGTTTCTTTTTAAATTTGAGGGTGGCTTCTTTTTTATTTCTGAATGATTCAAGTAAATAATCTATTTAATTTATTTAGCTTGGACTGGTTTGAGTTGGCCGATTGAGTTTGGTCTTCCCTCCCTCCACGATGTTGGATCCGTCACTGATTGAAAAACCAAATAAGTGTACATGTTTAGTGTTTAACAGAATTAGTTTACTTGCTAAAACCAACTTAACTAATCAAACCTAGTAACAAATTGTTTTTTGTTCATTTTAGTAAAGGTTCATTATTTTAAAGCATAAGGGTGAAAAAGAAAAGCAAATGAAAAAGAATTTCACTTCACCGTGCTTACTTCAATAGTATTGTATAAACTTTACAGCATGATGTGCAAATTCTTTGCAATGATTTTACAGTTTTGATTACATGGTATCTACAAGTGTGAGGTTGCTGGTTGGTCATGTGATCACTGTCTGTTGGTTGGTTTCAATAATTTGTTGTACGATCATCATGTATTCATTCCTCTTATGTATGAAGACAAGTGAGATTGGGTCATATTTTTAGGGGACCAAATTGTAATTTTCGTCTGACTTGTGGGGGTGAAATAACAAGACACTGACGTTTTGTGGGGTTTTACCTTTGATTGCCTTTTGACACCCCTCAATTTCCATTGTTTTCAAATGTGACACTAGTCAAGAAATTGTGGTCCTTGGACGTCTCAGTTCATTTTGAAGAAGAAACCCAAGACACGTATGTGTCAACATATGTTAGAAAACTATACGTAGGCACGGTTAGGTAATAGTCATATGTAAGAAATTTGTATCCAATATAAGCAAATGTTGTTTTGAGAATTAATTTAAGAATATGAAAGAAAACAAAATACTACTCGTAATAAGTTTTGATCTTTCATCAAGTAAATTTAAATGTATTAGACGACATATCTTTAATAATAAAATTTATAAAAAGACATGCTCTAATACCATCAAAAGCAGAGCCAGCTAGGTATTATGTTTAGAGGGGCCAAATGTGAAGATCAATCGAGTGAGGGATTTAGGAGATGCCTGATTGCTAAAATCCTTTTCTTTAGTAATGGTCATTATACAAAAACTTGCAATGAAAGATTGAGGAGGCCAAACAGCGGCCAAACCTCCTTGTTGGCTCCGTCAATGAGTACCGCCATCTATTATCCTACAAACAATATATACGATTATATGCACGATATATAGGAAAGTAAAAGAAATTATCCGATTTGGTCAAGTCCAATTTGGTGATCTATATCGCCCACCTGCATAAAAATGAGATTGCTTATTCGTTCCATGAAAATGTTGCAAGATCGAAAACTCGAGCTACAAACACTTATGATTTTATGACCATGGAGCCCTTATACACCGATAAATTGTACTATTGTTTTACAATTTATTTATTTTTTGAACATTGTATATTACATGTTCTAGATCGTGCATCTGTATGTGATGAAAGTTAATTCAAGATAGTGAAGGTATAATTTAATAGATAACGGACACCTCTTTTAATACTATTGTCCTTATATGTCAAATTGTGGATATCAATAACTTGCTAGGGTCGTTATTATGTCAATACAACTTCAAAAGACGGTTATGATGAATTTAGACTTTGCGGAGGTATACATTTTCTTTCGCATATAAAGTTGAGGATATTAAATGAATATAGACGATTTTGCTTCTACATAGCTAGGGTGTCTTTATATGTCTGGACCGTGGATTAACAGTCTTAGACACCTCATACTAAAAGATCGACGTACATTTTCGTTGTGGCAACTTAGAATTGGGCCAAGAGAACTATGTTGATGAAGGCTAGTTAAACCGTGTAGCATCGATCACATCACTATAGTAACGGTATATTTGTCCGAATCAAACATTTTTATAAAAGTTAAATATATAAGAAAGGTTTAAGTTATGAGAAGCAGAGACAATTAGCTTGGTATTTCGTCTGTATCGAATCAAAAGGTCATCCCGGTCCCAAATAGTCTTTAGATCCCAAACCGATCCTGGTACTGTATAGTATATATGAATAATCCTTTTCAATCACGAAATAAGGTAAAATGCGACGCACCACTTGACTTTTTCTACAATCGGCCATTCACCGGCTAAAATGGTGTGAATACTCTAATTAAATGTGCACAATCATCTTTTGTTATGTACAGCCAACACGTACTAAAGCTCGTATGGAGGCAAACGGAATCAAATGTCTGTTGAGATTGGTTCTCGTTCTTCAATTTTTTATTCTCTAATTAATATCAGAATCATAAATTGCTAATCGTTATCGTTTATAAATCAATTGGTCTAGTATCCATGATTCGTCCCTTGCGAAATTGCTAATTTGGATTTAGGTAAAGCATAATTCAGTATAGATATAAAAGTTACATTACAACATTATATGATTTTACCATAGGCTTGGACAAGCACTGGTTAAATTATTATTTTTTATTGCCGACGAGTAAAACTCAGTAATTCGGGATAATATAATAACGAAAGGCCACTCTATTAGCAAACCAAATGCATAAATTGCTAAGTAGCCAAACTCACTATGTCCAGGTCAAAGAAATACCATATCATCATTATTCAATGTCTCAATTCACCCTAAACTTTTACCAAATTTCACCAAACTTCACAAAACTTTTTCAATTTCCACATCATCTTTTTTATTTCATTTAAATCTAATATATAAAAAACACCAACGACATGACATTAGAAACATAACATTTCATTAAAAAATATATAAAAAATACATTTAACACTAAACACAAACACTTCCTAAATACTTTTCTTAAAATTTTTTTTAATCTAAGACTAAAAAACAAAACATTTAACAAGTTCCTAAAAAAATAAAGAACTAAAACTTAAAAGTTACATTGTCATCCGTACTTATTGGTAAGTTTACGTTTTTTTGGCATAGAGATATCGGTGATGTGCTCGAACCTTCATCTTCACCGCATCGAGTTGTGTAGCCCAAAATTTTGCTGCAAATTGATCATTCTCGCGTTTTAGGTCCTAAAATGAATTTGCGTAGGAGCTAATGTCATCGTCACATTGTGGGCCGAGGAAGAGGATGCAGCTTGCTTTTATTTTTGATTTTCTTGATTCAATGGGAGAGGGGTCTTCATTCATGTCGGGAAGAATGTTGTCGTTGCTGGCCAATTCATACTCCCCGACTTCTTTTTTGAAGAAGCGCTAGTCGAACCTCCTATGCCTACAATCTTGAAAACATTATTGCCCGACCCATTTGTCGTGATCCTTCACCACCTTGCATGCCGGCATATTACCATAATCTTTCTTTGTCCGAGTCTTGTAGTGCTTCAGAGCGATTCCATAATGTCCAAGTCGTTACACCTACTAACCTTAGCATGTTTCTACAAAATTGAAGATAAAAGTATATAAAATAACAAAAGTATATACATAAGTATAAATAACATAAGTGTATAAATAAGTATATAGATAGCAAAAGTATATAAATTATACTACTTGGATATACAATCCGTTGAAGAGATCCATGGCGGCGTTCATTGTTTTCTACTTCGCCGTCAAACCATGAATGGTTCACGATGTGGAACCCATAGTATGTGTGTAATGCTCGAGAACCCGCTTCCAATAGTAATCCGCCATTTGCTCATTCTGAAATTTTTACATTCTGAGATTTGAATCCATACTTGTGCCAACTCCACCTCTTGTTTCGGTGGCCAATTTGCATGCTTTTGCTTCCCGTCAAATGCCTTTTTCTACCCGCACATATCAACTTCTTAAACATCCTCATCTTCGTTTCTTGATCCAAATCTACATGAAAGTAAATATAAGTATTAATAATAAACTAATTACGTAGATAAAAAAATAAACATTATTAATAATAAAGTAAGTACATAGATAAAAAAAAAAGTAACATTATTAAAAAAACCAGTTGGTTGTTGTTGAGTTTCGGCTACAAACTCGTCCATAAAGTCATCATCACCATCCTTGAATGGTTGAAACTCGACAGTCCTAGAAAAGCTGCAGAGTTGGGCAATCAATGGCCGAGGAAGGGGATCCATACTATACTCGTAATGTGAAGAAGCGATTATGGAACGTAAGGGGATGGTGGTTGAGATTTGAGAATATTCATTCGGAGGTGGTTGAGAATAGTATTGGTTGGCAAAGGAGGTTTGTTACGGATAGTAGTGTGTACCCCGATTATTTGTTGGGGTGGTGTATTTTCTAACGCTCCTTGGATCCATGGTTTGTATAGTGTTTCTTAATAGTTATGTGGGTATTTATAGTGATAATGGTTTGAAAAAGGGCCAAATTTTTTATTTTTTAAAAAAACAAGGTAACGATCAAATTTTTGACCGTTGTGGGCCCCAACCACAACGGATGAACTCTCTATCACTCTGTGAACTTCCCCGATCTCTCTTTACAGAAGACCCTAACCGAATGGTAGCAGCGATGTTATCGTTGTTTGCCGATTGACGAACCATGTTCCTCGTTATGGCTAAGCTCATCAGGTTTGAACATGTGTTGTATGGTTAACCAATTCATTCCAACAATATCCTTATATTATTGTTTACGCCAAACTGATTGTTGGTAAATTTTTGTACATAATGGCTTTTGAATTCATGGTATATAAAACTTTTTTTTTTTTATCGACAAAAAGTTTTAACTCCCATAATATATGGTATAAATAAAAATAAACGATAAATGAAACTCGTAGTTTCGCTTATCTATAATTTATAATACATTATAGAGGAGGAATACCATTTTAAAAAATCTTAATTAAGGATTTTAAATACTTAATATATCCATCTTTTTTATTTATTAATTTAAACATCTCTACTTAATATACTTATAATACCCTTTAAATCACAACCATTTTTTTTCCTCTCTCCTCAAATCTCAACAACTCATTTTTTTTTCTCTTCTTCATATATCATTTTATTACTCTAATTCATTCAGAATCTTTTATCTCAAAAACCGTATATCGATAAATTATAAAAATTATATGGGTGTTCTTAAATTTCGTGCTATTTCATTAGAGATGTTATTCGATATACTTTCGACGAATTTTTAAATCCGAAGGCGAAGCCCGTACAACTAAAGTATTTGGCTATCACACTCTATGACTTATCATATCCTATAACCTATTACCGCTACCATCTCGGTACTTTTTCTCGTTGTTGATAAAAGAAATTTGAAGGTTCTGTTATTCAAACTTTTAAGTTTATAATTTATTTCAACTTTGAAGGAGCCACCTTAACCTCTATGTGGGTCCAAAACGAGATGGGTTTGAAGACTTTTCTTCTATAGACAAGTAATTCGATGTCGAAAGCTCCATACATGAATTTGAACACCCATGGGCCCATCCCACATTCCCTTTTGAGGTGACAAAGTTTAAAAGTAGTTTTCAATTAAAAATTTAAATTTCTTATATATAGAAAAAGTTACAAAATGTATTTATTTTAATTTTTTAAAGTTACAATTCTCACTCTAATCAAGATTTCTAATTGTTCTCAAAAAATATGAAAACAATCCTAATTGTTATCTAATTATCATAGGACATATGATTAATAATAAACCTATTCGTGTTATGAGTCTGCATCATAATCAAATTTATATACTTGAATCTGAAGTATTGGATCACAAATATGTTTATATTTTAATTTTTAATTTTAATCATAATAAGGTTTCGAAAAAATTTAGAATAGATTAATTATTGTTGTATGTGTCTTGTGGAATGACTATGAGAAACAATTTCATCATTATAAGCTAATAATGACAGTGACGAACATGTAATTATTGTACTACAACTTGCAAATTATAACACTTAGAAACGTATATCTTCAAAATTATAAGCTTTTATGAATTAAATGTATGAAAATATAATATTAATATTATCGTAAACCCCGTGTTCAATGTTGGACACATGTCTAAAATCTAATATATTTCCTATTTCAAAGAAATTGATTTTTCAATTTGATTATTTGAACATGCTATATGCCATTTAAATTTGTAAATGAGATAAACTAAACTCACATAAAAGCCTGGTAATGTGAGAGTTTAAACAACATATACTACTAATAACTTTTACGATCAGTTATACTCTTTTACAATTCGGGTGAAAATTAAATCCGACGAAGTTAATTAGATTACACATTGGAAGCGATCAAGTTTAATCAGTGTACTTAGTTAATGTATCTTGACCACTTTTGAATCTTATTGATTTTTTGATTACAAAACTTTAATTTATCAAACATCAAAATGACTGCTTGGTTTGCTAGTACGCTATTTGAAAGGTATAGAACTGATGGAGTACAAATTGATTGAAATCTACTTTGTCTACTTTTAGTTAAAGTGGTATACTTCACCTTTAATAATGTCTACTCTTTTACCATTCCAAATAGAATAAAAATAATACATCTACTCATTTAAATGTAAATTATCTAAAAGTGTTCACTTGGTTGAATTTACAATTTTACATACTAACAGAAACAACCATTAGTTTTAATAACATCTAATTATTTTAATAAAGTTAATTAAGACGTTAGATATTATTGTTTTTATATGTATAATTAACATCTAATTAACCAAACGAGTTTTAGGTGTCACAAAAATTTTACTTGAACAAAACCGACCAGTCACAATCTATTTACTATAGTTAAACTTTTAAGAATCTTGTTAGCCATAGCCTCAAAGACTTGGTTAACATGTAGAAAACATGTCATATATGTCAATTTTTCGTTATATCTAAAAAGACGGTTCATTTATTGCATAACATGATCTGACCATGCTTAGAACTTAGAAGAATTCAATTTTAAACAAAATAACTCAAAATTATCGTCTAAGAAAACGTATTTTCTTTGCTACGTACGTTCTCTGTATCTCCCTGATTTTACTTTTCTTACCCATCATGTGGACTTGTAAAACCTATATGTTTATGTAAAACCTATACATTTATAACAAGTGTGATTACTGATTAGCTAACCTTTTCAAACACGGCCAAGTGTAAAGAAAATACTCTTATACACAGTACTTAGTAGTTTGTTAGAAAAAAAAAATATAAAGATACTCCGTATAATAAATTTAAAAAAGAAGAAGCAGAAAATAAGATTGACATATTGAATTAAGTAGTCGGGAATGATCATAGTTTAATTAGCCCCAAGGGGGAGGGAGTCGACTACGAGCTCACGTGCGAGATGGAGAGGGCTGCAGCGAGCTTCGGGTGCCATCATGGACGGATTTACTATGGGGGCAGCGGGGTCAGCTGTCCCCACTTCAATTTTGGTACAATGTAATCTTTTAGTATTTAAACGGTATTTTGTAAATCTTTTTAAGTAAGAAAAAATAAATAGGAAATACATACAAATATTATCTTCGTTATCATAAACTTATTCTTTACAAATAATTGGTCATAGAAACATTAATTTTGAGATAGATCTCTCAATTGAGAGAATAAAAAACTTGTTTTAATTATTAATATAAAAATTGAAAAAAGGTTAAAGAAAAATTTTTCTTTGTTTGGGTATATAAATGTTGTAATACATTAATAGTGTAGGTGTTTGTGACAAAATTATTTTATTTCAAATTATTATAGTTATGTAGAAAAGATATATATACAAGCCAATTATTTCATAAAAGATATATTTTTTGGGTTTCTTGCATTATGATTGTATATATTTTCATTTAAAAAGATCTTACGCGACATGTGTGGTTTTTATTTATTAAAAAAACTAGGATTAAATATGAGTGTTACACCCGCTGTGAAGACGGAAATTCATTTGAGGGTCCATTTTCTATTTCCGAGTTAGAGCCCAATTTTTTTTTACATTCTCAGATACTATAAGTATGACAATTTTTTTTATAAAATTTGACCCCTCGCTAAACATTTTATGGCTCCGTCTCTGGGTGCCACGATTGCGAGCTGGGGTGAGCGAGCTTCTAGCTCGCAGGGAGATGGGTGAAGGCTGCACAACTTGACCGTTGCAGGGGGTGAAATGAAAGATTTTTAGGGGGGTGTTTTGTATATTTTTTGAACTTCAAGGCTTTTTCTTGTATATATAAAAAAAGACAAAGCTCCATTGTTTTTGTTTCTGTTCTGTGCGAATGAGTTATACCACGAACTTGTTTTGTGTTTCCGTTTTATGTTTATAGATTGATAGATATATACGATAGTTTTGATGAAGCCACTGTTTGATATATATATATATATATATAGAGAGAGAGAGAGAGAGACTGATGGGTGAGTTATTTTGAGAACCACTAAAAAAAATAAAGAAACGCGAGAACCAATCTTAGCCCTCCATTTATCAAGTTCAAGAAGAACATGATTGTCATTATGAAAAAAATCTACATCTCTCTCTTTCTCTCTCTTCTTATTAAATTAATAAAAATATCTAATTCATTAAAAACCTTTTATCTCACAAACCGTACATCGTTAGACGGAAAAAAAAAACATGTGTACTCTTGAAATTTCGCCCTCTTTCATTAGAGATGCAATTCCATATATTTTTGAAGACTTTTTAAATTTCGTTTTTTTTTCATCACGTTAATCATACACATGTGTAGGTTCATCCTACACAAGTGTAGGTTGAACAAAAATTATGATTCGGAACGGGCTTCGCCCTTAAGGATGTTCATAAACCAAAGCTAGTGGGGGTGATAGGTCATAGGGTGATAGGTCATAGAGGGTGATAGGTCATAGGAGTGACTAGTGATGGGTGATCTAGCTAACGGGCTTCGCCCTTAGCCACTATGGCTCCGCCATGGACTGACGGGCTCCGCCCTTGGCCACCATGGCTCCGCCATGGATTGACGGGGCTTCGCCCTTAACCTTCATTGTTGTGTACATATGTTCATTCATTCAACACATGTGTAAGAAAAGTAAAAATCATTAAAAGGTTCATTCTACACATGTGTAGGATATCAAAGAATAATAACTTACACATGTGTAAGATGTACGTGATGGGAAAAAAACGAAACTTAAAAAGTCGTTAAAAGTATGTCGAATTACATTTCTAATGAAAGAGGACGGAATTCTAAGACTACCCATGCTTTTCTTTTTATCTAACGATTTACGATTTGTAAAATAAAAGTTTTTTAGTGAATTAGATAAAATTCTATTAATTTAGTAAAGTAAGAGAGGGAAAAAAGGAGTGACAAAAATACCCCTCTAGTATTGGGAGGGTTTTTTTTTTATTTTTATAATCTAATCCATCCATTTTTTTTGGATCCAAGGGTGGAGAGGGGTTCTTGAGTTTTTTTTTTTTTAAATTCTCAAATAACCCCTCCTCTATAGATTGATATGTAAATCGGCTAAAAAGAAGTATTATAAACTGTTTGTGTTTCTTTTTTTATAATAAATAACCCATTTATAAAGGTTAAAAAAAGTTTTTTTTATCTTATGATTAAAAATTAAAAAGGTTAAAAAAATTATTATGAATAACTTAAATTTATACTCAGTATTTTTGTAAATAACTTGAATTATTATGAATAAGTTGAATAAAAAGTTTTTTTAAAACTCACTTTAAAATTTAAAAAGGTTAAAAAAATATTATGAATAATTAAAAGGGTTAATTATGTAAAGTTAATAATGTAAAAGATAAATTATTAAAATGTGAAGAAAAGGTTGAGAGTGATGGTTGTTATTAAAAAAAGGTTGGAAAAAATATTGAAGGGTTAAAATGAGGTAAAGTAATTTGATTGGATAATTAGAATAAGATGAGTGGGATGAGCCTTCGACTCCCTCCCCCTAAGTTATTGAAAGGTTTGGATTTATTCAAATCCAACTTATTAATCCGTATGGTGATATGGACTTATTGAGATCGATGACTTTGGTATTCTACGTATTCATTGTAATTGGGACTAATTAAAACAACAAAAAAATATCATCATGTATAACTTTGACTTAATTAACAAGCACTTTCAAGAAAAGAAAAAAAAAAGTTGCAACTAAATCCCAAACAAGAGAACAAAACTTTGGATGCTAGCTCACCATATCTTAAGTTCTTAACAAACAAAATAAAAAACTTCAAAAAAAAAAACATGAAAGTAACTTGAATTTGAGTATTTTAACAATATAAGAAACGTAAAAAACTTCAAAAACATGGAGTTATGAACCCTCTTCCATCTCTTCTCCCATAACTAGTATCCGAATTAGGCCACTGGCTTGACATAGTTGGAGGCACGATTTGCCCATCCGAGAATAAGGAGTTTAATGACTCCCCGAAAGGTTGAGCCAATGCGAGCTCATCCGGTCCATAAATAAGTGGACTATGTTGACCTTGTCGATTTATATCTTGAGCCGCCCTTCTTTCAACTTCAAGAAAATGGCCAAGAGGTATAATATTGTTATTAGAAGTGTTGACGATATCATCATCATTGTCTCTTTGGCATAAACAAAGACCAAAACACCAAGGTTTAAATTTCGTGTTTGATTTTGTGTTGGTTCCTAATGATACTGATTCTGATACCGTTTTGTGTCTTCTCCTCGAGAGCTCTACAATGCTTGACACACCCAAGAGGTTTCCTAGAGTGATGCTCCTATCGTGAAAGAAAGATCCCGTGGACTGCAATAATACATTAACATCTTTAGAATTGCGCTAATACCTAAGTTTATCATGATATTTCGTAGATCCGATCATGTATAGGTTTTTAAAAATCTTCTAACACAAAATTTAAATTTTGTCATTTGTTTATAAATTCTTCATAGATTTCAAAATTTTTCATATAAGTTTTTAACATTTTTTCTTTTTGGATTATATATCTTTCAATTTTGCTCTGTTTTGGATTTTTTTTTCATGATACCGTCTTTAAACGTATCAGAATTTATGACGGGGTGGTATTCCCGTTTGGACCAAGAAGGTCACATTAACGATCTCACACCATCTTGCAGGTACACCAAATGACCAAATGCTCTTAATACTTTTCAAAAGCGTTCCCTTAATAAATGCAATTGAAAAGCATTCCATTATTACAAGATTAAAATGTCGGAAATTCACTATATTCAAGGTGAAAAAGTATTTGGTTACTATTTTTAGTCGTGTTGCATTAATAGAAGACATGCTCATCAAATAAGCCAAACGGTTAAAAGACGATTACAATCACTCGTATATAAAAGTATTAATTAATTATTCCATCTTTAAAGAGTGTGGTTTGAATTGATAACAAACTATAAGATACCTGCGCAGTGGCGGACCCAGACAATTTTTTCGCAAGGGGCACCAATCATTTATGACGTACACTTTAACGAATTGTAAAAAAATAAAAAAGGAAAATTAAAAATCGTATCATACAATGATACTTCATAGTCCATATAGTATATGCATAATTAAATAATATTTGCCCATTAGTTAATTAAATGTTGATTAAAACTATTTTTTAGTTTTAAAGCAATATCAATATTATTAAAAAAACTCAAAATAAAAGTCAAAAGTCCATTTGTTAAATTATTTAAAAATTTAGAATCATAAAAACAAAATACCTCTTTAAACATCCTTATAAAATGCAAAGCGCTATATAAGAACTTTTGATAAAAATATAAAATAAAAGGCTTTTGGTGATTTATTTTATATTCAACCTATCTTAAGTTCTTAACCTACAGTACTACAAGACGTGAAAGAGTAAAAGAGGGAACCATTTCCAGATATTTCAACTAGCAAGTGGGCTTGGAATTCTTTTCTTTTTTATCTTGGACTGAAACCCTTTATAACCCTTTATAACAATAACAAATACCAACTGAAAACGTAGGATAGAAGTCATAGAACTATTTGATATAAACTACGAAAAATTTATAACAATTAAGCAAACTTGAGGAGGGGCATGGGACCACCCTCATTGTAAGGTGGGTCCGCCACTGCCTGCGCGATGCGGCGGTGATGGCGATGACAGGTGGTGGCGGCATGCGACGGTAGTAGTAACGAATGTTGGTGTACAGTGCTAGCGTCGACGGTGGCGGTGGTGACGGGTGGTACGTGGTGGTGGTGGCGGTAAGTAGTATATATTGTTGATATAATGTGGGTTTGATGATTATGGAATATTGAAACTTAAAATTCAACAAAACACGATTTGTTTTATAATATAATATAGATGTAGATAGATAATTAGATTAAAGTTTGACCGTATATTTGTGTGGGTTGAAATTGTTAAGGGTATTTTAGGTACATATAATGAATGAATAAGAAAATTGTTGAATTTGTGAGGGATTTTTTTTTTTTAGAGATAGAGATAAGACAGTCTATCTACCTAGATAGAGATAAGACAGTCTATCTACATTTTAACATCTTTATACACCTTTGAGGTATTAAAGCTCAAAATTCATTAAAAACATCGATATCCAGTTCACCTATAATCAATTATTCCACCTTTATCCAAATTCAAACTAGGAGCATTTTAATGTATGTCCATCGAAGATTTTCAAGCTTATGTCAGTTATGTGTACGTACCTATAAACTATTTTATATTATTGTTTTATCAAGTTTTTGAAAGTCTATAGACGCCAAGTTCATGCGTAATTGAACCATGGACGGAGAGAAGAATTGTGAAACCTAGCACTATCAGGCTTATCAAAATTTAATAAAAAAGCAAGAACGAGAGTATGAATTAATATTAATTTCTAGCGGAACCTAGTAATTTTTCATTTTTTTAATTTTTTGTTGAAAGGTTCAGTGGAACCTATGGTTATAAGGCTCGGAAGATTTATAAGATTGGGGATGTAAGTTAACAAGAAAAAAAATTGATGGTTTAAGAAATACTAATGTGACATAATAACATGACAGTATTAAAATTTTTGAAATGTGTCATAGTATAGACTATAGACACCTAATAAAATCTTGAAATGTGTCGTAGTATAGATAACCATCGGTTTAAAACAAGTAATACTCTATAGTAGCTCAGCATGAACATTACACACAAATTTATGCTAGCAATCACACAGAATTTATGCAAGTGTGCAATGACCTAAAATTTCAATACATTACATGGTATACAAACGAGACACATGTTAAATATTCCTTCAAAAATTCTTTTCAGGAAAGAGACTCAAATAACTTGCACACAAGTAATTTGACCCTTCACTAGTTTTATTTCGTTGCGTTATTCAGATACTTACTCACGAAATGCGATTAAGTTATCTTACCAATTGTACGTTGTTCAAGTTAGTCAAGTAATCATCACACATTTTCAAGGATTTAGAGTTTTTTTCCAGACAAACGTATAATTTAAGAGTAAGGGCGCGTTTGGTTCACATAATGTTTTTAGAAGGAATGGAATCTGTTGAAGGAATTGGAATCTGATGGAATGGAATTTGACGGAATGTTTTTCATTTTTTTAAGATTTAAGTGAGAGACGGAATGCGATTCCTTCTCTCATCCCCATGGAATGGAGATTCCATCAAATGAAGGAATGTTGACATTCCAACGGAAGGATATTCCTTTATCATTGAGCAACCAAACGCACTAAAGAATGAAATAAAATTCCAATTCCATCAAATTCCATCAGAATCTGCGAACCAAACACGACCTAAAAGTTGAATAAATTGTCATAAAAAAAAAAAAACTTTGTACATAACACAATTTGCCCGGGTTAGCTTACGTATGAGAGCCGACTAATCTAGTAATCTAAGGGCAACGACCCATTTTACTAGTAGCCCAACATCATCACGAGTGAGCCTTCGTGATGACAAAGGAGTATACTTAAAGTGAAAATTACTTGACTGTCCCAAATATATTTTATAACATATAATTTTAATCAATTTATTTGGGTTTGTAACTATGAGCAACGAAATCACAAGTTTTCTGAAGTTACTTTCTCTATCTATAATGTGGTTGCTCATATAATTCGACCTTGGCATTTAAAATTACTTTTACCATAACCAAATTTTAGTTACCACTAGTCTTAGTGTTAAATTGTATAAATTGTATACATGTTGTGCTTAAACGAACTACGACCAACTCCCAGGTATAAATAAAAAATAAAAATACTCGTATCATTTTCCACTACTGAAAAAGAGAATCAATAATTGATTTTACAAATTAACCTAGGAGTGCTACCAAGATGCTGAAACATATCACTGACTCTTAGCAGTCTTTTGTAGTACAGAAAAGGGTATCTATGTGAATTAAAAGCAACGCCTCAGCCATTTTCAGAATAACGGTGATTATTTTTAGGAGCTACGTTTTTCTTGTCAATGTTCTAAATATTCTAAATATCGGTATATACCAGTCGATATTACCGTAATATTGGTATTAGAAACTATTCCGATACAACTATTCTGGTATTTTGTCAAGTATTTTCATTATTTAATACCGGTCGGTATATACCGGTATTTAAAAAAGATACTCCCTCCGTCCCATTTTGGTTGTCCATTGTTGACTTTCAAAGTCTTTTTGTTTCAACTTTGACCGTAAATATTTTTGTTTATATTTTATAACACTTGATATAAAATATATAAATATATTTGATTTTAAACGAACTTTTCAATGATATAACTTTCATCAAGTATTATATAATACAAACAAAAATATTTACGGTCAAAATTTTTGCAAAAAAATTTTAAAAGTCAATAGTAAACAACTAAAATGGGACAGAGAAGTATATATTAAGGTCTAGAGGTCTGGTATTTGAGAAAGTTGCACATTTGAAAAAAACAAAATATACGATATAAAAATAATAATAAGGGAAATGATTAATCCTCCTAACAAAATATTTAATAAAACTTCCGTACATCTATACTAATGATCGATTGTTACCAAAACTGTAAGATACTCCTTTGATTTAGGGGGTGCTTGGTTAAAATAAGGTAATTGTAATGGAAAACATAATGGGAATACTAAGTAATGCAATCAAAGCATTCCATTATATTGATGCTTGGTTAGTAATCCTATATATTAAGTTGGATGTATTTATAGATATACAATTAGTAAAAGTTTTTATATTATATAATTGTGTATATATAATTGTCTAATTATAATAAACTAGCATGGTTCCCGTGCATTGCAGCGACACCATTGATAACGTGTTTGATGTCGTGATTGCCCCGGAAACTATATAAGTGAACAATCAATTAAGCGAGATACCACAATGATAATGTAGGTTCAATAGCAGCCAACGTAAACTAATAAAATTCATGTATTAGGCAATCAATTGAAATGAAAAAGTGAGATGGTTTAGATATGAATGCATTTGAATTGAAATAGAAGAAGGACAATTTTATACATTTGCATGGTTACATTTCAAAACTTTAGGAGAGAGAGTATTATTTCTTTTATATAATAGTATAGAAAAATCTAATATTAATAAATTTTATATATAAGATATATGTAACAAAATTAATATTAACTAATATATATATATATATAATAAAAATTTGATATATACATTTTAAAAGAAAAATAGTATATATATTAAAAAAAAAGTTTAGGTGATCAGAAATCAGTATCATATAAGATTGCTACGACTTACATATTCTTTTTTTTTTTAATTAATAGATATATTAATTTAATATTAAATAACAATGCCCATAATTGATTAACAATATTAATTATTATGTTATGAGAATAGAACGTACAAGAAGGTAATTTGTTGGAAATGAGTGGAGAGAAAAATTAGGAGGTGGTTAGTGATGAGAAATTAAAAAGTGGGTAATGGATTGTGATTACCCCAAATTACTCTATAATGCCTCATTATCCATTTTTAGTATTAATTAACTTATTTTTTTTTAACTAAACATAGTCTTTTATTATTATATCCATTCCTCACTCCTAAATACATCTAACCAACCACCCCTAGTATTAACAGTTAGCTTAAGAATACAGTTCCATTTAGTAATTTCACGTCTGTAATTCTGAAAACAATGTCTTGGCAATTTGCAGAGTACACTATTTCGTGGAAATACGGTTATTTTCGAAAATGGTTGAAGTTGACTAATTTAATGTTTTAAAATTTTGTTTAAATTTAATACAGACATATGAACTTCATTCATACTTCTCTTAATTTTAAAGTTTGATTTGTTATGTCTAACATCAATTTTTTAGGCATGTTTGACAAAAGTAAATACTAGTCATATCTATCATTTTTCATTTTTTTTAAAGTGAGATGATCTATAACTATTTTTGATTTATTTACCACAACATACCATTCTTATAGTTGACTAGAAAACGCGCTATATAAGGTTACGATAAGTATATCGCCTCCAAGGCTGGCAGGGCCCGATCTTATAAGAGATTTACAAATTAATACAACATTTTAATTGTCCACATTTATATATTAGTTTTATACTAATCAGACATAAACATTTAAAATAGAGTATGCAAACTAATACATATACTAAATACATATACTCTTAAGTTATATTTGTGAATATAGTATACTCTTTTTTTAATATTGCAATGTGATAGCATCCGGTGACAACACCGCTTATCTTGAGAAACTTTATAATTCTATTCATTTTTTAAGGCTAGATTCCCAAAACATTGTAAAATTAAAAGGAAAAAAAAAAACAAAATAGTCTTCTAATTACTAGTGTAATGAGTCAATGATTCTCTTACATATCAGTAACATTGAACACTTAGTTTAGACATACTTTAATACTTATTCACAGTATTAGTGTATGCTTCATAGCAAAAAAGTAATCAAATAGATAGGATATACATATATATATACCTCAGTGTCCAAATCTGAAGAAGAATGTGAGAGAGATGAAGGAGAACCACTAATAAAAGTACTGAATGAGACAGATCTCATATTCAGAGGCTGTAAACCTAAAGGCCATCCACCTTCTTCAACCTGCAGTTAAATCAGTCAATTCAAGAAACCCCCACTGAACCATATGCATAACCAGAAATACCCACATGGGTTTTAAGGGACATATATACCTGATGAGCCATGCACCTGTGTTTGTGTACTAGGCTTGATTTGTTTGTTTTTTCAGAGTCTAAATTGAAGGACTGATTGAATTTATTTTAGATGAGAATGGTCATGTCATTTGATGTTTAGTGGGTACCAAAAGCATTAGATTTTAATGGTCTTTAAAGGGTAAAAAACAAAGAGATTCATGTTGAAAACACATGGTTTTTTTTGGAAGTGATATTACTATTACAAATATTAGTTATTATATAGTTGTACACTACAAATATGAACTGCGTAATACAGTTTATATTTTTATTTTAGATAATTAAAATTTTGTTGTATAAATATCATGTTTTTTTTTTGGGTTGTGCAAAGCAATGACATTTATAGAATGATGATGAGGGTCAAAAAGAGGGTCTCACCGCTTATTATAGCATATATATCTTTACCCTACAATATCTTTGCATTCACCTTCTAAATTAATTTGAAGTGGTTAGCATGTATTATTGTATTGACTTTAAAATTAAAATAAGATGTATTTTAGACTTTTATTTAACTGAAAGAGAAAATCAGTGCAATCATTTCCCACCATTCTAATTTAAAATTTTTAGTTCTCTACCATATTTCTCGGCCTAACCACTCAACTTCAAACATTTTACTCTCACGTCTCATTACACACATTACATTATTTATACACGTATATACGGTGTGGGAATATATGCAAAAACGAAGGTTCTTTTTTATTATTTAGATAAAACTTAGAAAGAATTTCTTTACATATATAAGACTGGATACATCTCAACCTTCTATATACACCGTTAAAGTATTGAAACCTAAAATCGATAAAAAAACGACATTAGGTGGTACATTTATATTTTACACCGGAATACACACATATCCCATAAAAAGCCCAAACTAAAATAGCCAAAGAAATAACAATTTTTGATCGATCTAATGATTAATGATACTAGCTAATATATATTTGCTCTAAATATGAAATTTCACTATTAACTTTATGCTATTATATAACCCATATTAATCGTATAAGGGGTTTACCCCTATTAATCGTCATGTTTTCGGACAGATTAATATGGCGTTTTCTCATATTGAATATTTGAAATAAACATTTCTACTCCGAGAGAGCTCTCTAGCGCGGGCCCAGTTAAAACAACGTATACTATACCTCTCGTTGTCGAATTACGACACGAAGTTTCATGCGAAATTCACCTTTTAAAAAAATAAAATAAGAAAAGAATATAACCCATACCCATTAGTTAGTATAATTATAATTAGTTAGTTTGTTGACTATTTAATTGAGTAGATGTATTAATACTACTTAGGAGAATTGAGACTTTAAGGTTGAATTTGAAAATGCTATATGTTGGAGATAGTATTTTTCCTGAAATTACATAGTTTTTTTTTGAACTTGAAAAGATAGTTATTTGAAGAGAGTTATTTTAAAGAAGCAATGTCGTTGAATCTAAATTTACCATTATAAAAAAGTCACATAAAATTGAATTGGTTGAATTCAAAACCAAGTTACTATGTTTTAAAAAATTTATACGTTAGCCGAAGTAAATTACCTTTCACATGCATGAGTGGTATTTCAGCCTTTTTTTTTCTTTTAACTATATATATAACACTCCAATATTTGTCCCAAATGAATAGTCTCTCAAGAAGAACAAGTTTTCATAGTAACTCGTAACTACGCAACCACCCTGAATTGATTGAATTTAAAACTAAGTTAGTTTATCTTACCGATTTACATTAGCCAATATAAATTTTTACTGTTTCAGATGCAAAGCTTGTCATTTCACCCTTTCCTTAAAATTAGATGTTACTCCGTTCGTTCTTGAAATAAATTGTTGTTTAAAAAGAACAAGTTTTCACAGTAACATGCGACTATGCAAGCAGTCAAGCACCATCCTTGATTTCTTGTTGGAATATACAGTAGAAATTTTAATTACTTTTTGACTTTTCTGTTGAATGGCCCATTTCATGACCAAAGAATTATAGATGGAAAAGACATGAAAGGTATCCAAGAAAAGAAGCCCAGTGGGTTTCCAAGGTTCCCTATGTTATATTTATATCCCTCCAGTTCTAAAATGAAATAAATATTGGGATTTTTGCATACATCCATTATAAAACTATACTAATTACATATACACCCAAACTACAATTAAATTAACAAATATCCCCAATATTAGTATTTCTCATCTTAGGACCATTATATCCTTTTCCCTCCATTCTAGATTGAGCCCCAAATAATCCCTCGATTTAGGTTATTGAGTCTTCTTAAATATGTCTCCTTAATCTCTCAATCAATTAAACAATTATTCAAGAATTGGTACAGAGTTTTTCAATCACGTAAATGTTTTAATCAAACCCTATCCGATACATTGTTGTAATCATTGTTTTTCTCTTTTATATGGTAATCCTAATACTTATTTTATTTCACAATTTTAATCACTTTCTTGTTCGTCATTATAGTAGTAGTAGTAGCAGTAGTAGCAGTAATAGTAGTAGCAGTAGTAGCAGTAGTAGTAGCAGTAGCAGTAGTAGCAGTAGTAGCAGTAGCAGTAGCAGCAGTAGCAGTAGTAGCAGTAGCAGCAGTAGTAGCAGTAGCAGTAGTAGCAGTGGTAGTAGCAGCAGTAGTAGTAGTAGCAGTAGCAGGAGCAGGAGTAGTAGCAGTAGCAGTAGCAGCAGCAGTAGCAGTAGTAGCAGCAGCAGTAGCAGCAGCAGCAGTAGCAGTAGCAGTAGCAGTAGCAGTAGCAGTAGCAGTAGCAGTAGCAGTAACAGTAGCAGTAGCAGTAGTAGTAGTATATACTTTTTTGATTTTACAATTCTGATTTGTCATTATCCTTTTATGTTTAATATACGCTTTTTGGAATATATTGTTGTATAAAAATGGACATGATATATGATCTTGCAAATATGTTAAGTTCATATAGAATATGGAGAAGCAACTGATCTAGTTCATTCGTGTCAACATTGGCATGTGTAAAATATTATCTTAGCATACAATTGTTATGTTCCAAATATGATTACACTCACCGATCGACGTCGTATTACCATTTATCAGTGAGGCATATATAGTTATGAGATGTACGGAATTCACTATTGAGACACGTACACAATAGCAACCCATAACTGTGTCCGTTTAATTGCAGGATAAAGAACTGAGATGGAACATCGTGTAAAATATTAAAGATCACGAGCCTTTAATCCATTTAAGATATTACTCTTTGAATTGAATTTGATAATTTATTTAGATATTAAGGTGTTATGAATTGGATGAATCTTGAATGGATGGTGGTTAAGAATGAGAGGGAAAAATTATCAAAAATTTAAGTATTTTTAATTAAAAAAATATGATTGGATAAAAATGTAAATTTATATGATAAAATGGAGATATTTGTTAATTTAATTGTAGCTTGGGTGTATATGTACTTAGTATAGTTTTAAAGGGGATTTATGCAAAAATCCCATAAATATTTATATCCAAGATTTGGTAAAAGACTGAAGTATCCCTTTTTAAAAAAAATTAAAATGTTAAATTTTAATTTAGATGTATCATACTTATTATGTCCATTGTTAAAGTGCCAATTAAAGAAATTCCTTCTCTAATACATGGTTTAATAAATACATTAACCACATTGCTATAATTTGTTGGAAGGTGATACTTTTGTAATGTTAAACAGTTTTGCAAGTTGTTTTTTTGTTAGAATTGGTAAACTTCAAATCGAATTTATACTTTTATGGCCTATTAGGAAATTTGTAAAGTTGGTTAGCCTAAATGAAAACAAAATTGATGGCCCATTTGTAAGGTTCTTTACCTTAAGAGTATTTAATCTGTGTTCGAGTCATATTTCACATATTTGCGGGATCGATAAATAGAAAGGTTTTTGAGGGTCCCGAGACACAGATATTTATGAGTAGAAATAGGATATAATGTTGTTCTAAAAAAAATATTATACTTTGACAGATTTTGTATTTACTATTATATAAAAAGATGTTACAAACTTTCGTCGAAGCAAAATGAAGCTAGCGGAAAATATGAAGGGCACGTCGTAGAGCCGATAATCTGGGTATAGTACCAAAATTATGGATAGATGAATCCGAATTCGACCATTGACTTTACCTTGGCCCAATATGGCCGGCCCGTTATGGTTTGTTTTCATAATTTGCATATAGAATGGGCCTCACGGCTGATTGGATGAAAATGGGAAATTAGTTCGATAAATACTCATGATATATATTATGAAATTTAAAATATTATTTTATTCAATAATAGTAAACTAATAATAATAATAATAAATAATAAATCTACCAATATATATATAACAAGGTCCTAAATTCTTTTATGGAGAAACAATGACCGTTAGATGAGTTCCAACTTTTGATTACAACCCTTAAATCCAAATAATAGTACCATTACCAGATTTAATATTAAAGAAACACAACATTAGTCCATCTAATTTAAATAATTTACACTTTTTTGTTTTCCATCACTAATTTACACTTTCCACCATTAATATTCAATCAATAATATTAAAAAAACATAATATTAGTCCTTGTACTTTAAATAATTAAATATTGTATATTTAATAAAGTATATATATATATACCTAGGAAGTCATAGATCGATCAATCAGTGTAATGTGTAAACATAATGAACTAATATATATATATATATATATATTCATGCATGTATGAGTTCATATTGTAACTATATATACTAGATTCTAGATTAAACCCGTAGGTTATGCGAGATAATTGAGAAACATAAATATAAAAACAATAATTGATAGTTACATTATTATTCATAGTTATGGTAATATAAAAAACTGTCAGATTACAACTGATAGAAACAATTAAATTATAGTTTATGAATATATATGATATACGCCAAGTATATATAAAAGCAAGATTAATGAAACATAAATATTTATAAATCATAAAAATCTTTCTCATAATATATAATTATTAAATATAATATAATAAATACTTTTCAAAAAATTAATAAACATAATATAATAAACAATCTTATTTGATAAAAGATAACTATCAGTGAATTAATAAAAAAAAAAGAGTAGTATCATGTATATAATCTTTGTACCTATATATAAAATGGAAAATTAAATATTAATGATTAGGATTATGATTAATAATTATGATCAAAATTGGTGATAAAGATCATACATGACAACATAAATATAACATAGGGTAGATTTATGAGAATCATTTGATCCCGTGTACCGAATTGATACATACGAAACCTCAATGTTGAGTTTTTTTGCACGGATGATGAAACACCCCGACAGCGGCGGAAAACTCGGGATGTAAGATAAAGCACCCGCGCACATGGATGTTACATAGGAATACTGAATGAGTGCATAAATTAAGCATAAACAGTAGATTACATAGTCAATTTAGCAAAAGAGGGGCCAACACACATAGGTTCAACAAAGATATTCAAATCAAAGTAAGATAAGTTCCCACGTAGGGGAAACGGTTAGGCATATTGCCATCAAGCATAAATGAAAGCATGCAAACTCCAAAACCTAGCCTACAGTTTGCTAAAAGTCCCATGCTACCAATCCTAGCCACGATTTGCTTGATTATCTGAAAGGAATACTTAAACGTGTCAACACAAAGGTTGGTGAGTTCGTAGGTTTGAGTACATAAATAGGTTATACAGATATGTTTTATGCCGTTAATAGAATTCGAGAATAAAGTAGTATGATGTGGCTAGAGACCAACTTTGCTCATAAGCATGTGGTTATGTGTAATCGTGCACTTACGGTACCTGGCTAGAATAGATCAATCGTGCACACACAGTCATCAATATGACCGGCAAGTATATATCAATCGAGCACTCACAGTCATCAATATGACCGACTAATATCAATCGAGCACTCACAGTCATCAATATAACCGGCTATTATATGTATATCAATCGTGCACTCACAGTCATCAACATGACCGGCAAGTATGACACAAGGTAGTCTAACAGCCATAGAGTAATAAAAGGAGTTACGGCATATATAAAAGTATGAGTAGTATTCCTTTCACCCCAAAACATAAGTAAGAAAAAGGGGCTACGAAGACTCACTATGATCTGGTACAAGCGTAGTTTACGAGCACAGAGAACAAGCACCGATATAAATAGGTTATATCTATTTGAATCCAAATACGTCTTGATGTTAACCTAATCACAAGTCATTGAGTATAAATAAACGCGTGTATTAGTTCTTGTGATTAATTAATCATTTAAATGTCCTTGATGAACTGATGATTTGGTCCCTTAAAGATCTTTGAACGTTTTGACTCAAAAGTGTTTGAATGGACTTTAAGTATGTGAACTGGACTCGAACTGAATGTCATTGAACTTACACATAAGTACTTATCGTGTTAATGAGTTGAACGTGTCTTTAAATGATGAACTTTAGCCTTAAGAACTCGATTTTTGTTTGTTCATAGAACTCGTACTTTAGTAATTTAGATAGCACATGTCTCGTGTGTACTCAATTAGGGTTTGCACAATCTTCGTTGTTCTAGATCGTTTTAAAAACTAGCTTCAATGTTATAACTTAGCCTTGAATGTGATTAATCATATGAGAATGAGGTTAGGAAGTGATTTTGATGATTAGGTACATGATTAGGTTGTTTTAAGTGTGATATGTTATAGGTGCTAGGTTGTGTTTGGGTTTCAAAGTCGTTCTAGGGTTTAAGGAGCTCAAGATCGTCCCTCTGGAAAAGTTCAGGATCGTCCTAGGACTTTGAAGTTCAAGATCGTCCTAGCATATGAGGTGCAAGACCGTCCTAGGTTCCACCATGGTCAAGATCGTCCTGGTTTCTAGGGCTCAAGATCGTCCCTTAGTCTTTAGTTTAAGATTGTCTTAGGTGCAAGTTAGCTCAAAGTCGTCTTAAGTTCCTAAAATACAAGATCGTCCTAGTGTCTTCTTGGTCCAGATCGTCCCATTCCAAGGACGGGAACAGGTCTCATGATTGTTACAAGAACAAGTGTTTGAGCTAAACCGATCCAAAGGATCAATTACCCATTAAACGTACCAACAACATCACAACACCACACAAGATCGAACGAGCAATCAAGAGAGAACATAGGCTGCCCCAGGACGATCTTGGCCTCAAGATCGTCCCATCAGGGCCGTTTCATGGGCAAGAACAAGCACGAGATCAATGTCAAGGTCTAGATCGATTTCAGGACAAGTTAGAACCTAAAACTAGTACATATATACATAATAACACTAACTATTAACACTTTTAACGATTTCAAGACCATCTATAACATGAACAAGGTGTGGCACATCAAGAACAAGTTTTCCCTTATTTTCAAAAAATGGGTTTTGTAGATTAAAGCATGTTATGACCCAAATTTGTTCATAAAAATGTTACTAAACACATTTAGACACAAACCCATTAGCTATGAACACGTTTTTCATTCAAAAATTGGACCAAATCATCAAGAACATAAACTTGAAAAAGTACACTTTTAATTTGATCAAAAACTCAAAATTTGTTGTTGTTACCTGAAATTTGATGCTAGAAATATGTTTTGATTATCACAAGGATGCTAAAAGTACAAATAATTTTGGTTTAATAACCTAAAATCAAAAGGTGATTTTTGTGTGTGTTTATGGTGGCTGCAAGTGTGTGTTTTAGAGAGAGAGAGAGGAGAAAGATGAAGAAGAAGGTGAATAGGAGTTTCTCTCTCAAGGGTTTCCAATCTTTTCTTTATATACCTTTCCCATAATAAATTAACTCCATAAATGCAAGGGCCATTTGCAAACATTTTTGAACTAGAACTTTTATTAACACAAACGTTTACGACTCGAATTCTAGTATGTTATCGTATTAAATTATAAACTCGTCATTCAAATCAAGATTTAAGATCAAATAGGCCTTCATGTAAACACATAAATGAGGACTGAAATATACCTACAATTTAAGTTAAATTGAGTCGTCTAATCGTCCTAATGGCGACAGTACAATTCGAGGAATTTATTTAAAACATTTCTATGACGGTTGTTACAGATGATTAGCTATCAGTTTTATCCATGGCAAGAATTGAACATGCGTCCCTCAAGATAACAGACTCAATGATGTCATGGTGGTCAACCCACCTAAATGAGTTGGTTTGAAATTTAATCATTATAGTAAATAAAGTGTTTTCTTTATATTTACTTTTATATCATCATTATACAAATATATAACAACCATATTATAAAACCAACTACACTAAAGAGCAATTTTGAATATCACTATCTTCACCAGTATTAGATGTATTTAACACTACATTGTCATTATACAAAAATTTATATATCTTACTAGCCATTTTTGATGCAAATAAAACTTTAAATAATAATACAATTGTATTTTAACATGTTTTATCTATATTTAATATTATGTTATTCTTAAAGCTTATTATGTTTATCTCGCGTATTTATATTGTCTCGCGTAATATGCGGAAAAATATAATTTTACTTTTATATATACAAAAATACGACTTTCTTAAATAATTATTAACCAATTGAAATGTTTTATTTCACTTAATCAACATTTGCTTATGTTGTTGATCCTAGCAAATTGAAAAACTTATTAATTGACACTTTTTAATATGTTATTTATTATATGTTTTTCCTAATAATTTTAAATGTTCAAATTTAGGGTCTCTTATAAAAATATATTATTAACTTTCAAATTTTGACTATTATATTATAATTTGCTTTTACATAAGTGATGTTAATTAAAGTAAATATTAAAAGTTTAAGATTTTAGCTTCCTAAATATTTTAGTTTTTTAAATTTGTTACATAAATCCAATATTTGTTTCAAATATTATTAATATTAATAACAAAATTCAACCATGATTTTACAAAAATACTTTGAAAAACTCTAAAAATTTAACTATAAGAACATAATCCGAAACTCTCAATATATTGATGTAAAATTAATTTTAAAAATTCAAAAGGTTAACTATAAACACAAAAAGTAAACTTTTAAAAGGTGAGCTATTGACAAGATCTTTAACCTTTGGAAAATCCATCAAGGTATAATCACACTTCTGACATTTGTAGGAGTGGATAATTAAGAGGGTTTTTGATATTACTGGGTTTCATCCCAGACATACGTAGTTCAAATGCTAACTACTTTTGTTTTGTTAAATTAACTTTATGTGTGTATTTATATAAACATTAAACTACGTGAAAATTGTAAAAAATGACTAATATAGTTACACTAATTAAAGAGAAGTCAAATCTATATAGAGCTATTATTTATATTCCGCTAAACAAATCTGTTTATATTAAATTTCAAACTATCACTTGATACAATAATTTGAAGTGTTACTAATTGTTTATACAAACAGACATTAACTTTGATCGTAAATGCCTAGTTTTCAATGAAAATTTGCTTATATGCATATTAACTAATTACAACAAGATACTAATTGAATTACATCTTTGACATCATGATACTAATTAATCTATTTTCAACATTTTTTTATGGTTGTCAATGTATGATATTATGAAACGATAACTTGTCACTAATTAAATACGTTATCTCGTGTATTATGCGGGACAATAATCTAGTTAATAATAAAAACAAGGTCAATAAAGTTGTGAGGAGATTGAAATTGGCAAACCATATAAGGATATCAAAGGCTAAGTTAATTAAGTTTAACTTATTGAGCTGGCTTTTATAATGGTGGCTGCTTTGGAAGAGCTGTTTATTAATTATACTTAAATAAATAATTACTTTTATCTTTTGGACATGCGTACGTCATTCATAATGCTAATGCACGTTTTACCATACACAGGTGAAGACATTTTCAACATCCGGCAATCGTTGTCTAAACTGAATTTTGCTCTCTTCTAACTGAGTTGCCAATCGAATGAAAAACTAATTAGGTTTCCATACACTACTAGGAATTATTATGGGCCAAACTTGCACTTGGCAAGAATTGAACCTCCCCGTTATAAAAATAACTTACATGACTCACAGTTTCAATCGATCATTACTTCATTTTATGAGTATTATCTAGTAGGACATAAGTGCATATTTAGACCAAAAATTTAAGTGTCTTCACCTATATAACTTCGATATCATTTTTATGAATCTTTAGTTGTACAAAACGTAGATTTTCATCATCTTTGGCCATGTAATCCTATTAAGTGATGTAAATATTTTCTTTGACATCTGAGAAAGACCGGTTTGGAATTTAATGGCTGGATTAGCAGGAGGAAGAACGGCCCTACCCTGAAACAAAGGTGGAGATTTAACCGGGGAATTCTTTACACTTATAAAAATGAAGGATTTCTCAAAAGTAGTATATATAGATGTATGTACTTTATACATACTTATAATTATATACAATTTCTTAAATGTACAAGATGTATAAGTCAGAACTAAATAAGTTGAGGTAATTAACCTTGTTATCTAGCAGTCTTAGCTAACTAGTTACATTACCAATTTCCAATTCTTCCCCGAAACTTTGATAAACCATTAGACTTAAATTTCCGTAATATTATGTAAGTTAACTTGTCATTTTGAATCAGTTTATACACTAATGAAATTCTAATTGCATAAAAAGTCAGTTAATATTAAAGAATTACTAATTGCTTAATGAAATCTAACCTTGCCATAACAAAAAAGCAATGCAGAATTAATTATTACATGTTGAAATATAAAAGTAGTATCTACATGTGACGAAACGTGAAAACAAAGCTGAAAAGCTACGAAGAGTGCATGCTGATCAACCATATTATGTTTACATTTTCTTTTTTGTTACATTTCGTCACAAATATGAATATAAAACTGCAGCTGACCCAAATCTATATAAAATAGGAGGTTGTAGTATAGATTTTAATTTGACGAGTATGAGTATGGTATCCTGCGATGCGACGGCGAGCCGGCGATGACGGTGATGTGATGGCGGCAACGGATGGTGACGGTGGTAACCGCATCAATTGGTATAGGTAAATTTATTTGATTTAAAGAGGGTTAGTAAAGATATTTTATAATATAATGGACTAATTATGTTATTTTATATTAAGGGTTGATGGGTGATTTAATTCATTATGAGTATTTTGGTTAATTTGCATGTTTCATTTTTTTCTAAACTTTCTAACGCTTATAATTTTTATATAGTAGTATAGATAGATTTTAATTTGAAAGTTTTGCTATATTACTTTTTTTCAAACCTGAAGTAACAAATTGGGCTACAAAATTAAAACGATTGACATAAGTTAACAAGCCCACTTGATGAAGGTCCAGAATTTAATCCTTGACGTTAATAAATAAATTAGAAATAAGTACAAATAATAAACAACTCTTAATAAAAATGAATTTACGACGGTTACAAATAATTAAGGCATGAAGCTACTTAATTTTTGTACGAGCAATGGATTAAAAAGGTATAGCAACGGTGCTCTGTGACGTTAAGTCGTTAACATATATTATTTCCCATCCAGATAAAAATTTATGATTTGGGTCAATTTTGATTTGATCAATAATTAGCTTTTACTTAGAAATCCCATTTTTTTTACGAGCGTAGGGCCTGCACATTGCGGCAGCGATGGAAATGAAAGGCATGGTGGAGATCAAGGGAGGCAGTGGATGAGAAGAAGGACGGCGGCGGAAGGTGATAGAAGATAGGTCGATGAGTTTGTGTTATGATTATTAAATAAGGATATATAAAAGTCTTATGTTTAAGTAGAGGTATTTTAAGAGAAAAAATTTACTAATCCTAAGGGGTATAAATATAGATATAGATTAGTTATCAATCAACAAGAGTAAAAATAAATACATGCTATGATATTGATCACATAATTTATAGCTTAAGAGTTATAATAATAAAAATTACAAAAAAATAATACTGATACTATTAATCATAAAGATTTTGTTACCAAAAGTAATATTAATAAATGTGCTCCAAGTATTATTATTATTATTATTATTATTTGCCGCCACAAATAATATATTTCTATCCTTTTACGAGTTATGGTTATAAAACACACGATCGGTAATATTTGGTAAACGAGAAATGCTAGATAATTAATATTGCTAGCTAGAAATGCCTGTTATTTAACCTAATTAAGTATATAATATAACTATAGCTAGTAAAAAAGTTTATCAAAAGTAATAAAAATGGTTAATAACTGATTTATATGCCAGCAAAACCTTAATTTACGAGTAATAGCATACTTTTTGTTAAATGTTATATAAAAAATATATTAAACATATAAAATTTAAAGATCAATATGTAAAATTACAAGTTAATTAAGTAATTTCTACACACTGCACAAAAAATTAATCTACTTGTAAATCAGAATAAAAGAAAAATCAAACAGAATCACAATGACAATATACCATGAAATTCATTTTCTTTGTTAATCGATCACTTAAAACAATTTACATTATTTTTTTCACAATTAAAAAGTAAAAAAAAAAATTAGAAAAAAAAATAATCAATTGATTATCTAAAAATAGAAAGATATAACATATGGTTAGATTTAAAGAATATTTATTTATAAGCCATCGGCTTTCTTGACTTTCTTTACCCGGTTACCGACGGCGTCAAGATCTCCCGCCAAAATATCAGGAACGACGACGACTTCAACCGGATGATGAGCAAACATTGCATTGATCTTGACCATTAAATCGACCGAAATTCGATTAAAACTCGGCGATTTTCTTTTATGATGATGACTCATTGAAACGGTTTTTGGTTTTCTTGGTGCCGGTGGACATGTTGTTGGTATCGAAAGTTTACTTTCTAAAGATGTCGGCGTCGTTGGTTCGTCATCGTCATCCATTTCTTGACGTGTTGATGGTAATTCGACCGTTAGAGTTGAAATGTTAATCTTTTCGGTTTCTTGTAATTTTTTTGTTTGGTTTTGTAATAATTGGAATGCATTTGGTTGTTGTTCTGATGTGGGGGCTGAATTGTGTTCGGGTTGACGGGTTTCGGGACCGGCCGGGTTCATTTTTGTAAGAAATTTGAGAATTTGATAGTGATCGGGCGGACGGAGAGAAATTTGGAAATCGGAATGGGCACTGAAAACAATGAAATGGATGGATGTGGATGTGAAAGATAGAAAGGGAGAGTTGTGTCGTATTATACAAATGGGCATATATGGAGGTGTGAGTGAAGGAGACTAATTATGATATTTTATTAATTATAGCCTTTTATGATTATTTGGTGTAACTCGATCGACAAGTTGCTATATCTATATCATCTTCTAAAATAAAGCCTCATATTAATTAAAAGTATATATGAAAAAAATTGTCTAAAGTAACCTTAAAAGATTATACTCATATTACACTATTAGTATTCTATCTTTCAAACTATCTCAATTAACCCTTTACATCAATTAACTTTATACCAATTATCTACAACATTCGACATCGCCTTTACGACTTTACCACCAACAGTCGTCCTCACCACCACACTGTCACCGTCACGAACACTGCCGTAATTCACGGATACTGTGCTAGTATATTGTTATGCATATACATACATATGAAACAATTCATTTTAAAGTACAAAACTATAAGGTTTTTGTTAATTCATATAAAACTATTGGACATATAAACTCTTATTCTAAGATGAAATTAAGATGTTTGCCTTGAAACATTTGCGATCTGACCGCTCTTGTTAAACAATACAAAGTTTAGTAGAATTTTTTTGTTTGATTCAAGCTTGTTACCAAAGGGTAATTTCTTGATCATTTGTCATACTTCCACGTCCTACTTAAGAGTTTATAATTCTATTTTGGTGTGGCGCACATTTTAAATCTTCATTTTTAAAGATTAATTGATAAATTTCCAGTAATAATTTATTTGACTGATTAGATTATATACATCTCACCTTCCTCATATCTAACATGTAGAAATTGGGTCAGGATGATGTTGATGACCGATTTTTTTTTTTTTTTTTTAACATTTGTTGATGACCGATTAGACACAACAAATAATAGATGCGCAATTACATTAAACCCTTTGTGAGTGTTTTAGAATTATTTGGGATAATTTAATTGTAGGATAACTTAAACTTTAAACAGTGGAGTTTGTAAAGTCTCGTTTAATGCTATTGAGTTGAATGATACCATTATCATCTTTACTTAGCATTTAATTAGCTATAAATGGAAACGATTTATAACGTTTCTAAACCCATCCAGGCAATTTATGGAATGAGAGTAGTACATTAAAGCCTTTCTAATAAATACGACGTACTGTATTACAAAGGTTTTTCCCTTCTATTATATTTTATTCTTCTGCGGGAGTCGAATATTTGATAAACATATGAATAAAGAAAAGAAGAATAAACAGGTTAGTACACATGGCGTAGGAAACAAAGAAACCGTCTAATTCGGCGAAGGATCCAATGCAATAACATTAAACACAAAAAACAAACACAAAGACACATGTACCATTCATCCAGACATTTTTTTAATGAAATTTGAACCGTTTTATTTCGAAACTTTTACGGAGTATTTTTCTTCTCATTTGCATAAACTAAAAACGATATATAGCTAAAACGTGTTAACATTTGAGAGAATTCTGTTTTCGATAATTCTTGTAGATGGTTTTTGGATTTTTATAAATGATATAAATCGCTTTTCTTATAATTGATTTTTGGATTTAGAAATTATGCAAAGATTGTTGTAATTTTATGTAAAAACTTATTTTTTTTTTCTGACTCGAGTCACTACTCTTTGTATTTTGCCATGTCAGATATCAACGTATATAGAACTTGTGAATTTGAGTACTGGTTCACATATACCTTCTAGTCCTGTTGTTAATGTGTCCACCAATTCCCACGTCACTCGTTTATTCATAGTTCTAAACACTCCTTAGTCCTTACTCACTTTAGTTGTCTCTCCACTCAACTTCTTTTCCCTAATTTCAATATATCCTTAAAATAATTTTAAAAAAATTACATTGTCCCGATATCATTGACGACAATTGCCCCTCATGCTGTCTCCGTTCCTATATATATATATGAATATACATACATTATACGTACACATATTTTAATATTTATTTATCTATCTAAAGTGAGTATGATTGCTACACAAAATACCTTTACCATACACAATAATTTATGCATCACATGTTTGTATATTACAACCACATGATGCATATATTTTTATATCTACATACATAAAACATTAATATGAATGAAACGAAGAGTCATAACAGATCTTCACGAGGGCGTTTTGGACACTCATAGGAGAATTTTGGTAATGATGGTGTAGGTGGTGATGCCGTCATCACTAGTGGCGGTGGTTTGAGGATATTTTAGGTTGTCAATGTCAAAGACAAGCATATGGGTACGCTATTAAAATTCGAAAATGATTTTGGGGCGTTTTGAGAATTGAGATTCAAGGAGTTGATTGCCTCTCTCTTTTCACATTTTCTTTTTGCATTTGCGATTTTTGTTGCTTTTCTTGTGATCCCCACAAAACTTTAATGAATCTTTTCACGTGCTTTTCTCACATATCATATGCCGGTTAGTTTTACGTCTTTCTTTCGTTCATTAGAATATGCAAACAAAATGTTAGATTTTTTATTCTTTAACTACTTGTTTTGAATCACTCCCAATTCAACATAGATGGATGAATGTCATTTACGATAAATTATTATTATTATAATTGGGTCTATGTTATCTATACTATATTATAAAATAAATTTTTTCTAGATTTTCAACATTGAACGTAAGTTTTCAATATTGATTTTAAGTACTTCCCCAAAATGCTCATCTCATTTATTCTATATTTATATAAAATAACTATAATACCCTTTCTATCTTCTCAAATTTTAACCAATTTTTTTTTTCCCTCTCCTCCATAAATCATTTTATTCTTCTAACTCTTTCAAAAATTTTTATCTCAAAAACCGTACATCGATAAATTATAAAAATTATATGGGTGTTCTTAAAATTTCATGCTCTTTCATTAGAGATGTCATTCAATATGCTTTCGATAAATTTTTAAATCCGATGGCGGAGCCTGTACGGCTAAGGCATTTGGCTATAATGCTCTATGACATATCATTAACTATGACCTATCACACTTTATGACCTATAACCCTCACCATCTCACCGCCGCAACGCGCGAGTACTTGTTCTTGTATATATATATATATATATATATATGAATGGTTATTAATAATAACATATAATCGGTAGAGTTGATGGCTCAATCGTAAAGATATATTACTTTGAGATCAATCATCTTAGTCATCTTAGTTTGAGAATCACTTTTCATATTTATGAGATGAGATAAAAGAGGGGCTATTTGCAGTAGAAGTTTTAAATTCATTGACATTCGATCAGGATAGTATTTTAACAAATTAGGAAAGTAATTAGTTGTTTGAATTTGAAAAAGTAAATATATAACTACGGAGTATTATACAAAGATTCCTATGAGAACATATATATTAGTTTGTACTCATTTACTTGGCCCGGGATGCTTTGAAGTACTCAAGTGAGCCTGGATCACTGGATGGATATGGGTCTTTTTGACTTTTGATTGTCAACTGGCTTGAAGTAAAAAATTAAAAACGTGAAAGGTACATTATCCCTCACCATGTTAATTACTTGTTTACCCTACAATAAGTTATCTTATTAAAAAAATATAAATTCTTACAACATACTGTATATTATAAAGATTATTTCGTTTTTTAATATTAGGATAGAGTAACCTACTAGCTTGCAGTTTAACTATGTCAACTTTTATGTATGGAACAAGTAGCTATCAAACCCGGGTGATGCCCGGATGAATCGAATATATATAGGGTAAGGTTATTTTAAAAACATTTAAAAAGATAGGAACCTTTAAGAACCCTTTTTAAATTTAAATAATTCACTATATGACTGCTTATACATGTTCAAATGGCTATATTTTTTTTTTGAACGGCAAAAGTATTTAGTATTATTAAAAATCGACTAGCAAAATGCTAATGAACAAGTACAACAGTATAAAAGATACAACATTACACAAACTAGACTCAACCACCTATTACAAACCTAAGGGTTTCTCGATCCAATCTTCCCAAGATGAAAAGTTCTTCCTGTCGCGATTAACAGATATGAGGTAGCAACGATTGAGTTAAAGATGTCCATACTATTATCATTGCTATCTTTGTACATATTATTGTTCCTAGCTTTCCATATATGCCACCACCACACGAATAGAATAGCTTACAAACGTTTTTACTTATCACCGAAATATTCAGATTTTCACACCAATCAATCATACCAGCAGGTGGCTCATTTGGGATAGATATTTTCAGCCAGTTGGAAAGCAGAGTTCGTGTGTCACTAATGGCACTACAATGTTGAAAAATATGGTCTAGTAGTTCAGCCTCTTTAGAGCAAAACACACAAGTAAAGGTCGAGATGTCAACACCCTTTGCAAATAAATTGACTAAATTGGGAAGACAATCACATCTGAGGCGCCAAACAAAAATGTTTTTTTTTTTTTGGGATCAATCTATTCCATTTAGTTTTCAAGCTGATGTTGGAGGGTAAATGAAAATGATCGGCAGAGAGTCGAAGTTGAGAAATAGAAAAATATGACTTACCATTGAAGTTCCAAACCCAATTATCATTTTCACCAGATGCCATGTTAGAAGGAAGACAACCAATCAATTCTGTGAGCATTTGCACATCACGAGATGATTCCAGGTTACGTCTCCACTTCCACGACCAATTAGGACTGTTCCAGCGGTCCCAAACCTTGCAATCTTTATCCATTTCAAGAGCAAATAACCTCGGAAATTTTTTAGCAAGTGAAGTATCACCATACCAAGTCTTTTTCCAAAATTTTGTACTCTTTCCATTTCCCACCTTGCGAATAATAATATTCGAAGTGATAGAAGGAATTTTATGCATTTATTTAATTGTCTTTGCGATTCTGTACCAAGTACCTCTACTTTTAGCTGAGAGATTGAAAAAGCAATCTTTACCATGGATGGCCTCAATAATCTGAACCCAATGACTTTGAGGGTTGGATAATTAAAGCCCTCCACCTCCATCTATATAGTAAAGCTTGATTCATGGCTTCAAGACTACCGATTTCCAAACCCCCATCTTCCTTGGCAGCCAGAACCGTGTTCCATTTAACCCAGGCAATCTTTTTTTGATTTTTGGAACCACCCCAAAAGAACTTCGATCTCATAGCTTCCAGATTGTTGTTCACCTCTTTAGGCATACGGTACAGAGACAAAAAGTATAAACCGAGAGATCCAAGCACCGAAATAATCAAAGTAGTCCTTCCACCGATGGATAAGAGATTCCCTTTCCAGTTAGATAATCTTTTATGGAATTTTACCACAATAGGATCCCACATATTAATCCTGGCCGAGCTACCTCCGACAGGTATACCAAGATACTTAAATGACAATTTTTCAGGTTTACAACCAAAAGACAAAGCCATCCGGGACACCTCATTTTCCTGCACGCCTACACCAATTATGGATGATTTTTCCTAATTTATATTCAGTCCAAAAAGACCATGAAAGAACTTGAGTGCTTTAATTATGGTGGATAAATTAATATCATTCCAATCACTAAGAATCATCACATCATCTGCATACAAAAGGTGAGACACAGGAACCTTATTAATGTTAGCACAATGGAACTTACCATTCCGGACAAGGTTGTCAAAAGCAATGTGGAGTCCTTCCGTAGCAATGATAAACAAGAAAGGGGCCATAGGATCCCTTGGCGAAGACCACGCTGGATCGGAAACTTCTCAGTGGGGCTCCCATTAACAAGAACTGATGCTCTGGTAGAAGATAAACAATGAAATAATGTGTTACAATTATACATGCGTTCATAGATCGAGATTAAAAAACACAAACTTATATAATTGCTTAAAAATGTTCATATAACCATCTATATACATTTGATCATCACCAATCTCATGAAAATATTAGTTTACAAAAATACTTGCATACATATGATCAACCTGTATACATGTGATCATAACGTTATTCGTGCACATGTGATCATAAAATTATTCATGTCTCCAAAAATAACATAATGGATAATAATCCATGTTTCTACATAATTGTAAAATATAAAACTTCATCTAAACAATTCAAAAACAATCAAAAAACAATTATCATGTAAATAATAATTATGGATTAAGCTTGATTTTAAAAAGTTCTTGCATTTTTAAAGGTTCTCAAAATAACTTTTCAATATATAACGAGTCAATTTGCAATGTGTATCTAAAATTTTATTGGTTATTTGCTACATGTTAACACTCACATTCGACATCCCAATATTAAAAAGCATGAGAGTTTTAGAAGACTAACCTTGATAATATGATTTATTTCCGGTACATGTAATTCTAATTTCAATATCATATTTGAAACAGTAATAATTATTAATTAATATACGAACTTCATTAAGAAAAGGAAAAAATTAATAAATCTCGGTTACCCGTGGGGAAACTTACTTGACGGTTGGTAAGTAAACAGGGACCCGTCAGGTCCGAGTCCGGTTTGGGATGCAGGTTTGATATTATCTAAACCCGGCCCATACCTGGCTCGTTGTCATCCTTAATGATATTGTGGTTCTTAAGTTTATAGCGAAATAAGCTTCAAAGTCCATACGTTACATACACTATAAGAACATTTTTAAAGGTGGGCGAATAGGGAAGATGAAATGTGAAGGTAAAATGGATGATTGGACAAGAGGTGTGGGTGAAAGGAGTAGGTGACAAGAGAAAGGAGAATGTGTTCACTTATGGTGGTGAAGGTGTTCATCTCGTTGTCTTTTATTGCCTAATTTATTTTGATTGGATATTGTGGTGTATTCTGAAGTATATTAAATTTGAAGGTGAATGTTTAAATAAAAAAAAGAAGGTGATGGCGATGAGTGCATATATGGGTGAAGATGATGTGTAATATAAAAATGTAGGTGAAAGAGGTGAACGATTAAAATTGATCTAACAAAGTGAAAAAATACCTTGTTTATGCATTTCTATATCCTTAACCTTACATAATTAAATAACGTGGAGATACATTGTTGCTTAATCGTCTACGATTTAGCACCAAAGAACTATTAAATTGGGCATCTTTAATACAATAATAATACATTAATACTTATCGTCAATTATACGGAGTAGTATTATATTATACTGATGGCGTGGGGCATGTAAGATTGTAAGAATAAATTAATGAGGAGAAAGGAAAGAAAACACAGACTCTGATGGCATCAGCCATCAAGTGCAAATTTCATGCTTATGCTTGTTTTATGGTTACTTAAATCATTTTGTTAGCATATTTTTGTGTTGCTTTTCTGCCTTTAACGATCATTAGTCTCTGGCCACCACCCTCATTCTTATGTTTCCCATTAAGCCATTACATTACATTTTGCCTCTTCATTTTTGTTCTTGTTTCTATTTTTCATAAAGGCTAAAAACAACTTTTCCGCTATATGATCAAACATATCAAGGTGGAGAAAGTGTTTATTGTTGGTTTTGATGATGTAGGTTTTGTGTCCTCTAAAGTTATTTTGGGAGTTAAAAAATGATAAAAACGTATAAACTATCAAGTTTGAGTGCTTGACATTCTTAGTTTATTGATTATTAAACAAGGAGTGATTTTCGGATTTCCTAATCGGAAAATATTGAATAAGTTTAGTAATACCAATGTGACCAAATAATCAAGAGATACAAGTTTTGAGTTCCAGACTTATATATTAATAATTAGAAACAAATGGATACCTATGTTGGACGGAATGAAACAATGATAAAACTTCGATTATCTAGTATAGTAAACACGGTAATTGAACGACTCATTACATTCTATAGTCATGTTTGTATAAACACCTGTGTTTAGTTCGGTTCTGAAAACATTACGATTAACCTTATAGGGTACAAATGTGTGGGAATAGTTAAGTAGATAGTGTTAGAAAGGTAAATGCCAAATTTTACATTTTTACCGCTTAAATAATTGTAATTTAGACAGCGTCCAGGTAATGTATCTCATCATAGGGAAAAAGTATATTATAAAGAAAAATGCTAGATTTAAATAACAAATAAATATAAATAACAAATAAATAAAAATATATGTTTTACAAATACATACATGGACAAATATAGATCCTAGATTTATAAGTCGGTCCAAAAGATAAAAGTCGGCCCAAACGAGATGGGGATTCCAAATAATTTGGCCCGAAATATATACATACAGCTTCTAGATTAAAATTAAATCCTCAATAATATTCTTCCCCAAAATTAAACAAACCCTCGTCTGTTTTCATTACCGATCGGTTCGCAAAATCCATCCATCTGAACGTCACGACGTCGTTTTGTAAGTTCCAATTCTTCATCTCTCATACTCAATCCCTATATCTATATCTATCTCAATATATATTAGTTATATAATTAATTAGAAAATGGGGAAAAACGATTTTTTAACACCAAAAGCAATAGCAAACAGAATAAAAGCAAAAGGGTTACAAAAACTTAGATGGTATTGTCAAATGTGTCAAAAACAATGTAGAGATGAAAATGGATTCAAGTGTCATTGTATGAGTGAAAGTCACCAAAGACAAATGGAGGTTTTCGGGCAAAACCCGCATAGGATAGTCGAGGGATATTCCGAGGAGTTTGAGAGCATGTTTTTGGAACATATGAAAAGGAGTCATAGGTTTAGTCGAGTAGCCGCGACTGTTGTTTATAATGAGTATATAAATGATAGACATCATGTGCATATGAATTCGACGCAGTGGGCTACGTTGACTGAGTTTGTTAAGTATTTAGGGAAGACGGGGAAGTGTAAGGTTGAGGAGACGTCGAAAGGTTGGTTTATGACCTATATTGATAGGGATTCCGAGACCCTTTTTAAAGAAAAGTTGAAAAGTAAGCGGGTTAAAGCGGATGTTGCTGATGAAGAGAAACAAGAGAGGGAGATTAGGAGGCAGATTGAACGGGCCGGGCAATTGAATGGGGGTGTAGGGGATGCGGGTTTGGAGAGTGAGGAAGCGAGGTTGTTGGTGAGAGATGACAATGGGAGTGAGAAGAAGATTAAGTTGAGTATCGGTGAGAAAAAGAGTGTTGGGAAAGAGAAGGGTGAAGGGGGGTCGAGATTTGTGTTTGAGGAAGTCGAGGATGTGAAGAAGAAGGCGGTTGATAAGAAGGAGAAGACGGTTGGTGGGTCGGCGTTGGATGAGTTGATAAGGGAAGAAGAGAAGGCGAAAGAGAGGAGTAACCGGAAAGATTATTGGTTATTTGAAGGGATCGTTGTGAAGGTGATGAGTAAAGATTTGGCGGAGAAAGGGTATTATAAGCAAAAGGGTGTTGTACGAAAGGTGATTGATAAGTATGTCGGGGAGATTGAGATGGTTGAGAGTAAGCATAAGTTGAGGGTAGATCAAGAAGAGCTTGAGACGGTTATTCCGCAAATTGGTGGGGTTGTGAAGATTGTGAACGGTGCGTACCGTGGGTCGAATGCAAGGTTGGTTTCTGTAAATACAGAGAAATTCTGTGCCAAAGTCCAGATTGAGAAGGGTATCTATGATGGGAGAGTTATCCAAGCGATAGAATATGAAGATA
Source organism: Erigeron canadensis (assembly GCF_010389155.1). Lineage (NCBI taxonomy): Eukaryota > Viridiplantae > Streptophyta > Magnoliopsida > Asterales > Asteraceae > Erigeron > Erigeron canadensis. The sequence goes on along the minus strand of NC_057767.1, from coordinate 28,967,814 downwards.
TATGTAAACTTGCTCAGTGAAAGTTGTGTGATGAACTACTATTGTCTCTAGCAGGTAAAACCTCATAAAATCATTTGATATTTGCTTAATGAAGTTATATGTTTCTTGTAACAAAGATATTAGGGATTGTTTTTAATTTTTTAATTTTATTGTTGATTGTAGTTTAAAGTCTGCTATATCAAAATATTTACATGCATATGATTTTTTTTAGCATAATAATAGCCGCGGATTTGAATAATGAGGAATGCTAAGCATATGGTATTTTAGTAATTCAGTAATCCCTTATATTGAGTGTGCATTGCTTATTTGCTTATACGCACCAGCATTTACGAGATTGTGTTAATGTTTTTATACTAGCATACTGTTCAAGTCTTGATATTTTTTTATTTTACAAGTTATGTCGACTGATACTTACCATAATATTTTCACCTCATTCATCATAACTTATTCTAGACATGTAATGTTGTGACTATTAAGAAACTCGAGAAAACTACAGTATATCTGTGACAACTCAATCTTTACCTTAATAATTGTATACTCTTGTTGATGTTTAGATGAAATTGTGGCTTATAGGAGTTACATTTGCAGGTGATTTAGATGGAGATATGTAATTGACAATTGAAGATGACGAATTTCAATCAAACAAAGATTTTCAAGATGGAAAAACATTCAAACAAAGAGGGGATCCTATGCTGGTGCTATTCCCCTTTCCGGTAGGAATGTCAACAACAGTTATGTCATTTATAATTTCTCAATTGTTGCACATGTCACTTGCTACAAAATAGCAACCTCTTTCCTTTAAATGTGGGTAGTTGTAAACTGCATGTTAGTAAATAGGAGCATGAGACTGTTACATAAATCCTCCAGGTATCGTTTTACACAGACGAATGTAGCATTTAGTTTGGATTTCTATGGAATTGCTGCGTTTTATTCATCTGGGGAAATAAACCAAGTTTCTGTATTCCATGCCAGTTGTCAGATGTTAATTTTATGATTTTAACATTTTGGGGTAGTTGGATATTCTTCTAAAATTAGTGTTTATGATTGTTTTAGGGTTTATTGATTGTGTCACCAGTCATCACTCTTGGTACTCCTGAAATAATTGAAACTTGAAAGCCATATAAGACTAGAAGTTCAACATAGTTTGTTTGTTTAATAATGTATTTTTGTGCACCTGCAAATTGGAAATCAGTGCCATGGAATGAACAATCTGATTTATCTGCAGTACTTGTGTATTTAGAGAATAATTGGGTCTTTCCAGAAATTAAGATTGTCCAAGATTTTATTTTGCTTAGGGTGTAATATATGAGCTTTTCAGAAGAATCGTTAACTCGCGGCTGTCAATACCCTGAACCGGTTTACTCAGGGAATTGAGTTAACTTCCGTATGAATGATTCAATGATGACTGGTCTAGTGTGGGTAAATATGGAAGTTATGCTTGGGCTAGTACATGCTAGTTATTGAATTTAATTTTGTTTACCGTAATTTTAATTGTAGTTTGAATTGTTACTACTTATTCATATACAATCTTCCTTCAGTTGGTGTTGCGTGTGACTGGTGAGAAATAAAATCGCAAACTAACTTGACTGTATTGCATCAGTCTTTATTTAGTCAAATTGCTTGCAAAATAAGTGGAATTATTTTATGTGGCTTTTGAATAGATAGCTTAACTCAATGAACAACGAATTTTGAATTTTTTAGGATATAAACCCCTAAATTCGGAGTAGATTGAGGCTGGGTTTTTTAGAATATATTGCTGCATAAAGTTTGACAATAACAGAATAACTTAAGGTGAACTAATAAAGAGAGAATATTAGGATTGAAGAAAATAGTGTGATGGTGTATCAGGGGAGTAAGGAAACTCATAATAAATTCACTAGCTACCTCTATGGAGTTCTTAGTCGCCATAACTTTGATATATTTCTAGATACCTTCTCTCAAGGGGTCTTGGTATTGCTCCCCAGATGTTGGAAGATAAAGGAGTCTGATATCTGACTTGTTGTATTCCCACCAATTATGCCGGTTTCAAATGGTTACTTGACGTGCTTTCCCAGATGATGCTTAACTCACAAAAAATTGTCCTTCCTGTTGACCCTTTCACAAAACTTTTAAATGATTTTTTCAAGGTTTTTGAAGAAACCAAAGCAATGCTATAAGATGTCAAAGAGTCAGTTATATACTGTTATAGTTGAATCAACCCTTTAAGTATGAATCATATGTCAAAGCTTGGTACATATGCTTAATCACGTTGGCATGGTTCTGAGCTTATAAGACCATAGGCGACTGTAAATAATGGCACATTAGGCTGTATTTTGAACAAACTGAGGTATTAACATCATAAATGAATTGTGGCTTGTTTAGAACTATGTTGCACTGTCATATCCAGATATTGGCTGATCGATTTTTCCACCTATTCTTTCAAAGCAACACATTGTTTAACACATTGTTTTTGTGAAATATTTGAATAAATGCTCATTCATTTAGGCAAGGTTAGAGTTTCTTGTGACAATGGCGAGCAGTGGCCAGTGGGTTTATTCTGATTTTTTAATTCATATCCTCTTATCTAATTTATACACCGAAACTTTCAGGGTTTGTTGGATGAGTAGGTGATTGCATATTTGAATGCTTTCCGGTAAATGGAATTACGTAATTATGGATCAACGTTTATTTTGAATGCTTTTACAATCTTCTTGTACCATTCAGGGTTCTTATATATATGTTATATATATATATATATATACACACACATATACATATTAACTTGGATTTTGTGCTTACATGTTTGTATTTGTTAAATCGTAGCTGTATCTGGAAATGAAAAATGTAAAGCAACAATCAGAACCTGTAACAACAGGAACTAGTAGTAAGTGTAAGTTGCATTGTTGCAGGATAGAGATCCAAAAATGGTGGAAACTTCAGAACGTCTGGAACTGCAATGCCTAGAAATTGTGGCAAAACAGGTGGGTAGGTAATGGGTCAAAAATAGATTGGTACCGAATCAGGTAAAAAGTTATGAAGGATAAAATGTGTTTTAGTTGACTTAAAACTTACTTTTGTCTTGACACGGCAACCATTTTGACCCACCCATTTGTAGTTCTCTATCTATGTTCTTTATTGGTGGTAAGAAGCAAATGTCGGTTATCGGTTTATTATCGGCTGACCACTGATAAGCGATAAATAGGATATATCGGGGATATATCGGATACCTTAAAATGTAAAGGAATTTATCTAAAATTTATATATATACTAACAAATAAACAATTTGTAATACAATAAATCAATAATTAGAATATAAAATTATAGGAAAAAAAAATAATTCCACTTAAAGTTTTGAAATTTAAGTTTCTATAGACTATATTCAAAAGGGAAAAACGGTAGTAAAGAAAGTAATTACAATTTACAACTAGATATTAAAAGATTATTAAAGATTAACTCAAAAATTAAATAATTAATTAAAAATCAGATAGAAAAAATTGAATTAAAGAAAGTAATAAATAAAAACCCAATTTTTTAAATAAAAAAAAATTGGTCAATTTTTTTTCCGACCGATATTGACCGATAAGTGCCGAGTTTGACCGAAATTTGACCAAAACGATAAATTGCCTGATAAGTCATTTTTCTTATCGGTGAAGGCCGATAACCGATATATCGGCCGATAAATCCGATTTTACAACACTGATAAGAAGAAGAAGTTTAGCGTTAGTTCTCCTAACGAAAAATGAAGCAAAAGAGAAAGGGGAAGGAAGCTCGAGATTTTTATTATGAGATGGAAGTTGTCGATTCATGATACCTTGCTAGTTTGCCATTTATATTAATATATATTAATTCTGTCGTTAAAAAAAAAAAAATGGAAGTTGTCGATAAGGTGGCAAAAGACAAAAAGGGGAAGGTTGGTGGTGGGTCTGGGATGGATGACTTGATTTTAGAGGAAGAGAAAGCTAAAGAGAGGAGTAATCGGATACATACTGGTTATGTGAGGGAATTGTTGCGAAGGTGATGATTATACAAATGGCCGTCACATAATATTAGCAAAAGGGTGTGATGCTTAAGGTAATTGCAGGGAAAACTGAGATATGTATGTGAGAAAAGCATAGCCAAGGGTTGAATAAGAGCTTGAAACAGCTGTATGCACTTTGGCGAGGTTGCGAGGTGTCTAATTCAATTGCAGTTTTGTTTGAGTTTATCACATAACAACATCAGATTAACATATCTATAGTTAGACCAAAATCAACATCAGATTAACATATCTTAGTCAGACCAAAATCCCTTTTTATTTGTTTTCATCACACAACAACATCATATTGTACTTTTAACTTTGTGTACATAGAAAGCATGATATTTCTTTTGATCAAAACACATCTTTATAGCATGATAAATGCTACAAGTAAATATATAAGCAAACACTTTTGTCTACTCCATATCATGAAATCAAGGACATTTTTGCTTCATTCTCTTCATCGTTGAATGGATGATCTTCTTCAACGTCTACCATAATCTTTGAACTATTTTTTCTATCACCCAATAACGGATTTGATTCCTCTATCGGAGCAAGAACAACATCCTCCTTTGGAGCCATATTTTCTTTCACACTAAACTCACTTCCCAACTTTTCTACTATTAAGTTATCAACGGATCCACTACTAGAACCCAAATTCTGCGTTTTTTTCTTAATGAAGTTTCCTGCTTCCAATTTCGCATCTTGGACCTGATTTTCTTCAAGATTGCCATGTTCATTAAATTGTGTATTGGACCTTCTGTATTTTTCGGCTGAAGATTGTTGAAGAACACCGTTTTCGGATGAAACTCTATGGCTAAAGCTCCCGAAACCTTCAATCCCTCTACTTAATTTTCTTGCTCTTGTTCTTTCTTCTTTCAAAACATTCCCATCATTAAAAAACTTCAAGATTCTTTCTGATTTCATTCTTACATTAAGCCCCCAATTGAATCTACACCGTAAAGGCGTAAAACACAGTCAAAAGACCAAAATCTTATACTACAAAGTACAAACTATTGCTACCGATATTATAAAAAAGGTAAACCAACAATAAAGATTAATCTTTTACATCAAATTATCCAAAACCAAGAAGAAAAAAAGGTACCCTTTTTCATCAATATATTGAAAGCTAGTCATTTCTTGAAGAACATCTTTATGAGTCTGAAATTCTTGTGCAACACTTTCTGGGCCATGTGTTAACAAGTGTTCTAATACCAACACAGCTTTGTAACACATCCTCCAATTGTTTGCATCAAATCTCACTAATCTGTTATTTAAGTCCAAATAGTCACACTCAATAATACAATTTCAACAAAAACAGATAGATACAAAATACATACTATATACCTGTTGTGAAGAACATTAACAATCCTCCAATAATCATCAATTTCAAAAGCAGCTTTTGATATCAACTTTAAGGTTCTTGCATCTGGTGCCCATTGGTTGCCATTTGTTGACTCTTCAACCAATCTTAAATAACCCATATTAAAAAAAAAAAGTAAGTTAAACTTTTCTTAGGAAATATAAACCAAAATTTAAATATGGGATGCTTGGATTATCTTATTTTCTGAGCTGATCGGCTAATCGAAATTTCAAAAGACCAGTATACGCATTTCCCCCCGCCCGGCTTATGAGTTTATCACTTTGATCATACTTATATAAGGCTATAAGCCAACTAGCTATGCACTTATCGGTCTTTTGAAATTTCAATAAGCCGATAAGTCCAGAAAATAAACTAATCCAAATACGTAAAAAAGAAAAAAAAAAATTGAGATTACAATTGAGCAGGGGTGACATCAGTCAAGGCTAATCTAGCAGTCTTGATCTTTTCTTTAAAGAAAAAAGAGGCTTGTTTTTTAAATTCATGGAAAGATGATGATCCCAGATTTTCATTGTTGTTGGGTTTGCCTAAGATTGACATTTTTTCATGGGAGAAAAATATGAAGTCTTGAAAGAATAACGAAAGTGGTATAGTTGGAGTTGGTCAAATGTTTGGAAATACATGATATTCAAATGTAAATGGCGTCACACTTCAATTAATTAATCCATTTTGAGTCCAAAAATGTGACACATGCTAACTTTGACTTATTGTGAATGGAAATATGTGGCTCTATATGATTCTGTTGGAAATAACGTATTTTATAGTTTGTGTTATAAATATTACAGTATTATTACTATTATAATGAAAATGTTATATTTCTTAACATTCATTACTGCAAAAAGGTTAATGAATTAGCTATAATCCTTCAATTTTTGCTAGTTTGATCAAGTTACTTTTACAGAAAGTTTTGAGTTTGTATACAAAGCCTAATTGTTAGTTAGTCACTAACCTTTTGTGTTTTGGTGAATGTGTTAGTTAAAGATGTATTTGGACTTGAAAAATCAAATTAACAATTTGTTTTTGACATAACAAGTTAAGAAATTTCAAAGTACTTTGGTGATAGGACATGTTGCACGAATAAGAGGTTAACCGAGTATGTGATAATTTCATAAAACCTCATATATTTAAGTAAACGATGACGAGAATCATTAGTTTGGATTGTGCGAGCTGCGAGACATATATACCTTGATTATTTTTCTATTTTATTTTATTACGAGTACTTTTTTCCCCCTTAAAAACGGTGTGTTAGTTTAATAGTGATTCGAACCCTAACAGTGACATCCAAGTGGGCAGTATGCTAGCGGTTAGAACCCGAAGACACCCTTGGAGACCAAGGGTGCGATAACACGACCTGAACGCGTCCGAAGAGAAAAAATGTCCGAGACCATAGGGAATTGACATTCGATCCCAAGTCTTCCAGCCAACATCCCCTCCCTTAGAACCCCCAAAGAGGGCCCCATGTGGCTACTTGATCTAAGACCAAGTGGTTTTGATTATTAGTTATTACTAGCACGAAACCTGCGTGATGTGGCGGTGGACATGGCGGCGACAGTGTGGTGGTAGGGTGAGAGGTGGCGTCGAGTGGTGTAGGTTATTAATGTAAAATTAATTGTCATAAAGAGTTAATGAATATATTTTAACAAATAAATAATATAATGTAATTTAATCATTAAAGATATTTTAGACAACTTTTTCATGTAACTTTAAACAAATAGACTATTTTTTTTTATATAAATTGGTATGGATGTGTTGCATTAAAAATAAGCAACTTGTTACATAACAATGCCAACAACGAAAATAAGGTTTTCATGAACAAGTAAAACCATCTACAACACAATGAAAACAAACCTCATAAAAATACTTATAGTTCTATTACTATTATCAATTAGTTAATTTATTAAGGGTAAATCAAATATGCAAAATGGAATGGCTGCAGCAAAGAAGAATTTTTTTTGGAAAATACTACAATTTAACCCATTCATTATATAAGTATAAATCATCATTCCCTGACTTTTATATAACCACAAGAAATTTTGATGCAGCCAACAACAAATATACTATCCCCATTTATTGATTATTAAAATTAAAATATCTTGAGGCTTTTTTTTTTTTAAACAGTCAAAAGGGATATTTTATTAATAAAGGAAATACTAGCGAGAAGCTAGGAGTACATAGCATAATATAAAGCGAGAAATTACAAACTTGACGGTTTTGTTCAATACGCTATCCCAGGATATTTACTTTGAAAGGTGTCAAACGGTTCCATGGAAAAGGCCAGGTTCTCGGTCCAAAAGTTGCATTTTGATGACAGCATCGCATAGACTTGGTGGTAAAGGATCCAGAGGGGTCAAGTTTCCATGTCCAGGTGTCACTAGAGTTTGTCAGATGCGTGCGTGAAATCAAAGATAAAAGGGCTTCGAGTTGCTGCAGTTCGGTGGAAGAAGTGGGAGGCTTGGACCAGTTCCATTGCCACTGGGAGAATAATCCATTACCGGTACAACGATCTTTGATGAGGCAGGTCTTTTCTCGTTCAAGTTGAAATAGTTCAGGAAATAAAACAGAAAGAGGGGAATTGCTGATCCATGTTTCTGACCAAAATCGAATAGTACCTCCATTGCCAACGACCTGTAATTTGAGACTCCAAGCAAACATTAAATTGGACAAGGTGGGAGTCAAGTTTGGCGATAGTTCTCCAAGCTCCCACCAAATCCGGTTTAAAAGGGACAGGGGATTGGCTACGATTAGAAAAGTGTATGGAAGAGATGACGCGTCCCCAAAGACAATGGGGATCCTTACGGAGGCGCCACCACCATTTGGAAAGCAATGATAGATTTTTAACATGTAAAGAACCCAACCCTAACCCGCCCGAATCAACAGGAGCGATGATTTTTTCCTATGCAATCCACGATATTTTCTTCTTAGAGATCGATCCCCCCCCCCTCCAAAAAAAAAGATCTACGAATTGATTCAAGTTTTGATATGACACTTACCGGGGCCTTATACAGAGAAAAGTAGTAGGCTGGGAGACTATCAAGCACGAATTTAATCAAGGTGATTCGACCACCCAGAGAGAGAGAGAGTAGAAGATTTCCATTGGGATAATCTGGTTTCAAAGGTGTGTATTACCGGGTCCCAATTTTTTACCAAATTCATGTTGGATCCCACCACAAGGTTAAGATAGGTCATGGGAAACTCACCCGTCATGCAATTGAGAAAGGGTTCGAAAGTCGAAACTCTTTCCCATTGTTTTTATTTTAATAGATTTTGTTTATGTTTAGGTTTACTTTAAAATAACGTCAACTCGATCGACTTGGTTTAAGTGGTATGGGATATTTTTAGTTTACAATGTTCATATCATATTGTAATAATATACTTTCCAGTTTCATTTTTCATCATATTTGTTATCTACAAAACTGGTTACTGATGGATTATATGTATGTGTAAGTTAGAACATTAAGTATGTTATTATCTATATTTTGGATCGATGCGTTATTGGCCCGTTAGGCCGTATTTTGAGTTACTGAGAAATTAAGTTGGTTATTATGCTTCTTTTGGGTCAAGAAAGAAGTCTACGTGTTTTTCAGTTAATGGTCATAAGCCAATAAGCCTAGTCATTGAGAGTGAAAGTCAAGTCATATGGTTTTTTGAATGGTGAAGCATGGGGTTAATAAGTTATAAGTCTTCGGCCTGTTTGACCGTATCTCGATCAAACATTCCATTTATGTGCTATAGTGAACGAGAGCAAGTATCCGTGCGTTACGGCAGCGAGATGGTGGGGGTGATAGGTTATATAGTGTGATACCAAATGACTTAGCCGTACGGGCTCTGCCCTCGGATTTAAAAAATTCGTCGAAAGTATATCGAATGACATCTCTAATGAAAGAGCATGAAATTTTAAGAACACCCATATAATTTTTAGAATTTATCGATGTATGGTTTTTGAGATAAAAGATTTTGAATGAATTGGAGGAATAAATTATTTATGGATGAGAGAAAAAAAATGATTGGTTGAGATTTGAGGAGAGAGAAAGTGTGTTAAGTAAATATAGAATTGATATATGGACATTTTAGAAAAGTAAATATTGAAACTTAAAATGTAGACAGAGAGATCTGCTTTATAATATAGTATAGATATGATTTTTTCGTCTACTGATTTTTAGTTATGGTCATTTTTTTTAGTTATGGTCATATGGAACAAAAGTACAAAAGATGGAAAACTCTAAGTAATGTGCAGGCCCAAACATAATGTTATGGCAGTTGGGCTGTAAATTTATGGTGAAAAGCTTTTCGAAAACAGGAGAAGATCTGAGCTGGGCACTAATTTTACGTTGGTCATGTATGGTCGCTGTAGGCCGTGAATCCGTGATACGTGACAAAGATGTTTATATTTTAGTTTTTTTGTTTATATTTCAGGCCCGATGATTAGATTTTTATTTATTTTTTACAACTTTTGTTTATTTCTCATTTTTGGTTCAGTTTTGCTATATCTATTCTCCATATGTACACATAGAGTAGTGCAAATTTTGACCATCTTTCATTCCTCATCTATCTATACACCTTATTAAAAAGAATGAACCCTGTTAAAAGTTACAGGAGAAAAAATGTCAGAATTGCCCTCCATTAAAACAATAACTCATAAATATGATAAAACCCCACTCTAAATGAAACAAAAACACCATTAGTCCATCAACTTTTAAAATAACTATACTAACCATTATATTAATTAGATTTACATAATAGCTCACACTACTCATCGTCACCACCGTCAGTCGCAACCGCCGCCCGTCACCATCGCATTGTGGCCACCGCCGCCACATTTGCGCGGGTACCATGCTAGTATTGATAAAACATTGTCAGATGTTAATGCTATGATTTAAAACATTAAGAAGCAGTTGATTATTCTTCTGAAATTAGTGTTTATAATTGTTTTAGAGTTTATTGATTGTGTCATCACTCTTTGTAGTCCGGACATAACGCCATACTTCATTTACAACCCAACCCAACGGTATTATTCATTAAAAAACTAATTTTTCTTCCAATCCAACTAAACTTAAATTTTATACTTCCATCAATAAATCAACCTAATACTAATATAATAATAATAATATAAATATATAATAAGCAAGTTATATTACGTTTGTTGATTTTGATTCTTTATATAACTTTTATAATAAAAAAATATTTTATAAAATATATCCCATCTTTTATATTTATAATATAATATAATTTACGTTTGTTGATTTTGATTCTTTCCGCCGCAGCCATCAATTTTATTTTGTCACAAGGGTTTTTCTTTATTTGTTCTTACTATTTTGTTTCTTATCTTTTGTTTAATTTACCGTCGACCATCAATTATTTTGTAAATGCAGTATACACTTGCTGATGATAGTTTGGGCACTGGATGTATATTTGGTGAAGTATTGACCGGTAAATTGCTTTTTTCCTAGCCAAAAAGGGCTGGTAGTATATTGGTCACCATCACGAAATATCATTCTCTATAGTATGTTTCCTTGCATCATCTATCCGTTAAGAAATCAAATTTGTATTTTTGTATGAAATGTGGTTATCGGTTATTATTTGCGGGGAGTTTTAAACATATCAGGTATTAGAGTCACTTTCATATGACCTGCCTATAGGTTTAAACATTACTATTTAAGATTTGCAAATGTTTGGTTTTAGTTCGATTTTTGCCGTCTTTACTAAATTTTCGGCTAATTGATATTGTCTCACCAGATTAATAAAATTTGTATGAATCATGTTACCATCCTGACATTTCAAGTACTACAAATATTATATGCTCTCTTTTTTTTTTTGTAAAGGTGGTGAGAAGACTGTTCATGTTCTAAACTCTGCCATGTTATGTGTAGCCTACAATCTCCGATATTAGGATTCCTGAGTAGAGCACTGTTGGAGATGTAAAGATAAAAGGGTATATACTTTGGATAGTTACACAAATGGAACATATGTTGAAATCATGTTATCACTCATGATCATATAAATTGCATGTTTAAACAACTGTATCTATCTCATCCAAATGCTAGACTTAGACTGTTTGGCTCAATTTAATGTCTTAGTTTTGTTTAGCTTAACCTCATAGATCTTTCTACTGACAGAGAAGCTCGAGAATGTTAATGATCAATATTGGGCATTACGTGCCGAGTCAAGAAATTGAAGTTGCTATTTACAAACTAACATAATCTTTAAAGAAGTCCACGGGCGATCAAGATGAAACTGAGGAGATCCTCGACATTTCTAATACTGAAAAGTATACACTTCTTGATATTCCTGACAACATGCTTACACCGGACCAGAAAGTGAGATAGAAGCGTTAGGCGTTAGGTGTAATATGGAAGATGAATAGTGGCGCGTGTAAGTTGTTTGTTTTTTTTTTTACTTTCATTGAAGGTGGCATGTTGGGCGGTTCATGTGGGTTGAGTAACGGGTCAAAATTCAATAATTTTGACCTGTAGACACTTTATTGCTCATGTTTTTTTTTTTTTTTAATAATCAAGTAGTGCATTACTTATGACTACAAAAGCGCTTTTAACAAATATGCGTGCACTTATTTATCTCTACTCTTTTATAAAGAAAATACCACCCGTTGAAAAGAAGAGTTGCGAGATTACTTTTTTATCCTTGCTTACCCATTATCTATCTATACTACTATGCATTTAAGAGGGATATTTTAGTTATTTTGCTCCTGTACAAGTAAAATTAGAATAGGTACAATCGCGTGGTCTCAAATTAAGATTCGGTTCTCGATCATCTCCCACTTTTGAACTTCAAAAACGGATGGAGACTCCCTTTGCAAAAATAGTCTATTTGAAGTCATAAATAAAACTTTAGTGTAACTTATTGTTGGGAGTTTGAATTTCGTCTAGGCTCATAGTTCACCAAGTGATGATCTCGAACTTAGTCCAGAGAAAAAGAAGTATATCTTGAATAACAAGAATACAATTTTAAACATGATTTGATGAAATTGTTTTTTTATTTCAGCAGGATACAACTTGCGTGAATGCTGAAAACCTGAATTGAGGTTGGGTTACAAGTCATGGAGCAACAAGTGCACTTGCTAGATGGTAAGGTTTTCAAAATCTTGGAGATTGTTCTTTTTTTCTTACTATATTAGATTTCTCGAGTTATACTAAATTATAATCTATCCATTGTTTGGTTCTTTATATTCTATATTGCAACACAGGTATCATAATTAGTAATGGTCTTATGTTATGAATTGGTGTTGTCAATCGTAGTCGAGAGGTAACTCACCAAGTGCCTCTTTTGTTTCGTAAAACAATGTGATTTAGTGTCGAAATAGTTAAAGGCCTGAATAATTTAGAGCTTAATTATGAGATGCAGATTGCTCTTGGTAATATCTTGAAGTTCCGAAAGAAAAACTGGGTGCTTGATTTTATTGGCGGGTTCATTTACTTCATATTGGCCTTTTCAATGTTCCCGCAGGTATATATTATGCTAATATTCTCATTAACCTGTACTTGAAGATCGAGAATACTTTTTTTTTTATAGTTTTTTCATAGTGCAATCTTGGCCATATCTTAAAGAAAAACGATACATTTACGGGCCATGTTAGGATTTTTTTAGGAATGTATAGAATGCTTTTATGTACATGCTTGGGCAATCATATGTATCATTTGTGGGTGCCATGTTACTGTTAGTGGCTGCAATATCATTTGTTCCTTCCATAATGTCAGAAAAAAGTAACGTAGTAATAGGAGTTCTGCGTGTTTCAGCACACCTTATAGCTACTTTAATTCTCATCCTACTTATGGAATTAGTTGTTGAATTATGCGTTCAACATAGCCTTTTGGGCTTTGGCTACTTCGGGTTATCACACATTATATGAATGGTACAGATTGTGGAAAGTGAGCACTTTTCTAAACCTATGTCTCAGGAATCTCATGTCCGCTTTTGATGTTCTAGAGGTTCGATTTTTATAATTTTGGTACCATTTTCTCTTTTCACTTATATAAAATTGATTTCTTGTGCAATAACCAGGTTATTGTTGTGACACGGAGCAATATATGCAAGAATGAGATGATTTTAATCTCACTAAAGGGTGCAGCCATATATGATACTTGGGCTTAACATTGATAAGGTGGGTATATAACATTGATAATTTTTTTCTTTGCAAGTATTACATATAACACTATAAGTAGTACGCATACTTTACTCTTCAATGGTATTTAAAAATGTTAGCCCGTTAAGAATGACCGATTTGACCCATTTCCCTACTAGACAATCCTTTTTGTCACATCTAAACATTAGATTTGTATATTTGACATCCATCTCTTGCATGGCTGATAAACATTCTAATATGCAGGTTCCAAAGGAAAGGGCTAGATCCCCAGCGGGAAAAGGTGAAATAGCCTCAGTCGGCAAGCCACCATAGAAAATTTCTGAGCAATTAGACGGTAAATGCTTTTCATCAGAATCCTCTAAATACAGTTAAGATCATTGATCATTTTGTCATTCAACCAGGGGACAAATTGCGAGTAGCGCAGTAGACGGGTCAACGTCTCATTGACTATATAGCTTAAAATAGTTCGAAAATTATTTTGATTTAGAGACTTAGTTTGAAAAATTATTTTAAGTTAGAGACTCAGAAATGGACGACATGTATTTAGAGAAAGAAAAAAGTGTATATTTTTTTACAAGACAATGTAGGCTACTTATTTCAGAGAAGTTGGTTTAATATGAATATTTTGTATCCTAATCAAAGAGTAAATTGCAAATTTTGTTGACATGGGTATGCTCAATGTATAGATATAGTACAAACAAAAGTTACAACGGATAAAACTTGAAATCACTATTAGTTTTAGCAATTTCAATTCTGGCATGAAGATTGATACGTTATCGAGCGTAGGATCTTAATTGATTGATTGTCCAGTTATATTGTTCTGGTAATCGTGATATGAGAAGCCCTATCAATGGTATCCGTTGCAACGCGTGAGTACCATGTTAGTATATTAAAAGAGAAACCTAAATTAGAAAAATGGAAAATCTGGACCTTATATTGAATTTCATCTTTTATTTTCAACCCTAGGATTAAAATGCTTACATCATCTTTGACTGGACTTTTAGTCAAAGATGATTTTAGTCCTCCAACTTCTATTATTTTTTTTAAAGACCCATACATTTTGACCTTTTGCAAGTTTCCACTATTTTTTTTGTAATATAAATTAAAAGCAATATAGATTGTAAGCAACATGAGAAACACTCTTTTAAGTGAGATCAAACGAATTATCACAAAAAATTATGCCTAATAATTTAATAACAAAGCAATATGAGAAACGCTCTTTTAAACGATTTTTTTTAACTCCGATCTATGTTTTAATGAGTGTTTTTATTTACAAGTTTACAGATTCTTGATTTTTAATATAATGATTATGATCGATCCTCCATATTCTAATTATATTTTTCTTTACAAGATGATTAAAATATAAGATAAATAAGGTAATCAACTAAAATATTTTTTCTCATTACGGTTCATTTTTTCTTCTCTTAGTTTTTTATACCTTTTAATTTTTATTTTTATTTTTGCCAGCTTTTTATATATACAAGTTTAACTATTTTTATATGGTTCTCCCGCGTATTACGTGGGTTATACGCTAGTTATCTGCAATCAAGTATTTTAAATGATTTATGATATAATTTAAATATTTCCCAATATTATTCATACTAAAATATCTTTATAAATAACTTTATTTATATATATAATTGCTTTTTTCTTTTCTCAAAATGTTAAATTTGCATCTAAGATATAAAAAATAAAAGTCACATTAGGAATCAACATGAATCGGATAATGTTAAATACCACACATTTTTTTTAGAACAGCAAGGGTCGGGCAACGGGTATCTGGACTAGTTACCGTGGACCTAAAACTTGTTTCCCTCCCCCTGTCCGCCCCACCCGGTAAATGCTCCACGAAGGCCAAGGAAACCTAAAGCTTGTAAATCTCACGCCCCAGAGTATCGAACCTCAGACCTTACGGACAAATGTCCGGGAATGTTATTTTTAAAATTTTTATCAAGTTTTTTAAATTTTGTAAGTTTTATGAATCCAGACAGAATTATTTAGATTATTTACATTTGTAGTGTAATAATAACAAGAAAAATTTCCTCGCGTGTTGCTGGGAGAGTTTTTTTCTAAACCAGTAAAGTGACCGCATATAAAAATATCCTTGAATCCTAAACGTAATATTATCGTGTATATATACGTTTCTTTCAAAATATTCCAAAAAATTAGAGCAATTAAAAAAGATTTACTTGTACAGATCTAATTTTGTTAATAACTTAAACATTTCCTTTGAATTTTTATATTATAATTTGATTAAATTTAATTGTTGTAGTCGAGTGTTTTTAAAAATGATTATGACATTTGCCAAAATTAATGGATAAAATTTGGAGAGAAAATTACTAAATTATAATTATCATGTATGTGTGATATTGTATGGGTTATTTAAAAAGATATATCATTTTCTCACATTTAAACATATAACATTATACAGTAAAAGATAATATAATATAATAGTTAAAAATGTCATATACCTACCCCATTGTATTGTAAGGCGTAATGTGTAAAATTGTAATGATACGTGTCATTTTCATTATACATCACCTCTAAGGCTTCTAGCTAATATAGTACTCCTTAAAGCATCTACAATGGAAAAAACCTTTCAAAAGCTTTTTATTTTGCTACCTCAACTATCTATTAATTTTAACCTATAAAAAAGTTATATACTCCAATGGAAATGTTTTTATAAAGTTTTTTTTCTCTCTTAAACCAAAAAAGGTTTTTTCTTAAAGGGTTGAGCATCCTCAACCGTTACCTCAAAAAATTCATTCTCTCAAATGGTTATAAGCTTTTAGAAAACTTTTTTTATTCAAAGAAAACTTTTGTTCAACTTCCATTGAACATGCCCTTACACTTTTCTTTTTTCACTCAGAGACAAAATAAAAATAATAAAAAAAAACAATGCAAATGAAATTTTGACCATGCTATTTCAATTCATTCCAATTTCCAAGAATAGATCTTTCAATTAATTACAGTTGCTCTCATAAATTAAGTTTGATGTTTAATATGTGTGTGGAAGTGTTAGGTCAGTGACTTGAAAGTGTGATGACATTACGGACATGGGGATTGGTTTGTCGGTTCCGATATCATTATTGCAACGGCGGATCATACAAAGCAAACGGCTGCAAACGAAGTAAAAGAGACCGATGGTTACTTGTGGTGGTTGTTCGCGGCGGTGAAAGTAGACCAACAGTTGTTTCTTTGGATTGTTACCGGCGGCACTACAAGAAAAATGCCATTTAGCAACATACATAACGACTTGGTTTGCGACATATTTTAAGCTAGCGACTTACATAGCGATATTAAGTGTGAAGTTTCTATAAAAAAGTCGCAGATTTTTGTGACATTAATTTACAAGACGCTAAAATAGCGACAATAATAGCGTTGTCCTAGTTAGAGGTGTTCAAAAAAACCGGGTTGGAACCCGAACCCGAAAACGAACCCGAAACTGGTCAACAATCAGGTTTGACCCAAACCGGTTCGGGTTTGACCCAACCTGGCGGTTACAAACCGGTTTGGGTTTTCGGGTTTTATTTTCGGTTAGAAACCGGGTTGAGTTCGGGTCGGGTTCGGTTTTTGGTCAAAAAAACCGAGTCAAACCCGGTCAAAGTTTGACCCCAAACCGGTTTCAAACCGGGTCGGGTTGGGTCAAACCCGGTTTTGGTTCCGTTGACTGAAAAACCGGTTCGGGTTCGGTTTCGGTTTCGGGTTGGGTAGAAACCGGTTTTTGTTCACCTCTAGTCCTAGTTGTGACACTAACTTTTTTATAGCGACATGGCTACTATGAAGGTAACCTTGTCACTATCTCAAATTAGTCGCTATTCATGTCACTGTGCAATGCTAATTATAACCTACGATTGCATGTTCCATGTTATTTTTTCTCGTTATATATGGCGAACATTTGCTTATATTAAAACAAAATTTTTTTGAGCTAAATAACGGAAAATTATACAAATGAAGAACTTGATATTCAAATACAAACTATTATACATTACATAATCTAATTCTTCGATTTAACATCCAAAGGAACTTCTAAATAAACTAAACATTAAAAAGTTTCTAAATTTAAACCAAAGATCTATTTCTTTGGTTGAAGTGCATCTCATCACAAAAGATTATAGCATTTTATATTACTGGAGTGATGGCATATCTGCTTCTTGAGCATGAACTTTTCGGCTTCCATTAGGAAGTGCTACATGTTTTAACTAAAAAAATAAGAAAAGAATTGTTCGTTGATAATAGTTGGAAACACCCATATTTATACCTTAATACTCAACTGGATAACCTTTTGTATCATACTTACCGAGCCTCATGTTATAGCAGATTATTTAAGAAAGAAGAGCTCTGATGGTAGCCTGCAAAATATACAAAACATGTATGTTCATATGGTTCGAATCTACATGTACTGACGGGAATTATTGCTTCCTTTTGCAGAAGCTATTATAGATGCACTTGCTGTTATGTCCAAAAATGCATGGCAAAATAAACAAGGGCGGAGAACCGATGAAGAGGCAAACCTATTTGACCCATTACCCAAACTGCCATTTTTTCAGCTCTAAACAAGTGCAGACAAACCTATTTTGACCCATTAGCCATTACAAACTTATTTTCACCTCTAAATAATCGAATGTTATATACAATAATTGTTTCGGATTCCAAATATAAACATCCAGTATCAACAGCCTAATTTTAAAAGAAAATATGATTAAAACAACCAAAATATCTTTATATTTAGTACATAACTAGATATGACCAGTTTTAGATATTAACACCTTTTTTATATCCTAATGTTGCTATCAAACTTCCAAATCTCCCACAAACAAAACCAAACATCATAAATAAAGAAGGATACCAATCAACTAGTCGGCTGACCATCTATAACACCTATCTTCTCATGAGCAGGCTGTACCAACCAACAAACTTGATCACATGGGTAGGAATCTTTAATTCTAATAAGAAAGCCAATAAACCCCATGTTCTTTTTGAATTACAAATCCAAGTGAAACTATATGTCTATATACGTGAAGTATTCGTAAAAATACGAAGTCTCACCTGTACACATCTCCTAAGAGCAAAATCGAGAGCCCATCCATGAACTACGTCATTCTGCACACGGGAAAGCAGCCCTATATAAACAGAAAATATAATAAAAGCGGTGCCAAAAACTTCAAAAAAATGCTTAAAAGTTGCAAGTATATTGTAGGTGCTGTATTAAAACAGATTCACAAAAACTATATGATTACAAAATAATCTACTTCTCAAATAATGAAACGAGATTCTGAGAGGTTTCTATGCATTCAAGTAAACTTCACATGACTTTCAACCCATTGCTTCATTTGACCTGTCTCCTTAAGGTGAAACAATTTAATTGGCAGATATAAATAAGCCCAAATGGACCCATTTATAAGTAAATGATTTGAAATTGCAACCTCCCTAGTATCAAAGCACCACATTTCAGAAAGTAAGATATAGCTATTTAATCAAGACCATTTGAAATTGCATAATCAAAAGAACTTACAGCCGCCTTGAGTGACTTGATTATCAAGCTGGTAGCCGAGGTTTCCAGCGATGTTTAGAATGTCAAGTTTACTGCAAGTTAAATAAAGCCAGTTAACTTCATTTTAAGGAATATAATCCCATGTATTCTGAACGAAAGTCACAATTCCAAAATTACAAGTTTTATAACCATTGATATGAATGTAATTGGCATCATTTGAAAGAGTCAGTCTTTTAAATGGCTGAATAAAACTGAAAGGAGGAAGTACTTGACAATTACATTTGGATAACTGAAGTGTCGGAACACGAAACTCCGGTCCAATGAGTCGTTTTTGCACCAATTAATACACCTACGTACTGAAAGCAACAATTTGAATAACAAATAAATTACATCTACAGGGCACATTTGACTCAGTGATCTCTACATAACATTCTGTCCAAATCCTATTATAAACTCTTCAATAAATACTTAGTATGTCAAATACAGATCACCCAAAGAGTAGTTAAGAAAATGAAAATGGGTAGATCTCATAATGAGAAATGTGATGTAACAGGCTAATATTTGACAATCCTGGCTTGTTTTTTATGCTCTCATACTCTATCACACTCTGTAAAATGTTAAATTAACAATATAATTAATCCAAATCTTAAGATAGATAGCAATCTAGCATTGCTTTCTAACACCTAACAAGCTACTATTTAGGAGTGTAGGCAGCATGACACCTGCAAAATTTTACATAGAGCTGGAAATCACTAGTAACCGATATCCAGAATTCCAATTACCTGCCAGGTATTAACGCCCCGGGCGATAACTGGTCCATCCAGGCACTAATAAGAAGAAAACAGAAGTGACTTCATTGTCCGAATATATTTACCAGCAAGTAATCTCAGTGAGCCCATCATTACAACGAATGTTGAGAGCTTTACATGCCTCATAAAACCGGAACAAAGTCAAGGCCTGGAGTGGAAACCAATGCTACGCAGAAACCTGTCAAACAAAAACAAATAAGGCAAAGTAATAACTAAGTGACTGCAAATCCATGTATATACTATAGTTTTTGATATAACTTATCAAAACTCATTTACATACTTGAAACTCTGCTCATGGCAGTTTTTGATAAGAGTACTTACATGACGGATGATCGGTCTAAAATCACAGGGGAGATCGTCGTTGCGGTATAATCCTTTCGGCGATGGCTTTACAGTCTGGCGGTACGGTTGCTGCGGTGGTGAAAGTAAGGTGGCGGCTGTACGGTCGCCTAACTGCAGCGGAGCTGCGTCGGATATCACAGATTCAGCGATGGAGCTTCGATGGATAGATTTGAGATTTTAAAGAAAGTGAAAAAATACGCTAAGCTCTGGCGGATGCTATAGACAGATTGAGAAGATATTTCATTGATGATATTTTTAAGTATAAGTTCTTTCAAGAGTTTTTTATTATTTTTTTTTAAAAAAAAATATTCTTTTTTGCTAACCTTAATCTACTTTTTACTTAAATAAAAAGCTCATAATCATATTTGCAGGATATGGAAAGAATAACAGGTTTGTTTACTCGCTTTGAGCTGGTTCCACATGCAGTGGTTCAGGTAACCCCTTTAACTTTGTGCTCTTATATTCTTTTGTAAATAGTTGATACAAGTTCTAATTAAATTTGATGTTGTTTTTATTTTTATTAAATTCTTTGTAAATTATTAACACCAGTTTTTTCCCCTTACTCTTGATGTAACCGGGAGAACGAGACAAACTCGCGCTATTAGATGATGCCGCAAAGGTTCGTGCATATTGGCCCTGAAGCAGATGGAGACGCGTTCTGATAGCTTCCAAGACACCATGGACCACTATGATGAGCTTCACCTTAGGCCAATGGTCGGCACCGATATTTTGTATGTTATAAGTCTGTGTCGATACTGCTTCAACGACCATGAGGGTTGTGTAGAGCTGTTGGATCAGATAGACATGGTGTGTTTTTGTGTCTTTTTTTTATATTAGTTTTTGAATGATTTTGTTAAAATTGTGATGTTTGAGTCCTTTTTTTATAACGTTTCCCTCTAAGGCTACCCCCTTGGTTTGAGAAAGTTTAAGTGTTTAGTTAGTTCGACAATGATAACACCAACATCACACAAGATCGCTTCCACCGGTGGGATAGGATTCCTCCTATTGGGGGTTTGTATGCGGCTTACGCCAACCACATACAAAACCCCTAATAGGAGGACTCCTAAATCGGAATCAAAATCTAAGATTATATCCACAAAAAAAAACATATAAATATAGATAATTGCATTATCTATATATTAGAACTACTAAATCGGAATCAAAATCTAAGATTATATCCAAAAAAAAAACATACAAAACCTTCCAAAAACCAAATAAGATCTGATAGTATTATTTAATAGAAAAGTGAATAATTTGTTAAAAGAATTATCGTAAAAAAAGTTCTCTTTTAAGAATTATAAAAACCTAATAAATCTGATAAAAATTATGGACTAAAACTACTAATTCGGATTCAAAATTCTAAAATTATATTTGAAAAAAACATACAAAACATTCTGGAAAACAGATAAAATATATATCTAAAAAAAAGTTAACTAAAAAAAATATTATCTACAAAATTAATTCCTTTTAAAAGTTATGAAAACTTAATAAATCTGATAAATCCGATAAAAAACATACAAAACCTTCTGAAACCTAAATAAGATCTAATAGTATAAATTAATAGAAATGTAAAGTATTTGTTAAAATAATCATCTTAAAAAAGTTCTCTTTTAATTATGAAAAACAAATAATTCTAACAAAAAAATGGACTAAAACTACTAATTCGGACCAGAAGTAAATGTCGATTGAGAAAATGTAAGAGACAACCCACACCACCAGAGATATGTTTTCCGATCACCACCGTCGCGTATAGATTTCTCGCTCACCCACCCTCATAAACATTTGAATTGAGTAACGACAGAAGGACAAAAGCAATAGGAAAACATGATTTTGATCTATTCGTTCAATGAAATGATGAGTTTTTTTTATCCGTTTGTGTAAACTAAATTTATGAGGCTTTGAACTTTTAATCGTGAGTTTGGGTGGGTTGGTAGGTAGGGATATTCAGTTCTCAAGATGAGGAAGATGTATATGGGGTGTGTATGTTAAAGGAGATAAACATATACATTTTAATTAATTTGTCTATAAAAAAAAGCTTTTGATTTTAGTGTGTATGTTATCATAGAACTTTTTTTTATATATATACAGGGACGGAGCCAGAATTTTTTGTGTGAGGGGGCAAATTTAAAAGTCTCTTATTATATTATTAGAATCTTTGAGGGGAAAAAAGTTTTTAAACAAAAATTAACTCTAACCGGAGAATTAAAAAAAATGGACCCTTAAAATAATTTCGTCCTGGTGCCAGTTATGAGAACATCTATCTTTAACTTGAACATTGGTCTTTACAATTTTAGAGCATGTGATAAATTTTGATACAATTAGTCACACAAATAAAACACTTCAACTTCTCTTTTTCAACTTCGTTAAAAAATCAAAATAACTGAAGATTTTTACTTTACCAATAAAAGATTTTATCTCAAAACTAATGCTTCCAACATAAGTAACATACTTCCAAAGAAGAGGCTTATGACAACGATGATGATATTTGTATGTATAATGTATTTTTTATTATTATTATTTTGGAACAAAACTACAAATATACCTCGAAAAAATTACATTGTACCAAAATTGGAATGGGGGCAGTTGCCCACACTGCCCCCATTGTAGAGTCGTCCCTGTATATATATATTTTACTATTTTGTAGGTATATGAAATGTTAATATATCTATTTATAAATATTTAGATATTTATAGGTATTCAGATTTCAGATGTTTGAACCACCTCTTAACATTCAGAAGTGGTATCCAGATTCAGACACAAACCTCTTGGTCGATAAGTAATTAAAACAACTGTGTTGTAGTATAATGAAAGATACTTTGTTATTTTAAATAAATTTTAAAATTGTGTGCGAGTAAAATACTTGAAGATTAAAAGATAAGATAATCATATAATATTATTCAGATCCATGAGTAATCATAAGTTTGAATTCTATATAGCTTTTAAAAGATGATTAACAGGATTTTGTTAATACAAGATTTTTAGTTTTTATAGTCGTCAGTGGTAAGAGAGGCAATGACTGTGTTGTTGGAGGTTGTTGTCGACGGCAAATTTGCCGATTTATTATCACTGTGTTTTTCCTTAATTGTTTTTTTTGACTGTCGATTGGTGAGGGGCCGCAGTAGTGTAGAAACAGTGTTAATTATCTTACAAATGTTCATTCATCTGGGTTTAATGGCGAGCAGATCTTTCGTTGGTTACCGGATCTGGCATGGATGTAAAAAAATTTTTCCTATTCTTTTTCATTGTAGGATGTATAGAACTTTCTAATAGTAATAGTAGATTTAGAGACAGCTAGTATTTGTGTTTAATGTTAAAGGGGTTGATCGGTAAAAAAGAAAAATTTACAACCATTGTGTACTAAGAGGGTGTTTGGAAATGCGTTTTGAAGTGATTATCTGATTATTTCGTTCACAAAACACAAATAATCTAAAAAAGTGTTTGTGTAAAAAAGTGATTATCTGCTATGAAAACGCAGTTTTGAAAACGCACAATTTATTTTGTAAACGCAAATTTTTTTTTGTAATTATAATAACAAACACCCCTTAAGTATTTAACGTTACTGCGTGATGATGAAAAACTTGATTTTATTGGTACATATGAAAAGCGCTCAAAAATGATTTCATCGATGTATGCTACAACATAATATAGACTACACCTCAATTCCATTTCACCAAAAACTGAAGAAAATTATATTAGTAGATAGTCAACAAATATAGGACGATAGAATATAAATAAATATAATTACAACAATTTCGGCTACTTATCTTTCGTAGTAGCATATTTCATACGTTTATTAGGAGTCATTGCCGGCTTCTATTCGAGTGATATCTGTAAGTAAAACTCCCCACATTACACAAGGGCACTCAATAAGAAATGTAGTCATCCAATTTATCAATCATAAATAAATAGAATCATAGGGTCAATATGAAACTAAAGAAACTATTTTAAAAATTAAAACAACAAATTGAGCAAGATATCTAGTCGTGGATGTAATTAAGGTTACTAAATCGGGTACAATCTTCACTTTTTTGAATTGCTTTACTTCACCAATATATAATATATGTGTCTGTACGTAACTGGTGATCCTACCACACCAAGTATAATTAGATTAGGGGGACACTCTCTAAGCCTATATGATAAAACAAACCAAATAAACTATAGACCCATGTTGTATTTGTTTATCTAAAACTAGATTAAACCGACTAAAAGCGTAAAATTATAATTTATGAATATATGATATATATCAAATATGTTAAAACATGACTAATACAACGTAAATATTTATAAATCATATGCAAAGATTACACCTAAAAATACATAATTTTTTTAGTTATATATAAAGAATTAAATTTAAATATTATTACTAAAATTTAATCTTTAGAGTAGATTTAAGATAACTTATATGATACCATTAATTTGATTCAAGATGATATAAGTTTGCAACTGACTTATTATATACTAATTTACTGATTCAATATTTGTGCAACTTATTATATATTAATTTTGTAGGTTTATGATATGATGCAGCCGATTCCACGTGAATAACAAATAACGGAAGAAGTTATTTTTAATAATTACTAATGATGATTAGGACTAATGATTATGAATAATTTAAATAATATAGATAGACATATGACACCTTAAAATTAAGAAATTAATGGAAAAATGACAACTCATACAAAATCCTACATGTCATGCTCTTATAAATACCAACTAAGCAAAAAACATATCCTCTCTTAGTTATATAGAGAGATTTGTTACATTTCAAAATAGAGTTAATTGCAAAATTGATCCTTGTGGTTTACACACTTTAGCAATGGGGGTCCCATTTTAAGTATCGTTGCAATGAGGGTCCCTATTTTAAGAATTTTTTGCAAGGTTGGTCCCTTTTTAACAACACTGTTAGTGGGTGTCGTCAAGTCTTAACAAAAGGGACCATCATTGCTTGTAAACTCAAGAAGGACCCCCATTACTAAAATGAAAAAACCCTAGGGACCAATCTTTGAAGTTAACAACCTGATATTATATTTGATTTAATTCAAGAGATTGCAAAATATAATTGTCAGTGCGTCAAATCCCTATGTATACTTTTTAACTTTTCTATAAAAGAATGAAAATTAATAAATACTTAATTTAAATATAACTATTAACATACTTTAGCTTTTCATGATTATTGATAATTAAACTGTTAAAAACATATTTCTAAAAAAATATTATAAAATTTGTAAATGCTTCAGCTGTTGATGATAATTAAATCCACATAATATTTATATTCACGTCTTAAAATAACAAAATGTTACTCGATATATAAAAAACATATTAAAAAGTTTGTTATGATCTATATTAAAATAAACTATATATTTATTAATTAATATTTATTAATCCACCAACCACATAAATGTTTAACATGTTACACAGGGAATTAAAAAACCATACATGGTAATTATATTTTTTGAATAGGTTTAATTTTTGATAATATCAAATTTCAAACATACAACCTCTAATTTCGTAACTATATATAATAACAAAAATTATATATCAATTATTTTTCAAAGTAAAAAAGATTATACGAGGTACATTTCCATTATCAAAATTTTTGAGTATACATAAACTTACTAATTAGGGATCCGACACACTGACAATTGTATATTTCAATCTCTCGAGTTAAATCAAAAAGATATCAAGTTGTTAATTGCAAGATTGGTCCCTATGGTTTTTCCATTTAAGTAATGGGGGTCCTTTCTGAGTTTACTAGCAATGATGGACCCTTCTGTTAAGATTTGACGACATCCGCTAACGGTTATGTTAGAAAAGGACCAATCTTGCAAAAAATTATCAAAACACGGACCCCTATTGCAACGATACTTAAAAAGAAACCCCCATTGCTAAAGTGTGTAAACCACAGGGACCAATTTTGCAATTAACTCTTCAAAATACTTTTTTTTGAAATGTATAATTCGACTCAGACGTGGCTGGAGACAATTTTAACCAACTATCGTTGGAACTCGTGAGATGCTGAGCATAAGTTGCAGTCTCTCAGCCCCCCTCCTTGTGGAAAATTCCTAGACGGGGAACTCAAGGATTGTGTCAGCCGAGGCTTGAACCCACAATCTTAGGAGAAAACCCACCGGGGCCCCACATAGTGGGAAGCAGTGCCGACCTTATAGTTATAGTGGGTTAGGCATGGGCCTAAGGCCCACAAACTTATGATACATCACTTATAATTATACAAAGGTGTAGTTTAAAATTAATAAAAATAGTTAAGGGTTTTTAATCTTAAAAAAACAAACAGCGGCTTGAAGTGAACATCAACCGTTTCAACCAATCACTTTTCTTGAAAATCAAAATTCCATTACTCACCTTTCGAAGAGTGACTGTCGGGTTATCATGATTATAGCATTCAAGTTTATAAAAGGTATTTTGATTATCACTTATTTTCAATTCTCTATGTCTTTACTCTCATCTCTTGATTTTTCTTAGCTTAATAACAATGAAGGCTTAATAACAATGCAAGGCTTAATAACAATGAAGGCAACATGTATGTATTAGACCATTGAAAAGCTAATAAAAGTGGATGGTTTTTATTCTTGAAAGGCAGTCGTTAACAATTAAAGGCATAAAAGGCCCTTTCCACAGTACACAATGAGGCAGGTACTAGCACAAGGAAAGGCAGCAGATTAACAAGTAGAACAGCACACCAATAACTTTTACAGTAATTTTGTATATCCGTCTTGAGGCAAGTACTTTTCCTTTTTGCTTGCTTTGTTTACGTTAGTTTTGTATGCTAATTAAATAGGCCCTCAAAATTGATGTCGCTTAAGCCCCTTAAAACCTTAAGCGGCACTGATGGGAAGTGTAAACACCGCTGACCACTGGGGTTTAAGCAAGTGGTTAACTCTTCAAAATACTTATCTCAAATGTCTTTTATGGTTTAGTTGTACCTATAGGAGAGCATTTATAAGGCGGGTGAGTTGTCATATGAGTTGTTGTGCATTTAAACTTTGTACCCCGTATATGTCATTAGTAATAGTAACTAGGACTAGTATTTGATGTTAAAGGGGTTGACCTGTAAAAAATAAAAATTTTTAACCATTGTGTATAAGAGCTTACATATCTTTTTACTAGCTTATTTAACGTTTATTCGTGATGATGAAAAACTTGATTTTATTGGTACATAACTACATATACGGAATGCCCTAGACAAAAATGATTTCATCCATGTATGCTACAACCGAATATAGAATACGCATCAATTCCATTTAACCAAAAATTGAAAAAAATTTAACTAGTAGATAATCAACATAAATGATCTACGGTTCAATATAATGTCTTATTTATTTTACTTTAATACTTGTTTTATAATAACCAATCTATATAAGATTACTAATTAATTTAGTAATGTTAGTTATACATATGAAATTAGATAATAGTCTCTACTAATTAAATATGAGTGTGTAACGTATGGCGCGTTTAAAAAGTCGTATATGAATGATTGTGGAACATAGTTACCGTATGTATAAATGTATGAAAGTGGGTTTATGGTTTACTTGTACATATAGGAGAGCATTTATAAGGCGTCATAACACTTTTCATATGAGTTGTTGTGAATTTAAAATTTGGACCCCGTACATGCTAATAGCCTAATAGTAATAGTAGATTCAGAGACAGCTATTATTAGCGTTTAATGTTAAAGGGGTTGATATGGGAGGTGATATTTACACTGTAACTTTTACTTGATACACATAAATTTAAGTTAATTGACTAAGATACCCTTAACTTTTATTTCATTATTTATTTATTCATAAGGTTTTGACCTAATCTTCAAGATCCGAGGTTTTAGCCAAAAGTAATACTAACACTTTGTATTGTTATATTTCCCAATTTTATAATCGTATTAGTTCCTTTACAATTTGATTAAGTTACTGTATACCATTTGATTCACACGAAAACCCATCATATTCTTACCCCTTTCAATACAAGATCTATAAGATCAAAAATACAATATCTTTGAAGAACCCTATCATCTTTATTAATCATATGAATGAAAAACCAGATAAATCGTTGCCTCTCTTTTATTCTTATGGCTACCAACTGCCGCTCCACAACAAGAAGCAAATCTTTTAATATATTGAAATTGTCATCCACAGGATTCCACACCACTGGCCATATCTATAATTGGAGATTACATTTGTACCATTTGTTTTTATTAATCTATCAAAGTTATGCATGAATTACTTGTACTGTATGTTATAAAGTTTGTATAATTTGGTAAATTTATCAAAATGTTTGGTACGGATATCAATTCCCATCTATAATATAAACAAAAATTTGGCTACCCCTTCTAGCGATGCCGACACAGCGCCCCTTCACCACCACACCTCCAACCTGTTTGTCTTTATCTCCTACATAAATTGGACGTCTTTGTATTACTTTTACTTATGTGAAGGAGATGAATGGAGTTTTGTTGTCAATGATTATGAAAAGAGAAAACAAATGCTGGGTTTTTCAATGGAATTTTTCTTCATAATGGAGATAATATTCATTGGAAAAATTAAAAAGGTGATAAGAGTTGTCTAGAAAATTTTATAAATGTAAAAGGAGTAAAGTAGGGAAAACATAATTAGGGGTATAATAGTCAAATCAATTTAAATTTCCGTGTGTAAATCAAAAACCTCCGTGTAAAAATCAGCTTCCGGTTGATATAGGTAAAAAAGAAAAATTTACATCCATTGTGTACAAGAGCATACATATCTTTTTACTAGCTTATTTAACGTTAATTCGTGATGATGAAAAACTTGATTTTATTGGTACATACGAAAAGCCCTCAATGATTTCATCGATGTATGCTACAACATAATATAGACTACACCTCAATTTCATTTCAACAAAAACTGAAGAAAATCAAATTAGTAGATAATCAACCAAAATAGGACGATAGAATGAATAAATTTAATGGTAGAAGTTACAACCATTCCGGCTACTTATCTTTCGTAATAGCATATTTCATACGTCTATTAGCTAGGAGTCATTGCCGGCTTCCATTCGAGTCCTATCTGTAAGTAAAACTCCCCGCATTACACAAGGGCACTAAATAAAGAAATGTAGGCATCCAATTTATCAATTAAAAATAAATAGAATCATAGGGTCAATATGCAAACTAAAGAAACTATTCTAAAAAGTAATTCGACAAATTGAGCAAGAGCAAGTGTAGTTATTCCTTCAATGAATCTACTACTAGAGAAGTTAAGATGAGAATAAGATATATAAGTAGCAGTCGTGGAAGTAATTAAGGTTACTGAATCGGGTACAATCTTCACTTTTTTGAATTGCTTTACTCTTCCATTATATAATTTGTGTCTGTACGTAAGTATAATTAGATTAGGGAGACAGAGGTGGTTGATGATTTTTAGAGTTCAGAGTAGGTAGACTTTGGTCTAAAAAGGGAAATGAAAAAAAAGTTGCTTATAAAGGGGCGGATTTGGTCTAAAAAAATCCGACCCGTTGGTAGACTTTGGTAATATTACATGGTTTCTCTTTTTTGTTACTTCTCATTTTGTTACTTTTCGTTCTTAATTAAAACGGACACAATTGTTCTTTTTTATATAAGATACTTCACTTGAAGTTTGATAAATCTTAAATAATACCATTATTTTTGACTTTTTTTTTATTATGGAAATAAAATGAATTGATACGATTTTAATGGAATCTTTAAGTTTTTTTTTTTTGAAAATTATATTCACTACTACGCAATTAATAAGTAGTATAACAATACAAAAAAATCCAAGGAGGATTAGATTACATTAAAATCATTCCAATCCTCCCAAGTGATTGATCCTTTTTTCGCCCTACCTTTATACCATAAGAAACCTATCGCTTTAACATCATTAATAACCTTATTGCTACAAAAAATAATCTTGTCAAAAATCCTTTCATTCCTTGTCTTCCAAAGCCTCCAACACGTGACGAAAACAGTACCTTTAAATAATTTCCTTGCCTTCTTTCCCAAACCAACCATTTTGTACATATTTATCACTTCACGTACAGACGAGAATGAAAGTGACCCAAATTTGCACCATGAAGCAATTTTTTTCCAAACTTCCAATGCGCAGGAACAGAGACAAAGCACATGATCTATTGTCTCATCTATGGACTCACACAGGCCACATAAAGATGTACCAAAATTGCAATTCCAAGCTTGAAGCGCTATAAAAGTAGGAACCCGTTCCATCGCCGCCCGCCAAACAAAAATGTTACACTTTTTTGCCACTCGGCCCTTCGCCCATTTAAAAACCCATCTGCCACTATATATAATCCTTGTCACTTTGAAGAAATTTCTTCACGCTTTTAACTGAAAACAAACTGTTCGAGTCACCAGACCAAACCCATCTATCAGTCACGTCTTTGAGTCTCACTTCATCTAACAGATCAC
This sequence comes from Erigeron canadensis, assembly GCF_010389155.1. Lineage (NCBI taxonomy): Eukaryota > Viridiplantae > Streptophyta > Magnoliopsida > Asterales > Asteraceae > Erigeron > Erigeron canadensis. The sequence continues at coordinate 28,937,270 of NC_057767.1, read as the reverse complement.
GAAAGTCAACCCACTCAGCAAGCATATCTGCTGAGAATGGGATGGAGTACCAAGTAGTATTACCAACAAATCGTTTCGTATCCAAACAGAACCGGTCTTGAATCAAACATTTTTTCTCGTTCTCCTATCTAAATAGTAATGGAAACCGGTCTTTCAAGCATGCTTCATCGATCCATGGATCCAACCAGAAGCGAATTCGATCTCCTCTTCCGCATACTCCTTTGAACAGCCCGTTTAAATATTTTCCCGCCACTTCGACTCTCTCAATTTTCCTAACAATAGCCTTCCATCCACCAGCAAGCGAGTTATTAATAGGAACCGATTTCCACCTTTACCATTCCCATGGAGCGAATCAATCACCCTCCTCCAAAGAGCGTTTTCTTCCGTTTTATATCTCCATATCCACCTAGACAACAAAGCGATATTCGAGTCTTCCAAATTACACAGAACCAAACCTCCATGTTTAATGGGCGAGGCAACTCGTTCCCAAGCCACCCAATGAAAATTTTTTTCATCTTGAGAGCCTCCCCAAAGAAATCTTCTAATTAATTTTGGATTCAAGACCCGCAATGACTGTCTTAGGAACCACAAAAAGGGAGAAATAATATGACGGTAAGCTTTCTAGAACAGCCTTGATAAGTGTAACCCTTCCACCTATAGAGAGGGATTTCGCCTTCCATTTAGCAAGACGTGACTCAAAAATATCAAATAAAAAGTCCCAGCTTGACACTCTATTCATGTTCCCTCCAATTCGAAGTCCAAGGTACTTAAAGGGTAACAAGCCTTCCTTGCACTTATATTAACTCAACAACCCTTTTTATCTCCAAATTATCCACCCCAATTCCAAATAAATTTGATTTTCCAAGATTTATTGTAAGACCGGAACAAAGGAAGAAAACTCTAAGAACCCTTACCACTTTATAGAGATTGTTTGTCTACCAATCTCCCACAAAAGAACGTACAATCATCCGCGTATAATAAATGTGAAATAATTGGACCATCGATCTTTAGGCAATTTTAAACCCGAAAGAGAGCCCGACAAAGTGGCCTTATTTATCAAGCAAGAGAAACCTTCCATGACAATCAAAAATAAAAACGGGGAAAGTGGATCACCCTTGACGTAAGCCTTTATTACCACATTGAAACTTAAACATTGGTGCTCCATTCACGAGAACTGCCGCCCTAACCGAGAATAAAATCCCATATATCCATGTGCACCATTTATCATAAAAAAATATTACTTTTTATGCAATCAACTTTCTTGAAAATACTCGGATTCCATACACTTAACAGGCCACCAGACCGACCACATGGATTCACAACCTCAAAATCCATCCTGGAGTAACCCCAATAATATCTTCTGAAACATCCCCACATTGAATTTCTTGTAAAGCTAAAAAAGAAATTCCTAGCTTTTTGCAGTTTAATCTGTTTAATCCAATTCCCTTTCCCATTCCCTTTAATACCTCTAATGTTTGAAGAAAGAAAATTCATTGGAGAACTACATTAATACCTTCATCTTGAATTAATAGCCTGAGTGATTCTTTTCTCGTGACCTGCCAAGTTGACACACATATCTATATCGGCTTTAATAGTTTCTTGCATGTACTTCTATATCCATGACCTCGATCTCTTGAGCACCTTGCTTTTCAATCAGTTGAGTTTCTGCTTCCTTACTCAAATTACCAGCCTCTGTATCTATAGGAGGAGCAGTATGAGATTCCTCATCGTGTGAACTCTCACTAGACCTATTCGAGTCACCTATTTCTTGCATGTTCAAAGGAGGATTTCCAAAATCATCTGTGAAAAAACTGTTAGCCTCTCTAGGTCTTTTTTGAGTTGCTACCAATGTGAAAATTCCATTCCTTTTCGGTATCAATATCAGCTTGCTTTTCAACTCGATGTTCTGTTGTAGAGGCGAACACAATGGAAGTACCATTATTTATACCTCCCGAAAAGTTGTGATTAATTCCACCATGCATCCTCGTGAGTAGGTTTTTCTCCATTAACATTAGTAACGCGAAACTCTCCCTCTTCGAGTTCATTTTGAACAGAATTCGATTCGATGAATCTTTAAGATTAGAAGTTTGTTTGATGATATTGCAAGGTGGACACCAGTCAGCCGCCTTTTCCTCTACCCATACCCTAAAGGTTTGACCTCGCCACTTCAAAGAAACCATCGAATTAACTTTCAGGCCGTCTCCAACAAGCACACCAATACCATGAACTGATTTATTCCCATCCATTTCGTTTGTTATTGAAGGGATTACCACCTTACCAACTGTGGCACTGATTTTATTAATGACCTCCGGTGTTGCAAGCTGGAGAGGAAACCCATAAAAACCGAGCCACACCAAACGTTCAAAGGGGAGCGACTGTCCATTCCACACCTCTACCCTCGAAAACCAATTCCTCCATTTTTCTTTTTTGTACACAAAATTTTCTGCATCGATGTCATTTGAAAATATAATCAACATGCAAGAACAAACCTCCCAAGTATTGTATCGATGTAATTCCATGCTCACCATCGCCCAACAAAGAAGACAGCTAGTGAGTTTAGAAATTCAAAACTTGAGCATCGCACCACCAACGAACGATTGAAAAAAGCCGACATACCCACATGATCATCATCAATGGTAATCTCTCTTGTCTTTTCCCTCGATACACCTTTCACTGCATCAACATCAGCAACCCTATCCGTCGTCTTCACATACAACCTATCATTTGAAACCCTAGGTTTTTAGATAAAACTAGGTTTACGACCACGTGGATGATCCTTCAATACGTGTCAGTATTCTCGACTGCGAACCACGCTATATTGATCTTGAGAGCCCATTTCCCAATCTTGACATTATGTAATGATTTCTCCAGATCAATCGGATCCTTCACACCTTTGAAACTAGCAAACCAAATCTAACCCCTTCCTTGAAACTAGCAATCTCCCCATAAGTCTTCAAAACATCTGCCAGATCCCATGAGTGACACCCATCCTGAATATTCGACACAAAGAACTTAGTGATCTGATCACCCTGTCCCATGGATTCATTGTTTTTAGCCTTGAGAAACGCTAGCCCAGTTCTCTTCTTCCGTTTTTTCTTTCGACGCACTTAGTTGATTTTGTTTTAAAAATTAAAAACAAAAAAAAAGACTTTCTCTTATCATTGTGATGATTTAAAATGATTTTTATTCCTTATAACATGTATGTTAGTTGATTTTGTTTTAAAAATTAAAAACAAAAAAAAGACTTTCTCTTATCATTGTGATGATTTAAAATGATTTTTATTCCTTATAACATGTATGTTCTTGAGTTTTGTTTTAAAGAGAAAGGAAAAGATTGTAAAGGATTTTAAAATTATTTGGGTTTTTGAGTTTTATTTAAGAGAAGAAGAGAAAGAAGTGAAAAGATTTAGAAGGAGAATTATATAGAGTTTGTTTAAGATATTTTCTTCCTACTTTTGGGATAATTTGGAAAAAAAGAAAATCCACTGCTTCTCTTCCATTCATCCATTTTCTCTTCTTTCCCCTTACTTTACATATAAACTCGAGAACACAGAACATAAAAAGGACATAGGGAAAAACACATATGAATAATATCAAATTGACATCTTATAAACGTAAATAAATAATGATATCAAATGGAATCACATCAATAATATTAACCCGGCAGCGGCGTCAAAAACTTGATGTATAAAAATCGAGTTTAATTAAAATTCTAGAAATACTCCGAATCGAATACTACACACAATCGGGCAGTGGACCCGTCCGTATGCAATATAGATTAAAGTAAGTCCAAGTTCGTTCCTCAGAGACCAACAAGAGCAAGCGAGTTTTAAGTAGTTAAGAAAAATGGTTTGGATTTTAAAGACTCCACGTCATCTTAGATTTTTGTTTTGAAAAGTTAGTCAAATTAAAAGTAAAGGTTAGCAATTCCGCATAATTCAATCGAAGAGAAAATTGTCTTATATCAATAAGGATTAAAGGATCATCCACTTCGACTCCATGACATAACTTATTTAGGTATCCAGGGCTGAAAATAGCAAATTCTGCTCCTGTTCTAAGTTCCAAACCTTTTGTTCATTTGTTATATATAAGATGAGCATATGAACATTATCTTAGCCATATGCAGAATTTAAAAATGGTGCAAAATGTAATCTGCAAGTAAAATTTCTAAACTGGGCCATCTGTTTGTGTTTGGCTAGATGATACATTTCTGATCGTGATGTATCTTAAAGCATGAACTCGTATCTTACTTCCTTCATTTACTGGTATGCAATTTTAGTGTTTTTTTTTTATGCTTCGAGTGATCATATTAGACACACTTACTTGCTCTGTAGTAAAAAAAATATAAAAAATAAACAGGTTTGTTGGCTGCTTTTGGTTGTAAGACCAGTTGTAAAGCTAGGTGAAAGGTAAAGGTGAAAAGGGTGAATAGTTAAGGAGTGTAGGTGAAGGGAAGAAGGTGATTGTGATCGCCTAAGTAAAAAGACAAAATGTGGGATATTTTTTTTATTTATATATATTTTTTCTTATTTTCTTTTATTCTGATTGGATATAGAGTGAAAGATTGTAAGGTATTGTGTTTTTAATTAAAAAATAGTGGGGACCAAATGATAAGTGAATGGTTAAGGGGAAAAATAGAAAGTGAAAGAAATGAAAAGATGATGTTGATGTAGCAGAAAAAGTGTAGGGGAAAGAGTAAACGGTTACGAATGTTCTAATGGAATATCGAGTGTGGTCCTTTAAATTAATAAAAACTGGACCCAGTCCTCGTGACATGCACGTGATCAGATAGTGCTAAAGAGGGACAGAGAAATTTCAGGTCAGCATTCATAAATGGAGGAAACTAGCAGCGACTCCATGTCATCTCTGGCAACTAAAATCTGTAACCAGTTCAACAAACTCATCTCCATTATCCATTACCGTAGACGAGATATCTTCAGCAGCAGCCCGTGCCCCGTGGTGGAAAAATGTTTGTCCGTGGTGTACGTAGGCAGAGAGGGTCTGATGATGAAAGCCTTATGCATGAGGCTAGCACACTTGGGCCTATCAGCTAGCACACTGTGTTGGCGACATGACAACGCCTCCTATCTCATCCTCGGACCTCCTCATCACATCAGCTGGACCAGGTGGGTTCTCAACCGTTCTGTGGTGTAGCAAAATTCAACGGTGCCTGTGTGCTTGTTCTTACTGCCCAATCCGGTGACTGGATAGAGTGTGAAGTATGCGAGTGCAGTGCAGCAGTGGCATATGTAGCGGCTCAAACGATGGCGGGTGATGATGTTAATCAGTTGGAAGGGAAAGCAAAGGGAAGAAGATCGAGTAATGCTGCTGCCAATGGGTAGTGTATATAAAGGGGCATTGTTTGTGTTGTTTGAAATGGTCATTTTTGAATTGGCTGAAGTTTTGGGTCAGGATTCTGATGAAATTCGATCTCGACACACAAACTTGGAGTAGGATTTGCGTAAAAGTTAGTGATAAAATTTTCTATTACTTTACAGTTAGCAAATATAATGTAAGGAATGAACTAATGATATCACGTTTTAACAATAAAAGTTAAGCTTATAAGCTTTAATCTTGATATTAGGCTGGTGTCATCGAGAGCGTCGTGGCTCACGCCCTCACGTCTTCTTTCTTGTTTACCCGGACTTGTTTAATTCGCCATCCAGAAATTCCATGTTTCCACAATCTGTAATATTGTTACAACTGGAATATCGTTAAGATGTACTATTTTAAGTTGATTTTGTGCATATGTGGAAGTAGGAGTGTTCATCAGTTCGGTTTTAGGTTCATCGGTCTATTTGATTTGGGTTTTCGAGTTCAAAACTAAAACTAAAACTAAACCAAAATAGAATTCAAATTAGAAAAACCAAACTAAAATTCGGTCACAGACCAATTAAAAACCCAAAAAACCAGATATGAAAAACACAAATTTACTATTTTTTTATTTTAATTGTGTTCAACCAAAATAAATTCACAATACCAATTTTCACTAAAGGTAAATTTAGACTTTAGGCACAAAATGGATAAATAAGTAATAAAGTTTTCAGTAAAGAAACTAGTCTTACAAAGTACTAGAACAAATAAATTATTTTTTTTCATCATCATCAAAAATTCTTCGATCAAGTTTTTTCACTTTGAATTTTTCTAATTTCACAAAAAAGTGAATATAATAAATGTATAGACATCAAAAGTAAAAAATACAGTAATAATCATCCATATAAAAAAAAAATATGTATAATTTAAGTTATTCACTTTTTTTAATTTAACGAAATTCATTATCATATACCCATAATCAAACCAAAAACCAAATATATTTTCGGTTTCGGTTACAAACTAAACCCAAAACCAAATTCAAAAACGGTTTGGTTTTTTTCGATTTTTTAAACGGTTCGGTTTACAGTTTAACCGGGTATACTAAACCGCGAACACAATCTGGAAGCAGTCATGAGAAATCGTTAGCTCATCTCTTTTGTTCTTCCTTGTTTATCTTTTTCTGACGAGGTGGTCACACACCAACCGCCGCACCTAACGTCTCCGTTCCACTTTTAGGGTGTCTTACTAATGATGTTAAGGGATAAAATGGGGATGTTAGTTGGATAAGGTGAAAATGACGTTATGGCCCAAAATTGACCATCGTGATGATAGTATAACAAATACAGTACAAAATTTCTAAATACATCTAGGTTCTCACTTCTCACCAATAGTGAAGCCGGAAATCTTTTTTAAAATGAGCCAAACATGCGATACAACGTTCAAATGTAACAAATGTTAAATGTGTAATAACTAAGGTTTGCTTAATTTTAAAAACTGAAGCTATAAACGACGCTATCCTTGATAACTTTATAATAATATCAAATCAATAACTAATAACAATAATGATAAACTTATCGATGCTATAAAGGAGTGTTTGGTGGGAAGAAATCTTAAGGAATGAAAATGTAATTGAGAATGTAAATACTATGAAAGAGTCATGAAAAGAGAATGGATTATGTTGTTTTGTAACAACAAAGAATGAATATAAAAAAAAACTAAAATTTTAATTAACAATCAATATTAACACATATTAATATGGAGAGGGAACTCAGAAGACAAACTTTCTCCTCAAATAACAATAGTTAACAAAATATGAATATAAGAGGGAAAAAATATTATCGTATTCAATGGAAAAACAATCGTCTAATGCCTCTATTTATAAGATGATGAAAAGTAGGCTCCAAGTAATTACCATAATACTATCTAAATAAAATACTAATATAATGAAAATAGGATATAAAATCTGACAAATAGGAAACTCAAATCTTGACTCCTTATTAGTGTCCCACGTGAGTCCCCTCCACCTGAAAAAGAACTCGCCCTCAAGTTGTCTGGATATAAAGGCACTTGGGAATCATGATAATGTGATAAGTCAACCACATTACAAGTATTAGAGATACTCATAGTTGTTGGCAAATCCACGACATATGCATTGTCATTGATCTTATGGATGATCTTGAAGGGTCCATACTTTTTCGGTTGTAATTTGTTGTACTTGCCTACTGGGAAACGCTCACGTCGAAGAAAAACCATCACCATGTCACCCACTTCAAAAGTATTAACTCGTCGATGCTTGTCAGTAGCCCTTTTAAACTTCTGGTTAGTTTCTTCCAACTTCTGCCGAACTTCAACTTGAATAGCTTGTGAATCAGTCGCCAACTTAGCTGCAACAGAATTATAATCAGAAAGTTTTGGTAGATGTACTAAGTCAACAACATGCCGGGGTGACTTTTGATAGACCACAGAGAATGGTGATCTCCCGGTAGAACTATGGGTAACATTATTAAAAGCAAATTCTGCTTGTGGCAACGCATAATCCCATTGTTTTGGTCGATCTCCATATACAACGAATTAGGTTGCCTAAGGTCCTATTTACAACTTTTGTCTGTCCATCTGTTTGTGGATGTGCTGAACTACTAAATTCAAAGATGTATCGAACATGCGCCAAAAAGTCATCCAAAAGTGACTTAGGAATCGTGTATCACGATCAGAAACAATAGACTTTGGAACTCCATGTAGTCGAACTACTTCACGAAAGAATAGGCGTGCCACATGTGAAGCATCTGATGTTTTCTTGCACGGAATGAAGTGCACCATTTTCGAGAATCTTTCCACAACAACGAAAACTGAATCCACTCCACGTTGAGTTCGAGGCAGCCCAAGTACAAAATCCATTGACAAATCTTCCCATATAGACTCGGGGACGGGTAAAGGCATTGACAAATCTTCCCATATAGACTCGGGGACGGGTAAAGGCATGTAGAGACCAGTATTTTGCGACTGTCCTTTTGAGGTTTGACATATAGGGCACCTTTGTATAAACTTTCCAACATCCCGTTTCAATTGAGGCCAATGATAACGCTCCTCTAAGCTTGCTATTGTCTTTTCTCTACCTAGATGACCACTCAAGCCTCCGCCATGCAGATCTCGTATCAGTTTTTCCCTTAATGAACAACGCGGGATACATAATCGGTTCCCTTTAAAAAGAAAGCCATCATGCATAGAAAAGTCCTCAAAAGGAAGTTTACTCCAAGTGGTACTAAAATCTTCATCATTGGCATATAAATCATGAAAAATTTCAAATCCAGTTACCTCATTAGTCAAAGTCACCAACATGGTTGCACGTCAACTCAATGCATCAGCTACTTGGTTATGTTGTCTGGACTTATGCTTCAATGTAAAATGAAATTGTTGGAGATAAGACACCCAACGAGCATGCATTTTACTCACATTCTTTTGGCTGTTGATATACTTTAGTGCTTGGTGATCAGTGTAAAGAACAAATTGATCTTGTATAAGATAATGTTCCCAATGCTTTAGGGCCCGAAACACAGCCTAAAATTCTTGATCATAGGTTGACCACTTTTGACGAGCTTCACTTAATTTCTCGCTGAAATAAGCAACGGGTCAACCTTTTTGACAAAGGACAGCCCCAATCCCTACTCCACAAGCATCACATTCCACCATGAATAACCTATCAAAACGAGGAAGAGCAAGTACTGGAGCGGTGCATAACTTCTCTTTAATTAATGTAAAACTCTTGTTTTGATCAGGCCCCCACTGGAACTTTCCTTTCTTCAAGCAATTCGTCAAAGGAGCCACGATAGTGCTGAAATTGCGGATGAATCGCCTATAAAAAGTAGCAAGCCCGTGAAAGCTTCTAACTTCGGACACAGATTTAGGGATAGGCCAATCTTGAATCGCCTTTACCTTCCCTCCATCCACCTGAATCCCATCTCCACTAATAATGAAACCCAAAAAGATCAAGCTGGCTTGCATAAAACGACACTTTTTGACATTTATATATAATTTGTTCTCCTGCAAAACAAGCAGCACTTGTCGCAAATGGTTTGTATGATCAGCCTCATTAGTGCTATAAATTAATATGTCATCAAAATAAACAACTGCAAATTTATCAATAAATGGTTTTAACACTTGGTTCATCAACCGCATAAATGTGCTCGGTGCGTTGCTTAATCCAAATGGCATAACTAGCCACTCGTAAAGCCCTTTTTTTGTCTTGAATGCTGTCTTTCATTCATCCCCAGCTCGAATTCTAATATGGTGATACCCACTTCTTAAATCAATCTTTGTGAAGACCTTTGCACCAGATAACCTGTCCAACATATCCTCAAGTCGAGGAATTGGAAACCTATATCTAACTATAATCTTGTTAATAGCTCGGCTATCAACACACATCCGCCAGCTCCCATCTTTTTTTGGAGCCAATAATGCGGGCACTACACACGGGCTCATACTAACACGAATTAGACCTTTATGAAGTAGTTCCTAACCATCTCTTGTAAAATTGTACTTTCTTTTGGGTTCATGCGATAATGTGGCAGATTTGGTAAACTTGCCCCAGGCATTAGATCAATAGCATGTTGAATGTCTCTCATTGGTGGCAATTCATTAGGAAGTTCTCCAGGCATTATATAACAAAAATTTGAAAGTAACTTAAGAACAACATCAGGAATACTACCTCATCATTATCCTCCTCAAAAGCTTCATTATCCTCGTTTTCAATGTTCTCTGTATAACTAACTTGTCGGCGTTGGGGGCAAGTATTTGACCTATGGCCGACTTGACCACACCTATAACAAGTGTCACCTGTTGGTTTTGCATAAGGGTTTGCTGTTGGCTTTTTGGCAGCCTCCTTATCCTTATGCTCATTCTTGTTAGTATTAGAACTTGAACCTGTTGCATTACTAAACTTGGAAGGCTGAAATTTGGAAGGCTGTTTCGATGCTTCACCAGTAGGAAAACGGTTCAACTCGCCTCCAAGGTTTCCTCCTCTGTTGCTCATTGACTCGGCCCGTCGTGCCAAGTTTATGGCCTCATTTAGTGTCAGGACTACTTGACAACCAATCTTTTCACGTATGGATGGCTTTAATCCATAAAGATACCTCGATATTTGTTGTCCTTCAATCTCCATCAAATTATTTGTTGATGATAACCGCAAAAATTCAGCTGTATATTCTGGAACAGTCTTTTGTCCTTGGCGTAATGATTGATATTGCTCGAATAAGAACTGGTCATAATTAGGAGGTAGAAATCGACCCATCAACATCCGCTTCATCTTTGTCCAAGACTGAGTCGGTTGTTTACCCATCCGCCTACGTTGATTCTGGACTTGCTCCAACCAAGAGGAAGCCCCCCCCCCCTTTCAATCGATATGCAACAAGCTTTACTTGTTTGTTCTCTAAGATTTCTGCAAACTCGAAAAACCTCTCTACTTCTGCTAGCCAGTCTAAAAATTCCTCAATATTGAGATTCCCATTAAAGAACGGTAGATCTACCTTTAGGTGAAAATAATCACGCCGATTTTGTCCTCTAGTGGGGTCACGGTAGGTATCTAATAACCCATTAAAATCCTCATCTAAAGAGGATTCCTCTCCATAACGAAGAAGAAACTGTTGGGGTCATCGCTGGTGTTGTGGTGTTGGCTGTTGGTTTTGATGTCGTAGCTGCTGTTGACGTTGATGTTTTGGCGGCGGTGGTTGTAGTTGTTGTGGTTGTTGTTGCGACTGTAAAGGTGGTTGGTTATGGGGTTGTTGTCCTAACTCTCTCAACTCGGCTTCTGTTTGATCCACACGGGTGGTCAAAGCTTGAAGCATAGTTGTTATTGTGTCAATCCCTTTGAGCACGTTAGAGAGACTTTTGTCCCTGCCATCTTTGTCGCCAATCATCACGATGAGAAACAACGTGGCTCTGGTACCAACTAATATGGAGAGGGAACTGAGAAGACAAACTTTCTCCTCAAATAACAATAGTTAACAAAATATGAATATAAGAGAGAAAAAAATATTATCGTATTCAATGTAAAAACAATTGTCTAATGCCTCTATTTATAAGAGGATGAAAAGTAGGCTCAAAGTAATTACCAATCTAAATAAAATACTAATATAATGAAAATAGGAAATAAAATCTGACAAATAGGAAACTCAAATAGTAATTACCATAATACAACCCGCCGCCACTACCACCAGTCACAATCTGACGCCACCATCATTACCATCACCACCACCACCACAAACACCTTAATTTCACCGCTTGCTGCCACAAACCACCAGTCCACCATCACCAACTACAAATTTATGTATAATAAATCCATGTATGATCCATTAAAAAACAATACGTTTAAAATAAACAAATAAAAAGGAATGAAAAGATGATTGAATAAGGTGCCGAACAAAGTAGAAAACATGTGCAAGTTAAACTGGTCGTCGTTACAAATTTACAATGTAGATTTAATCAGGGCCGTCAACCTCTTGACACATTAAAATCCACGGCAATCAAGTAGAAACTTCTGGAATATATATTTTATTCTTTCTCTTTGCGTAGCTTCTCGTTCTTTCTTTTAATCATCCATTTTTTTTTGTTTAATTCAATTCCAAGATAATAACTCTCACCAAGTCACCCGCCCCACGCCCCTTTTTCCTTTCTAATTCTCTCTCTTTTCATCATTGCACCTTATCCTTCTCTTTCTATTTTCCTACAAGGAACTTTCTAGAATCCTCATTCCATCAGATCTAATCTTGCATGTACTAATTAATTCATCGGTATAATCTATATTTATTCATTTATTTGTGGCGTTTTATTGTATATAAAAATATCGAAAAAAAAAAGATGATTCTGATATTGTATATTTCGTTGTGATGTAGCTGGTTTCGTGGTGGCATGGAGTCGCCGGTAAGGGGAGGAGACACCGGTACCGGTAGTAGATCTCTTCCGACGCCGTTTTTGACGAAAACCTATCAGCTTGTTGATGATAAATCGATTGATGAAGTAATATCGTGGAACGAAGATGGATCTAGTTTTATAGTTTGGAATCCAGCCGAATTTGCAAAGGATTTACTCCCCAAATATTTCAAACACAATAATTTCTCTAGTTTTGTCCGCCAGCTCAACACCTATGTAAGTTTCAGCTCTCATATTATCATTATATTATATATATATATATATCTAAATAAATATATATACATATCATATATATATATATACACACGTATGTATGTATTGATGTTTTATGTAAAATTTGTTAGGGATTTAGGAAGGTTGTGCCTGACCGATGGGAGTTTTCAAATGAATGTTTCCGTAGAGGTGAAAAGCACATGTTATGTGATATACAACGGCGGAAGATCGTCGCAGCTCAACCACCTGCTCCTCCGGCACCAGCCGTCGTCGTAGCTCCTCCTGTTGCAGCTGTACTATCTCCGACGATAAGGACGACTGTATCTCCTTCTGACTCAGGTGAAGAACAAGTTTTATCATCAAATTCATCTCGAGGCGGCGGCGGAACAACTAACTTATCTAGAGAAACAACCGCTTCCGGCGGAACGAACACCGATCTCGCCGGTGAAAACGAGAGGTTGAGAAGAGAAAATCATCAGCTTAGTAAAGAGTTGAATCAGATGAAGAGTTTATGTTCTAATATATACCTAATGATGTCTAATTACGCTTCCGATAAACCGTCGGAAGGAAGCAGTTCACAACAGTCGCCGGCGCCAATAGCGGCGGAGAACGACACTTTGAAACCGCTAGATCTTTTGCCGTTGAGGCGGTTGGCCGAGGAGTGTTTAGGTAAGGCCGACGCCTTAGACAGCGGCGGTAGTGGTGAGATGGAACCTGGTGGAATTAGCCCTAGGTTATTTGGTGTAGCTATAGGTTTAAAACGGTTAAGAGAGAACGGATCCGGATCGACGGAACACGATAATGAGCTGCAGCTGCAGCAGCCTGGATTAGATATGAAACCTGAGCCGTTGGATCAAAATGGGAACGGTAGTAGTAGCGTTGTGGTTGATAATAATGAATCTAGTTGGACGATGAAGAAATGTCAGCGGTCAGATTGTGGTTAGATTTGTGTGACTTTTAATTTTGGGATTGAAATGGAAAGGGATGAAAAACATGAGGAGGAAAAATGTAAATGTGGCGAAGTCCTAGAGATAAGCACGTGCCACTTTGAAGTCACGTGTCGATTGTTGTCGGGTGGTAGATATGGACCAAGTGCTAGAAGTTTCCTGGACTTTTTTGGCCTTTGATTTTTCATTTAAAAGGAGAAAGTGTATTTTTTTTTTTTACTGTAAATTTGGGCTCAGCAGTATGTCTCTTCGTATACTCAATTTCAATTCTAGAGGAGAAAACCCTTGTATTCATTCTTGAAAGCATTTTGCTCACTCCAGGATTTGAATCCAAGACTTCTTAGTTTCAGGTTTCATCATATATTAATCCATCTATTGATGATTGGTATAAGAGGGGAAAGTGTATAATTTTTATTTTCATATTCCAGAAGGAATTTCGCTGTTTATTATCATAAACCTTATCAAAAAAGATTTGAGAATCCCCTTTACTGAAAAAAGTCAAGGAGGGCTGTTGTTATATGGGACCATTCATTTAGTTAGTGGAACTTCATTCATATTATACTTGTATAGAAATTTTGGTTACAAGATTGTTTATTGTTATTAATAATTTTATTTTACATGAACTGAGAAGCTTCTTTTTGTTAAAATTTGTTTTGCGTCTAATGTCAAATGGTTCGTGGTTAATTGTCCATAATATGCGTTAACTAATGCGATATAGATTCTTTCTGCAAGTTCATTTTTAGTGTAGATAATACAAAAGCAATCCAAGTTGTAACAAATACGAACTATTCCTAAGCAAAACATTCCAAGAGGGCCATTTTGATCTGCTGTCTTAGATATCCTTGATGAGTGAGTGAGTGACGCCGACAGCAACACTGTCTAATTCTGGTCTCAAATGTATGGATAGGAAATGGTGTGCTATGTTTAACATGACCTAAATTTGTTAAGCTCGACAACCACATTAAAGATTTGTCTAAAAAACTGGAATAATTAGCAGAGAATTACAATCTAATAATTATATGCTGTTCAAAAAAAATCTAATAATTATATGCATCTCTCTTGTGAGATCTTATGTAGTACTTATAGCTAGGGCCTTGAATTTGTTATCTCAATGATTGGTTATATTTGTCTAAATTTAATTTAATTTTATGTGTTTAGATTGAGATTTGGTGCAAGGTTGTTTGTCTTGACTGAAGCAGGTGTCAAGTATAGATTAGACTTGATCAAGAAAAGGTCAGGCATATATTTATCCTCTCTGTTTGCTGATATGTTGGGTCTGTCGGAATTTGGTGAAATCCAGTCGTTTGACCTGTTCTCCATCAGGTCAGCAAGTAATCAACTTTTTGATAGTTACATTTTCTATAATACTCACCTTAAATTATCTCTTGGAAACTAAAATGTTGTTATTTTGTTTTAGGACTTCTGATGTAATTAAATTTAAAACACTTCATGCTGCTGATGCTGCATTTGCAGCAGCAACTTATGTAGTTGGTTTCGGTATTATTCTCAAAGGCAGACACCTAAAAGTTTTGAAGGCCTTGAATAAGAAAGCAACCCATGATAAAGAAGTAGAAAAGACGAATTAGGAAGAGATTGACCACCGCAATCTCTACTTAGCTAAGGTATGCTTTTGACTTAATTTAGCATCTATTTTAGCATCTGTGGTAGTTTTAATTTTCAGTTAAGAATGGACCGATTTTGTGGATGGGTTATTTGGAATGAGCGTGTTTAAATGAATGCTTGCTGAATGTTTCAAGGTTTTAGAGATTGTGAAACTGTTGCAGTCATATATATTTTAGAGCTGGATATGCACCCACCGATTATCCATCTGAATCCATGATAGGAAAAGCAAAGTTTACATAGTTGACATGTCATAAGGAAAATCAACAAATAATGTATGTTTGATAAGTTTTAATGTTACAGTGCTTATATCTTTTGCTTCCTTTTTTTTTTTTTTGTCATACTTAGCACCGTTTGATCCAACTATACATGACCAGCCTGAGACTCAAAAATGAGATGTATGGCATTGCGAAGCTGAAAGTAAACCCACTGTAGATGTAACTGGAGATAAAATGAAACCTACTTCTTAGTCTAATGGTTTCCTTACATGTTTTTTAGAAGGTTGATTGGTTGATAGTTCTCTTTATTGCAGATTTGAATTGAACATGTTAATAGAAAACTTGAATGCAACAGCCAAAGGTCTGGAAGAATTGCTGGAGAGCATCAACGATAACTCCACCAAGACAAAAAATGTGGTTCATATTGAAGACTTCACAGAAGAGAAACTAATCTGACATGTAGAGGTGGCAAAATCGGCTAGGGGGCAGGTTGGTATAACGATCATGACGTAATTTTTTGCACTTTCTTCTAAAAGGTCTAAATTTGTTATAAATAGTTGGCGTGTCAGATATGATTAAAACACTATGTGGATGTCTGGTATTGTATTCTGATAGTTTTTTTATTTGGTTATTGTAGTTTCAAGTTGTAGAACCCATTTATATGAATATATGTCGAAGTTGCTACATATAAGAAAAAATCAAACTAGAGAAATCAGTAGGCTTGGTGCCAATTGGGTCTGTCTATGATGCTCTAACCCATTTGAAAATTTGACCCATTAACCATGCTTCAGTTTATTTGTACCACCTGTCATCCAACCAACCTAACGAGCATGATTGCCATATTTGTACCACAGTTCAGTTTATTATTGATATTCATCGGGTTCTTCTTTCTCTTTCCTTTTGCAGGTAAGCTACAACTTACAAGGAGATATTGAGCATCTCATGTAAGTAATGTTTTTCAATAATACTTAACTTAAAGGTAATATTTAATTATTCTTGATTAATTGATTTATATATAGCAAACTTTCATGTGATCTAAGTGTTAGCACACCCATGGAAAAGAATCTTCAAAATCTGCTCATGGTTAATACACAATTGAACCAAGAAAAGCCTCCGGTTTTCTATTTTTATTAAGAAACCGTACTCTTGAATTTGTTTAACTTATATTACTTTATTTCTTTTCTTAAATAAAAAGAAACGCACCATGTGATGCTTATATTACTTGGATAAAGCAAATTTTACTTTTAATTATCTGATTATATAAGGGTCAAATAATAAATTGTCTGTTATGATAATTTAAAATTCTATCTTCCCAATTTCAGGTCCAATTCCACTTTTCTGGAATGGTTGAGTGTACCACATACCGCCTCCATGTTTAGTTGTGATTCAGGGAATCAGTCAATCAGGTCAGTGATGTACTTTTTTGCCGGTGTTTTGGTGTCTGATGAATGACATAAGTAAAACACAGTCATAACTATTGAATTGTATAATCTTTCAGTAACTGGAATATAAGGATACATTTCTAAACCTTTTAATATTGAGAAGCAGTCAAGAACAGGCCATTGACATAGACCTATTGCTACAGAACAAGATTCTGAAGGTCTATCAACAGGACAAAAGGTAATGTACTCAAGTGAGAATATAGATATGACCGGGCAGCTTAGGTAATGAGTCAAAACGAGCTAAGATTGAACCGTGTCATTTTAGTGTGGGCTGGGTAAGATTGATCCAACATTCTTTTGCCCTTTTTTATGGATAACTCATGCCAAGGACTGATAGAGAACTTACGCCACGCACCAAAATGGTTCCTTGCTTTACATGGTTCTTACATCCTAACTAATTTTTCTAAATTCAACCTCAAAGATACAACCTTAGTTGACCTGTTTTCTAAGGTGGGTCAGTTTCTAAAATAAAATTGACCGACTTTAAGTATGTGACCTGTGTTGATGATAAATTTTTAGCGTGAGCATGGCCACAGTCTCTTGCTGCTTATTGATTAATTAGATGGAGAGTCATAGTTTAATTACCTTGATATTAAGATAGAAATTAAGCGATGCTAACATGACGAGTTCAATGTTTATATTCTCCTTTTATACTCTAGAGTCTAGATATTGTAATTTTCGTGAATTTTGATGAGTTATCTTTCAGAACAATCGTGTTTGGCCTGATATTGCAGGCTTAATCTTAATTATTGTTGAGAAATGACCAAGTGGAAAAACTCAATGGGCCTGGTATGTAAAATGTATAACTTACCTATTCTGACCTGGACCCTTTTTTATCTGAGCGTCAATTTGCGACTTTTTAACTTCTATAATAATCGGTGTATGTGGTTTAAATGCTGGAATGAAGCTCTTTTTTCTACTTATGAACTAGTTTTGTAATTATAATGTCATAAGCTAAATTCAAATTATGTCATAAACATTCCCTTATTTTGGCCAAACCTTCCAGAGATCAGTACTCACATGAGTCTCACATGCATTTATCAACCTTGCTAGCACAAAATCAGCAACTTTTGGGTCAAAGTTTTCATCGAGTAAACTGTTGCTCGCTATGATATCCCTATGAATAATATGGGGAATGAACCCGTGATGCAAAAAATCTCAACCACGGGCTGCACCCACTGCAATCTTGAACCTTTTAGCCCATGTAAAGATTTTCATGTCTTCGGTTCACATTCGTAGCCAATGATCCAAACTTCCGTTTTCCATAAAGTCACCAAACAAGCAGTTTCTCTTCATCAAATGAGCAGTAACCAAGCAAATACACTCTGCTAATGTCTCCATTTCAGCTAAAAACTGCCCTGCGATTTTGATTGGTTCATTTTTTTTATTACTACTGTCTTTCCATTTGGTAACTGGGCTTTGTAGACAGTACCAATCCACCATCAGCAACAATTTCAGACTTGCAGAAGTTGTTGGTGGCTTAAAGAATGTCTGCGATAGTCAACCGGGCTAGGGGTTGTTCAAACATTGCTACGTTAATACCCAATGATTCTTTTGACCTGCTGCTACTTAAAAGATACAAATTTTGATCAACGGAAGTGCTGTTACTTGCACCAGGATCTTCACAGTCAGACTTTTTCTTGAGTATATGAATCTGTTGTATTGCCATAAATGTTATAAAAATGGTGATCAATAAGGTCACAACGGCAATTGAAGCCAGTGACCATAAAATAAAGAGCTTTCGCCCACTTTGAAAGCTTGTTTGGGTTTGGGTAATAATAGAAGCCACCATTATACTGTCAACAATCGCTGAAATTTGTGATTTCAGTAACTTAATGCATCAAATTGTTACTAAATACTTTAATTGTGACATTAATGTTTGAATTTGTTACAATAATGCTCAATTTTATAACTTTACATACATGCTGTCTTACCTTTTCTTTTTTTCCCTTTCTTATAATAAGAAGTAAGAACAATCTTTAGGGGTATACAAAAACTTTTCTCATGGGACATTTAAACAATAAAGTCTAATTTGTTTCTCAACGGTTCTTTGTAGAAACCTTAGCATTGAAAAACGCAAACCGAGGCGTGTTATCGAGCATGCGTATCTTGTCCCGGAAGAAATGTGAGTACACCTTCAATGTCTTTCCAATTTAAATTCTAGTTTCTTTTGCATATATTAAAAAAAGTTATTGTTGCAATTGAGGCTTCAGTTTTTAAGGAATTGATTGATAATTGCAGAGAAATGATGAGGGAGGATCTGGACCCAAGAGGTGTGAAGATGCATCATCCGCTTCATACTTAGCGTCAATTTGACTGTGCTTTTCTATGCAATGTGCAATTGGACTAGTGATTTTATGTTTTTTCTACGTTTCAGTAGGTTAGTTGGTGCAACAAGTTTTATGCATATTTAATAGATTTGTTGTTATGTAAACAGTTTTATTCTGTATCTGATTCTGTCAAAGCCACGATACTCTTTTTTTTTTTTTTTTAGTTGGTTAAGAGCAGTAATAGATTTTCCTATTATTTGGGGAATATATTCTCTTTTAGGATGGTTTAACAAGTGCTTTGTCAATTAATTCGATCTATCTAATTATGGAGGCAACCTGCCTAATTTGCTTGAAATTTGTAACTATCAAAACAAGTTTGTGTATTTTTATTTGATTTTTGCTTTTACTTTTTTCTCCACAATAGAACTTTGAATTGAAGTAATCTCCATTATGATTTTCCTGAAGTGTTGTCTATATTTTATCCTTTTTTTTTTATACATTTTCCGGTGTTGTTTTTATTATTGAACAGGAAACTTATGAAGCAAATAACCTCCCAATTTGGGCTGAAAGTGTTCCCTATATTTAATGCATGGAAGGTGCTCGATTAAATGCCCACAAGAAATAGAGTATGTAAGGTAATTTTGTTGGCCAACTTCGGATTCTAAGGCCTCTCCTTATAGGAGTCACTTCTTCCCTGTTTCTTATCCACTTCTTTCACTATTCCTCAAGTTTCTTTCTCCAAGAACACCTCCCTCCTTATAATACTCACTTCTTCCACTATTCATTTATTATTTAATTATTCCATTTTTCTTTTTCACAAAAATAACTAAATTAAAAACAAATTAAGTAAAACTTTTATTAATAATAATAACAAAATTTATACAATTTTAAACAAAAATTTAGATATAATGTTAGGGTTTAAAAGTAAAATTTTAAAACTATAAAAATTAATTCGTAAATAACTAAAGGTTGAGGGGTTAAAACGAAAAGTTTATATAAATTTTACTGAGTACACATCATCGTCTTCTTCCTTTGAAATATATATATACACCTATATATATATATATATACTACACAGATTACACACACCTGTACACACACTCAAATTCTATGTACCATCTTCTTCATATGTACATATGCACATCACGATTCACACACACACACACCATATGAGAGTTAATTATTTTTTTTTTTAATTTCGTAGCGGACCCCACTTCAAGCCCCAAAACGCGCGTCCAGATGTGGGAGAAACAGCCGGAATGCATACGAAGACGCACCCGTAAAATTTCTTGAATGGTCAAAAAACTGTAATTATATATACATATATACAGCACGATGCCCGCACAATGCGACGACGGTGGTGATGACGACGATGTGGTGGTGGTAGTGGCGACTATTAGGTTGATGTAAATGTAATTGTTGTAAAGATGGTAGTGAAGATATCTTGGAAGTTAAGAGTTTAGGGTGTAAATTAGTAAGATAAGGGTTTGAGGTGTAAATTAGTTCATTAAGGCCAAATTGGGTCATTCTTTATGGTAGTGAAGATATCTTGGAAGATAAGAGTTTAGGGTGTAAATTAGTAAGATAAGGGTTTGAGGTGTAAATTAGTTCATTAAGGCCAAATTGGGTAATTCTTTCTAAATTATGTCATTCCTACAAGTGATCCCCCATCCAGGATTGGAGGGCAAGACATCTATATGACCAAGATGGCCATCTCACGAATTGGATTCGAACCGAGCGAGGCTTTTGAATATTAGTCTTGCTGTCCGCTTGAGCCTGAGAAACCACGAGGGGAGAAGAACATCATCAAGTTCCTTTTTTCCGGGATTTTTTACCCTGTTCCATTAAGGTTTTATCTGTATAATCAAAAGTTCACATGATCACTGATTATAAAAAAAGATGTAGCAGATAGATGCACTTGGTATCTCAATCAATAAGAAGAATCATAAGCGAACACACCAAAAAAACCTTAGTAAAGAACTATAAAAGAATGTGAAATATAACTAATGAAACTAAATGAATGACCTCCTAGAACCATATTGAATATCGACTCACAATTTACCAAAATACTAAATAAATTGTAGGTTTACAAGATAAAAGTTGTAAATTGTATTTGTTTACTTCCTAGTATTCATATCATAATAAGTTTTGTTTACACGCACTGTGGTAAAACTAAATAATCCAAAATAAATGTAAAAAAAATAATGTTGCACCGAGTAAAAACTATTGACTATATGCTTAACTCTAGTCATACAAAGGGAACATAAATATGAATATTTTAAAAAGTTTTAACATAATAAAAAAGAGACTCCTACTTAGACAAACAAAACAAATGTCCCCTCAAAAAAAAAAAGACTATGTAATTACCTCCAACTCCAAGTAAATAAATTTATGAAAACCAAATTAATTAGGGCAAGCACATAAAATGAACTATAGAAGCTTTGTGGAAAATGAAATACCATACCTCCAAACAACGAGAAACAGAGTCCAGGCTCTTTGAAAAGTTCCCAATTCTAAAATACCCAAGAGCAAGTATAAACATCACTTTTCGCTTTTGTTTGGGGGTAGGAGCATGAAGCAGTAAATCTGAAATAGCCATGTAAAAGATATAGTAAAAAGCAGCCTATTGCCGGGGAGGGGGTTCCAGGAAAAAGTTCACGAGGGGGCAAAATCAGAACTTAAACTTTATACATGTATTAAGTGAAATAAATAATAAATAGTAAACATACTACCCTTAATAGATTAAAAAAACATTGGAATTGGCCCCTCTTCCCCCCTCCTCTTTTTTTTTTTTTGTTAATACCGCCTCTGAACTATTGGTTAGCTAAGGGGGAGGGGCGTGTCGTTGTTAACATGCCAAAAAAATGACTTGTTGGTAACCAATAATAGCTTGCCACATGTCTCTTACCAAAACTTGTTGAAACGACAATTGGATGAGGCATTGGCATGCAGTATATCACGAAATAAGCGACGATTAGGTTGCCTAAATTAACACCCCCCACCCCCCCTCCCAAAAAAAAAGAAACAAAAAGAAATTAGGTTTCCTGTCAACAATAACAAGAAACAGCAGGTACCAGAAAAATAATGTCTTAAAGCACACTCCCAAAGGTAAAAAAACCGGCATACGCATGCCGATTGACAATGCCGAATGACACATGATGCCGATTTAAAAGGGGTTGATATGCCCCATACCGAAGGGCGTAGGTAAATGCGGATGACACCCTGCACTCTAAGGGCCAAAGAGATAAGTAAACCGAACCATCATAGGTTCAAAACTTCAAATTCTTCACCCTAAATCAATGAGAGGCTGTCTTTTTAAATTAAAAACATTAAAAGAACATAGAAACTTAGACCGAATGGATAACTGAAAGTATTCAAATTGATATGTTGACCTTGAAGCATAGTTAATCCAAATTGAACATCATCTGGTAGATATGAGGAAACAAGACCCCGTAATAAGAAAAGATGTATCCTATCTCTTTTGTCATCGGGAGAATCCACAAAGGCATGCTCACATTCCTGTAACAACGGAGTTAAATATCAGAATAACGTCCCGATAAGAGATTTGTGATGAATAAAGTTTAGACTCAGTTGCTTGTACAAGAATACCCATGCTTATATATTACCAGCCCCCAACCCTATAATAACAAGAACTAAATCCATTTTGACTATATATACAAGAACGGTACCCGTGCGTTGCAGCGGGCGGCGGTGCAAGTAGTGTAGGTTATTGATATAATTTGGTTTTGATGAAATGTTGAAACTTAAAATGTTAAACAAGGCTAGACGCTTTATATATATATACACACACACATTTGTAGATAAAGAACTGAAATCGTTGAAAGAAAAAAAAAATTGTCCAAAATTCATAATAATAATAATCAAAGGACAGTGAACCTTTTAATCTAAAAATTAAAGTGGCAACGAAAAACTATAATTAGCAGTCAATATACAAAAAAAAAATTGTTGAATAAAAAGGGAAGATTACTTACCTCAATGCTTTCAGAGTCGAACCAAAAATACGTGTCCCGGTGGTAAAGAAAATTATCAATTCTTCTTATGGTCACGTCAACAATATTGTCATCTCTGACGAAATAATTATCAATACTGGACGTGTCCAAAGTTATTATCTTCTTGAAAATATTCAGGATCTTCATTTTTTTATTGAGATTTGATTGATTGATCGATTGATGAGGCAAAACCCTAAACCCTCTTTGTATCATTATATATAAACAAACAGAAGAGAAAATGCAATTTTTGTGAAAAATTGGATATTCAGATATCTTTACCTTTTTATTATCTTTTTAAGAGTTAATTGCGTTTTTGGTCCCTGTGGTTCGTATGTTTTGCAGATTCAGGATCTTCTCAGGTTTTATCGCACTTTTTGGTCCCTATTTTTTTAACCTTTTGCAAATTTGGTCAAATTAATGATAGCTGTTAAATAAAGCAGTTAAGTGCTGTTAGAGGTGTTTAATTGTTAATTTCTAAAAATGTAACAGAATGCGTGTTAAAAGTGTTTGGTCAAAAGGTTTGTCTTGTTGTCAATGAAATATACACGTAATGTTTTGTAAAAATTTATAAAAAAAATTTACGAGTTCTAAAAATGAAAGTATTGTAATTTAGCTCGCTTCGGAATGTTCAACAGTTCGCTGTAATATTCAAAACGCGTCGGGAAAACAAAATTCACGATTTCACCCTTTTTTTCTTCGAGTAAAAGCTTAAAACTCAGACCAATCGACTCAGAATTCCACCATGCACAAAGCCTAACCAAAATGAACTTTAGAAACCGTCACGGGGAAATATGACAATTGGCTGAAAAACATAAATTTGCGATTTCTACGTTCTTTGTATTGAACTAAAGCACGAAACCGGTACAAAAATGCTCATTGCATTCCGCACAAACCCTAGCGTATTATTCTATCAACAAATTTTGCCGGAAAATTCGCCGAAAAAGTAACTGTCAACAAATATCGATGAATCTGAAAACTTAATACATGAATATGACCGGAATCGGATCATGAACAGAACCTAATTTTTTTCATATCAATTTGACAAATCACTAAAACATAATCAAAGAGAGAAGTTTGTAGGATTAAAAAACTTTTTCTTTATAAATAAAATAAATGGATATAAAAGCAATAAATGGAATAAGTTTGTCAGATAGGACAACAAACTTTAACAATCACTAGTATATCTCAGTGGCAACATGACAAACTTTTTACTAACACTATTAATACAAATACCCCTTACACTTTTAGAAATTTACAATTAAACCCTTTTTTTAAATTCTAACTACTTAACGACTTCATTTAACAACCACCGTTAATTTGTACCAAATTTGCAAAAGGTTTCTGAAATAGGGAACAAAAATGCACTGAAACCTGAAAAGGTCCTGAACCTGCTAAAATATACAAACCACATGTACCAAAAATGAAATTAACTCTTTTTTTTAAAAGGGTAAATTATTCACGAATGTAAAATAGTGTAGCATACATTTTCTAAGTCATTTCCGCAATAGAGATTCTTTCGTATGATAATACACAATTTAAAACCCTTGATAAGTAATCCCGAGAGATTTTGGGAAAGAAAAACTACTCATTTAGACTCGACATAGATGGGAAATTAAATACACCCTACCAACTTAAATATGCTCTCTCACATAATAAATCCCTAATCTTAAAGAAAAACATGTTTTTTTTCATTAACATGTGAAACGTCATAAAAACATATGTTGTAAAAGATTTTTTTTTTCAAAACCTTATATAGTCGTTCATCACATGTGAACAAAAAACGTGAACAAATTCATTCACAAGTTCACAAAATGTTATTCTGAAGGTTTCTTAAAAAAGTTTCTTCTACAACATACATTTTTATATTATTTAATATGCGAATAAACAAAAAAAATATGTGAACAAAAATATTTTTTAAGAGTTCTCATGGTTCTTACAAAAAAATGTATCTAAGTATATATATATATATATACACGAGCATGGTACTCGCACAATGCGACGACGGTAACGGTGTGTTGGTGACGCGTGGTGATGACATTGACAATTGGTGTCGAGTAGTGTAAGTTGATGTTAAAATAATAAAAATATTTTATAAGATAAGGACTTAGAATATAAATTAGCAAGATAAAATTTAGGATGTAAATTAATTCATTAAGGACAAATTTAGTAATTTTGAAACTATAGAGTGCATCAATTAAAATTTTGAATATATAGTTAACGTACATCTCTTTAAAATAACAAAACCCATTAAACCATCAATGATGTGATGGACTCAATAATGTGATGGACTGATGGCCTAACCTTTTTGCTTTTTAATACACTAAATGGATACCCATGTGATGCAGCGGCGGTATACTGTGGCGGTTGGCGGAAGTGACAACGGTTGATGGTAGTAATTTTCATATCAGCATTAACAAAATAGCGGGTTACAAAAGAGGGACAGTGGTTAGAGCGTGCCTGACAGAAATAATTAATGGGGGGGGGATTTGCTTTATTAGATAGTATACATATCAGCGTTAACAAAATTACAGGTTACAAAAAATAAACAGTGGTTAGAGCGTGCCTGATTTTAGGGTGGAGAGCTTATTATGGGAATAAAAAATGTCCAAGGGCAAATAAGGTATTTCAAAGACAAAAATAATTATAGGGAAATTTGTTTTATTAGATAGTATAAATATATAACCTTATTTAATTTTAAGTAATTACTTAATTTAACTAACTTAAAACTAAAAATTCATGTGGTTGGTAATCTAACTCACCCTATCAAGGGATCCTCTGATTTATTTATCATACCAAAATTAGCAATATTTATATATATATTATATTCAAATGTAGCTTATAAATATCCTTTCAAGATGAAGATATCATCACTCCTTGGTCCTTGGTGTAGAAATTTATTACTAGTCCGGTGTTATATATTTCAATCTAACTCATAAGTAAGTAAATAATACTCAATGCCAGATTTTATAGGTAAAATGAATAAAAACGATATCTCAATCACATAGTGTAATAATTTTACCTTCAATTTAGTTAAATTGAAAACATTTCACCAAACCAATCAAAGATAAAATGAGTGAAAACAATAGTCACAGTGACATTGTTGTTCACATATATGTACATCATTCTTTTTTGCTATACTTCACTATGATAAATTGAGTCCAACTTAATTTAAGTCTAAAAAAAGTCTATGTAACTTACACATATGTAAGTTAAATGCGTAAGTTAACTTACACATGCGTAAGTCGTGATGGCGGTGGTTGTCGTTTCCGAAAAATCATGGTGGTGGTTGGAGATGATGGTGGTGGTGGTAGGAGGTGGTTGGAATTTGTGGAGATAGAAGAAAATCAATGGACTCAAATTGAACTAAAAATAAGCTGGACTCATTTTATTTTTTTCATACTCCAATGAACATAATGTCGCTCATAAAACACATATGCATATTTTATGCTCACAAATATATGTTTCCTTCTATTTGTTTTGGAAGTAAAATAAATTGACCTCTATTCCTTTAAGCATATTTCAATGATGATATACTTAAAGCTGCATACGTAAAGTTAGTTAAAACAAAACGACATGAATGTGGTTTCGACTATTCAACTAACAATATTTTATATTTGTAAAATATTATTCTAACAATCTAACATACAAAATAAAACAAAATATATTATAGAAAACAGAATATGGTTGGACCAAGAAAGCGTTCTTACATTGACAATTGACAAAGTCCCCCACCCCACATGTTATTTTCTAGTCAATATTCAATTTTTTTCAACTTTTATTTTCCTCTAGTAATCCTTTCATCCATATTCTAGTTTCCATATTATTTTTTCCGTTTGTTTTAATAAAATTGTTTTGTTTTATTTAAAACATAGTGCTTTTATTATGTTGTCTGTAATTAATTATTGACTGATTTGTTTAAAAATCAAATATATTTTTAAAAATTAGGTTTTTGCTAAACGCGATCTTAAACAATGTAATTAAAATGTATTAAATATTTGTAAATTTATTATAGAATTCAAGACGTGAGTTTTTGATATAAAAAAATAGTAACTTTAAAGGTTTAGCATATTCTTATATAAAATTTGCTATACTTCATTAAATTCACATATACAAAAGAGATGGCGCGAGGGCTGGGTAAAGTAGTTGACTGGTAAACCCCATTTGGCGGCTAACTCCAAATTCCATTTCTTTTCTTTGACTCTAGATTTCTTCATAGCTAACACACGGGTAACCCAAAAATTGCCAATCTTTTATTTAATTAACAAACATCAACATCTTAGTAGATTAATATTAGGTTTGGATAAACATAACCTTGATGGTTTTGTTTAATAAGATGTCTATTAGAAAAGGTCGTATATCGTATGTAACAACATTTTTATATACATTTACTGCATGTTTTGACACTTTAGTTTTGAGTAATATAAACCATATATATACTCGTAAATAAAAACATAGAGAATAGTTTATTGCTCTTTCATAGCTTTTAACCTTCAAATATTACAAAATATATAAAGCAAATTTATATTGAAGGCTATGCAAATAAATGAAAAAGATAAATGATATATCCATCTAGAATATTAGCCTAATAATCATTTTAACACTTAAATCAATGAATGAAATTAAGAAAGAGAATTAAATTGTAATTTTCTAAGGTTATAAAAAAAGTTATTAGGCTTTTATTAGAAGGATATATTATTTTCTTTTAAAATAATAATAAAGTGAAACTGTTTTTGTAACTGTCCTAACCAACTCAAAAGCATATAATGTACATAATATTAATATCACATGTTGAAGGTGTCTTTATAAAGATCCACATTTTGCAAAGGACCACTATTTTAATTATACTTTATATGTTTTCTGTCTTTTTATCTTGTTTGGTATTCATTTTCTCTCATGATATAACTAATAACTATATGTCTTGTTTCTATTCCTGCTTCTTTTGAGAAAAATCTGTGTTCTAGATTTTATCTTTTGGTACACTTTCTTATCAAGCTTTACATCTTTAGTCTTTAAATTGTCAACAATTATGCATATATGTTTTTTTAGCTTTTGTGAGGTGGAATATATGAAGTCTGTGATCATTTTTTTTTTGTTAACTGATTCGGGTTATTAAATATCGATGTTTTTTCTTCATGTAGGAACTTGGTTTATGTTTTTCAAGGTTTGGAAAGAATAAAACTCGAATTCAGTATATAATTGAACACTTTTAAATGGCAAAAGTGTTGTGGACTGAAAATGAAGAACAGTTTGATCACAAGAATCATCCAGGATGTATCCCTAACATATTTCATGTTCTTGAATGGCACTCTAATGTCAAAAAGATACTTCCACATAGAAAGCATGAAGCCTTGATTAAGAATCCGAAACGTAAGCAAATTATTCCTTAATTATATACTTCTGTTTTTCTGCAAGTCATGTTGATTGTGTTTAACTTCATAACCTTATTTTTTTAGTCCATCATGGAAATACATGCCAATTATTATCATAACATGTGAGTTCATATACTAAGTAGTTTTTGGTATATATATTTAATTAGGCAACAGAAGGTATAAGAGGATATCAGATGATCAAGATCCTTTAGAAGGTCATATATTGGTAAGATTATGCATACTTACTATAACTCATGATTTTAAAGTGTTTGTAACTTGTTTAGTAGAAAATGAATTAACGAGTATATTAATGGTATTTATTAGGTGGATCAGTGTAATAGAAAAACGGGTTCTCCCCAGAAAAGATCTTTAAAAGCTCGTATAAAGGCGTTAGTTTCCGAGGATATGGATAAAGATGTAGATCAAGATTTTGTACCAAGTCCAAAGTTGCAAAGGACTTATTCCATACATCATTTGGAAACCAATGAATGGGTTCATCCAATCATTTTCTTTCCTGACAGTGTTACAGAAAGTCCAGTGAGTTCTAAAGAATATAGTGATGTTACACATCCTGAAATGACCGATCCTCGGGATATTTTGGATATGTTTGAAGTTGACAAAGAGCTATTTCTCGATATCTTAGAAGTTCACTCCCGAGCTTTTGATACAAAACCAAAACTGACCAAATCAGGTTCCTTTCCCACTGCTTATAAGCCGGGCAGTAGAGACTTGATACCTATGAAGCTCAAAGATAAAGTTAATGAGTTCTTTCCTACATCAAAAGCCGAAAAGAGATTGGATAGTGAGTTGAATATATTAGGTGGAAGTATGCACCTCGGAAGAATTTCTTCCCTTAACGAATCTGCAGATAGAAATTCAGAATTATTTGATTTTAGTGTTGGTAAAGAGGCCGCTCTGCGCACTTCAAGAAGCTTGAAGTTAACAGATGGAAGTGAGAACCTTTTAAGTTCCCAACAACCGAGTTTTTCTAGAAGGAATCATTCCTTGCGCCTTGTTGAAAATCCCAGTCAAGAATCACGTGCCGCTTATTTCCATAGAAGTTTTAGCCAAAACGAAAGAAATCCCATTTCTGTGCATTCAAATAATCTTACAGAGTTGAGTTCTACACAAGATTTTGAGTGTTCGAATGAAGTGATAGATAAAAATGAGAATTTTTCAGAAGACGAATATTGCCCTGAGGCCAAGATACATTCATGTGGTGTAGATACGTATGAAATGCCAATAAAGAAAGACAGTCATCAGATTCCACAGGAGATCGCTAATTTAAGCAGTGTTCTAACTCCTGAGTACTGTCCACCAGATGAAGACATTCAACTCTCAGAAGGTAACTTATTTGTATTTACATTTGCATATGCATCTATTAATGTAAAAACTACTAGTATTAAAGGTGAAATTTTCAATTTACTTATGAACGGGTGAAATCTGGTTATATTTTATCTCTAACGAGTCCAAAAAGCAAACTAAAATGATATGGGTCATATAAGTCGAAGATGTTAAATGGGTCAAAAGTTGCCCCGAATGTACTTTTAATGCATAAAAGTATAAAACCATCTAGATAATTTATCCAGACAATAACTATTTTTAAAATAACCACAAGGGTGGTGGCTTAGTCTTAAAAACTTGGTCCCTAAGGTTGAAAATAACCAGAGGTACCAAGTTCGAATCCTAGGAGCAAAAATATACTCCCTTGTGGCCACGGAGGTTCATCCTCGAAGACTCCCGGCCCTGCTTTGCGGGTAGTTTCTCTAAGGTTAGTCGGCTTGCAAAGCAGGTCAGATACCTTGGTTAACCATAATATGTTTTTCTAATAATAGTTTACCGTGAGTAAAGTTTGTCGAAAAGTTTTTTTGGGTCAACTTGGCAAGACATTCTTGATCCATAACAAAACTATTCATTTTGACCCTTTATTCAACCAGCTGAGTCCTACTTCAGCATCTATCATTCTTAGGAGCTGCTTCATTCTAACAAAGTTGATCACTTGCAGGTTTACAAGAAAATCTTATGGAAAGCAAGAATTTCAAGAGTAAAAAAGACAAGGTACGGTCAATGAGACTCTACCGAGAAGATGATGATTTCACATATGTGAAACAGATTCTACAGCTCTCCGGTTTTATTAAAAACGGTTTTCAACAAACATGGCATTCTTCCAGCCAGCCATTAGACCCTTTTGTGTTTCAAGAAATAGAGTCTCAATATTACCATGATCCAGAACGTTTTGCAGAGGAGATTAATGAATTATCTCGTCGTTTACTCATATTTGATTTGGTTGATGAGGTTTTGATTACTATGTATAAAAGATCATCACCATACTACCCAAAAGCATTATCTTCTTCTTGCCATATTAGTACTGCTCCAACTGGATCACGTTTTCTTGATGCAGTTTGGAAGCGTATCAGGCAACTGCTCAGCTTGAAGCCTGATATGAATGACTCATTGAACGACATTGTGTTTAGAGATTTGGGAAGGGATGATGGTTGGATGAACTTGCAGTTGGATTCTGAGTGTGTTGGTGTTAACTTGGAAGATTTAATTCTTGACGAAGTTATAGAAGATATGTTATTTGAATTCATTTGATTCGTTCGTTGATTGGAAATGACAGGGTAATTTAGAGAACAACTCGACGGAAGGGTTAAACTTGTAATTTCAGATAGGTTCATCGATTTAATTAGAGTCTATATAGAATAGCAAACGCTGCACGGATGGCAGTTGTAAAATTTTTAAATTGCCGTTTGTTAGTTTTGTGGATTGTTAGGTTGTACTTGTATGTATAATTTACGATGCCTGATGAATTAGAGTGATTTTTTTTTGCAATGTTTGGAGACTGGAAAAGATAGGTAGATACTTTTGGTATAAAGCATTACGTTTAACAATCCAGGTATTATTGTATTAGCGAGATTTTGTTACAACAGGTAATTCTGCGGAACATATCTTTGAAGTTTGAACAACAGACTGAGATTAGTGGATGTGAAGTATTAGAAAAAGTGAAGATGCGTAAAGGGTCAAAACAGATCACTTTGTTACTGGTGGAAACAGTCCAGTTGGGTCGGGTCAGCAACAAGATCAATATAATCTATGCACAAAATATTTTTAATAGTTTCATACAATGTATTCTTGTACCTCAATGATGACATCTAGAGAAGATAAAAGCACTTAAAATCACATAGTCCCGTGCTCACAGCAGATATCCTATGCTCTAATGACAGCACACACCTTTTTGTCCCCTTTGTATGTTAGCTTAGACAACTTTGCAAATTCAGTTTTCTGCTAGGATATATCATTTGAAGTCATGTTATCCAGCAATGATCATACGAAGAGGCCACCTTAACTAGTTGGTCTTTCAATTGGAATCTGTAACAGGATGAAGTCTGACTTGCTTGCTAGTTGTAAAGAAGAAATTTGAATTTTAGACTATATGTGGCAATTTTGACTAATAGATTTATAGATGGACTGATCTGGGTTGTGTGTTATCTCAAAACGGGTCAAACTTAACCTAATAGGAAAGCGTGGAAGTGAGTTAAAAGTTGCCCAAAGGCTATTCTTGATTTAACAAATGCCAAGGGCAAGTTATGACATTTGCAGAAAATAAAAGTGATTGCAGATAAACTCAACCAAGACCAGCTAGCCCATTTCAACCCAGCTAAAGGGAACCATTTTGACCCATGCTTCTCTATAAACATGTTTTGTACAGAGAATATGGTTTAGGAAGTTACGACGAGTCTGTCAAAGAAACAGCCTCTAACCTCAAACCGAAACAATAATAACTGTGCTTTGCATGTTAGACATGTAGTACACATAATCAAGTTCTATCATACGTCTAATAACGACTTCATAGCTTCGTTCTATAGCAAATAAATTAATACTTTACTAACGACTAAGTACTCATTAAAATTTAAACTAGTTAGGGGGCAAGTATACAAAGAACCACACAAGGCCGGCTTCACTGTTAAATGTTAATGTGGGCTAAGCAACCGCTTTGGGCTCCTATTAATGGGGGGAAGTATATTAAGAAACACATAAAAGCCTCAATTTTTTATATAGCGGACTTATGTTTTGGACTTTTAGGCTAGATACCAATTTGATCATGTTATAATTAGTGGCCCAAGAAAAAAATAGTCAGTCTTCACCTTAAAAAAAATAAGACATGACAAAATTATCATTACAAGTTGAAGAAAAAAAAGAAAAAAAAAAACATTTTTTTTTCTTTATTTTTTAGTTCTTCATATCATTGTCTTTCAATAATTGTCATCATTATCTATTGTTGTTGATCCAATTACATAAAGTTTCTAGCAACAACTTTAAACTATCTAATAAAGATCGATCGAGATAGTGATCATGATGTAGGTGCTTAATATAGGGTAAACTTGAAAGCTTTTGATTACATTTTTGGAAGTTTTAATTTATGACATTAAATAAAAGATTTTGTTACTTGCTATAAAAATTCATAAGTTGTCTATTTAAAGGAAATATATGTAACTAGTCTCGAAAGCAAAACGATTTGTTATTGTCTATAAACATGACCAAGTTTACATACATTTGCTTTTTGCTACTCATTATTGTTATTGCAGGTTCGCTAACTCGGCTCTTTTGTGCTTAATTGCTCATATATATAGATAAGAATAATATCTATAGATTCTATGTTTGATGATCGATATAATGATTTATTTGTTTGTACTAAATTGGTGTTTTTCACAGGAGTGTCAACGGTTCATGGCCAGAAGAGTTGTATAGATATTTTAAACAAGAACAATTGTGACCATTATGAGTGTGGTATGCAATGCTATAAAAAACACAATGGCAAGGCAGAATGCGAAGGTGTTCCTGGTCGACCAGCGGGTTACATGTGTGTTTGCATTTACAATTGTTAATGACACTGTTAAAAAATGTTTATGATATGAATTATGTTTTTTTTATTGATATAATAACAATTGAGAAAGCCTCAATTTATACTGGAACAAAAAGCTTAATTATGGAACCTAAATCAATTCCGTTTCTTGATGGCCAAGTCAGTATCTTCTATATCCGGAAATGATGATTCTGTTCTGATCCGATATTATGATTTGATCTTATCTTCTAACACTCCCCCTCAAGTTGGGCATTGGGATTACCAAAGTTCAACTTGCTTAAACACTTACGAAAAATAACTGTTCCCACAGCTTTAGTTAGGATATCTGCAAGTTGGTCTTCGGACTTAACAAACGGTAATTTGATAACCCCATCTTCAAGCTTCTCTTTGATGAAATGACGATCAACCTCTACATGTTTGGTTCTATCGTGTTGAATAGGATTCTCTGAGATCTGAATTGCAACTTCATTATCACTCATGATCTGCATACTTCCTTTGGGAGCAAATCCTAACTCAGTCACAAGTTTCTTCAGCCATAATGCTTCTGCTACACCTTTGGCTATACCTCGAAATTCAGCTTCTGCACTTGATAACGAGACAACTTTCTGCTTCTTACTCTTCCATGTAACAAGGTTACCTCCTACCAGCGAGAAGTATCCTGAGGTTGATCTTCTGTTCCCTTTATCTCCAGCCCAATCAGCATCAGTGTAAATTTGAATATTCAGATGACCACTTGCTTTGAACAATACTCCATGACCAGGAGTTCCTTTGAGATATCTCACAATTCTTATAACTGCATCCATATGTTCTTCTTGAGGTTGGTGCATGAATTAACTCACTACTCCAACAGCATATGCTATATCTGGACGAGTATGAGCAAGGTAGATCAGCTTCCCCACCATCCGCTGATATTTGTTCTTATCAGCAAACTTCCCATCGAGTTTCATAAACAATTTCTGATTCATAACCATGGGTGTATCTGCTGGTTTACAATCAACCATTCCAGTTTCAGCTAGAAGATCCAATATATATTTCTTTTGACAAATAAAAATCCCCTGGTGTGATCTCATAACTTCAATTCCAAGGAAATACTTAAGATTTCCTAAGTCTTTCATCTCAAATTCTGCAAACAATGCCTCTTTTAGTTTCTTGATTTCTTCTTCATCATTTCCAGTGATAATCATGTCATCAACATAAATTATTAGACATGTTATCAGGTTCCCTTTATGATTGAGGAATAAGGTATGATCTGAGTTACTCTGTTTGTACCCATATTTCTTCATTGCTAGAGTGAACCTTCCAAACCAAGCTCTAGGTGACTGTTTTAATCCATACAAAGACTTCTTCAACTTACAAACTTCTCCCTTTTTGAAATCATGAGAGAAACCTGGTGGAGTTTCCATATAAACTTCTTCTTTCAATTCTCCATGTAAAAAGGCATTCTTAACGTCAAATTGGTGAAGAGGCCACCCTTGATTTGCTGCTATTGAAAATAGAACCCTTATTGTATCTATCTTTGCAACTGGAGAAAAAGTTTCAGAATAGTCAATTCCATATGTTTGAGTGTACCCTTTTGCAACCAACCTGGCTTTGTATCTTTCTATCGTACCGTCTGGTTTATACTTGATTGTATAGATCCACCTACACCCTACTGGTTTCTTTCCTCGAGGTAGGACACATATATACCATGTATCATTCTTCCTGAGAGCATTCATCTCAGTATTCATGGCATCTTTCCAGACTTCCAATTTCAAAGCATCTTCTACTCTCGATGGAATTGATTCTGAATACAAAGTTGAAATGAAAGCTCTTGCTTCTCCAGAATGGCTCCCTCCTGCAATGTTGGCCATAGGATACTTAGAGTTTCGAGGAATTCTTTTTGGAGAGTATCGTTTTGCAGGTATCCCTCTAGTTGACCTGGGAGGGAGTACATACTTCTCTGGAATTGTAACTGTTTCTTCTACCCCTGCCTGTAGTTCATTTTCTGTAGGACCTTGAGAATTATCTGAGATATCATCATTATTCACAGAATGACTAGGGGCAGACTCACTTACCTCGGATATCAGGTTTGGGATTGTACGTTCGTTAACACTTTGAAGAGAGGACTGTTCTTCATCTACTGGATTTACTGGAGAATTTTGCTTCTCTTGAGGGTCAGTGACTACAGTATATCTTAGCCAACTCAGTGTGTCACTCTGTTCCTCCCCCTGACCACTGTGTTACGAGGAGTAAAAGTACTTGGTTTCAAGAAAATCACAATTCATCGTAGTGAACATACGATGAGTTTTTGGATTATAACACCTCTATCCCTTTTGAGTGACCCCATATCCCACAAAAATACATTTTTCAGCACAAGGGTCAAGTTTATCTCGATAAGTCTTTGGAATATGCACAAATACTGTACATCCAAAAACTTTGGGTGGAAGTGTAAGAGCCGGTGGTAGGTTATGGTAGTTGGCAAGGGTTTTCAGAGGTGTTTTCATTTTTAGGATTTTTGTAGGAAGTCGGTTAATCAGGTAGGTGGTGGTTGCTATAGCTTCTGGCCAAAAACTTTTAGGGACAGCAGATTCAATAATTAATGCCCTAGTCATTTCTAGTAGGAGCCTATTCTTTCTTTCAGCGACACCGTTTTGTTCAGGGGTATGAGAAAAGGTTGTTTGATGAATTATTCCTTTGGATTGAAAGAACGAAGTCATTTGAGAGTTTACATATTCCCCACCATTATCTGTTCTAAAAATTTTGATAGATTTTTGAAATTGAGTTTGAATCATGGTGTAGAAAATTGTAAATCTATCATAAACTTCAGCTTTATTTTTCAAAAAATAAATCCAAGTCATTCGAGTGCAATCATCAACAAAAATCACATAATATTTGAAATTCTGACCCCCAACAACTGGAGCAGGACCCCACACATCTGAATGAACTAATGAAAAAGGATCTTGAACCTTAGTAGTAGTAGGTTTAAAGGTTTGTCTATGACTTTTGGCTAAAATGCATGTTTCACAAGAAATTGGTTTATTTAAAGGAAAAAGGTTCGGAAACAAAGTATGCAAATAACTAACTGAAGGATGTCTCAGTCTTTTATGCCATAACCATGCTTGCCTTTCATTAGTTCCATGAGCTAGCATTACTTTTCCATTATCAGACACTTCATCAAAATAGTACAGTCCTCCTCTTTCAGTGCCACGCCCAATAATCCGTCCCGTCCTAATATCCTGTAAGAGACAAAAGTGTGGATGCATAAGAACAGAACAGTTGAGCTCCTTTGTCACATGACTTATTGATAAGAGTTTATGTGACAAGGAGGGAACATAGAGACAATTGGTCAGATTAATATTTGCAGAAATTTTGACGGTTCCACCATTTTTAACATGCATTTTTTGCTTATTTGCAACTTCAATCTGGGTTCTTTTGGGTTTTGAAAAAACAGAAAAATTGGTTGGATCATAGGTCATGGTATCGGTTGCACCACAGTCAAAGATCCATGACCCATTCGATTGCCTATTTAATTTATTGTAACTAGGCTTAACTATGTGGGCTCCTCCTTGTTCCTCCGATGGACTCAAAGACTTCGGCCCATATATATATGGCCCATGTGGTTTACAAATAACCCTATTTTTATTATTACATATATATATGTATTTATATGGTAAGTTAGGGTTATTGTATATCCCCTGTCTTCTGTTACCTTCCACCACCGAGAACTCCCCCTCCCTTTCATCACCTCTGGCCGCCGCTATGCCACCGAACCCTGTCTCTAATCTTCGATTATCATTTTCCTTGGTGGTACTAGCTTTGGCGGTAGGAGTGGCGGTGCTAGATTTTGTGGGGTAATTTTTCTAGAAGCTTTTCTTGGCCGCCGTTTTGTAACCATCCGTCCACCAGTCGGGATATCCGATTATCTCGAAGCACTGATCTTTGGTGTGTCGGGACATGCCACATTCATCACACGTTAAGTGTGATTTATCATCTTGAATCGGTTTCTTCTTTGTGTTTATGCGGCTATATCCTCTTGATGCAAAGCTTGATCCTTCACTCTCTTTCGCTATTAGACCGGCGGCAATGCATTGTGACTCTCCGGTGGTTGCTCCCAGAATATTCTGGTGAGCGGCCTCTTTTCTAACGGAAGCATAAGCGGCTTCAGCCGTCGGGAATGGATCTATGCGAAGTATCTCTCTCTTGATAGATTCGAAATTTCGATCTAATCCATTTAGAAATTGGAATAATTTCTGATCGGATCTGATCCTTGCATATGCCTTGATATCTTCTGCACACTTCATGGGATTTGGATCAAACCGATCTATTTCCCCCCAGACACCTTGCAACGAGATCCAAAAATCTTCTAATGGTTTTCCCGATTGCTTGATTTCATTGGCTTTGACGTGAAGGTTGAAGGCTTGTAATTTGTCTTTGCCGCTACTATACGTGGTGACCAATGCGTCCCACAGTTCTTTGGAGGTGGAGAATTCAGTCAGATTTCCGGCGACATTTGGCTCGATATTCTGAATGAGCCATGAGAAAACGATAAGATCTTCCTGTTCCCATAGTTCATAGTTTTCGGATGATGCTTTTTCTGGTGGTAATTCGGTTAGATGGTTTAAAAGATTTTTTGATTTTCCACCTATTGCGACTCGAATCATACGAGTCCATAGTGGGTAATTTTGACTGTTGAGTTAGAGATTAATTTGCAGGTTATCGGATAATTTCGGATTTGTTGGCTGGTTATTATTGTTTTGTAGCAGATTTGCTAGTTGAAGTACTAATTCTGTGTTTGAGTTTGGGTTGTCGGCTTCGGCCATGGTAGCCCAGATTTGACCGGATGATTACAGTGTATCTGATGAGCCAAAAACGATTGATGGCTCTGATACCATGTTAAGAAATGTTTATGATATGAATTATGTTTTTTTATTGATATAATAATAATTGAGAAAGCCTCAATTTATACAGGAACAAAAAGCTCAATTATGGAACCTAAATCAATTCCGTTTCTTGATGGCCAATTCAGTATCTTCTAAATCCAGAAATGATGATTCTATTCTGATCCGATATTATGATTTGATCTTATCTTCTAACACATCTCAAAAAAATCCATTTATGTTTAGAGTAACTTTAAAGGTTGTTTTAAGAACTAATACAACATTTATGAAGTTATGGATATTTTTAAGTAACATTGATGAAATTGCCTGAGATATATGATGTCATTGTTATATGAAACAATAGTGATATATGGGTGAATTTAATTTGGTGGGGTACGGATTAAATTATTAAATAAGCATTTGTGTTGTTGTTAAGAACTTGTCAAAATTTGGCATTGCAACTGCGTAGTCTATTGAAACTTACATTGCTCTCGACATATACTTTCTATATATAAACTTTTGCAGGACTTATTTTGGGCCACCTTCAGAAAATAATGTGCCTACTCTATATATCCACCAAATTAAGTCATTTTAATTGATTAAAAATAAAAAAAAGTTATAAAATAAAAGTGGGGTGTGGATATTTATCTTTAAACATTTCAAAATAAAAACATTGGATGCTTAATTAAATTTGAACAATTGAACATATCAAGTAATTTTTTTATATAAGATTTTGTGTATAAAACGCCGTTAAGAGAAAATCTACGAGATAAAGACAAAGTGTCAATACTAGCATCGAATAAAAATCAAAGGCTTAAAATTGAGTTGGATAAAGAAGAAGAAAAAAGAGGACGCTTTTTTCTAAAAAGTATATTGAAGTCTCTGTGACCATTCTTTTGTTCTCAAAATGGAATCATGCCCATCACCCCCACTCTTGATGATAGCAAATGTGACAACAGGACTACATTGCCATATTTGGACACTATGCATGTGCAACTGTACCTTGTTGATCGAGCAAAACAAAATTTGTCATTTTGTGTTTATGTTTCCATGTTTGATACTCCGTAACAAAATAGATTAGGGGTTGTTTGGTTTCGTTTTATTTCTAATAAAGATAAAGATGTTAGTTTGCATAATTTTACAAGTATGTTGTTTTTAGCGTCCAACTAATTAATTGTCCATTTATTTGATATAGAGTAGTTTATTAACCATCTGTATATATGAAATACATGGACAATTATTACAAAGCCCACATAGATGCCCGCCCCAAGTTATTACAAAGCCCACATCTTATATGGCTGTATTAAGTTTTTTAATAATGTTTGGATGGGTACACTCACATAATTTTATTTTATTTTTTGAAATTACATAAAAATTTGGTCTCCGCCAAATCAATCTAATAATCTTATATTTTTCTTAACAATCTAATTACATGACAAATGTAATTTATTAATTTGTTCTTTTAATCTCATCATATGATTTTATCCGGCCAATACGATAGAATTTTTAAAATGATTGTTAGATTATTTTATCCGTTAAAAAAATAAAAGCCCAAGCAATGGTATTTTCGTTAACGGTTTCATATTGTTTCACCCAATCTGATTCCATAGAGACGTACACAACCTTAGATTCATACACGTGTACGGTAAGATCACCCCCATAAATCCCTATAAATACCTACCCCAAAATCCCACTTAATAATACCATCAAGCTAGCTACATCGAATTTAATCAAAAACACACCTAAAACCGACCTCTTCATTTTTAATCTCTCAATCAATCATGTCTTGCTGCAATGGAAAGTGCGGGTGTGGCTCAAGCTGCTCATGCGGCAGCAGCTGCAACGGGTAACTTTTATTAATCGCGTTCGTCACTTATAACATGGATTATTAATAATCGATATCTTCGTTAATTACTGATTTTGTTGAATTTATATGTTTACAGATGCGGAATGTACCCCGATGTTGAGAAATCATCCACCACCACTGTCATAGTTGACGGAGTTGCCCCCAAACAAATGTACTTGTAACGTTATAATTAAAATCCTTATGTGTTTTTAGAAGCGCTATGAAAAGTATGTTAAAATTCTAAAATAGGTCTTAGAAAGCAAAAGAAGAAATAGATACCATGCATAATAAATTTTCCTTGTATGAGAAATTCGAAGAATTTTATAGTTCTTTTGAGAAATGTGAGACAAACAATTTATAAACAACATTTTACAAATACATGTCACTAATCAATTAAGTTCATTATTTCTTTTTAAACTTCATCGTTTCTTCTTCTTCTTTTTATTTATTTTTTTATCTGTTGTAAACTGAAATACCTCACGTATTACTTATTACTAACAACTAACATTTGTTGTTAAAAAAAAAGTTCTCCGCACGCAACATGAAAGACGGCCCAATTATAATCAATACAATCGATTAATTCCTATTATAATTTGTAAATATAACCAAATTAAGCATGTTGTGTAGGTATGCTGATGGAAGTGAGAGCAGCTTTGTTGCTGAAGGTGGTTGTGGTTGCAAGTGTGGAGACAACTGCAAATGCAATCCTTGCAACTGTTAAATAATGATGAAATCAGAAGCCCAATTAAACTAACTAGCAATTGTCCCTTGCTATATTATGTCTTGTGTTTTATGTTTTGTGTTAAATAAATGGAACCACATGTCTTTGGTACCTTATCACTAGTTTCAATTTCTAATGTTAATTGGAGTTGAAATTAGGGGTTCTATCTATTGGCTTTTAGGTTGCTTAATGTGTTGGTAATTTTCAACTATGAAATATCTGATGAATGGCTCAATGCTTTTGTATGGGTATCATGAAGTCTACATGACAACTTTTCCATTAGCTTTTCTATTTTATGTGATTACATTGTGAAAAATGATTAATATACCTAAATAAGAATTTTAATATACCTAAAATAGTTTAGAGTTTTTATAAATAGTTGTAAAATTTTATTTAACTAAATAACTTAATAACATAAACAATTATATTGTAAAATCAAAACAAATTTTAGCTTATAGCTATTTTTTCCTTCCCTTAATAATAGCAATGAATCCTCTACATATCAAAACATTTGTGAAAGGGAGTTGAATCATAAACAACATATA
This sequence comes from Erigeron canadensis, assembly GCF_010389155.1. NCBI lineage: Eukaryota > Viridiplantae > Streptophyta > Magnoliopsida > Asterales > Asteraceae > Erigeron > Erigeron canadensis. Next base: position 28,896,115 of record NC_057767.1, on the reverse strand, counting down.
CCGTCATAAATGCATTAAATAGTTGCACAGTAGAACTATCTGATGCATATATTATTCTGTAAGAAAAAAAATATATTGTTTATGGATCATTTCTTTTTGTGAAACCCGTAAAACTGGATTCATAAGTTCTGACTTCGTCTACGTAGACTGAAACCGAAATTTATTAATCCGGATTCATGTACCATGTCTGAAAACGAAATTACAAAATCCAATTTCACGATGAATAATTCCGGTTTCAAAGAATCCAGATTTATAAGTTCCGGTTTCTGTCTACATAAACGAAACCGGAATTTATAAATCCGGTTTTACTGGTTTCATAATTTTTTTATTTTTTTTTATAAAAACTTGTTCGACTAAGTGGATTGTATGTATGTCCATTTCATAATAAAAACAAAAAATCACAAAATTATGTGCAAAATTGTACATGTCATGTGATTAGGAACATTACAGTCATGCGATTAGATTTGTTATATACATATCATTAGTGCAAGATTAAAGACAAACATGTAAAATTCTAGACCGAAGGGTAGCTAAGTTGTTGTCGAGGTAGTTGCTGGTGTGAGCTTAGATGGCTATATATATACTACGGTATAACCAAAAGCAAGGGTAGGAACATCCTGAAACAAGATTGTGCAAAATTTCATATTGAAACATGATGTTTGATGGTACCCAAAACACTGAAATACGTAAATATTAACTGCACAAAGATATAGAATCACAGGTGATTAATGTCGGCTTAAGCTTCAAATCCAGCTATGCCAGGCTTCAAATGCACAAGCATAAGAAGCATATAATTAACCTTAATACAAAGGTTTAATATTCGAAAAGATTATATGATTATATCAGAGTTGGATGGAACGTGAATTATAACTTAAATTTTTAACAGGTCAATCATGGTAAAAAGATAAAAATAAAACATAAGCACTAAATGGTCAAATGAATATAACCCAACGTGTATACGTAATTCATAGAACCGTCTATAACATTCTAGTAAAAAATATATTTAGTCTCTAAATAATATAACTTCTGCAATCATACTAAACACAGTAAATACTTTTTGAGGACTTTAAAGACACCCGAAAACACTTTTGTTACGGGCCAAGCAGTTTCAACCAACCACAATAGTAACTCAACTTGGCCTGTTACAAGGCCCACCCAATTTGCCACCTCGATCTCCCTCTGAATATGTTCTGCTAAGACCATAATCGCACACAATAACAATTCTAGTTGCAAGAAATGAAAGACCAAATACCTAATAATTAGTTTAGAGCTTAGAAGTTTTCATGCCAAAAAGCAGCATGGTTGGATCAGTGGTAAACACCCTTGCCTCTGAAGACAGAGGTCATATGTTCGATCCTCATCCCATGCAAAGGTTAGGGGCCTTTTCTACCATTTAGGTAGAAACTGGAAGCAGCCTTTCTACTTAGGTAGAGGTAAGGTCTGCCTACATGTTAACCTTCTCTATACACCGTTGAGGTATTGGGGCTCAAAACCTGCGGAAGGCGGCACTGAGCAGTTACTTACTTTCTTTTTTTTTTTAGAAGTTTTCATGCCCATCCATGGATGTTGCTAGCTATTCATTATATGATTTGGTAATTGCATGTACATATACAATACTTGACTATCGAATCATAAATCAGAGAGCTAAAAACATGATTAGAAAGTGTGGGAATTGGAAGTCATTCTCGGCATCCATTCAACTTTAAAATGTGGATATAACAGTGTAGCACGTTATGGTCAACATACTTGTATCAACTGCTATTGGGTATACATAATCATGATATGAGAGATGCCTGAACAAAAGAATTCAGATCGCAGGCTGAATCTCGCATAAAAATAGCAATCAAATATTAGTCAAGACAGCTCGCAACCGATATCCATTTACTATCATCAAACATGGTTTTTAATAGAAATACCAGATAAAGCAAATAAGAACAAAATGCATTTAAGAGTAACTGAACATAATTATTCCAAGTTTGCTCCCTTCAGCAAAGAGGAACTAGATCTAAACCCGGTCGTTGACTGGTTATCTTTACCCCCTTATAAAATAAACTATCATTCCCTTTTTTTCGGTGAAAGACCGTCACCCCTAGTCGTACACTATCATTCCCCTTTTTTAACTGTCTATTTTTAAAATATTTAAAATCCCGTTAACTTTCAATACATTTCAACTCACACACCACATTTACCCAAAATATTCTTAAAATATTTTCCAACTAAATCTATACAAACTAACTTTCTAATTTATTAACTAATTTAAATATTTTTGAATTTATAAAAAAGAGAAACCTTAAAGATGTGAGAATATATTTATAACACATGTGTAATTTTTTTTTTTTTTTTTTATGGATGAGCGTGAACATGCTGAAGATATGCTCATGGAGAATTTAGTTTCGGATAGTTGGAGAATTGAATCAATAGAAAAGTAAATAAAGATGTGAGGATATGTTTATAATTTTACTTTATAATTTCTTGAATGCATAAAACATTTTGTGAAAGAATCACCACGCTTGTGAAATATTTGTGTTTCTGTAAGTTTGAAATGACCGTCAAACCACATACTTTATTATCTATACTTCTATACTAATATATAAAAATAATACACCCTTGTTGAAAAGTAAAAAAAAAAAAAAAGAGATGCGAAATGACTATTATACCCTTAATAAAATAATTTACATCATTAGTCTCTTATCTTTTAAATTTTCTTCACTACTCCCTTAGAGCAAATACATCTCCATCAATTACATTTACATTTACTCGACCTACACCACTTGACACCACCACCGTCAATAGTCACACATCACCAGCAAATACATTTACGATGCTAGTAAGTTTTAAAGAGCTAAGATTATTTTGGTTGTGAATCTAAATGGCATAGATCATTTTATCTATGATTGCAAGCAGAGACCCCCCGTTTGCAGCTTTTAATGTATAAGTGTATAAGAAAAATATACGAGTATATATCATATTAAAAAATAAAAATTCATCCTAAGTTTTATACTAAATATATAATTATTTATTACAGTTATTAAAGCTATATTTAACTTTGGTAACTACCCCAGTTAACAAAGTGTATTAAATAATGTTGTCATCCTTTGTAAAATAAATTTGAAATTGACTTTTATTATCAATTATAGGATCAACTAATAAATGGAATTGATTTGGTATATTGTTAATTGTATATTTTGATATTTCATGTTGTACCTATATATTGTTATCAAAAATTAAAATTTCTCATATATATATATATATAAATATATATTTTATATCAATTAATATTAATATCTTTAAAAATAAAGAAATTTTTTTAAATTTAATCATGATCTAAGAAAATGTATTGAATAACATAAATATTTTGTTTCTAAAAGTTATTGAAGTGGACTTTTAGTATCAACTAACATGAACTTTGGATAAAAAAATTTTAATTTTAATTTTTAATTAGTTTTTTATTATTATTTTTTTACATGAAATTTTCTTTAAAAATACTCCAAAATAAAAATTAATAATTTATTATAAAAACCTTCTAGGAAACTCGTATCATCGCATGTAACTATATTGACTTTTTCTTTTTGTATTCTTAGAAGTTAAAATTTTTTTTTACTAAATGTTTAACAAATTTAAATCGTAAGTAAATTAATGTCCTTGTAATTAAATGCTATGTAGCACCGAAATAGGTACGGCAAAGGGGTACGGGAACAATACGGGAACGGAGAACGGCAAAACTAAAAAATTTAGGATACGGGTACGGCAATATAAAAATATACAAATATAAATTATATCGATTTTTTATAGAGAGAGACTTGAGAGATTATGTGTAATTGTATATGTATAACTGTATAATATATGTTTGATTAGTGATCACTCATTAAATATTTAGTGTTTAATAATTGGTTTTGTAATAGAAAAAATTTAATGTTAATCAAATTATATATAATATAGCCTGTTTGGGTTTGGGGAATAGAAAAAGCCCATTAAAACCTTGATATTAGTTAGAAACAATATGGAAATTTCAAAGAAACGTTTTAGTATCTATAGAAAATTCAAGGAAACGTTTCATACGTGTTTCGTATGCAGAAACGTTTCCATGGATTTTCGGAAACGGGTACACCTACCTGTTTGGAGTTTCGGTGCATCATAGATTAAATGAGCTTACAAATGAAACAACAAATGTATAAAATAAATGAAACAATAAACATGAGAATATAAGAAATTAACATTTTAAAACATCAAAACTTTTATCCATTGATAATAAAAAGATTTAAATCAACAACATGTAGAATAAAAAAATAACAAATTTCATTAAATAACATGAAAAGATTATAAATTAGTTTTCATCGATTAGCCAAAACATATTTATGTTGAGCTTTACTTGATTTATGTTTTCATATTTGATAAATGGGATAACATTATCATCATCTAAAATGTATCCCAATTAAAATTATACCGTAAAAAAATGAGATAAAAAAGAGTTAGACATTATTTTAAGTAAACGTATTTACAATATTAGATGTATATAATAGTTTTGAATACATACTTGCTTATTCATCTTAGGAATATCATTTTCTACCAACTTAACTTCATCCAAAAGCATATCACCATCAACCTTATCTTACAAAGGAAAATGAGAAAAAAAAGTTATAAACAAGAAATACCCTAGAACTAACTACTACACACTCTCGGGCAGTGGATCCGTTCGTATGCAATATAGTTTAAAAGTAAGTCCAGGATCGAACACATGGACTAATTAAAAGCAAGCGAGTTTAATGTAGTTTAAGAAAAGCTTTGGATTTTAAAGACACCACGTCATCTTGGTTTTTATATTAAAACGTTAGTTGATTAAAAGAGTTAGAAATTCCAAAGAATTTATCGAAAAGAGAATTGTTGTATATCAAATAGAATTAAAAGATCATCCACTTCGGCTCCATGACACACATTATTTAGGTTGCACTTAAATGAAGAACCAATTCGAATATGTTGATTAATAACCGAGAACTAAACAAAGACTCACTCCGTACCCGTCAAGTTCGTTACTTTATTCAATTATCTTAATTAACTAGTTCCATTACTAAGACCGGTACCCCGAGACGCCTTTCATAACTTTCCTAGTCAACTAATTGTTTTGGTTATTTAGATAACAATCATGTCTATTGATTGTACCCAACCATTAACCCGTTAACTCTTATTAACTATTAATTACTTTCTACCGAACCCGTCATAGAAACAATCGCTTCTAACCAAGCAATCAAAATAACTTCTACACAACCTAAGTTACCACTAAGATCATGCAAAAACTATCCGCAATTAAGAATTTAATAACAAAGAATTAATAAGCTAAGATTACGACACAACGTTAAATCAAATCAACTTGAATTATAAAAATAGTGCAACCATCATTCAATTGTGTCACTTCATCTTAGTAGATGATGAAGTATTTAGCTAGACATGACAAAACAAATAAAACTAACAATCATCACATAAATAAAATCCATAATAATAATTATATAGTAATATAGTCTTGTAATTAAACAACTATTAATAATAAAAGAGAAAGAGAATCGAACGAGTGATGGATGCTGGTACAGGTTAATAACCGGTTTGGGTTTTAAAAAACTATAACCGGTGTAATCGGTTTTCGGTTAATAATAACCGGTTAACCGATACCGGTTAACCTAATAGGTTATTTTTTTAACCGCCCACTATCAATAATATATAAGCCAAAAGGGGTTTTCTTTTTCAACATAAAACAAGTTGTTCCGTCTGGATCTACCCACAAACACCACTGATAACACCACTTCTCTTCATCATCATCTACCCCTCATGGCCGCCACATATATCGATGTATATATATATATATATATGACTGGGCGGTTATTGGAACACACAGGCACACAGCCACATAGTACGTAATATTTTTGATGATCTTGAAGAGGTGATTCAGTGGAGGATCTTGAAGAGGTGATCAGTTGGTTCTTTCTCCGGTCTCCGATGCTTTTTTCTTTCTTTCCAGATGTATGTGACTTCATTTTTCTTTTTATATCTCGATGTGTATATATATATATATCACCCAGTAAGTGGTGAGTGGTAAGTATAAAATAGAAAACAATCCCAATTATATATAATTAATCGATTAACTGGTTAAAACTAAAAATAAAAACCGATTATCGGTTAACCGATTAGGAATCGGTTTTTGGTTTTGAAAGTGCAAATCGATTACTAACCGGTGGTTTTTCCTAACCTATAATCGGTTTGTACTGTATCGGTTACTAACCAGTTACGATTATAGGTTAACTTTCGAATCGGTTCGGTTAACCGCTTTTTTTGTGCACCTCTAGACCGAATGTATAAGTCTTCAACATAAATGGGCCATTTTGGGCCTTTGTCTCCTGCGCCCCAATACACTCACGCACACCAGACACCACCACTTCTGCTTTTCCAATTCTCCATCCCTCAACAGTATTAGCAAATAAATGGAATATAACAATTTGATGTAGATTCCTTTGTACAAGTATGGCATTATATTTACTTCCAGCCAAGTTCATCAAAAAGTAATGAACTTTCATTCTTCAATTTCATGGTCTAATTAATAGACGTTTATTGCGGTTTATCTCTAATCTTCATAATCGATCTTTATTTAGCCCATCTTTGTCAACTTCCATGTTATAGACCTATAATCATATAAAATCAAATATTAAGTATAAAAGTCTATAAAAGTGAAAATAATACAAACATAAAATAAATAAAAGAAACGATATCGTGTAAAATAACTATGTATAAAATAGGCGATATCATATACTTTTTTTTTTATCAAACGTGTTTAGACAAGGTTACATTTTCATCAGCCGAATCCTTGGTATCAATAACATCATGCAATTTCATTGCTTAGTGTCTTCAAAGCCCTTAAAGAAACATGAATAACAACATATTATAATATAATACACATAAAATCATATGGAAAATATGAGTGATAATAAGTTAGTCTTCATGGTTGAAAAATATATTAAATGAAAATGTGAAAGAAAAACTTGATGTCTTAATTTTATAGTACTATACAATAAATCTTTTACCATTTTAAAAATATCAATTATCATTAATTACGTTTTCTTTTACAAAGCTTATAAATGAAAATTTTTAAATTTGCTTTCAATCATGTAAAAAACAGATTTATAATAAAGGTTGCCATGCATGTATAGATTTTATCTTTTTAAGAAGTCATATACGTTCATTTTTATTTTGGTGGTATTGTATTGTTATGATTATTTTACATGATGATTAACAACTTTCCATGTTTATATAAGTTTTTGTTTGACTTTATATTTTAATGGCTTAGATTGTTTTAAATTTTATTTTCAATGATCAAGATTAAAATTTGAAAACTATTTTTTTCTTTTAATTAGCTATGATAGCCATATATATATATAAGAAATTTTTGTACGGATACGAAAAAAATCGAGCCATAAGGTGTATATACGAACTTTATTTTGAAAATTTGCAAAACTACGAAAACCGGTGTCTTAGACGCCGGTCTTGAGTTTTTTTGGACAAAGCCGGTGTCTAAGACACCGGTCTTAGCTTACTTTTACACCAAAGCCGGTGTCTTAGAGGCCACCTTTCATTCTTTTTTTGCCTTCTTTCCTGTCAAAGCCGGTGTCTCTTAAACCCTTTTTTTCATAAAGTAAAATTTTAAGTTGAACACCACCATTATTTCCGGCCGAGAAGTTTCTATCGAAGAAGATGAAAATATGTTTGAAAAGTGAAAGCAAAAAAGTCAAGATCTAGTTTCTAGTCTGAGTACCATTTAAAATCAAAGTATTTATTAACCCCTCAATTAATAATATATTGACAAAAAATTTTGTTTAGTTTTTACAGTTTTATGATAATAATGGAGTATATAAATAAACCACCGAACATACCCATACACATATACCCATAAATAGATCTTATATTTACTCGTATAATCTATAATCTAACTAAAAGAGGGGGTTGGGTTACACTTGACACCTCTAATTCCCTCTTTAGCTTAATACTCTCTTCTTATTAATCTTCTATTTATTTAATATATATTTATTTAATATTTTTGTCTTTCCTTTTATTTTTAACTAAAGTTGAAAAAATAAGTAACCTGGAATCAATATTTATATGGTGTTGATTTTTATATGTTTCTTCTTTAACTTTCGTACTGATTAAGTTGTGATATTGGTGATACACTTTTTGTTTCTCCTTTTATTTAACTAAAGTTGAAAAAAAAGGGTAAACTACAATCAATATTTATATAAAGTTAATTTTCATATGTTTCTTCTTTAGCTTTCATATTCATTAAGTTATGATATTGGTCATACATTTTTTATTTCACAATTATTATAAAATTATATATCTTTAGACTACCCGTCTAATAGACAGCCCTGAAAACTATTATATAAATAAATCGTGGTATAGAATCTGTACACACCATACTGGTGTTTTATACCAAGTATGGTGTAAGAGATACACCAATAAATACATACTTAATTAATATAACAAGTGATGTCGTTTAGTATTAAGGTGTCACTAAAATTTTTTTTTCATTTGTTCACACTTGATTATTAAAAATGTAAAAAAATTTATGAATTTAATCACATATAAAAATGGGTAGAAAAAAATTACATTTAAAAGTGTGAAAAAAATTTCAAAAGTTAGAACTTTTTCATACTTATATTATAAATATGTAAATAAAATGTTAACACTTAAAAGTGTGAAAGTTAATTAATAACAATTAAATGTCGTGCCTTTGGGCGGTTTAGTTAGGGTTTCTCATCCTACTAGGTATTGAGGGCGAGAGGCTTTATAGCGGGGATCTGATTAAGACAACGTAAGCTAAATCCCTTGTTGCGAGCAAATGATCCATCCCTTTCAAATAAAAAAAGATATAATTAATTTAAGAGCGCTAGATAAGTCATGTTGTAGTTTTGTTTAATTATATATTATTATAAAATTATATATTTAAAATTTTTCATATAAATAATAAAATTTAAAATATAAAGTTATTGGTGTATATGTTGAAACTAGTTTTTCAATGTTGTGATCGTAAATTTTGATTGACTTGGTATAAAACACCAGTATAACATTTGGCAATAGCAAATTGCTCCTGCAATGTATTTATGTGTAAGGTGTGTTCCGTGGTTTATTAGTATTATTATTATCTTAAAACTTTAAAAACTAAACAAACTTTTTTGTCAATGTATTATTAGTTGAGGGGTTAAAAGAAACTTTGATATTAAATGGTAAACTAGATCTTGACTTTTTGCTTTCCACTTTTCAAACAAACTTTCACCTTCTTCGACAGAAACTTCCCGGCCGGAAATAATGGTGGTGTTTCAACTTAAATTTTTATTTTATGTAAAAAAGGGTTTAAGACCGGTGTCTAAGACACCGGCTTTGGCAGGAAGGCAGAAAAAGAATGAAAGGTGGCCTCCGGGACACCGGCTTTGGCGTAAAAATAAGCTAAGACCGGTGTCTTAGACACCGGCTTTGTCCAAAAACCTCAAGACCGGCGTTTAAGACACCGGTTTTCGTAGTTTTGCAAATTTTCAAACTAAAGTTCGTATATACACCATATGGCTTGAGTTTTTCGGTATCCGTACAAAAATTTCATATATATAATACGGTCGATGTCATTGCTACTAAGCTCGTGCTTGCTGCTACTTTCTTATTTTATTTGGCAAGAGAGAAACAATCGCCTGTTTCATAACCCTAGCAGATCGGAGCAGCAACTTAGAAATATTATTTGGACGACAGTTCGACAAAAGCTCATGACGCTTCGGTTCAAGTCCAAATTGAAGAGTTGAGCAGCAGGTGGATACTTGGAAGTAACCAGAGTCATTGATTAACACTATGTAATTATTTCCTTAACTTTATTTTGTAATCACTTGCTAAGTTACTAGATTGCACATCCAGTATGATAGATTGATCCTCAACGAAATCACCTAAGTTGCCAACAAAGATTGACCACGGAATTCCTTATTAGTTTTTTACTACTACTTTTTTATACCTTTTGTCATAAACGTGAATCGTTGAACACTAACCCTAGGTCCCATTTATCAATTTTCATAGACAATTACATAAGCAGGAACACGGGGCGCAAACTAATTGTAACCTTGCACGTTCAATTCTCTGCCCTTTTAACATCTACAATCAATTACATATATAGTCTAGGGATGAGCACGGGTCGAAACCCGGCCCGACCCGCGACCCGGCCCGTGAAGGTTCGGGTCGGGTTCGAGCGGTTCCTTCACACTTTTTTGGTTTTTGCCTTCACCCGACCCGTCTATTGATTGTTGTCTAAGTACGTGGTTATTGGTCAATAATCGTTAAAGGTTAAATATATGTAATATCTGAGTCTAGCTGTCAGGTGGCCACCGTGGTCGATTAGTTCATCGCGCCTGCAATCCAGTATGGTCCTTTCTAAGCTTAGCATGGTGGACGGGTGGCCACATCAAAGGGTCATAGCATTGATATGTATGTTGAGAACTCCTCTAAATCAATTTAGCAATATAACTGGGTGCGTGAGACATCAAAGTATTTCATTTCATGTTTGTTTGTGTGGAATGTTACAAGTGAGTACTTGCAAGTACATATTGTTCTCGATCAACCTAATCAAATTATAGTTTTACAAAGTATAAAATTATACTTTTATATATATAAAGTATCAACCTAATCTTGTGCGTGATATATATAGTTTTTGCATATGTAAACGGGATATATATATATATTGACCGGTATATAGTTTGCTTTGAATGGAAAGAAACATGAAATATATTCGATCTTTAACTAGAGAATGATTGAGTGAAGATGAGGATATGATAGTCAATGTAGTGACTACATAATAGTCAATGTGAGGCTTTGAGGTCAAAAGTAGTGGATGATGGGCTTTATGGGTGGCACTTTGATCTCTTTTAACTTTTTAAGTGTTCACAAGCTTTCTGGTGACAATCTTTTTATTCCGTCGTCATTGTCCTATAAGAGTGTTAGCAATGGACGGATTACGGGTGCGTGGTAGGCGTGGCACCACGATGGAACACCGCCGCCAACGTCCCACCACGCGTGGTGGTATGCGTTTGCGTGGTCAGACCACGCTGCTGAACTTGTGCGGCCAACGATTCTGAGGCTTCCAACGGTCCATTTGACTAGCCGTTTGGAATTATTATTTTTTTTAACCTTTCTTTCCTTCCCTATATATATTTACACATAACACATGTCAAATTTTACACAAACACATATCATATTTTACACACATCTTCACTATCCATCAAATTACTTACATCTTTCTTTCCATACTTCAAATCATGGCGAACAACAATTCAATGACCTTTTGGGATGCTAAAATGGCAATGCAAAACCACATTCTCAACGACAACAGATGCAGATCCGAAGTAAACAATGTGATTCAAAGCGTAACTGACAACAAGGCGGCTTATAGGTCGGATTCGCAACTCCGCCGAAAATGGGTATGTTGTATATATATTCGACAGAAGTTCGATATATTGGCTGGATCAAGTTATTTTCCAGCTTACAGCCTCATCTTCGACGTTGACAGCCATACTAGACCACGAGGTATTCTGGCAAGGCAGGGTCGGTGGTGGTATGTAGATTATCATATGGATCCAGGGGATGGGTACATATCTCCTCAACCTGGCGATGCTGTCGGGTCATCTAAACCCTACCGATACATTCATCGAAACGATGACAATAGTACTGAGGACTCGGACTATTCCGAGTGTTAGTATAATGTATTTTAATATAATGTAATTGTTTTAGTATTATGTGTTTTATAATTATTATGGATGTTTTTTTGATTATGTAATGTTTTAATTTAAAGAAGTTTTAATGTTTAAAAATAGAATGAAAATTGTAGTGAGTGATGAAGTGAGTGGTCAGATGACAACAAAATTTAATTGAGTGCGGGTGAGATGACATCAAATGAGTCGTTAGAAGTGAGGTGTAAAAAATGAATTGAGTGATCCATTTCCAACATCTAAAGTAACTCTAAGTCCTAATCAACATAACAGTGCACGTGTTCCGTTTATAATTCCAAATTTTACATTCCTCAATTTCAAAGTTCAACTTCAAACCGCCTTTATTATATGAACATGATGTCTAATTGCAATATGTATACTTACGAAACTTTATTATTTACATCCTCTAAGGATTTGTTATCGATTAGAAATGTGTTTGATATAACAAAGTAGATCAACAATCAATGAGATAATTAACTTTTTAAAAAATAGGAGTAAAAAATATATTTGTCTATTGTATTTTAATGTTTTTTTCATGTATTTATTTTTTTAGTTAATGTATATGTTTATTTCTCAACTACTCGACATTTAATTTTCACCATAACAATCTGCAACTTGAAGTACAATAAACAACAACGAATTCGATTTTATTTATTTCTCAACTACTCAACATTTAATTTTCACTCTAACAATGTGCAACTTAAAAAGTACAATGAATAGTTGCGTATTCAATTTTATCATTTCCAACTACTTGACATTTTATTTAACTTAACAATTTGCAACTTATTAGTACAATGAACCGTTGTAATTTCAGTTCTATTTAATTTGATGTTTTTGTGTTTTAGTTTATTCTTTTGTTATTATTAGTGAAACGTGTTTTTTAGTTTGTTACATTATGTTTTTTTATTTGATATAATGTGTTTTTAGTATAATAATAATATAAATTATGATATGACATCAATAAACTAAGAGTTCAATGTAGGAGATAATGGTAAAACTGATATAGTGTGATGAGTCGGTGTATTGCTAATGTGTCATCAATAAACTGAGTTTCCGTTTGATAGGTTAAAAATGGTCTAAATGATTCGACTGAGAAAACAACAATAATAAATTATCGGCACTATATAATGAGTGTGAAAATAATAGCAAACAGAGTGTTAAGCATCCAAATTTCCAAGCATCTGTATAACCTTAAAAAAATTCTTTTCGTTTTGAAAAAATGAGATCATATATCCTCTTACAAACTAGCCTATTAATCCTTTTAATAATCTTGAAATATAATATATGTCATCAACTTATTCCCTTTCCTAATTATAACACCCGTCATTTTAAAACCTCAACTTCAAAAAAAAAACTTTTGCCAAACGGCTTTTAAAACGTAGCGGAAAAGGATCACATTAAAATTTCTCCATATGTAACCGGATGGTACCTTTATAAAATGCTGTTACTAACGTGCATCATCAAAACAATATAAATGAAATCCAAGTCTTGACACAAACATAAATGCCATTCATTATTACATGTAACATAAACGTAAATAATGTAGCCGAAATATAGGCTATAGGAAGTCTAAGTATTGGACCAAAACTGTAAATTTTGAAAGTTAGGGAATGAAAATTGCAAGTGACCGTCTACAACAGGGACAATTTATGTAATTAACTCTAGGTAATATTAAGCCAATTTACGAGATTACCCATCATGTGTGAATCACGTGACTTGGTTTTAAACGGACGTTTATGGCCAGGACTAAAACTGTTGATGGAGTAAAGTTTTTTGGACTAAAACTGTAATTTTTGAAAGTTAGGGATGAAACCTGCAAGCTGGGTACCACGACATGGACGATTTCTGTAATTAACTCTGGTATTATTAAGCCAATTTACGAGATTACCCATCACGTGTGAATCACGTGACTTGGTTTTAAACGGAGGTCGATGGCCAGGACTAAAACTATTGACGGAGCAAAGTTTTTTAGACTAAAACTGTAATTTTTGAAAGTTAGGGATGAAACTTGCAAGCTGGGTACCACGACAGGGACGATTTCTGTAATTAACTTTAAATTGAAATCCTTCATACCCAACCCTTAAGATCCGAATTGATTGGGTAAAAACCATTCAAATGACTCAACAATTGATCAATAAATCATATCTTACCTGGAAAAAGATTAAAGGATTGAAATCTATGCGAAATCACTCTCGAAATTGCTCTAAACTTGAAGGAGGCTCTTAGGGTTTTGTGTGTGAAAGTTTCTATGGATTATCAACTGATTATGAGGCTTATGGAATGTAATATAATCCTAAAATCTGTTGAATCAACTTTCAAAACTTAACACTTAAGCCCTCGCACTTTCTTACAACTCGTTTCGTCACTTAATTGCTCGTTTAACACATACGGGGACACTTAACGACTCTTACATCTTATCGGGAACACTAAATGACTTCGTCAATCATTATCAACTTTATTTTCATCACTTATAATCACTTTAATACATATCTCACGTTAATCATTTAATTCACAGAAACACATTAATGTGACTAATTTATACCCATTACCCACATCATTATTGGCCATTTTAGTAGATGTTTTAAGTCGTTTTTGTATGCATTTGGCGCATTTATGGTGTTTGTTAGTGTTTTCAGGTTCTGAACAGGTTACGCGTTCATTTGGTACATTTTCGGTTGATTATTGGCCAGGAAATACGTTATGGTAATGAAAGTCGATTTAAATGGACGAGGCGGTAGAGCTTAGCGAGTAATCGAGACCGAAACAAGTTGGTCCTGTACAAGCTGTGGACTGCGCCGCAGTAGGAAGGCACAATCCCACTGCGCCGCAGTCCTGATCCACAGAAATAAATGGAAAAACCCCCCACTGCGCCGCAGTGGGGATGGCAACAGAAAGACTGCGCCGCAGTCTGTTGAAGAAGAAAAGAGGCTGTGGAATCATACTGCGCCGCAGTGGTGATCACACGAACCACTGCGCCGCAGTCAGCCGAAGTCAAAGTCGACCAACACCTCACTGCGCCGTAGTGAGGAGAAGTCAAGCCCCACTGCGCCGCAGTGGGTGCACGGGAGAACACATCCTGACTTGTTTCTGCATCAGACTTTGAAGGGGTATAAATATAAACCCTAGGCACGAATTTCAAGGCATTCAAACTCTTTGTAGGAGCTGCTCTATCGGGATTCTTCCTTCTCCAATCAAGTGTTTCACTTAGGCGGATTCATCGAAGATATTACGGGCACCCATCTAGATCGTATCTACATTATTGTCTTGCAATTTATTTTCTTCAAACAATTGGTACATCATGTTTCTTTTCTATTTCATTGATTATTTTGAATTGATCATGAGTGGCTAACTCCACCTTGATGAAACGAGACGGATAATGTGATTGCAATATTTTTAGTTCAAAAAGGGTTTATTTAATTATCGTTGTTTCGTGATCTTGATGATTTTAATTCTTTTCAATTAATTAACTTCGATATTGGTTGCATATGATTCTTCGTTGGTGGTACCAGTTGAATGTGTATGTGATTTTAAAACGGTTACTTGTCTATAAGTAATTATCACTAGTTCATGGTATGATAGTGAATATCATTTTAAGAAGGGATTAATATTGTCAACGTGATTGATATCGGTTGGTGGTACCACGTTATTGTCACATTGGTTCAATTGGTAATTTGATAGTCAATAAAACTGATTGTTAGGAGAATTGTCTTGGTCTTGGTGGTACCGGCTTTGGTAATTCGACTAGTAGTTAGGTGATTCGATAATTTGTTCACGGTTGGTGGTACCACGTGAGTAGTTTAATCTTGTCACGATTGTCTTTTAAACTCTAGAGAATTTGTTCTTCATCAAATGCAATCACATTTGAAGTCAAGGGAAGTCAAGGTGGATGACTTTTAATTATATCGTCTGAACTTTTCTTTTTAATTTATGCAATAATTTTGCAAACCAATTTATTTAATTGTCAAGGGGAACTTCAAAGCAACACATGTTTTTCAAACCATTTTGCAAGCAACTAATCATTTCACAGTCCCTTAGAACGAACTCAGACTTACCTCTTAACTATATTACAAACGATCGGGTCCACTGCCCGTGAGTGCGTAGTAGTGAGTTCTTTGGTAATTTTAGTTTATCAATTTAAAGCTCGATTTTGCACATCACACATATAAATCACATATTAGCTAACGGTCACTTACGACAAGTTAACTGTCAACGTAAAAAGTTTTGGGATGTTACACTAATTTTATTCATTGATTCAGACACATTTCATGATCAAATTATTATGAGAATAATTAGAGTATCTTTTTATGAGAATTTATCATTTTCCTTAAAATATGATGGGACATACGAATTAACTAGATTACTCGTACTTAATTAAATCACCACCAGTCATATATTATTAAATTACATCATCACTCTATTATAATATAAAAAATCTTTGCTACCCTTGTAAATCAAACACATTTACATCAATTACCTACATTATTAAATGTTGCCACCGCCATCACAACTCTATCATTGCCGCCACATTGCACGTGTACCATGTTTAAAACAAAATAAAATGATGCTAATATTCTAACAAGTGTATATAATTAGAAATAGAAATCTATTCACCCAAATTGAAAAAAAGCAAATCAAAACCTTTTTTTAAAAGGTAATTGTATTCTCTCAAGCCCCCAAGCAACTTGGGGAACAAATAAACAAATATCTTACACAACATCAAATTTACACCAATCTTTACCTTTTCGTTATACTATTATACCAAAAAAAAGAGCCCTAAACCTTAGTATCGTGCACAATCTTTGTAGGACATGCTCTAGTATTATGAGATTCGGACACATGATAAAATAATATATAGTTGCTCTTAGTTTTCATTCATACCTTATTACATAATATTTTGTTGGCCTAAAGCCCTCAAATGAAATTAAACTTCTTGAAAATAAAAGATCAAGCTATCATCTCAATCTTAATACAACACAATACTTGATTTCAAGAAAAATGTTATATACAATAGTTTTGAAAAATGAAACTATCCACGCTTAAACATGGATACTCTAACTTCTAGATAAGTTTTGAAAAATTAATATTGTCCATCCTATCATGTGTTAGAACTTAACCAGTATTTTCATATTGATTGTGTGGATACTTGAATAGTTTGTCAACTCACATAACTTGTACAAGTTAATTTGGATTGTTATTTTGTTTACGAGTGTCCGGGTCATCTGTTGACCTGATAAAAATCATGATGCAAAAGTAATGATGAAGAAAATAATGTGACCTTAACATAGTTACTGGGTCATTGACCCATCCACACCTACTTAATATTTTAAATGCCGGTTTTAATTGGTTGAACTAATATCCAGTTGGTCAATTGGTTTAATTATAAGCGGCCTTTTAGTAAATCTGGTTTAGATTTAACTAGCTGCTTTTCCGGTTATACATGTCCTTTGTCCAGTAAGATTCTGATTTTATATCTAAATTACCTTTTTGTTTGCAAAGATTAAAAGATGAGTTTTAAATCTTATCTATTTTCTCGTTTATATTGTTAAATTTTATGTTTGTTCATTTATTTATGTTTAAAATTAGATAATATTTTTTTGTTAATATAATAACCATATGTGTAATTTATGTTTTGGTTGATGGTGCTGATGTGACAATGACATGTCACATTACCTATTCTGATGTTGTAAACCATTATCATTAATTTAAAACTTGTCTCTTATGGTGGGTTTATAATACGACTTTATCTGTTAAAAGGTTTATAAATTGACTATTTTTTTTTTGAATTGATAACTCGATCTAATGCTTTTAACTAAACAGTTTCAATGAAAAATGAAATCATTCTTCATTTATATATATATATATATACCCTAAAGTTATATTTATTTTTTAGATATAACCCATCCTTTTAAGCGGGTCTACAACATAACTATTTTTTTTCATGTAACATGTAACTAATTTTCTTACATGTTACTGAGAATTTATAAGTATGTGTTTTATTGACGGTTTTTTTTATGAATATCTACTAACCATCTTAGCAAAGTAACTATATACGTTCGAAAAGGAAATCAAAAAAACTTGGGACACGTCGCAACACATAGGATATGGTAGTACTTCAAAGGTTTGCTTTATTTGCAACCTTCAAAATGAAAATTGGTAGGTGAATGAATGTAGAAAACGGCCAAAAAAGCTTGAAGTAGATAAATAATAATTGTATACCCATTAATTTATGACAGAGACACATCAACAACCACTTTTAAACCACATCCCCACCACTACTTTTTCTACTTCTTTTTTCTGCACACACAAAAACTACATACAGTATACAACTTTCGATCTTGCTGCCGTTTTCATCACAGATTCACAGAAGCATACATAATGAAGTAAACACATACACCTTTCCTATCTCTCCGTCGTTTCCGTCATACAAAGAAGTATAACTAAAGTAAGTTTTCCATTACTCTTTCGATCTAGTTGTTTCCATTCTCCCGCAAGGTTTAAAATTGCTAAAACTCCGTTTGTTTCCAATTTTGGTACAATGTAATTTTTTAAAGATATATTTGTAGTTTTGTTCCTAAATAATAATAATAAACAGAAAATACATTATACATACAAATATCATCATCGTTGCCATAAGCCTCATCTTTGAAAGTATGTTACTTATGTTGAAAGCATTAGTTTTGACATAAAATCTTCTATTGGTAAAGTAAAAATCTCCAGTTATTTTGATTTTTAACAAAGTTGAAGAAAGTGTTTTATTTGTTTGGGTAACTGTATCATACATTGATAAATAGTATAGTTGTATGTGAAAATGTTATTTTATTTTCAAGTTATTATATAATAATAATCATAATAGTCGGGTCAAAATTTATGTAAAGGCTAAATTGTAAATCATTGATTTCGATGTACTTATTTATGTTGTTTAATATAACGTAACTCCTCTATTATCACATGCTCTAAAATTGCAAAGACCAATGTTCAAGTTAAAGATAGATGTTCTCATAACTGACACCTAGACGAAATTATTTTAATGGTCCATTTTTTCTAATTCTCTGGTGAGAGTTAATTTTTGTTTAAAATTTTTTTTCCACTCAAAGATGACTCTAATAAATATAATAAAAGACTTTTAAATTTGCCCCCTCACAAAAAAATTTCTGGCTTCGTCCCTGGTGACCACCGCCGTACATCACCACCTGCACCACCTAAACATCATGACCCGCTACCATAGAAAGGTGAAATTTGAGATCTGGTAACGATAGACCAGGTCCTCACTTATTTGACCTTTTTTCATCCGTTGACCGCGTTGATTATCGTTGACTGTCATTGACCGGTGGTTAAAAACAGAACAGTAGGCTAGGGTTTTGTTTGCGATTGAATTTCGATGCGATTGCAATGGGTTTCATGTCTTAATTCGAAAAAGCGAAAGAGAAATCACGTTTTTCACTTTTCCGGCGAGTTTTCGAATTTCCTGACGAACCTTGAATCGGTTTTAATTTTGGCAAGGGTTTGTGCGCATTTTGTTCCCTGAGCATTTTAGTGACAATTTCGAGTTCCAATTAGAAGAAATGGAGGAGGAATCGTAGATTTAAGTTTTCCGGTGAGATTCATGAATTTTCGGGTGGTGGTGGTGATGTAATGGTGGCGGTGGCTCTGACGGGTGGTGGTGGTGAGCAGCGCTAGAGGCAGAGTTGGCGGCAGAAATTGGTGGCGGCAACGGGTGGTGGTTGGAGTATGTAACGGTGGCGGTGGTGGAGACGACGGGGGTGGTTGGAGCTAGTTGTAGACGGCGGTGGTTGGCAACGACGATTGCGGGAGGTGGTTATAGATAGTGGTCTGTGGTGGTTGTAGAGATGGTGATTGGAGAGGGTTGGGGTTAAAAAAGTAATTACTTATAAAAAGAGGTGTATTTTAGGCGATTTAATTAGTTAATTGAGAATTGAAAATAGGGGTTCTCTATTATATAGTAAAGTAACTCCCAATGCCGTCTTCCACAGGTTTTGGGTCCCTGTCTTTGACGGTGTATGGAGAGGTTGATATGTAGACAGCCTTACCCCTACCAAAGGTAGAGGAACTGCTTCCAGGTTCTACTAAAGGTGAAAAAGGACCTCCAGCCTTGCTGGGCATGAGGATGAAACCATGACCTCTGTTTCCAGAGACAAGAGCTCCAACCACCGATCCAACCCAGTCGGTATAGATCTATATTACGAGTATATAGTATTATAGATTATAGATATAGATATACATATAGATTATAGATATACATATAGATATTAGAACTAATTGCATTTTTGGTCTCTATGGTATTACACTTTTTGCAAGAATGGTTCAAACTTTTGAAAAGTCGCAATTTTGGTGCCAAAAGTGTAACTTTTTTGCAAAAATGGTCCAAAAGATAACTTCCGTCTAATTTCTTCCGTTAGTGTGGTCATGTGCGTGTCATGTGAGGGGTAAAATTGTCGATTTATATAAACAAGACCGTTCTTTACTCTCTCTCTCTATCTCTTTACTCGATCTCTTTCTCCTATTTTGTTTACTT
The DNA here is from genome assembly GCF_010389155.1 of Erigeron canadensis. Taxonomy (NCBI): domain Eukaryota; kingdom Viridiplantae; phylum Streptophyta; class Magnoliopsida; order Asterales; family Asteraceae; genus Erigeron; species Erigeron canadensis. The sequence continues at coordinate 28,875,814 of NC_057767.1, read as the reverse complement.
TTCAGTGACCATTTGTACTTTTGTGACTAACTATTTCCGGCCACCTTCACCAGTAAAACCACTCACTAGACATCAAACACACCACCAACTCGAAAGCATCAGCCCACCAACTCCACTGCTCCACAATATCTAAAAAAACCAGTGCTTACTCCCCTTCGAAAAACCACCCACCGGACTTTAACCAACACCACCGTACATCAAATCCGCACCACCGTAACCCCCTCCAGCCATCACAACACCTTACATCATAACGTACATCACACCCACACCACCGTCAGACCCTCCCTAGTTGACATCCTTTAGCCATCAAAACCTCCGTCGGCCCCTACCCACCACCCATAACATTACCTTACCCACTCACCACACCACCCATAACATCAATCTCGGTCAACGGCTGCTGTTCAACTCTCTCTCTCTCTCTCTCTATATATATATATATATATCTTGTTCATGTATGTCCGGCCAAGGGTTTTTTTACCCATCTTTAAACATCACAATTATTTTCTTTTTCATGATCTGGCGGGTTTTAAATGTAGATACATATATATATATATATATATATATAGTGATGGTGTAGATAGGAAATATCGACCGAAGTGTGGTGGTGATTTTCTCCGGCCGAAGTGTAGAGATCTATATATAAATACAGATCTTATATATATAGAGATCTATATATACAGATCTAGATCTATATATCTGATTTATATATATGCTAATTAAATGTAGCACTTTGTTTTGATTGCAAAGGTAGTAGTTCACATCAGGGGTTTAAGTATTATTTGTTTAGATTTGAAATTTAGGGTTTGACTACTACTTGAGATTTGAGATTCTTTTTAGAAGAAAAGGTGCTGGTTGATGGTTGAATGTGTTTGGGGAAGAAGATGTTTGTGAAACAAAAGAACATAAATAAAAAAGAAAAACAAAAGAATAAAGATTGCATTAGTTGCAAAATTGGTCCTTGTATGTGTAATAAGACGAGATTGCCCATCATGTGAGAGGCACATGACCACACTAACGGAAGAAATTAGACGGAAGTTTTCTTTTGGACCATTTTTGCGAAAAAGTCACACTTTTGGCACTAAAATTGCGACTTTTCAAAAGTTTGGACCATTTTGCAAAAAAGTGTAATACCATAGGGACCAAAAATGCAATTAGTTCTAGATATTATAGATATAGATATAGATTATAGATATCCGATTGGTCAAACAGGTAAAAGAGAAATCTTTTTAAATGGGCTAGAAAGGGACGTGTTGGTTTTGGTTGTCAAATAAACATTTTGCCCATTATTTAGAAAGAGTGGTGATATTAGTACCACTAAAATTGATAAACTTACCACAAGGTATAAATTATATAGCATACTGTACAAATGTTTAATGCACTGTTATGGTAAATTTATCAATTTATGTGGTACGAAAATCACTACCTATTTAGAAATGTTTAATGCATTTTATAATGCTTTGCCCATCAGAATTATCTGTCAGCTGTTATGTGTTTTTTGGCATTTTAGTCTCGATAGTGGATACACGAGGGACCGACTAAAAGAAACTCAGGTATGATACAATTTCTTTACTACAGAACATGTTATAAGTTAAAAGGAGTCTCACTAAGCACAGAATCGCTTGCCTGTTGGGAAATGTTAACCGAGACTTTGTATGGATCTCGTCGAACAAAACCGAAATTTATGGTGTTCAAATTGTTTACGAGTATTTGATACACAAAGTGTGGGTTGTGCATATATATATGCTCTTAGTCTTGGAAGGGCATTATTTGGCAATAGTATCTGATGACAAGACCTTAAATAATCTGCCCATTCAAATCTGAAATGTTGGTAGACTATCTTATTACACCGGTCTAATGGTAAAATCAACACAAGGGGCCTTGGAACATGTTCGAAATGTCACTGCTATGTTGGTAGACTATCTTATTACAATAGTCTAGACAAGGTAAGCTTCTACATCTTTCTAATCCATTATGCATAACGCTATTTGACTCGAGTCTATCTTTGGGCAACAAAACATGTTTTTGGTTTTTATGATTTTAAACTCATCTATGCATATCGTTAGAGTTTGGTGGTAGGTTTTGGTTTTGGAGTCATGGTATCATAAGTGGTCTGTTTACTTTAAATGGGAAGGTAATAGTAGGAGTGTTCAAAACCGGATATCCGAAAATTCGGATATCCGAATTCCGGATATCTGAAAATTCGGATAGTAGATTTGCCCATCCGAAATCCGAATCCGAATATCCGAAATTACTTTTAGTTTTAACAAATAAATTTTAAAAAAAAAACATCCATCATTCTTCTAATTAAACAAAAACACCTAAGTAGCAATCTTCAATTCTCTACGCTGTACACATTTTTGACTGCTTTTAATGCGACTACAAGAAAAAGAAAAAGAAGAACAATAATATTATTAATAATATAGCTAATTGACAGCTTTTGATTGCAAACATAAATCAAATAAGATTAAATAAAGGTAGTTAGACATTTGTAATATTTAAAAGATGATTAAATATATTATTACTAACTCAATACTAAATATAACATGAATTAAAGATCTTACTTGGAATGAAATGGAGGGCGTGCGAATTGCCAAGGAAAGCAGTGGAGTGAAGTGTCAGAATCTTTGATGGAATAAAATGAGGATCAGGGTTTTGTTTAGACCAAGTACTCGTGAGTCGTCAATAGTTAGATTGTTAGGATGAAGGCCCAACATATGGAAAAGTAACTTAGCCGAAGACCAAAATCATTATTTATGTATATGTAATTTTCGGATTTTCGGATATCCGAAATTTTCAAAAACTTCATCCAATATCCGAATCCGAAAATTCGGATATCTGGATTTTCGGATAACTTCGGATCGGGTTTTCGGATATTTTGGATAGCGGATTCGGATTCGGATTTTTTGAACACCCTAGGTAATAATGGCAATGATATCCACTTTTCTGTCCAGATGTTTAATGCATTATGTATCTTTAAAAATTAAATAAAAGTAAAAGGTGCTTGGTGAAGGTCACCTTAGATACACCGAGTTTCGAGCCCTTGCAACACTTCTTGAGTGCTTAGGTTTTCGTTATTTGAGTAACATTAAAGTAGTGTTAATCAGACCATACGGTGTGAAACATTCAGGGGGGTGGTTTCGGCCCTGAAACGCGGCCTGAACGCCGTGTACATGGTCCCGGGATCGCGTTCCAGCTGGTCAAACCACGGTCCACGGTTAGTTTTGGACGCCCACTTTTCCTTGTTGTTTTTTGTGCATTCCGATCTCCAAGAGAACAAAGTGATAGTTTGTAGTTTTTTTTTTCCTGCTGTATGTGATATATGTATATTATTAAATTATTAAAAAAACACTAGAAACAAAAAAAAAATATTAAATAAGTAATGATTGGCTTTGACACATGTCATGAGATGCCCTATGGAGGCAAAGTTGTCTCATCCCTCTCATTTTGAAGAATGCCTTGGAATGTCTTGTTTGATGATGTGGCGCCACATGGAAGAGAACCCTCCTCTCATGGAATGCCTCATACCATATAGTCTAAAGTGTTCATTTTATGTTTTTAGATTTTCATTAGGATTTTTTTATCAATTTTTTAGATTTTTGTTCAGGTTTTTATGATTGATTGTAGTGATTTGTCATTTAATGAGACATACTATATAGAATTTGTATTAACATACCGTGTATAAACACGGATCTATATCTAGTGCTTACTTATTATAAGTTGTGAAAACAGCTACCAAAAACTCACTTTAGCATTAATTAGCACACATCAATAACCAAAAGCACTTCATACATTTTAGTAATGTAACAACTCTGTGCCCTCAACCTTTTTGCAAGCAACCTAGGCACATTTGAATTTGGTAATTTTATGACTTTCCATCATAAATTTGGCCAGAAGGCCCATATGGAAACAGAAGCATAGTTAGGCAAGAAATCTAGGAAACAAGTTGAAGAATATGAATAAGAATACCTGCATCATCCAGCAAATACTCATACTCATCCAACGAATCCTGATCGTCGTCCAACAAATCCTCATCTTCAACTGTATCCTCAGTGGCCTCCTCACGAACTCGAGTGACCTCCTCACAAACTCCAGCGGCCTCCTCACGAACTCCAACGACCTCATGAACTCCAATAATCTCCTCCCGTCCAGGGGAAGACGTGACTTTGACGATAAAAAGTCTTTCTTGGGTCAATGTTCTACGATCGACAGAAATAACCCTTCAAATATCTTCGGGTACCGAACAATTTACTAGTCAATTGCATAATGCAAAATTTCTACGTACGCGGGTGATAATGGTGTCATGTGTTGATGTCCGTGACTACTACTTGGTGGATCTCCGTTCCTGAGTCTTATTTGGGGGAAATCCATATAGAGGGATATGTTGGTATAGCTTCGGTGAGAGAAGGCACGCGACATCAGGTCCGAAATCGAGGAGACCTTTCGTTAGAGTTAAAGTTTTATAGGTTTTAATTTATTATTTTTTTTAATTTCTGATAGTTGGATGAGCCGTGTGCCGGTTTTCATGGGTTCAAAGTGTTGAACCCCGTGACCACGTGTGAGTTTCAAACTTGACTTTGGCGAGTGGAGAAACTATATTTTGAGTATCTTTACCTTTGGGTTTGGGTTGAGATAAGACTCTCTACAGATTACCTCTCATATTCCACTCATGGATTGGGTCTTGTTGTTATAGTTTCTTTTTGGTATATTGATTTTTACCATCATTCATATATTTACTTTTTACATTACTAGAATCTATGAAGCATGGAAACGCTAGTACCTCAACGACGGGAAGGAAAAACGCACGGAAATGTATATATATTTTTGAAGTTTGATAGGAATAACCCTTCAAATATTGATACTAAGAACATCTTCAATGGTAGTTTTTTAAAAGTTTTTTGTAAAGCTTTTCACTATTTAAAAAAGTTTTTGTATCACTTTTTTCCATTTAAGTGAAAAACTTTTTACCAATAGCTTGACAATCTTCGAGTCTTTGAAGAAATATGACACTCTCTTCCTCTTTTTAGTTTTTTTATTAAACAATATTTGAAAAACTTTTTTTTTAAAAACTTTTATCATTGGAGCAATAATTTGATCACAAGGTTTTTATAAAAAGCTTTTAAAAAAAATGACCAATGGAGATGCTCTTAGAAGGACTTTTGATCTAATTATTAGTTATTAAGTATCAATATACTATCTCTATTAGGATTTCTTATATTTTTAATTTTTCTAATTTTTATTATTGCCTTATTTTTTATAATAAAAATTATTATTGTCTTATATATTAATACTTAATAACTAATAATTAAATCAAAAGTCTTTATTAGTGTCAACATTTGAGGGTTATTCCTGTCAAACTTGAAAATTATATACATTTCTGTGCGTTTCTAATGTGTTTCCGTCCCATAGTTAGGGGTACTAGCGTTTCCGTGCTTCATAGATTCTAGTAATGAAAAAATTAAATAAATGGTAAAAATCAATATAACAAAAAGAAACTATAATAAAACAACAAGATCGAGTCCCTGAGCGGGTTTTGTGAAGTGAGCTGTAGACCGTCTTACCTCTACCCAAAGGTATAAAAACTCAAAATAAAATTTCTCCACTCGCCAAAGTCAAGTTTGAAAGTGACACGTTGTCTCGGGGTTCTACTTTGAACCCACTAAAACTGGCACACGGCTCATCCAATGAATTTTTTTTAAAAACAATAGATTAAAACCTCTAAAACTTTACTTCTAACGAAAGGTCTCCTCCTGGATTTCGGACCTGAGGTCGCATTCCCTCTCTCATCGAAGCTACACGAACATATCTTTCCATGTGGACCTCCCCCAAATTAAAACTCTGGACAGAGATCCACCAAGTAATAGTCACAGACATAAACACATGGCACTATATCAACTGAGTACGTTGAAATCGTGCATTATGCAATTGACCAGAAAACAGTTCGGTGCCCGAAGATATTTGAAGGGTTATTCTTGTCAACCGAAAAACATTGACCTAAGGAAGACTTTGTATCGTCAAAGTCACATATGCCCTTGGACGAGAGGAGATTACTAGAGTTTGTGAGGAGGTCGCTGGAGTTCGTGAGGTCGTTGGAGTTCGTGAGGAGGTCGCTAGAGTTCGTGGGAGGTTGCTGAGGAAATAGTCGAGGATGAGGATTTGCTGGATGAATCTTAGGATTTATTCTTCAATTTGTTTCCTAGATTTCTTGTTTAACTATGTTTTGTTTCCATCCGGGCCTTCTGGCCAAATTTATGATGGAAAGTCATAAAATTACCAAATTGAAATTTATTTGGGTTGCTTGAAAAGGGGCTAAGAGAAGAGAGTTGTCACTAGAATGTATGAAGTCCTAGATTATTGCATTAGCACATTTTAAAACTCTAAAAAGTCAACTTTTTTTTTTTTCTTCTTATTTTGGGGTGGAGGTGAGGGGAGGGAAATCCATTCTAAAACCCTAAAAAAGGGCACCCTTTTGGGGGAGAGACACATTCTAAAACCCTAAAAAGGATGAGGGTTCCCACTCTAAGATTTAGGGTTTGAAGGCTGAAGGTTAGCCGAGGGAGGTGCAAAATGAAATTTGATTTGGAAGGAGAATAATGATAACATGGCCAACCTTTCGGGGGAAGGACATGTAATATAATGCATTTCAAGTAAAATTAAAGATTCAAATGAACATTTACCTCCTAATATATTACATCTTATTAGTTAATAATATATTAAATTAATCTGATAGGTAAGTGATAAATCCTCCTAAACAAAAAAAAATAAACAATTAAAATAATATATATATATATATATATATATATATAAAGGATGATGGCAATGGTCTAGGCATGAGGTGAGGTTAGGCATGCCCATGCCTAGCGGCAAATACCGCCGCCAACGTCAAGCCATGGGCTAGGTATGAGTGATTTCGGCATACATTGTCGCTTAAGGATGGAAGAGAGGGAGAAGGATAATCAATTATGGAGGGATAAGAGAGAGTGGAAGTATGATTGGAGGAAAATAATAAAGGGATGGTGAGACATGAAGAGGCATGGTTGTCATAGGTTAGGCATAGCTAGGCATGAGTTAGGCCTGAAATAATGTGGCAGTATATTATTGATACATGACTAGGCATGAGAATGACCATTCTCATCGTACTTATGGTTTATAATTTTTTGGTGGGAATCTTGTGCTTTGGTGCTAAATTTCAAGCTTCTATTTTTAAGTTGGGATTGTCTTGACTCTTGAGTTAAATCAATTTAATATACCCATTAAAATATGGAAAACTATGTGTTGTTTTGGTGGGAATTCCTGCTTTTTGGAACTAAATTTCTAGATTTAGTTTTTTAGTTCTGTTTAGTTGACATTGAATCAACTAGATAAACCCCATCAAAGAATTATCAAAAAAGACACAAACTTTGTGAATGGGTTTTATTTTAATGCTACTTAAACTATATTCAAACAGGGCGAGATTGAGTATTGTTATTATTCAAAGAAAGAATATATATTTATGCTTTTTCGAGAATCCTGATCTTAGTTTTTAACTTTCAAGATACAAATTTTATAGTATACATATGATAACATAGTATACATACAATGCCAAAGAAATAAAACTTATTTAAAAAGAATAATATCTATCCAAAAGAATAATGATCGAATAATATCGATTATATCGGATAATATCCAGAATAAAATCTATCCAGGAATAATATCTATCCAAAAGAATAATAATCGAATAATATTGATTATATCGGATAATATCCAAAATAAAATCTTTTCAGGAATAATATCTATCCAAAAGAATAATAATCGAATAATATCGATTATATGAGATAATATCTAGAATAAAATCTATCCAGGAATAATATTTATCCAAAATAATAATAATCGAATAATATCGATTATATCGGATAATATCTCGAATAAAATATATCCAAAATAATATTAATAATGACAGGGAATCTATGAAATTCCTATAAATACGTGATTTGAATAACGAAGGAAGGCAGATAATTTCTGAGGAATACATTCTAAACCATAGCAAGAATTTCTCTTATTTCAACATTGCGAAACAACTTACTTTCACAGGATTGGATTTGGATGACATAAAACCGTATACATAATACGAGTTACCAACAGGGAATCACCACCCAAAAATCCTAAACTTTCTCACACTCCCCCATGCTAGGTGGCATGGGACCCCCATAACTTCTTATTATTATATAATGATATTAGATTGCATACTCACAAACTGTATATGTTGATTGACGTATCATCAAAATTCTAAGGTGACTTTAATTTATATTTAATCAATTTGAAATACCCTTTAAGAATGAGTGAAAAAAGCATAAACTTTACAGTGGAATGTTCGAAAAAATCAGAATCAATAATTTAGTTACTCATATTTGTGTTAGGGAAGTGATATATCTACAACAAATTTTAGTTATCTACAACAATGTATGCTATACACAGTTGTATATTGCGCAGTATAAAAAATATATAAGTTGTAGATGGCTAAAATATGTTGTATATATATTATCTCTCTTTGTGTTAAAACTTCATGGGTAAGTTCCAAAAATGTAAGTAAAAAATGCATATAAGTTGTACACGGCTAAAATATGTTATAGATATATTATTTCCCTTTGTGTTAAAAACTTCATGGGTAAGTTCAAAAAATGTAAGTACATATGGAAGTGATCGATAATGGCAATTCAAGTGGGAGCAAGGTCTCATCAGTCCCACTAACTCCAAGGACTGAAGGTGAAATCTTACAATCAGCCAAATTGAAGAGCTTTAACTATTCAGATCTCCGAAATGCTACTAGAAATTTTCGTCCAGAGAACGTATTGGGAGAAGGTGGGTTTGGGTCGGTTTTTAAAGGGTGGATCCATGACCAGTCGTTTACTGCTGCAAAGGCTGGGACTGGAGTTGTTATTGCCGTCAAAAGACTTAGTCAAGAAAGCTTTCAAGGTCATAGGGAGTGGCTGGTAAGCCTCTAGAATCTTATTACTACATCAGCTTTAAAAAGATTCATTCATCGTTTTTGTGATCCAAAATATGTTGGTTTTTGTAGGCAGAGGTGAACTATTTAGGCCAGTTTTCGCCCCCCAATCTTGTGAATTCGATTGAGTATTGTTTGGAAGATGAACACCGGCTTTTAGTTTAGGAGTTCTTGCCGCGTGGGAGCTTGGAGAATCACTTGTTCAGGAGTAAGTCTATGTTTTGTTTTTCAGTGATTACATTGATCAAATGATTCATGTTTTTGATATTATTAGGAGGATCTTACTTCCAACCACTTTCCTCGAGTCTTCAATTAAAAGTTGCTCTTGGAGCCGCTAGAGGACTTGCTTTTCTTCATAGTGCCGAAACAAAAGTAATTTATAGGGATTTCAAGACTTCTAATTTTTTGCTTGATTCTGTATGTTGCGTCGCTTGAAATCAAATGACTAAACCATTTTACGAGTCTCGTTTGCTGTTTTAGTTTTGATAATGATTGATTCTCTGTTTCAAATAGGAGTACAATGCAAAACTCTCTGATTTCGGCCTAGCCAAGGATGGGCCAACTAGTGATAAAAGCCATGTTTCGAATAGGGTCATGGGGACATATGGATATGCAACCCTTGAATATTTAGCCACTGGTATGCTCACATTCTGTTACAGTTGTTATTCTTAAATTTATCATACAACTATAATAAATATTTTTCTTTATATAATGATACTTGACATTATTGACATTTATTTGGAAAAGACCGTTGCATTTGCTTATATAGAATCAGAAACACTACAAAATGGTACCAACCGTTTCATGCTTATATGTTTGTGTCCATTTGGTCATTATAGGTCATTTGACAAACAAAAGGGACGTGTATAGTTTCGGAGTGGTCCTTTAATTGTTGTCGAGCCGAGTGGGTGGTTTATAAGTAAAGGTGGGAAATAATCCTATCCATTAATGAGGACGAGAGTAATTATCTGCGCGTTGCAACGGTAAGATGGTAAAGTGATAGGTGATACGTTGTGATATGTCATAGAGTGTGATAGTCAAATGTCTTAGCCGTACGGACTCTACTCTCGGATTTAAAAATTTGTCGAAAGTATATCGAATGACATCTCTCATGAAAGAGCATGAAATTTTAAGAACACCCATATAATTTTTATAATTTATCGATTTACGTTTTTTGAGATAAAAGATTTTTAATGAATTAGAGAAATAAAATGATTTATGGAGAAGAGAGAAAAAAACGAGTGGTTGAAATTTATTCTAAGGGTATTATGAATCAGTGTTAAGGGTATTTTGGGGTTTTCATTTGTGTAGAGTTGAAAAAATGGAGGGAACAAATATTTTATAATACAGTAGAGATAGAGATAAAATCAAGGGTCATGATTTGGTCATTGGATCTTAATGAAAATATAGGTTTCAAATGAACAAATGTCATCTATAATATATATTATAAAAACCTTTATTTATGGAAATATTGAAATTTGTGTAATATTTACACATGGCATCCCTTAAATGTTTCAATATACACTATCCACTTAACATTAATAATTTTAATTTACACTATCAATCATATATCTTTTTAAGTATCTCCGTTAACAATCGCCCTTATCAATACACTGTCTCCGCGACAACTACCCCCGCATTGTGCGGGTACCGTGGTAATTATTTCTAGATGAAAAGAGGTGATTAAAAATTCTATAAGTTAGAAGTGTAGATATTAATTCTATATTAGTGGGCTACTTTTCAAAAAAGAAAAGTATATAATGGGCTCGTGGGCTAGTGTTAATTAAATAAGTTCAATATATGTGGCCCATAAAATCACCTGTCTTAACTTGTAAACCCTAAATTGCCTTTCCAAAAAACAAATTGGTAACGTAAATTAAACCATCTCTCCTCAATTATACGGTCGCTTCACCTTTCTTTTTCCTTTCTTCTTTTTTGTCATCTCTAATTAATTTCAATGGGAGGTCGAGTGTTAGATTTTTTTGAGCCTTTGCGTGAACTAACGTTACCGAGTGTTATCGAAACATTAGAATTGGGTGGCTATTACACCGCGGAGGTCGGTGGACAGCTGAGAGCCTTTCAGGTTCATATATATATATCATATATATACACATATAGATTCATATATATATATGTGTATATATATGTATATATATACATATATATGTACATATATATACATATATATGTACATATATATACATATATATGTACATATATATACATATATATGTATATATATATATATATATATGTAGGGGAAAGATAATTTGAGACCAACTAAAAAAAGTTCAAAAAAGGACCATTGATTTTCGTAAGTTACACACCACCATCATGATCTACTATGATATACAAGACTTTTTTGTAAAAACACTAAGACTTTCAAGCGACGGGCCCACAGAAAAATCATGTGTGAGTTAACTTACACACTTACACATGATTTTTCTATGGTTCCATCGCCGAAAAGTTTTAGTGTTTTTACAAAAAAGTCTTGTATATCGTAGTAGATCATGATGGTGTACAAAAATCAATGGTCCTAGTTGGTCCTAAAATAAGAGGTGGTCTCAAATTATCTCACCCCTATATATGTATATATATATATATGTATATATATAGATTCATATAATTCAATCTATTTTATTTAAACTAAAAGCTTTTAATTGGATTTTACATATTGTTGCAGTTCCTCATATTGTTAAGAGTTTTCAAATCGAGGGAACCGAACTGTTTAATGGTCAATTGCATATTTCAACGAACTGAGGTGATACTGGTTCCATGTGTTAATGTTTGTGACTACTACTTGGTGGATCTCTGTCCGGAGTTTTATTTGGGGGAGATCCACATAGAAGGAAATGTTCGTGTAGCTTCGGTGAGAGAAGGCACCCGACTCTAGGTCTAAAATTCAGGAGGAGACCATCCGTTAGAGGTAAAGTCGAAAGATCTCTTGGATTTCGGACCCGGTGTCGTGTGCCCTCTCTCAACGAAGCGATACAAATATTTCCTTCTATGTGGATCTTCCCCAAATAAAACTCCGGACGGAGATCCACCAAGTAATAGTCACACACATCAACACATGGAACCATTATTATCCGAGTACGTTGAAATTGTGCATTATGCAATTGACCAGTAAACACTTCGGTACCCTCGAGTTGAAAACTCTCCACAAAATCAGGGATTGCAACAATCTATAAAATCCAATTAAAAACTTTTAGTTTAAATAAAATAAATTGAATTAGATGATTTTAACTACATACATATATATATATATATGAACCTCAAAGGGTCTTAGGTGTCCATGGACCTCTGCGTCGTAATAAGCACCAACTTCTAGTGTTTCGGAAACACTCAGTAACGTTACTTCAGGCAAAGGCTCGAAAAAAATCTAACACTCGACCTTCCATTGAAATTGATTAGAAATGACAAAAAAAAAAGGAAAAAGGAAGGTGAAATGGCTGTATAATTGAGGAGAGATGGTTTAATGTAGGCTACAACTTTTTTTGGGAAAGACAATTTAGGGTTTACAAGTTACGACATGTGATTTTATGGGCCACATACATTCACTTCATTTAATAAACACCAACCACTATATACCTTTCTTTTTTGAAAAGTAGCTCACTAATATACTCTTAATATCTAAACTTCTAACTTATAGAATTTTTAATCGCCTCTTTTCTTCTAGAAATAGCTAGCACGGTACCCGCACAATGCGGCGGTAGTTGTCGTGGCGACAGTGTGGTGGTGAGGGCTATTGTTAGTGGCGGACCGATTGAATGGTGTAGGTAATTGATGTAAAAGTAATTGATATACTCCCTTCATCTCATTAAAAATGTTTTATTTATAAACTTTGACCATATATATAAATTTATGTGTTATTTAAAACTTGATGAAAAGTTATACCACTAAAAACACAATAAATTTATATAAGTTTCATTAAGTATTATTAGACATGAAACGACTCAACCCAAAAATAGAAGAATATATATATATATTTTCGAAGGGCTTAACCGATGTACTTTGAACCAACGTTTGGATAACTCGAGTTTAGTTTCATATTTAAAAGATTTCACCATTAGAAAGTAGACTCTAACACGTTTATGTGGAAATCTTGAACGTAGAAAACGGAGATACGGTTTGAAAGTTATAATCGTTTAAAAATCCAGCTGAACGAGGACAAAGTTGCGTCACACCTCCCAAAAGTTGCGGCGTAACTTTCGGGTCAGGGAACTCAGAGGCTTCACAGTTGCGTCACACCCTGCAGGACATGCGACACATCTCTGCATCTGACAGCAAAACACCATTTTTGACACTTAAAACCATTTGCAAACTTCTCTAACTCAATTCCAATCCTCATGACATAACATTTCTGATTCAAACAAGTTTCAAACACAAAAGTAAACATAACAAAAGTGTTCATTTGATCAAACGTTCACTTTACAACCAAACGGGGCGTATTACATAAGTTTACATCGACTAGGGTTTTACAATACATCAAGATACAAAAGATCATGACTCTAACCCAAGTTTTTTATAAAAATGTACATAACAAAACTTTATCAAAAATACTTCATATGTACCAAGAGCCATTAGGTTTGAGAGAGCCCAACTAGGTTTTACAAAACTCAACATTTCTCCGCAAATTGGATAACTACCTTCAAAACACATAAATTCACTTCAAGGCACTATTAGTCAATCACTTGTTCCCACTTCCGGAACCTAAATAAAAGTAAACAACTAACGGAATAAGCTTACGCTTAGTGAGTACGTTTACATACAAGCATGCACATATTGAAAACAATACATAAGGAGGAGATATAGAACCTATATTACCACATAATCATCTCATCCATAAACACCTTCATGTCAACACAAAAATGTGAAACCATGTAATCAAGTAAAACATACTATCCATCGTTTAATCACATTGTCATATCTCATATGGTCATATGTCATCTTATCATTTACTCATCACTATACCATGGGTCTCAAATCGTGAATTCTACACAATTACGCAAGTATATATTACTATACATTCAAACAACCAACTGATCATCTCATTCGCATCTAAATCACATAGCCATACCCCGTATGGTCTTTATTCCATCATCTATATACCACACATAGATTCCACCATCTTTATGTAATTGATCCAACATGTGTTTAATCATATATAAAAGTACCCACCTCAATGACGAACTACCAAATCGAAGATGACCACATGAACTCATATTATCGCTTTCAACTTAGCAATAATCACAATAGGCATATAGGGTCATCTAGCCATATATCACTAACATTATTATCATCCTAATTCTCATCCCAATCTTATTTTCTTATTAAGTTAACCTACTTTAAAGTTCTCATTTTAGTCATATATTACTTATGACCATATTAACAATGTCATTTCACATTATTAACCAAAATCATCACTTTTATATCTTTGACTATGAATGTTACCAACAACTTTACCCTCAAAATACTCATGTAACTTGACAACAACATGATCATCCCACTAAAAATCCCCAATTTGGTTAACTTCCTGTAACACCTCGAGCAAGGCTCGAAATATCACCGAAAAGATATAGCGTATGCATGGGATTATCGTAGAACATGAACTATATGAAAAAAGGGATTCGGTGAATCCAACTTCAACAAACAAGTACATAATGCATAAATGCAAAATAAGGGGGCAAATGAATACTGGATCCATGTAAGTCCAAGCCCAAGTTTTAGCACAAACATCAATCAACCGACACATCTTAGAATCTATTGGTTACCTGAAAAGTGTACTAAACAAAGTCAACACTAGGTTGGTGAGTGCGTAGTAATGGTTCACAAGTAACCATCGACAAATATCACGATAAGTAAGGTAAGTAAAGGCTTACAAGTAGCCTTTATAAGGCTCAACATCAACTAAGATAGGTACCTGAAAGTAAACCTCATCACATAACAAGCCAATAATGTATCAACAAGAATGAGTGGTGCGTGTCACACTTATGCATGAGTAATATCAACGTCAAAGAATATGCATAACAATAAGGAATGCACAAAATATGTATGTATGCGACATGATCAAGCAATGCATGAGTGTAAATCGTGTGTCTCTCAACCATCATCACAATGTGCAAGTCCCCCGGGGAGCGAACGGCCTCGCACACGTTTCCCATACAAAAGGGGTGCGTACGTTCTCACTCACGTTTCCCATTATCTTGGGGGCACTTGCGTCTCATCAATAACCATATCAATACGTATGCGTGTTTACGTTCCCCGGGGAGCGAACGGCCTCGCACACGTTTCCCATACAAGAGGGGTGCGAACGTTCCCGCTTACGTTTCCCATTAGCGTGGGGATACATACATCTCATCCATAACCAACAATGCGTGTTACCTCAATCACAAATCCACCAATCATCAACCAACCAAAGCTATACGTACATACACTCAGGAGGATTCTACTTTCAACGAGTTCTCGATGCTTACATATAGGGTCACCCGCAGCCTTCCCACCACATCTCAAACCCTTTGAAGGTATAACCGACTTCCATGTATGTACATCTATCCTAAATAATCACAATATCACAATCATATGCGTCATCAACCAAACGTGTCAATCAATCCATTATTCAATCAATCAAGACCATCCATCAATCAAACAACCAATCAAGACTATCCATCAATCAAGCAATCAATCAAGGCTATCCATCAATCAAACAATCAATCAAAACTATCCATCATTTAATCAAACAATAAGTCGTCAATCAAATTAACCAAACAATCAAACAAGCACGTAGGTGTACACTTTTCAGCCTGAATCTCAATTGAGTATGGAGCTACGGAACTCACCTTGATTCAGCAACAACAAGTTAATATCAAGCTACGAATTTCCAATGATCGTCTAATGTCCACAAGCTAGCAATATATGTCACGATACAAGCCATGGTCAATACTAGTTATACTATACCACGATTTCCTCAAAGGTGTTTTGGAAATGATTCGAGAATGTTTAAACGACCAATAAAGAGTTTTGGTTAAACACGGTTCAATGACTTAATTAGTACTAAAATTTGACTTGAAAATCAAAGTGTTTAGAAATATGTTTAATCAATTTTGTTGACCTTAAAATGATGATATAAGACTAATAAACAAGCTTTGGATCACTAAATGTCGACCGATAACCGAATGAAAATGCTAGGGGAGGACAGAGGATTTGCGAACGATGTAGCGGATGATCCGGCGGTTGGTCGAATGAACACAGATCATCCGTCAGTTCATCAAGAGCGTCCGCAGATTTCAAAGAATAAGAAAAACGGGTTTTGACCTAAAAATCGACAACCTTATAAGCCAAATCCGGTTACCAAACTCTAACACAACCAAATTCAAGTATATTCACCCCATAAAAACATACCAATGCACAAACCCACTTCCGATTTATCAAGCTTTGATTTGAAACCCATTTTTGACCAAAAACAACCATTTTACACTCGATTCGACCACAAATCGTTTAGATGTATAACAAGGAAGTATTCTACAACGTAAGAGGAACATTTTGAGCTAAAAAACACTTACCAATTTGACCGGAAGCTCAAATTCGGTTATTAAAGCCTTAAAGTGGATGAACACTTGATTTAACCCAAAATTACTTGAAGTTTGAAGATAAGGATATGATATATAACAATTTTCTAACACTTTGATGTTTACTAGAGCCTTAGATCTGAAATTTATAGAAGAAAAGATTAGTGTGTGTTTTGTGTGTGTGTTCTTGAGATTGAGAGAGAAAGGAAAGTGTGTGTGTGTGTGTGTGTAAGAGAAAGAGATAAGAGAGAAATGAGAGGTGGGGAGGGGTTTTGTTCCCCTCTTGCACTCCCGCGACTAGTTCCGGTTTCTCCTGATATTTGATTCGTATAGTTCAGACTTTTAACTTGAGTATTGTTCAAATATTTCATTGACACAATATTATATATTTCAAAATTACGCTCCTAATGACTATTCAAATGCCTACCTTTTCATTACAAGAGTTTATTTACTTAAATTTGACTAATTTCTATTTTATCAGTTTGCTAGCATTGACCGGTTAAAATGGCGGGTGTTACACTTCCATGAACCCTAACTTGTATTAAATCAAAGTATCTCATTTTAAATAAAAACTCCCAAATTTCATTAACATCAAGAACCCTAATCTTAAATATATCAAAATAACCTACTTTGATGAAAACCCCCAAATCAACTTGGATTCTAAGAACCCTAATTAAAACAATCAAAATAATTAAAAGTACCTTTAACTTCAGATGGAGATCAACTAGATGATAACATGCAATCCCAAACTCAAATTTTTCTTTCCAATTTTCCTTGTGTGCTTCGAAATTCACACACCCACACACACTAAAATCCCTTAATTTAATTTCTAGCAACATGAAGGTTATTGTTATTATCACTTAGAACTTTTTCTTGAATTTGGATGAAGATGATTAATCATAAATTGGAAGAAGTTGAATTGAGAGAAAGGAATGGAGGTTGTTGAGAGAAAAATAATGAAATTGTAAATAAAAGAAAATAAGATGGTTGGCATTTACTAGTTTACGAAACTTTAGATGGGTAAAATACTCGTTATTCACTAAAGTTCCAACTAATTTAAACGCCATTTGTTATGTTTAAATAACAAGAAATTACTTTAAAGGTAAAACTATAATAAAAATCACTAAAGTTACATTTTAAAGTATTTGGGGTGTTACAACTCTCCCACGCTTATTTGGTTCACGTCCTCGTCAACCTCACTTCGCAACTCAAAGTATACCCGTTTATTACACCGTACCTACATCAAGTCAACCTATGTTATCGATTTTTTTTTTCTTCAATCCATCAATTATCTCAATTTTATATTTATACTCTATTCTCATCACTCTATCCTTTAGGTTGAACCCTAAATTCACATAAAATTTTACCATTAAGTTGACACTTAATCAAATTCTTACACCTCTTTCCCATGAGAACAATCGTTTCACCTCATTTTCTCATCGATTCATTAGCAACTACATTTTCATACCTCTTATTAGCACCGTTAAGTCAAAAGAATTTGTAATATTAACTCATGAAAACATAAGTCTACATCTTCTTAGTCCTACATATAGTCACATTCATATTTGTTCATCACTTATTATCTCCTACACTTAAGGAGTTTACAAATATACTTCAATTCTTGACATAATACACTTTGACAAGGGCGGTTCCAAATGTATACTAACTAGGTCCACGAACATACGTTAGATCGGAATTTTTTTAGCAAGCATATAGAAGATTATGATTGGACACATGTTATCCAAGAGCTTGGACCTAGGTAAAATATGAAATAAGTCTTTTAAAACGTTTGAAGTAAATAAGTTAAAATTAGATACACTTAGTTTTTGTTAGTTATAAAATATAACAGTTTAGAAAGATACATGAGCTCTATTTCCAATCCTAATAGTTCATTAGTAGCATACCAACGAACTTTTAGAGTTTTAGTCACTCTTCTTTCATTTATAACTCAAAATTTCTAATCTTTAAAATACTAAGCTTATCAAAAAAAAAAATCGAGTAGTGATATTGTGTAATAATGATACACCATCAACTAATTAGCAAGATTTTAGAGTAGTCGTGGGAGAAAGTTTAAAATCGGAGGAAGCATGAACCAAAAAAGATTTACCAATAATCAAATCCTATAGTAAAAATTGTACAATAATAAAAACTCATTTCATTGCTTCGTAGTTAAGATAGTGGTCGTAATAGAAGTGGAATTAATGTCATGACAAAGTAAAACCAGATAATCTAATGAGAGTTTCACTTAATTATTAATAGGTGTTTTGTGAAAATACTCGCTTTGAGAAAGATTTCGATTTAATATATGTGGTGTTTCGTGAAAACCCGACCCGACCTGACCTGACCTGACCTGTTATTGAATACGAACAAAAAAAAAATTTTTTGCCCAAAGTAAATTTAGACGCACGTGATTTTCATTCCTGAATCCGCCAGTGCACTTTGATTACAAACTTCTAAAATCTCACCCTACAAACCAAAATAACTCTCATGAATTCTCAAACAATTTAAAAAATTATCATTAAAACTAAAACAATAAATCATATAACGGTTAGCATACTTGACTCATAGATTTGCAACAAATACATAATCAACTAGAAACAGAATTATCCATTCAGATTAGGGAAAATTATTTTAATAAACAAAAAAGAAATGCTATTTTATAAAATATACATGGTTTTGCAAACTAACAAATTTAAACAAAATACCCGTGCTATACCGTCACAAAAACACACGGATTACTTTCAACCAATTGAAAGTCACCACATGGCCATTCTTCATCTTCTCTTTCTCTTTCTTTTCTATCCTCAACACCCCATTTTCTTTCAAATGTAAATGATAACAACACAAATCAAACCAGTTTTCCTTCTATCAATTAAAAACAACAGCAAAATCGAACTTTCTTCACTTGCTGAAGGCAAAAACTACAAAACATTATTGACTTACAAAACGCGAAACGATTGAATGTTAAGAATGGTAGCGATGAATCATTTTCTATCCCAGATGGTCGAGTCACCTACTCGTTTATATGACATACTGGCTTTGACGGTGATGATGCATCAATTTCCATTCCCACTACTCTTTATCATGCCTGACTTGAGGCTCTGCTAATGATTCAACGACTTCTAGTGCTAATAATGGTGTAGCTTTACTTCAAGTCTTTCATTAGATTATCCTTTCACCTTGCCACTTTCAATTATATAAAAAGAAAAACATAATAAGAACTGAACAAAGCCAAATCTGATTATTTAGCAATAACATATAAAGCCAAATCAAGTAATCAACCCATTTGTCTACAGTAGCTAAAATCATTATGTGTCAAAGTATACAAACACTAATAACAAAAAATAGAAACAAAAGCTAAGTCAATAACCAGATAATGTAAGAAAAGGTAACATTTGTCAAGAAAATTGAGAAAGAAATTTCTATAAAATTTATAAAGGCCAGCAGTAGCCCGACACCCATTCCCTGTAACAGTAAAGTTGTAAAATGATTTTATCATTATAATGGAAGACGAATTTTTTTTGTTGTAGTTGCTTAATTGATTAAAGGAAGGGAAGAGTGATTTGATTTGTGGTGTTATCATACTCAATTGATTAGAAATCTGCAAAGGGATTAAAGAAAGAAGATGGTGATTGAAAAGAAAGAGAAAGACAATGAGAAAATGGAAGCCACGTGTTTGAGTGTGATTGGATTAGACTAACCGTGTGTTTTGCACTTGTATAACACGGGTATATTGTTTAAATTTGTTAGTTTTTAAAACATGTTCATTTTATAAAATAGTCTTTTTTTTATTTATTAAAGTAATTTTCCCTTCATATTATTATATTCATCAACTATTTTAGCCTCGCGTGTGGACTTAATCCACACCAAAGGCCCATGCTTAACTTATCTTGTTATTTCAACAAAATTTATTAGCATAATAATAATAATAATAATACATAAAAATTCATATTTTAAAGTTTTTAAGTCTTCCTTTAAAAGTTGAGGGTGGATAGTGCTAGAATAGCCCAACAATAGAACGTTCGCATAGTGAACTTTGGGTGATGTTTCGTCAGGTTTATAATTAAATGGTTGGATTTTACAATCTCTAATCATAGTAGGTAATCTGAATATTGAAAAAAGAAAGCTACATATGATGGTTATACCATTTTTTCTGTCAAGGAGGATGGTTATATATTGTTCATTATTACTGTTTTGTTTCCTCATGACAGCAACGTATGCTTCAGTTCGAAAATTTGATCAAAATTGTTACGGCTTTTGAGTGTTATAACTCATGCGCAAAAGAAGTAGCTTTAATTTGGGCAAACCCAATGTTTGTCAACGTAAATAAGGTGTTTTTTTTAAGGTGAATTTCGCTCAAAACTTCGTGTCGCGATTCGACAGCGGAAGGTCTAGTATACGTTGTCTTATAATAGGGGTAAACCCTGCCCCTTCAGACTTGAATATGGGTATACCCAAGCCAAGCCCTCACAAAAGGACTTCCTTATGTCCTCTTCAAGACTTGAACTTGAGACCTCATGAATAAGGGAATGGTATTTCAACCATTGAGCTAATGCTCAAGGACAAGTTGAAATTAATATTTCTTCCTAACAGGTTGAAATTTACACAACCATTAGGGACAATATCAAATGGTGAAGGTTCTATTATCATATTTCTATCGACACTTCGTGCTTGCTTAATATATGTTAATTAATTTATGGTGCTGACAATGAATTTGATAAGAGTACAGATTGGTTCAAACAAGCTCAGGGATGTAAATGGGTAGGTTAGCCGGATTGGTGCAGGTAAAACAGGACAAATTAGTTCTATATGTTGTAATTCGTAACAAAGTTTTTGCTTAGATTTTAATATCTTTTTTTGGGTTAAGCATGATTTACAAAAAAAATTATTATTATTAACTGTAATGGTAATTTAATATTTTCTTCTTTTTTTGTAAGGTAACTTTTATTCATAACACTTCAACGAATTGTCGAAGTAACAAAATACAAAAAACCACCACTTACATCCATTTAAATCGACATCAATTTTACCAACTAATACTAAGTGAAACAAGTTAGTAGAATGTGTGCATTAACTGTACACTTTAGTGACATTTGACCTATTTTATCCATTTTCTCTAAAATTCCACACCCAAATATGTTTGGGGGATGTTTTCATATTCTAAGACACACAAGTCATCTAGCTCCATTTGAATAAAATTTTCTTGTATGCTTGGTGGATGTTTTCGGGTTCCAAGCTCCACCTGAATAAAATTTTCTTGTTTCGACTAGAAAACTGAAAGGCTCCGTTTCAAATTTCTCCAATGTGTATAATATCGTTCCAAGTTCTTTTTACGTTGTCATGATTTTGAGAGAAAAAACTCTAACTTTTGGTCGTTCATATCATCGCTACATAACTGTTTTAAATTAGGGTTTTTTTAAATACTCCTTCTTAATTCGGTAGCTAACTGTTTTACACGCTTATCTTGTAAACATTTTACACGATGACTTTTTTTTGTTCCCCTACTGTTTTGTCAAAACACAATAAAGTGAAGGTGTGTTGTCTCACAACCAATTTGTGTGGAAAAACGCCCACATCTTAATTTTTTATTCCATAAAAATCATAAAAGTCCAATTATTTATTATTCAGAAAATATTAACTAGTATGTGAGAGTTTTTTCACCTAAATTGGTTGTCATGAGACAACACCACATTCACTTTATTGTTGTCTAAGTGGTTAATAATCATTTAAGGTATATTTTAAAAAAAAGTCTCTTAAGGTTAAAATATTTGTAATATTCGAGTTTAAGTGTCAGGCAGAGACAGGGCCAACAAGTTTTTTATGAGGGGGCAAATTTAATGATTGTTTGTCATATATTTTAAAGAATGTATAAAGCTCAAGAATGGAAAATTAACTCTCAAAAGAATTTCGTTTCTCATAACGGGTGTACCACTCATAATTAGATAGGTTTTTTTTATAATAAATAAAAATCACACGTGTCGGACAAGGTCGATCTTATTAAATGAAAACGTATTTAATCATAATGGAATAAACCAGAAATATATATTTTTTATGAATAATTAATTTGTATATTATTATACTTAGTTGTTTGTAATAAATATACTGTATATGATGATTTGAAAGAAATAAATTTCTCACGAACTACACCCAAACAAATAAAACTTTTTTTTAACCTTTCTTCATTTTTTCTATTATAAATCAAAACAAATCAAACTTTTTACTCTCCCAATGTAGAGATCTATCTCAAACTTAATGATTAGATTACTAATGACTTTCAAAAAATAAACTTATGACAACGAAGGTAACATTCGCATGTATTTCCTATTTATTTTTTTATTTTTATAAAAATTACAAACATATCATTTAAATTTTTAAAAATTACATTGTATTAATATTGGAATGGGGGCAGTTGACCCCACTGCCTCCAAAGTGTCTCCGTCCTTGGTGTCGATCAGGTGACCACCATGGTCAGTTCATCGCGCCTGCAATCTAGTATGGTCCTTTCTAAGCTTAGCATGATGGACGGGTGGCCATATCAAAGGGGAATTGCATTGATATGTATGTTGAAAACTCCTCTAAATCGATTTTGCAATATAACTGGGTGCGTGAAATATCAAAGTATTTCATTTCATGTTTGTTTGTGTTAAATGGTGCAAGTGAGTACTTGCACGTACATATTGTTCTCGATCAACTTAATCAAGCTATAGTTTTATAAAGTATAAAATTATAGTCTAATAAATTAATTAAGAATCTAACTAATCTTATGCATGATATAGTTTGCGGATGTTATTATTCTCTAACATTGCTTGGTTAGTAATCATACGAATAAGACGAATAATAAAGTATTAAGTTGATCGAGAACAATATAGTATTTCATTTAGTATTGACCGATATATAAAGTATTAAGAATCTACCTAATCTTATATTAGTATTTCATTTAGTATTGACCGGTATATATAGTTTGCGGATGTTATTATCAAAGTATTTCATTTAGTATTGACCGGTATATATTTGGTGTTTCGGTGGATATATAGTAATCATACGAACAAGTTGGCATGAAAATCCTTCATCCGAAATGATTGAATCTTATTTTAAGGTAATTTATAACTGAAATTAGTTTTTGAAATCACAAGACGTTGCATTTAATAATTTTTTTCGACAATTATCCTCAAAATAATAAAGTAAGAAACAACAATATAATCATAATTGATTAACCAAATGCTTAAGCAATAACACTGTGTGGGAGGAGTTGAAACATCACAATCACGTTCTTAGCCGAAGTTATTGTTGGCCCCCAATTGAAATTTCCCACCCACAACCATGTGCATTCATATTTTGCTAAACTTTTAGAAAGATATTAAGTGGCAAGACATGTATTCTCTACACGTACACCCTATCTAAAACACAATTTTTTATTTATAATTATTATTACTCGTATTATTTTACACAAATATACAAATACAATAAGTCATAATAAACTTATAATCAATGTTCGATCGGTAAGTGTCTGAGTTATTATTGTTAAATAATAGTTAGGTTTTGAATCTTCTATCTTAAAGACAAATATTAGATGTATCTTTTATTAAGCAAAATTAATTAGAGCATAATATCTAGATCATGCCATGAATTTTAATTGAACCAATATGTGTGTCATGACTATATTTTTTTTCTATCACATTCAATGAGCATATCTTTCAATTTGCATATGCCGACACGACTCCCTATGATATCATCTGTTATTTGGACTTGAACTATTAGACTACCTAAATGACTCTAAAATGGAATGTATTCATTCTTTTAACCAGAAAATGAAGATGAAAATGAAATGGGGGTGTGATAGTCAATGTAGTGACTACATAATAGTCAACGCGAGGCTTTGAAGTCAAAAGTGAATGATATTATTGGGTGGCACTTGATCGCTTTTCACAAGCTTTTCTCGTGACATTCTTTTATTCCTTCGTCACTGTCCTGTAAGCAACTGCTAACCAAATATAACATTGCACGTGTTCTGTTTATATTTCCAAATTTACATTCCTCAATTTCAAAGTTCAAAGAACCTTTTTTTAAGTTCAAACAACCTTTGATTGAACATGACGTCTATATTCATTTATACTAACGAATTTTATTATCCATATCCTTAAAGATAAATGTGTTTGATACATCAAAGTAGATCAACAATCAATGAGATAACTTTTTAAAACATATAGCTCCATATATTTCAACTTTATAACTTTTTCTTTGTAAATCATGATACACTCGATCTAAAATAGTTTCTACATAGTAGCATCAAGCCAAGCAGCATGGTTGGATCAGTGGTAAACACCCTTTCCTCTGGAAACAGAGGTCATGGGTTCGATCCTCATCCCATGCAAAGGTTGGAGAGTCTTTTCTATCATTTAGGTAGATACCGGAAGCAGCCTCTCTACTTAGGTAGAGGTAAGGTTTGTTACTTACTTTATAGTAGCATCAAGCCATCAAACAAAATAAATTTAAAGTATCAAGTGAGCAAGCATGAAGGCATTCATTCTAAGCCTACATATTGTATTAAGTTTTCGAATTTTATCTTTCGATCTTTTCTGGATTTAAATTCATCAAGAAATAATTGTATCTTAATCTATGCCAAGGCAATAATTAAGTGTATCCCGTCAAAAAGATTTTTATGTAAACATTACGTTTGTATTGATAATTTGATATGATAAGTGCACCTAGTTATTATGTATAGTTATATGTCACATAATTAACTATACATAATAACTATAGCTGCTCTTCGTTTTCATATCCTTATGACAAATTATAATAAGGCCAAGCTATCACCTCAACCTTAATACAACATACCACACCAATGTAACAACCACCACCATTACCGTGATATCATTTATGTACACCCCGTCGATTTCTAGAAAAATGTCATACAATATATAATTCGTCAATATTTTGGTGAATTACGCTAATGTTTTGAGTTCGTCAGTATTTTGGATAGGAGTAAAAAAAAAAATTAACATACTTGTTTGGAGACGAGACATGGTGTTAATTAAAGTGTAAACTAGTATGTCCATCCAAAAATAACGCTTAAATGAAACCTTTTACCAAAAAACTATTCAAACCGGATACAACAACAACAAAAAAAAAAAAGTTTATGTCACTGAATAATGAGTGTGAAAATAATAGCAATTTTTTTTTTTTTTGAACATTAAATAATAGCAAATTAACTGAGTTTGTAAGAATCCCAAAATGAAATAAAATAAAAATTAATGATGCTAATATTCTAACAAATTAATGTATAGAAATCGAAATCCATGCACCGAAATTGGAAAAAGAAAATGAAACTATCCACGCTTAAAACATGGAGACATACATACTATGATCTCTAACTTTTAGCTAGCTATGTTGTGAAAAATCAATAGTGTGGACAGAGTGTACACCCTATCAAGTGCTGGAACTTAACTAGTTTTTTTTAAGTGTGTGGAGTCTTGGATAGTTTTGTCAACTCACATAACTTGTACAAGTTTAATTTGGATCGTTAATCTTTTGTACGAGTGTTCGAGATCTGAAGACATGATAAAATATGAGGCAAAAGTGACCGATGAAGAAAATAATGTCACATTAACCTAATTGCTGGGTCATTGACCCGTCCACACCCAAACGATGTTTTAAATGCCGGTTTAATTGGTTGAACTGATATCCAGTAAGTCGATCGTTTTAACTATAAGCGGCCTTTTAGTAAATCTGACTTAGGTTTAACTAGCCGGTTTTCTAGTTGAAGTCGATCCTTTGTCCAGTAAAATTCCGGTTTTTATATCTAGCTAGATTGCTATTTTGTTTGCAAAGATCAAAAGTTGAGTTTTAAATCTTATCCATTTTCTCGTTTATATTGTTAAATCTATATGTTTGTTCATTTATTTATTTTTAAAATTAGTTGATACTCTTTTTTTTTTTGTTAAAATAATAATTCTACCCGGTGTGGTATGTTTGTTTTCGGCATAAAGCATGCCAACCATGCCATATTTTAAGCGAGTATGTGCGTTACATTTTTTTTTTAAGTGTATTAAATATTATTGTGATTTATTGTGCTTTAGGAAAAAAATGTTTAGATCAACACTAAGTAAGTAGATACAGGCACTGTTTATTTCGTTGATCTTGGAGTTCTCCTTCCATCTTATCTGTAAAGCGTAAATTCTGGTCTTATCCGAATAAGCTATTCATATTGAACCTAGTGGAGTGGCTTCACCCACAAAAAACCAAGAATAGTAATAATAATAACGAAACGGGGTGTAACATGACGAAGCCCAACAGTAATACGGGACGTGACGGGATCAAAACAATGTCATGTCATGTAGTACCGTTCATTTCGTTGATATGTTCTTTTTGTTAATCTCTAATATCCAAAATAAGATTTGGTTAAGATAGTTATCCATTAAGTAAAAAATAAAAAACAAGGCCCAATGCTAATAATTGTGAAGGGGTGAACAAGGTGAATGAGTTTTCATCCGGGATCGTTGAGGTCAATGCCTACAAGAACGATGTGTTATAGGGTGGAATTGCCAAGGTCGTATGGTCCACGTTGAAATGGAAATGAGGTCATTTGATTTTATTAATTTTCCTTATTTTTTTTATAATGGTTATTGTGGGGTATAATTTTTGATTTTATTAATATATATATTAAAAATAAAGTAGGAAAATGCGTGCAAAGAATAGTAACGGACCATTTTATATCTTAGGGCCCATTTTCATTTTCTTAGTGGGCCACTTGATTTTCTTATGTTTTAGGCTTGACAAATTATGTTTTGATCTTTTAAATTACTTTCAATTTGTTTATAAAAGATTACTTATTTGAATTGCATATTATTATTTTTTAAGTTTGTAACATTTTAAAGATTATCTCATCTTATTACAAGTGAACTATTACATAGTATATATACACATAACAGTAGGGTGTATGTTTTGAATATATACACCTAACCATCTCTGAAAAATTTGTTTGCAGTACTTATTAATTTTAATGTTATTTCGGTTGCTATTTTATTATTATGGATTTTTTTGTTTCAATTTCTATTTTCAATGATTTGGGAAGTTACCTTTAATTATGTTTGTATTATTAATTTGTTTTTTTATTTTAAGTATACTACGTTTATACTTATTATCTTTTAGAATTTATATAATATATTAATCTGTTATAAAATTATACTGTCAATTTTATCTAATTTATAATTGCTTACTCATTAAAAAATCAATATCAACTCAGGTTTTGAGCTATATAATGTTTCTAAAAGCATGTAATAATTTTTACATAGTACGGAACACAATAAATATAATGTCTCCTGGGGCAACGCCCGGATAACATATTTCATTACTAATATTACAGAATTGATGTATTTGGTTGGGTGGTCATGAAGTAACGATGACGAGTCACATTATCAAATGTGATGGTGTGAACTATACTAATGTTATAAATGATCGGAGTCGAATTTAAAACCCCGCCTCTTATAGTGTTTATAATATGACTATTTTTTGTTAAAAAGCTAGGGGTGAGCAAAAACCAAACCGAAAAACTGAACAAAACCGATTAGTTCGGCTTTTGTTTTCTAAAACCGAACAGATCAATTCAGGTTTCGGTTTCATATGCAAAGAAAAAAACGGATCAAAAATGAACAGAACCGAACCAAATATATTTTTCTTTGTTTTATTTTTATATCATATTTACATTTCTATTTATTACTTATAGTTAGTAAATATGTTAATATATTTAAATTTTTCGTAATTTTAATGTACAAATCGATATAAATTATATGTTTTAATTGAAAATGCAAAACCAAATCAATTTGTTTTATAAAAATTATACCAAGTTAAACATTTAAAAGCTATAATTAGTTAATAAAAAGCATATGTGTATTTTAGTTTATATATTTTTTTTCTTAACAACTGAAAGTTACATTTATAAGTTATAACATCATAAATAAAAAACGTAAATTTTTTTTTCTAAAAAACCTGAAACCAAAACCGAAATCAACCCAAACTAAACCGAAAAACCGACAAATCGAACTGAACAAATACTGAATCCAATGGTTTTGATTTCCTAAAACCGAATGAATCGGCTCATGTTTTGGTTTTAGACAAAAACCGACCCAAAACCGCTCCATGCTCACCCCTAGTTAATAATATAACTATCTTACATGTTACTGAAAAGACGAATTTTAATTCAAATGTGCGTGTTTTGTTAATTACTTATTACTCGTTTATATATTTTTTTCTAACTATCTTAACAAGGTAACTATATATGTTCGAAAATGAAATCAACAGAATTTTGGACACGTCTCACACCATTAAACCACATTGAATATGGTCCACTATAATACTCCAAATGTTTGCTTTATTTACAAACCTTCATAACAAAAATTGGTAGGTGAGTGAATGTAGCAAATGAGCCCAAAAAAACTTGAAGTAGTGTGAATGAGCGACTCACCGGCTAAAATCATGGCAGCTGTGGACATCTTTCCTTATCCCCACCACTACACTCAACACACCTGTATATATATCTATATCTATCTATCTCTATATATTCCAAAGTGGGCACAATCCGCCATTAATGCCTTTTTATCTCAACCTTTATTCACCACCCCTACAAACCCACCTGGCTCATGTTAGTTAGCCACTTCTTTTAACTCACCATAACCACCGACCAAACACTTTTTTTTTTTTTAGCATTATATTTTCTTCAAAAAAAGAGGTACAGATTCTTGAACCTAGTTTTGGGGTTGTGTAATTTGATCAAAATTTTTTAATCAATTTGTTGCCTTGTTAATGATGCTATGCAACTTGGTTTTAGTGCAACAAAAAAACTTAAAAAAGATTGTACCTTTTTCAGTCTTTTTGCATAAATATAAAAAAGTTTGTCACTTCTTTTTTCAATCTTTTTCACACCCAGATCTGCTTTTTCATTTCTGTAACTTGTAATGATAAATTGTTGGTTTTAGTGTGTAGCAAAAAGCATATTGTTGAAGTGATAAAAAGAAGACCTTGTTTCAAGAAGAATAGTACTACTAGTTCTCAATGGGAATTTGTTTGAGTGCTAGAATCAAAGCTGAAAGCCCTGATCACACTGGTATGTATGTATTATGTATATGTATATGTACTTTATATATTTGTTGTTTTATGTTTTGTTAATGATGGTTAATTAGTACTTAACTTAGTTAAAGGTGTTTGATTTCAAGGCAACTTAAACATAGTTATTGATGCCTCTTTTTTTCTTGGTGTCTTGTTTTTTGGTTTAAAATCTCAAAATCCAAGTTATATGGTGGGTTTTCTTGAATTTAGTTAATTTTGATTTTTGATATATCCATTATAAATACCTTTATTCAAAAATAAATAATGGTTTTTATTTTTTTGGTGGGAATCTTGTGTTTTGGTTCTAAATTTCAAGCTTCTATTATTTAGATGGGATTGTCTTGACTCTTGAGTTAAATCAATTTAATATACCTATTAAAATATGGAAAAGTATGTTGTTTTGGTGGGAATTCCTGTTTTTTGGAACTAAATTTCTAGATTCAATTTTTAAGTTCTGTTTTGTTGACATTGAATCAACTTAATAAACCCCATCAAAGAATTATCAAAAAAGAATTATCAAAAAAGACACAAACTTTGTGAATGGGTTAAATGTTAATGCAACTTAATTAAACTATATTCAAACAGGGTGGGATTGGGTATCGTTATTGTTCAAACAAAGAATGTATATTAATGCTTTTTTGAGAATCCTGATTTTAGTTTCTAAATTTTCAAGATTCCAATTCTAAGGTAGCTTATCTTATATTTAATCGATTTCAAATACCCTTTAAGAATGAGCGAAAAAGGGACAAACCTTATAGCTGAATATTGAAAATCAGAATTAATAATCTAGGTACTCATATTTGTGTTAATAACTTCAGGGGTAAGTTCAAAAAATGTAAGTGATAATGGCAATTCGAGTGGGAGCAAGGCCTCATCAGTCCAACCAACTCCAAGAACTGAAGGTGAAATCTTACAATCAGCCAAATTGAAGAGTTTTAACTATTCTGATCTCCGAAATGCCACTAGAAATTTCCGTCCAGACAGCGTGTTGGGAGAAGGTGGGTTTGGGTCGGTTTTTAAAGGGTGGATCGATGAGCAGTCGTTTACTGCTGCAAAAGCTGGGACTGGAGTTGTTATTGCCGTCAAAAGACTTAATCAAGAAAGCTTTCAAGGTCATAGGGAGTGGCTTGTAAGCCTCTAGCTCTTATTACTACATTTGCGTTAGAAGATTCATTCGTTGTTTTTGTGATCAGATATGTGTTGCTTTTTGTAGGCAGAGGTGAACTATTTAGGCCAGTTTTCACACCCGAATCTTGTGCATTTGATTGGATATTGTTTGGAAGACGAACACCGGCTTTTGGTTTATGAGTTCATGCCACGTGGGAGCTTGGAGAATCACTTGTTCAGGAGTAAGTATATGTTTTGTTTTTCAGTTTCAATGATTACATTGATCAAATGATTCATGTTTTTGATATTTTTTTTGTATTGATAGGAGGATCTTACTTCCAACCACTTTCCTGGAGTCTTCGATTAAAGGTTGCTCTTGGAGCCGCTAGAGGACTTGCTTTTCTTCATAGTGCCGAAACAAAAGTAATTTATAGGGATTTCAAGACTTCTAATGTTTTGCTTGATTCGGTATGTTGTGTCGCTTGAAATCAAATGACTAAACCATTTTAAGTCTGGTTTGTTGTCTTAGTTTTGATAACGATTGATTCTCTGTTTCAAATAGGAGTATAATGCAAAACTCTCTGATTTCGGCCTAGCCAAGGATGGACCAACTGGTGATAAAAGCCATGTTTCGACTAGGGTCATGGGGACATATGGATATGCAGCCCCTGAATATTTAGCCACTGGTATGCTCAGAGTCTTTTACAATTCCTGTTATTAAATTTACTGCATAATTCTTGATGTAATTTTTTACCCCCATATTTGATGAGTAACAAAAGAAAGAAACAATGGGTTGAATTTATTTGACTTTTTGTTTCAAAACAGCTATTATCCTTCCAGTGTTAACTTTACAGCCAACATATACAACATAAAGCAGGCATAAATTAATAGGTTATGAATAATTTTTAATGATGTACACCTAATCATACTACTAGAATAAATATTTTTCTTCATATGATGGTACTTGACAAATTATTGACATTTATTTGGAAAAGACCATTGCATTTGCTTATATAGAAGCAGAAACACTACAAAATGGTACCAATCATGTCATGCTTATATGTTTGTGTACATTTGGTCATTATAGGTCATTTGTCAACCAAAAGCGACGTGTATAGTTTCGGAGTGGTCCTTCTTGAAATGTTGTCGGGCCGCAGAGCGGTAGACAAAAACCGACCTTTAGGTGAACACAGTTTAGTTGAATGGGCCAAACCCTATCTTCCTCACAAAAGAAAAATTTTCCGTGTTCTAGATAACCGTTTGGAGGGCCAGTACACTTTAGACGGAGCCCACACTACAGCTAACATAGCCTTACGGTGTGTTTCAATGGACCCACGGTTTAGGCCTACGATGGATGAAGTTGTCAAAGAACTAGAACTACTTCAAGATCCAAAGGGAATGGCACGGTTAAGAAGACATTCAGCCAACGAGGCGCAAGGGAGGAGACTAGTGGCTCGAGAAGGCGCTGCTGCTAGCACTGGCCGTTCCACTGGTTATCCAAGGCCTTCGGCTTCTATTATATATAGCAAGTGAGTTTAAATACTGAAAGGAAGAAGAATAATGTGGGATATATGTCTAGATTGGCAATGATTTTGGCTGAATGGTTGTATAGATGTAATGGGTTAATCTTATTTGAGAAGAAAGAAGATTTCTTGATCTAATTTGAGTTGAGTTTGTATTTTACAGAATGGTGTTATATGGGGAACTTTACCTCCTTTTTTTTCACCATATGGTTTCTTGGTACAAATTGTTTTACCTTGGTACGTCAGCTATGAAACACAAAGTTTTTATTCTATATGTAAGAAATGATGAATTAAATGCATCACTAATAAAATATTTTGTATTGTTTTTACCCTGAGTCAATATTCTCGAACAAAAGATTCTACTTGTAAAATGATATGCCCTTTGTCTAGCATTAACATCATAACAAAATGAATAATCCTTTTAAATATTACTCGTAGTTTAAAAATCTTTTTAAAACAACAATTAGATTAAACTTAATCATTTTCTTAATTTTACCTTTAGAATTTTCACATGTCACAATTTTTACAAATTAAAAGGATTTTTAGGCTTATGAAACGAAAATGATATTTCTGTTTCAATTACCTGATGAAAAGATAGTCTTAAACTTAGATGTAAGTAGACAGGGTACTCTCCTGTGATTATTTTTTAAGTTTTTGATGTATAAAGTTCAAATCTGAAAACTTTTGTATGAAAGGAAGAGACAGGAACTACTTTTGCAAAAGATGATGGTAAAAGGCCCTCGTATTTGAGAACGACTATGACT
This sequence comes from Erigeron canadensis, assembly GCF_010389155.1. NCBI lineage: Eukaryota > Viridiplantae > Streptophyta > Magnoliopsida > Asterales > Asteraceae > Erigeron > Erigeron canadensis. The sequence goes on along the minus strand of NC_057767.1, from coordinate 28,842,771 downwards.
TAAACGGCACTACGGTTCAGTCATTTTTTTTGCGATTCGACAGCGGGCGGTCTAACATACGTTGTCTTAACCGGGTCTGCGTTAGGGAGCTCCCTCGAAGTAGAAATGTCTATTTCAAATACCTGATGGGGGAAAACCCCCTACTAATCCGCCCGAAGGCACGACGATCAATAGGGGTAAACCTTGTCCTCTCAGACTTTAACCTGAGTATACCCAAGCCAAGCCTTCATAGAAAAACTTCCTATGTACTTCCCAAGTATTGAACCTAAGACCTCCTGCTTATAAGGCAGGTGTTCAACCACTTGAGTTAACTAGGAAGTACACTACGGTTCGTCATCTACTAGTTCAAAGCGTTCCCTCTTGATCTTTAGCTCGACTCCAAGGCCTCTGTTTGTTTATTTATTGCATTTGGAAAGAAGGGGACGATACAAGAGATCTTTCTTAAAAGGCATCTTCTTGAAAGTCGTATGATTTAGTATTGAAAGTTTAAATATCTTATTTCAAAATCTCGTTTTTTACGCATACTAGTTTTTTTTATTGCATTATGCAAAAGTTGAGCACAAAAAGATTACTTAATGAGTAGCACATCTTGATCTTGATAGAAACAATAAACATCCTAGGAACAAAAATTATTTGGAGTGTATTTGGTTTCACATGTACTCACCTGGGAATAATAATTTTATGCATAATAATTTATATACACTCCACATAAAATGGGAGAGATGTATATCCACATAATTGTCCTTAACAAGACCCGTCTTATAAACTCTGGGTTGAATACTACTTAAGTGCTAATCTAAAGACTATGCTAATTAAGTACTTCAATCGTCTTATTTGGTTTTTGATTAAATTAAACAGTTCTCTAGAGACATTTAAATTGAAAGAAAACAAGAAGTTTGGCTCATGAATCATGATAAGTACTATCAACTGCTCAAACACTATCTTTTTTTTGTCTAATATAAAGTATGGTTACAAAAAGTAATACTAAACTTTCATATCCTCCGGAAAGTATAGTAGAAACAAAACTAAGAATATTATTATTTTAATAATTGATGACTTTGAGTGTTGACTATTTGCATATGAAAATGGTCAAATGGGATATGGATAAAGATGTTTAAAAGGTAAAATAAAAGGGTTTTGTGGGTGCAGGTAGGTTATGAATTATAGCCCAAAAATAATTGTTGTCCCACTGGCACTTACCATTCAGATGTGCACTTTTGGAGTTTTGGTTATGACTTTGTGTTGTCTCTTTTTGACCCTTTATTCAGAATCACACCTAATTTTGGCCCATTTGATATATCTTTTTTTTTAAAAATGAAATTCTATTGATAACTCACCCCGGCGAAACGCCGGCACTATATATGTACAGATATTTACATGAATTTGAAAGAGCACCAATCGGTCCAAGACACCCTACTGTTTTTAGATTTATTACAATACCACATATACCCTATTGACTTGATGTTGTGCATGATAGTGTTCTCATTTCCGCTTCCATTGTTAAACTTGATCTCGCACCTTGTCTTCCAAATAAACCAACAACTCATCATGATGATACCTTTTATAACCACTCTTTCAATGTCGTTCTTCCTTTGATGTTCGTGATACAATAAGAGGTCCCATTTGATATATCTATATCACTTTATGTTAACATTTGAATAGTTCCTATAGTTTTGAAATTAATTTATGCTGGCTTAGTTGTGTCAATAATGCCTTTAGAGGATTACAGTAAGTCTACGATTGTAAACAAAAAGTGTTCCAAGCTAGGGATGTGTAAAATTCGGTTTTGATTGGATTCGGCCTAGTTATCAGTCGATAGTAAATGCAAAATATATAATCATCTTATGTACGTTAAACCATTTGACTAACACATCAAGTTTAGTTTAAGGAACTAAAAGTGACTAGTTTTCTTTGGTTATCTAATAGGTCGACCTCACAAGAAATTACTTGGTCCCAATAGATTAACTTCGTGTAACATTTTCGAGTGTTTTAATTTTTAGAAGTTTGTATGCACCCTCTAGTCTCTTGCTAGAGGTCATATTAATAATATTTTCAATTTTAATGCTAAAAAAAAACACACATATCCAACTTTAGTTTAGTTTTCTAACTCTTTTCCTTCGTCTATAGTAGAGTGTATAAATTTGTGTTGGATTATCAAGGTTTTGTAGTCTTGTAGATATATCCTTAATTAAACCTCTGGGTTTATTTGATATCTTATCTACCTTCTTATTCAATATAATATAACTTAAACCATTTTTCATTTTTCATATATATAGGAGGTGATGTATTTAACTATTTATCACTTAATTTGATACATATAATAAGTTTTACAACTATCTAAACGTATGATACGTTGGATATTATTATAGAATATTATTAATGATACGTTGCCACCTCAAGAGGAACCCGAAATGGAATCCCAAGTTGTTGCAGATGAGGCCGCACAAGGCCCAGAACAAGTTGATTTATTTGATATCTTATCCATCATGAGGCGGGTTTTTGAGTTTAAAAAAATTGGTTAGTTTGAGACACAAATCGCGTGGGCGACTAGATTGGCGTTATTGGACACACGAGAGTCGTTGAAAACAGGGGTTCTAGCCTTCGATTCCTATATTGTATCCCATTTGTTTATTATATTCAAGAAAGACTCTGAATTGTCTTAACTATTATAGCTATGTTGGGCAAGTTCAAGCAGTTTTGCTTTGTCTTTTTTATTACAAATGATTAAGTGAATGTAGGTAGTAAAGATGTCAACTGCAGTTATTAGATCGGTCTATCTAGTGGGTCAACCACCCATATGAAAAAAATGTGTATAGCTTATGTCTCTCCCAATAAAGTCCTCATCTACACCTTTTTTATACTGCCACATCAATTTTTCTCTCTCTTCATCTATCTCTTCCACACTCACTCACAATAACCTTTCTTCTATACCTCTTCCACAACTTTTCTTTATTTTATTTTATATTTACATAAAAATAAATAATTCATCATTTATTTAAAGTTAAACATTACAATACATAATTAAAAAAGACAGTACATAATTAAAATACGAAATACATAATAATGTTACGATTACTCTTCATCATCTTTGATTGACATACTTCCTAAGCCACAGTAAGCTTTTTCGTCGAGCCACCACTTGTCGTGTTGCGGGCATTTAACTTCCCAAGTGGTTTTGTCTTCCCCGCAATTGTCGTGGTACGATTCGACCCAAGTGCATTGGTCACCCAACGTGTGACCGGCCTGAAAAACATCATTGACCCCCCTCTTGACCTTCTTGATCTCATCCTACAAAAACAAGGAATATGTCTCTTCGTGCTTCGAGTCCTTGCGACTTGGTGCTTGTATTGCCTCAACTTGTTGCTCGCATTGTCTCCTTTTCTCCCGTAGGTAACCCATGATCCCAAAGAGGTCAGTTTGAAAGAGGGTATCCTCTTTGATATTAGCCATGATTCGTGTTTTCATCTCATCTTCGGTCAGACGAGGTCGATGAACATTCTTGTTTGATGATGAGAACGCCATTTGGTTAGCAATAGTGAGTGAGTTTGTAGAATAATGAAAATGAGAATGGTAATGGAATTGAATTGTGCTCTGGGTTGGTATTTATAAACTGGCAATCCAACTAGCCGTTCCGAGACTGAAAGTGTAAATGTTTTTGAATTTTTGGCCGTTTGAGGGACTAAAATTGTAAATATTTTGAATTCAAACGTTGGAGGTATTAATTGTGTAGATATTTTGAATTTTGAACGTTGAAAAGGCGTTTTTTATTTCACCTATAAATATTGGCTCCTTATCAGATATCTCTTATCAAAACTCAAACAATAATGGCTTCTTCATCAAATGTCCATAACCGAAAACCATCAATGACTGTCAATCAAGTGGATGACAATATCATGACTGATATCCTCGACCTTCAATTGTTCAAAGAGGAACTTGTTGCAGTTACGCAAAAGCTAAGTGTGAAGAAGTAATGGTGTGGAGAACAAATTAGATATATACAAACCGAATATTGTACTGAACTTGAGTGTCAATACTTTACTTATTTGCAGGGGAAGATCGACAAGACCCAAGTTGCTCTGGAACAACTTGAATGTGCGCTTACCACCTTGGAGCATTCCATCATAACTGCCAAAGCAGTTTATGAGATGATGAAATAAGTTTTCAATATGTTGTAAGAACTATTATGTTGTAATGTTCTCTAAATTATGAATAAAATTCTGTTGTTATTAAATTGCCAAGTAGGTATTACAATACACAACTAAAAAACGAAAACGCAGTTACTTAAAGATTACAACAACACACTTAAATAAAGATTACAACAACACACTTAATTAACATACGAAAACACACTTAATTAAAAGTATGGAACCGTGATAAGCTCCCTGAAACACCACCGTAATCTGAAGCCCCTCCCATAATTCTCCTGGAGTCCTGGTACTCTTGATACGACGTTGCATAAACCAACTCATCCGATAAGGCCCCCTGTGCCTTCAACCTCGTAGATTGCCTCAAACTGCTTACATTCATTGCGAATTTTATTGAATTGACCTATTAGTTGAGATTTTGTCGTTGGACCTTCAGTTGTGTTCGTGTTGAACCTTTCACATACGTCGGTCCAAATGGACCTATTGGTTTCGCTTTGAATAGGCATTTCACACTTCCATATCCAACACATCGACAACAAACGATTTTCAGATTCAGTCCACATTTGTCTCGGCATTTTGGAATTGAATGGTTATGGAATGGTTTGAGGAATGGTTTGATGAATGATGTATGGAATGGTTTGAGTTTATATAAAGATGGAAAATAAATAATGGATTGTGAAAGATAGTATATATAGAAGAAGGATTTAAAAAAAAAAAAAACAAAAAAAAACTAAGCGTTATATATAAAATTTGAAATTTTTGTTTTGTTTTGTTTTGGCGTTTTTCCCTCACATGGCACGCTCCCCCTTTGTCTTCCTACATCGATGCAACGAAATGGTTGGATGGAATGGCCAGTCGACGAATCACTCCCAATAAGGTCCTCGTTGACGGCCGGTCGAAGAGCAGGTCGACGGGCCTACTGAGAGGGGCCTTAGAACTTGAATCTGAATTTACCCTGAAAATGTGTTTGGTCAACTTGGATTGTAAACGTAAACACCTGGCCTATACTTGGTGTTTTCTAGTGGGTCAACCATTCTGCTGCAAAGAATTGGGTCTCTGTTTATTTTTTGAAAACCAAAGGCTTGAGTCTTGTTTATAAGAAGTGTGAAACTTAGCCACCCAGGAGTGTGAGGACCTTATTATCATTCATTCAACTTTTACAAGGGGTATGGGCTTATATAGGCCCAAAACCTACCCTGGCCTAAGAACATATCGTTGACTGGTCTTAGGCAGTTTAAAAAGTGGTTCGGTTAGACCTGATTATGAGATCATCGCCATTAACGTGAATAAAAGTGTGTTGTGTTGTGATTAAAAAACACATGCTAGGATTAATTTTATATATATACACACTAGATTAAACTCGTACGTTATATGACTTAAAGTAAAAATCTTTATCAAATATTTTCTAAATAAGATAATGCGATAAAAACTAATAAGATTGAAATTTTGTATACAACTTTATTGGATGACAAAAAAAAAAAATAAGAAGAAAAGAAATGATTCAATTGTAGTTCATAATTGATGTATTTGACATAAAAATAAAATAAAAGAATAAGCTAAGTGAACAAACTCAATGGTTAAGTGACGTCTAAAAAATATGGTTGCTAATTGAGTCATTTATTAAAATTCATTGGTTAATCTTTTAACGAAATTGAAAAGAAAATAAATCTAAATATCTCATATGCATAATTTTAGAAGTATAACACTATAAGAAAAAACTTATAAGCAAATTAATAAATAAAAATAGCCCATGTCGATGTAAATAAAGAGAAGAAAATTTGATTAACAAAATTTACTAATTCATAACTAAAAGCTTACAGTTACGAAATAAGGTTCCAAAGTTATACTGCTCGTTCTTTTTTTTTGGCATTAAGTGCTGAATGTATTAAGTGGCTGAATGTATAAATAATGGTATTAAGTAAAAAATAGTTAATGGACGGTTATTTTCTTTTATTAAGTCTAAAAAAGAACATAAAATTTGACTGAATGCATTAAATTCTTAATTATTAAGTTCATTAAGTAAAAAAAGAATGGGAGTTTTAAATAATCAAATTTTACTTAAAGTAAATATGAATATTGTAAGATCAAATAAAAACTAAATAAAAAATGTCAACAATATAAAGTTTTAAATAGATTGAATTAAAAGTAACAAACTTAATTTTTTAAAATAACTCCTTAATTTGCGTGTGACATATTTGACTCAATATTATTTATTTGATGAAAACAAAACTATAAATCTTAATTTTATACAAAACTATTTTTACAACAAATCCTACTAACAAACCCATAATTTAGCTATTCAATTGACACACAATTGATAACACCAATCTAACCGGTAAACTTAATTTTCTTTTTTTTTTTAATGTTTTTTTAGGTTCGATCCTTGATGGCATCTGATCCAACATTTTTGTGGTAACCTACTTAGACCCAAACCCAATTTCACCTGAACCCTTTTTACTCGTTTTCAAAACTACTCATTTTGACATGAACCTAATTTGACCCAAACTTGTCCCAACCCATTGTCCAATCCAAACCAACCCGAACATTTTGCCTCAATATTCGGGTTTGTTAGGATTGGACAACGTGTCAAAACGAGTTCTGGTCAAATTGGCTCGAGGAAAAATGGGTAGTTTCTGAATACGGTTAAAAGGGTTTAGGTCAGATCGGGTTGGGATCAAAATGAATTACCACAAAAACATTATTAGATCAGATTCAATCAAGGATCGGAACCTACAAAACAATTACTGGTTTGTTAAAATTACTGGTTAGTGTTATCAATTGTGTGCCAACTCGATAGCTAAAATTACTGGTTTGTTAATAGGATTTGCTGTAAATACAGTTTTGCATAAAATTAAGAAAACTACCAAGTTACGTCATAGTTAAACACTTAAACTAAATAGCAAGCTTATCTAAATAGTTGAATTAAAGGCTTAAAAAAAAGAAACTTACTATATTATTAATTTAAACAAAAAAAATCCTTCTCGGTATTTTGATGTGTAGATTGATTTTAACAAAATTAAATGTCATCACAGTGTTGTCGTAGAGTTGTTGAGTATTATTTTTAACTTAAACTAACTTTCAGCTTGTATCCCTACAAAAGTATATGCAAAGATAGCAAATAAACTGCTCTTACAGGAACTATTTCAAAACTGAATTAGAAAATTAAAGAATGCAATATCATTATATCAATTAGATAAGCGAAGGGTTTGAGGTATACAAATAACCAGCATTTCAATAAACACGGTTACATCTCGACTCGTAAAGAACAAATGTACAATGAATAGAAACGATAAGTAAAAAAATGTACCCCAACAGCTTTTAGGGTATAATTTAGGGTTGGATGAGAAGAAAGTTATATGATATATGTATGTGAATCTGTGATAATGTGATAAGGTGAAGCAAGGGCGGTCATGAGTTATAAAAATGCTCAGGGCTAATTAGTCGGAATATACCCTTACCAAAATTTTGTAAGCAAACAACCTAAAACTCGATCTTGAACATTGCCAAGCTAGGCGTTCATTTATATGTGACCTTTTGTTAAATAAATAAGCTATTATAAACTTAAAATTTGAGGTAACAAACTCTATTTTAAAAGTTTTACATTGAATCATTTAAATAATGCCTTATGCATTTTCGAAATAAAACTTCAATCATCTTGTAATAGTTAATCTTAAAAAACTAATTTCAATACATACAAATTTCTAGTTCTAGCTTTAAAAAAATTATTGTTAGTTAATTACGACAAAGTTTTATCCAAATAACTTTATAATTTTCTTTAGTTAGACGTTTTAAAAAGGAAAATAAAAGCAATACAATATTTAAGTTCATAACTTCTTATTGTGTGTATTTTTTACAACACCACTCTAACACATTACGTGAATACGTGTCATCTAATGAAATTGAACACCACTCACCACTCAAGATGATTAAATATTATATACTCTACATGGTTTTTGACTTCTTGTATCTCATTGGCAGTTAAAAAATTCATAACTCATCTTTCTCATTCTGCATAAACATAACACACACATGATGAATCCTCAACGGCTCAACGTATTCATCAAGCTCGTCGACTATTAACATAACTATTAATGCCTGACATGTGTTTCCACTAAAATTTCTTGTTTAATCCGTTCAATCCGCTGGAAAAACAAAAGTCAACAATCGATTCGGATGGTAGTCGAACTCTTCCGGCGATCCTCCAACTGAACGAGTACACTTTTTTATGCTATAATATTTTTAGATTGGCTAATACATACCCCTCATAAATTTTCTGCCCCCAACTTGAATGTTGTTCCGGGTTGTCGCCCTGCTCGCCCGGTACCAAGGCCGGAACTGAGGTGAAAAGATAGATAGAGATGGAGAAGGTGGGATGCATAATATGATAATTGATAATGTCTATATAATACAAGTGCTCAGGCCCGTCCATTAGACGGGTAGTCTTAAAATATATATAAATCTTATAATAATTGTGAAACAAAAAGTGTATCACCAATATCACAACTTAATGAATACAAAAGCTAAAAAAAGAAACATATGAAATTAACTCCATACAAATATTGATTCCAGGTTACCTTTTTTTCAACTTTAGTTAAATAAAAAGAGAAACAAAAAGTGTATGACCAATATCACAACTTAATCAATACGAAAGCTAAAGAAAAAAATGAAAATTAACTCCATATAAATATTGATTTCAGTTTACTCTTTTTTTTCAACATTAGTTAAATAAAAAGAGAAACAAAAAGTGTAGAGCATATAATTTTATACCAATTCATCAACAAAGACCATCTCAAACATTTTGATTTTCTTCGGGATGTTCCACTCCGAAATAGTTCATACATGCACAACACAGAGTCGTAGATCATATTTAACATGTGTTGGCTTAAGATTTTCAAGATGAACTAATGAGGTCTTATTTTTTGTTATTGAAGAAGAAGTCATAATAAACCTATAATGAACAACAAATTAAATTAAAAGAGATAATAATAACAATAACATAAGAATTCAATGTTAAATAATAATAATTAAATATGAACAAAGTATATAAATTAAAAAACCTTTTTGGTAGTCGATCGTAACTTTTTTTTGCCGTAATGTTCTTCTTATGGTAGAAAATATGTGAGGGTCTTTTCTAGGTGGTATATATAGATAATAATAATAAAGATTTTTTTATAAGATTTTTTTATTAAAGTTCGACCATTTTCTATTAAATAAATATTTAAAAAAATAGAGGATTAATAAAGAAAGAGTATTAGGATAAAGGAGAGAGATTAGGGGTGCCAAGTGTTACCCCCAACCCCCTCTTTTAGTTATATTATAGATTTGGAGAAGAGAGCGAACAGAGATGGAATATATTAATACAAAACAAAAAGTGAATGATTTTTTATTTTGGAGTTGAATTTTTTATGGCACAAGGTAACACGACCAGGAAAAAGGTAATCTGGTCAGGGCATTAGCGGCGACATCGCCGCTAATGCTGATGATGTGGCGAACCCGACATGCCAACAATTATTACTGACAATGTCGTCACAGGCATTAACGGCAACGTCGCCGCTAATACTCTGCCAGATTTGCATTACTGACAGGGGGCCGCTAATACTCTGTCAGATTTGCCATTACTGGCATGGGGGCCCGCAACATTTGCGGCGACGTCGCCGCAAATGCTGCCCGGTTGGGTTACCACTTTTGGCCTAGTTGTGTTACACGTCTAGTTTTTTATAACGTACGAACCAATGTTGTCCATCGGGTGGCACAAACCCTTTACCTAAAAAATAAAATAGTTAAATATATATTCACTTTGTTTTTCTCAACTTCAACCCAATAACTCTGGGTTTTAACTTGGCTATACATTTTTAAGCTTCAATTGTCTCATATTATTATTCAATGTAAAAGGTCTTTCAATAAGAAAATGATAAAATGATAAATAGGTCTAAATTTGTGTGACTAATATAAGCATAAAAATTAGAAAAATATATTTATCAAACATCTAAGACATTAGGCATATCTTTGATGTCTATGTTTTAGGTCTACCAATCATTTTCTTTCACCTCTAAAGACATATCTTTAAATCTAGGATTTAGGTTTATCAATCATTTCCTCTTGAGTTAATTGGCGATTGTTTAAATAAACTGAGTTCAATAAATGTTGGTAGGTGGCAAGTAAGTTTATTCATTTCAATGTCTTACTTCATTCAATATTTGCAAATATCATTTATTTCTTTTGTAAGGTATGCATTCGAAACAATCAAATGTGAGTAATTCCATTCGAAGAAGCCTAAACTAGTAAGCCTAAAAACAAACCTAATAAGGAGCTATTAAATGAAACCAACAACTGTTTTAAAAAATTAAAAAGTTGAATCACGTTATGTTAGTCCCGTTCTAAAGAGGTCGGTTATTGATGATTTGGTTTGGAGGATGCTGGTGTTCTCCGGCTTTCTTAGTTATATAGATAGAAACATAAAATCTTTTACAAATATAGATTGAATATTAAATTGAATTGAATTTTATATATTATATAATAATGAAACTAAGTCGGAATATTTTGCCACTTCTATATATCTATAATTATTACAACTAGATTATACACGTGTGATGCAAGGGTTGGTATAATTCTCGAATAATAACTTAGCTGCAAATCAAAATATATTAACATTTTTACATAATATGTATGAGGTATGAAAATGCTCTTGATAAATCAAAATTTGCAACGCAAGCAATGCGTTATATTTTTATTCATATCAACTGTTTACTTGTGATCACAAACTTTTTCAAACCGCATATTAGAAGATATTATTTTGTTGTGAAAGATGATTGATCAAAATTCTCACATTGATAACCTGTACATTAATTCGTTTAACTTTTTTAAAAATCGTATACATACGATAACAATGTTAAATAATCCTAAACAAAATCCAAAAGGAATAACTAAAAAAAAAAGAACCAAAGACTATGTAATATAAATTTAAATTTGGTATCTAATATGTTTAGACTTTTAGACAACTAGATTATATCCTACGTAATACACGGATAGACATATATCATGAATAAAATCCTAATGTTTTATGATATCGTAAATTGACAAATTGTAAATAAAAGTGTTGTAAAACAATAATGTTATATTTGCTTACATATAACTATATGAGTGTATACAAAAAAGAATTAGTACCGTGTAGATTTTAAAAAAAAGTGAGATTTTAGTGATCAGTTTTTCTTATACCTAATTTTCACATGTAACATACATAGGGCTTCAAATGATGCATCATTATGCGGATGGTTAAACATTTAACGGATCGTAAGTTTTTAAAACTTGTAATTATATTTACTTGTCTAAGCCGTTTTTTTTTTTGTAAAAGTTGGATGAGTGATAATAAGGTCCTCTCTCCTGAGTCCTTAACTCCTGTGGCTAGTTTCACATTTCCTATAAACAAGACTCAAGACTTTGGTTTTCAAAGAATAAACAGAGACCCAATTCTTTGCAGAAGAATGGTTGACCCGTTAGAAAACACCAATTATAGATTTATAGGCCAGGTGTTTACGTTTACAATCCAAGTTGACCAAACACATTTTCAGGGTAAACTCAGATTCAAGTTCTAAGCTATACACATGTTTTTCATATGGATGGATTGACCCACTAGATAGACCGATCTAGTAACTGCACTTGACATCTACTACCTACATTCAGTAAAGACAAAGCAAAACTGCTTGAACTTGCCCAACAAAGCTTTATTAATTAGACAATTCAGAGCATTTCTTGAATACAATAAACAAATGGATACAATACACAGAATGCCTGAACCCCTGTTTTTCAACGACTCCCGTGTGTCCAATACCGCCAATCTAGTCTCCCACACGATCTGTGTCTCAAACTAACCAATTCTTTAAATTCAAAAACCCGCCTCATGTAGTTACCACTACCACAACCCTCATCTTTCGCTAAATCAACTTGTTCTGGGCCTTGTTCGGCCTCATCTGCAACAACTTGGGGTTCCATTTCGGGTTCCTCTTGAGGTGGCAACGTATCATTAATAATGTTCCCTAACATCTCAACCACCTCACTCATTTTGGGTCGAGATTTGGGGTTCTTTGTGAGGCATTTGTTTGCTAAAGATGCAAGTTTATGGGCTGATTTGAGTGAGTAGTTTGCTTCAAGACGCGGGTCAATTATTAGGTGGAACTTTTTTGAATCTGAAATGTAAGGTTTCACCCATTCCAAAAGTTTTTGTTCGTTTCGGGGTAAGTTTCGTTCTAAAGCACGCCTACCGGTGATAAGCTCATAGAGGACGACCCCGAAGCTCCAAACATCACTTTTGGCTGTTAGTCTGCCGGTCTGAACATATTCTGGTGCTGCATAACCTACTGTCCCAACAACCTATTGATAAAAATAAGCATGAAAATTATATATAAAAGAAGTCAATCAACATTTTAACAATTAAAACTTAGGACTATAGGAGCATAGTCATTAAGATTGATGTAGCATGTGCATCAAAGTGCTAGGATGCATAAGCTACATGCACTCACTAAATCCCATTAATTTCTATCGGCATATGTGTTACTGAAGAGAGGTGTGCATACCACTGTTGAAACATGGCTTAGTCCAGCAGCTGGACCTTGCCTTGCCAGTCCAAAGTCTGAGAGCTTTGCATTAAAGTCTTCGTCCAAAAGAATGTTTGAAGTTTTGAAATCTCTAAAGATCAACTGCAAGAAAAGAAAACGAACCGAGTACTGAGAATACAAGGAGAATGGCAAAATAACATGAACATTACTCTAGAATTGGCTTTTATTAATCACCTATCGTAGATGAGATGTAGATACAATCATTATTGACTTCTTTTCATTAATCATTAGTGAGGAGAGACCATGTATAAAATAGTACCTAGGCATGCTCATGGGCTGAGAAAAATTTTATAGTTATAAAACGTGTAGTAAGCACACTAGATCAAGAAAAGTGGGTGATTAAAAGTGTTGAGTACTGCAGCAAGTAGATTATAAGACGTACATATAGCTCCAAGCTATAAAAGAATGAATTTTTTGTTATTTTTGTACGACTATGATATCTGGATTAAGATCGGATTTATTTTATACTTCTATGCCACTATTGATTCTTTTAATTTCTTATATGGAAAGCGATGCCAACAATGACGTGAAATTCAAGAGACTAGGTATATGTGTATTTGAATGTTATAAAGGTAATATATATCACAGTTTGCAGTCATTTAGTTCATGTTATCTTGACAGAATAATGGCTTGTTCTCCCATGCCAACCCTCAAAAAGTCAAGGAACTTGCTCTGTTCAACCTTATATAGTTACAAATTGAAAGATTAAAGTCTCAAAAACCTGTCTAAATTAATCAACGTATAGATGTGCATCTTTTGTAAAAGAATCATATTGATATGGAGAAACACTTTTCTTAAAGGTGAAATTATTTTTTTACAGACCGAATATTTGGTATGTTAACATTAAACAGAATAAGATTTGTGATTATACTATTGTAACTTCCGAACAAGTCTACTTTAAAATATATGTACTCCCTTTAATTAGTTATAGATCAAGAATATAATGATATGATTGATTAACTTGGCAATAGAGGTTCAAACTCTACAGAGCAATAGAGACGTACCATAGATGAGTATATGAGTATATTTCTGAGGGTAGGAAATCCATTTAAGTATATCAATAGACACAAATTTCTCAAAGATCATCTAGTAATTGGATCCAATCAAGTTACAAACGATCACTTATATTAGTTTCAATAGACGGCATCCTTTAGGTATTCTTGCAATCACATGTTAGTCTTTGATCTCTATCATCTACTCCACGTATATCTATTAATTAAAATAGTATAAGAAGAAACTACAACTATTATCCGAAATTGATCATCCCATCTCAAAGAACATCAAGATCGTGACTTAATAAAGTAAGTAAAGTCAGACAAAAATAGAGCACGATAATGTACCTGAAAATCCATTTCTTCATGTAAATACGCCAACCCGCGAGCTGCACCTTCAGCAATCCGTAAACGGGTCATCCATGAAAGAGGAGATTTCCCACGAGCCAATAAATGGTCTTCCAAACTTTTATTACTCATAAGCTCATAGACTAAAAGCCGTTGAATACCTCTTTCATCATCTTCTGCACAATATCCAACTAACTTCACAAGATTTGGATGATTTACTACGCCCAAATAGTTCACTTCATTAATCCACTCCTTATGCCCCTGAAAACTAAAACATTCAATATAAAAAGAAAATACATAAGATGAACCAATGTAAAACATAATCCACCTTTGCACATAACATATCGTGGAGGGTTACATGTTAACAGGTTCCTTAACGTAAAAAGTGTAAGAACAATTATTGTGATAACATATATCACGACGCACCTTTTTTTACACTTTAATGCACCGATGATCAAAAACTAATACACCATTTTTTTTAATACATGTTTTTTAAATGCATCACCATGCAAAAAGTATTACATCGACAACTTTAGCGCCACGATCATTCATACTCTATTTTATTTTATGTTATAAAACAATTTTTGATCACAATCTGATAAATGGATTCACATCAAATTTAAGGGTTAAGTTTTCCTTTTTATGCACTGAACTTTAATCAAAAACCAACCAACATATCCTAGTTTAGAACTTGCTACTTATGGATTCACTTTTGCACATAATATACAGTATAATTTATTAATTTATCTTCACACACATTATATGGATTTACATTAATTAGAACCATCCATTATATGTCTCTAATCCTATACACAAAAAGTCAAACTTCAGATTATATTCTAATTAACACAGCGCACAATTTGTTTAGCTTACAACCCTCGAAGAAAAACTAATTATAACGCACGTTACCTTTTATACATAATTGACATCACTAAGGACAAATGTCATATAATAGCAGTGTACTTTGGTGATCGTTTGTTTTGGGTAATAATGAGATTTGAGACTGCAGAGTTTGCAATTCAAACTGCTTTGTCCCTAAAATTCACTGAATGGTTTAATCACGAAAATGCAATAAACTACCAAACTACTACTATATACACCCAACTTCTAAAATGTTCATAGAATGTAATCAATTTGCTAAACACTATCGTCTGAATCAATTTACCACCTATAACCGCTAAACCGATGACATGGCACCAACACATTAGCAACAAGCAATAAAAGGTCATTTACACCAAATCATAACATTTGGTATGTATGTTCTGAAAAAATTTCATTATATACAGTAAAAATAGTTTATGTAAAGTTATTCTATGTTTGTGCAATTTGCCCTTTGATTTTGCATATGTTAAATACAATAAAATTTATAATTACCCAAACAACCATATTTTCAAGGTGACATAGTGGTAATATGTCCAAAAGGTGTCAACACAGACCGCTGTTCGAACCTCACTGGGTAAACATCTTGGATAGCTAAGGAAAAAGTCTAGTAAAACGGTCACGGTAATATAATACCAATTGGATTGCATACATGACATCACATCCAAAACTCAAAAGGCCCGACTTACACCCAAACAACCATATCTCTAATGTGACCTAGTAATAAGGCGTATTAAAAGTTAAAATTTCAAACCTCATTGGATAATCGTCTAACGTCTTGGTTAGCTAGGGAATAAGTCTAAAAAAGAAAACCACGAGGAATACTGGTTAGGCCGCATACATCAGAGCCAAAACGCTCAACTTGCCCTAAGTAGCCTAAAAGGGATCTTTTTCCTGTTTTTTTTTTTTTTTTTTTCTTATAATTAACAAAACATCACATCACATTTACATTATTCATCAAACTAAACTAAAAAACTAGTTTGCCATTACAAAATGAAACTAAAAAAATAACAAAAAACAAAAACATGCCTGAAAGCCGTTACGATTCAATTGCTTAACCGCAACATCCAAATCACAACCATCAATATCTCCACCAATAATAACGCCTTTATAAACACACCCAAAACCACCTTCACCAATCATAAGCGACCGATTAAAACCTTTCGTTGCGGATTTCAGTTCTGCAAAATTAAAGACCCTGAGATCGTTCTGGGTCAAAAACCCAACTGGGTTACACAACTCGGAAGAATCGAACTCGGACCGGCGAGTTGTTGTATCGCTGCCGGTGGCAGTGGTGGAGGATGCGACGCTGAGTGAACGTGCCCATGAGACTCTGGCGGATGACCGTGAAACGACCGCGTTTGGATTGTTGTTGTTGTCAGGTGTTTTGTCTCCGGCGTTAGTGAAGTGGAAACACTTCATTTCATGATATGTTTCAACTAAGGAAGTAGTTAATTTTTAGTTTAGGAGTATCTGTTTTTGAAATGATGGATAGATACATACGACATATATGTTTTTTTTTTTTTTTTTTTTCTTTTTTCTTTTCTTAGTTTGTTAATGTGTTCTTTTCCCCTTTTTAAGTCTTATTAATGATTAAATAAATGAATAAATCATGCATTTTTTTTGAAACGTGAATAAATCATACATAAGTGTGTTTGTGATGATTTACAATTTTACATACTTGGGTCTCTTTACTTTTAAGAGGTTTATTTTGTTTTCTAACGAATTAATAGAGGTTTTCCGTAAAATTAATGATTCGATAACCAATGGTTTTCAAATAATAAGCTTATAATAATGAAGATATTTGTATGTATTTCCTATTCTATATTTTAAGAACAAAATTACACATATACCAATTATATCCTAAAAATCTACGTTGTACAAAAGTTACAGCGGGGACAGCTGGCGTCACTATCCGCCCCCATGGTAGAAACATCCTTGACTATACATTGGAAAAAAATTTTATCGACTATATCTGTAACTACTCTTAATACAATATAGATAACTAATATAGTTATCTAAAACTATCCTTATAGTACGTTTTCAACTTCACATTATATTATTACAAATCTTTAATATATTTAACTTTACTTGCAAATATCTTTCTATATATATATAATTAAGAGAAGATAGTTTTTGGTTTATGTGGATATCTTATGAAATTGTCAGATAATCATTTTGCTTGGGTGTTAAAATCCTCTCTATTTTCTCATAAATTTTTTATAAATATTGCTATCTAATAATCATCAACTAAGCATATATCTTATGAATGGCAACTATTACTTATTTTTTTATATTATAATCGATATGGAATAAGTTAACAGAATCAAAGCTACAAAATAGGAACGTATTAGCTTTAAAGTGTTAGAATATATTGCACTCCCTTATTGGGCATGTGGTAATTTTAAGTTTTAAACATAAATATATAATATGATATAAAAGTAAAGTAATCATATGATTAATATTCTGTAATTTCAAAGTATATACTATTTTCACATTTTTATTTTTTATTCATTTTGTTCCTATAATCTACTTTTATGTTATATATAGGAAAAAGAGAATATAAGGTTGTCCGGCACCTAAGTTTAGGTGTGGAACCCCTCACATATTAATGTTTTATTATTTCTTGTTTAATGAATAAATGCATAGCCCCTCATGATTTTTATGGATTAAAAAAACAATATGTAAGTGTTCCACACCTAAGCTTAGATACCCGATAGCCTTATATTCCCATCCCCCATATATATATATATGTGGGTAGGTTATTTTAGGAACACCTCTTATTTTAGGACCAATTAGGACATGTATTTTTTTAACTTACACACCATCATCATCATCTACTACGATATACAAGACTTTTTTGTAAAAACATTAAGATTTTCCGGCGACAGGCCCACCGAAAAATCATGTGTAAGTTAACTTACACATATGTAACTTACACATGTGTAAGTTAACTTACACATGATTTTCCGGCGACGCGATGGCCGGAAAATCATGGTGGTGGTCGGAGATGATCATGTTGGTACGTAAGTTACAAAAAACACATGTCCTAAAATTGGTCCTAAAATAACTTACATATATATATATATAATTAAAACCTTTTTAAGTTTTTAGTCTTTTAAGTGGAATACTTTTTACATAATTTAAGATGTTTGATCAATTTATCAATTTTAAGACAAGTTTTGTTGGCAAGTACTGAAGTTCATTACCTAACCTTCTATGGTATCAACTTTCTCATTTAGTTCTAATTTTCATATGCAATTTCGGTAGTTGTATTGTTTTTGTCCCAAAGTGTCTTAAAAAAATAACATTTGTTTATATTTATTTGATGTATACTATTAATCATATAATTTTTGTTGAGTTAACTTAGTTTTTTTCATTATATATGTGTTTTTGTTTTAGGCAGTATTTAATATTTGGTTTATAAGGTCATTGGTAATTTATATGACTTATGACTTAAGTTTATATGGTCAAAATGAAAAATATACAACTTTATGTGATTATGGATATATTGTATCCATGAAATTACATAAGTTTATGACTAAGAGAAAATATAATAAGGCTTATGTGGTTTTCCTTTAACCTTGACTAATCATCATTTTATCTATGCGTCAACTTCTTATATTTTTTTCATTTAAACTTTTAGTTATATTTTATTATTATATAGATATTATGATATAAAATATTAATTATATTTAAATTGGGTTAAAATGTAAACTTGTGATGGAAAACCAAAAAGTGTGGATTAATTTAGACATGTGTTGATTTAATTAATTTTGAAAAATTGAGACTGTGATTGGTCAATTGAGGTTTGATCAATTGTCTTTTAGTATATATTAAGATAAGATTTATAAAAATCATAACGGGATGGTAATATAAGGCTGTCGGGTATCTAAGCTTAGGTGTGGAACACGCACATACTAATTTTTTAAACCATAAATATCATGGGCCCAAGCATTTATTTATTAAACAAGAAATAATAAAAAAATTGGTATGTGAGGGGTTCTACACCTAAGCTTAGGTGTCGGGCAGCCTTATATTCTCTTTCCCAAATCATAATCTTATTATTTGTATCAGTTATAATCTGACCAGTTTTTAAAATATCGTAAACTATGAATAATACTGGAACTGTCGATATATATTTTTTTATCTATGTTTTCAGTCCGACCTGAACAACGTTGGGGTTTAATCTAGTTACATAATATATTATTTTTTCACATCATCACACATCCTTACATTTTTAACAAACAATAAAAACTATACAATGGATATCTTAAAAGCATATTCTTGGGTAGGGATATCAACCCATAAAATCCTTGGCCAAAAATATACGCTAATGATAAGGATAAATATCCTTATATATCTTAACTGGAGATAGTTTAATATCTATCTCACACACTGACACATATACATTATTCTAAAAACTTGACCTAATAACCATTTTAATGCTTTAATCTTTTCATTTTTTAAAATTAAAATGTTAAATTAGAAGAGTGAATTACACTATAAAATAAATTATACAAATACTATTTTTTAGAAACAATATCATAGTTAGTTATTTTTTTAATATTAACGAAAGTTGAGATTACATCTTTGTTTCGGCTCATAAATCTAGAAGCACACAAGGCATAATCTCTATCCTTAATAAAGTAAGGTTTTTTGTATCTAAAATGCTTTAAAAAGTTGCCAAGTGGCAACTTTCCCCTTTCTTTCAAAAAAAACTCCCCCTAACTTAACTTAACAAAATTTACACGGAGGCTTTAAACAAAAGGATATTGGAAAATAATTCAATGTTTTTTTTCAGGAATGTTTCTTCTTCATGACTTTACTATTTATTCGCCTTTTCTCATATTTAGGGTTTCAATTTGAAGATGTTTTTTGCTCTTGGCCGGACGGAATTTGCACGGAATTTTCCCTGGAAAAACAGGTATTGAAAGTTTCAAATTAGGATTATGATTTGTTTTTCTTTTTGGCTTATAGTTATTTTTTATATATAAAATGCAAATTTAGATCTATTCTTTGTTCTTATCTTATTTCTAACTAAATTTTGTTGATTATCTGTTCCAAGCTTGCCTCCCGTCAAATGTATTTTTTCTATATAAAATGCAATTTTAGTACTATTCTCTGTGGTGGTTTTGTTAGATGAGATATTTGGGTTGCCTGGGATTAAAGACATGGAGTTTTGTTGGATAAGTGTATTGTCAAAGGCTTTATTAATTGCAACCACGTCAAATTATTGTGTTTAACTTGTGTTTACCATCTGATTTGGCTACCCATATTTTTAATGTGAATGACACAAAAATCTTGCTAGGTGGACTGCAACAATATTAGATAACCTAGGATGGTTGTATAATGTATCCGATCATATGTAGTCTATGTAACAATTCAAAATTAATCTTACTTATCACATTATGGGTTAAAACAACTTATTTCCACTACTGAGGGCATACTTTCTATTTGTGTATAAGCAACTTACAAGTTGAACGGAAACCAACTTGTGGTTAGTGTTAGTCATTTCTCATTTCACTTATTTTGAATTTAAAGCAATTGAAACCTAAATCATTCGCATTCTTTCTTTGTAACTTTTGTCAGACTATTCGTACAAGCTTTGTCTGAAGATATCAACTGAATTCATGTCTTCCAACTTTTGTGTCGTAGGGTACAAAACTGCGAGCTAAACAATACAATGACACTAGACGCTAATACTATTAAAAATATATAGTCAAGCACAAAAAATTCCGCCTTCAGTAACACTTAACGCCAATTTTATGCATTTGAAGGTGTTGACACATCAAGTATAAGGTCCATAAGGAAACTTGCTACCCTCTTTGTCTTGTCTTATGAAGTGTTTATTATCATGTACGATGTATGCATCTAACTCAATAATGTTGATTTATTTGATTGAATATACTACACTTTTAGCTCTCAATAGATATGTCGTAAGCAACATTTGTTTGCTACTGAGATTGTATATGTAATAAGTTGATTTTACTATAACAGGATTGCCGATAACCAAGTTGTAAGGTTTCAGGAGACACCTGATGAGATGAGAGTATAAGCTCATACGATTAATTGGTCGATTCTGGTAAACTCGGTGACAGTGTTGAGGTAAACTTTAATATGAACTTGAAATGTGTTGGAATTTTATTTACTGTGCTCGGTGGCTTTCATTTTTGAACTGACTTTTATTTTTGTTGAAAAGATCATTGTTATATCTCGGGCTATGAGTGCGAGGATTGGTCAAAGTTAGAGGATGTGAACTCTTCAACTTATTTAGGCTACTCTTTACAGGTGGATTCTGAACTTCATTTGCATCTACCTGCATACGTACCAAAGGAGTTATCCCTGAACTCTCCACTAGGTAAGTACATGACTTTGATCATTATTCATTAGTGACAAAATGGACAAGTATATATCAATATGATTGTATCTTTTTCGTGTAACAGCTTCTTGAGCAAATATCTATCTTTTTTGGAGTAGTTGATCTTGGCGTTTTTCCAAATACGGCTGTTAAAAAGGAAGTCTCTCTTGGTGGGTATTGATCATTATTAATTTGTGTCGTAAACATGTTACTTCTCAGCTGACTTTTAAAAATGAATGTACAAGAATTCCTGTTTTTCCTGGGATGCATGGTGTAACCAAAGCTTCCAATATAACCAAGGTATTCCATAACTTTCATGTATTCAAATTAGATGGGTTTGGGTGGTCATGTCAGGCTGACATGATACGGGAAAGTGATTCCCATGCTCGGATTCGATTCTCAGATTGGGTTAAGAAAATATATCTAGAGGCTTTTCGGCTTCTTGAAGTTGCTCTGCAGTAGCACATCACGCTACTGGTAAACATTGATTTTATAAAACAAGATATATATTGCCTCCACCATTAATATTTCATGTAATCTTTATTTTGCTGTGAAAAGAGAGTTCTTTCAAAATAATTCTCTTCTGACACGGTGGTTCTCTCAACAGGAACCATGAACATGGACCCCATTACGAATGGTGTGTTAGAAAGTGAAAGAATGAGAAATGATGCAAATGAAAGAATGAGAAAGGACTATTTGGTTGGTTGTATAAAAAAGATGCAGCTAGGAGGTTGATATATCATATATATAGTTTATTAAATGTTTTCTTTCGATTTTAGCAACATTGCGAACTTGACACCAAAAATGCAGATATTTTTACACTGTAATTGTTTTAGGATTCATGATAATAGATAAAGCATTTTCATGGAATTGAAGTTTTGATATCTAATATTGGAACTTATTCACATGGCTACTTTCATATGAAATTAATTTTGATTCACTGCTTTCATATCAAATTCTCGTATAGCCACGACACATATAATGTATTTATGCTTTTAATAAACGTATTTTGCGAAACTTTTATATAAACGCCCGGGCTGAACCCGGGTTAATTAGCTAATAATTAGAGTAAAAGAAAGTGACACATTTCATCAGCATATATGCATGTATCGTTTGGTTGGCAAATATGTGTTAGGCATACATAAAAGTATAACTCGATTCTTATAAGAAAAATGTTTAAAGAAAAAATACATCCTATAAATTCTCACATTCTTTTTTAAAAGAATAATCAAATATATATATAAATTGTGGGGAATCTTAGATAAAACTTGCAAGTACCTATCTTATGTGAAGCATGTGTATTTTAGAGAGAGAATATGTAAAATTTAAAAGATTATATATGTTTATCAAAGTTAAATGTTTAATTTATAAAAAAAAAATTTAACATTACCTAAGATAGGTAAATTCATGAATGTACTTCCTAGTTAGCTCAAGTGGTTGAGCACTTGCCTTACAAGTAGGAGGTCTTGGGTTCAAAACTTGAGAAGTACATAGGAAGTTTGAAACGACTCAACTCGATTAATAGAAAAATAAAGAATTTTTTTATTATTATTATTTTTTTACCCAGATAAAAAAAAGGCATAACCCAGATGAACAAATGACACAACCCAGATGAACAAATGGCACAACCCAGATAAACAAAAAGACAACCAAATGAACACTTAAAAGACTTGCAACCTTTTCAAACTCAATTCCAAATTTTAGACCTTAACATCTCTAAATTCAATCAAATACATTTATCAAAACTCATTACAAAAGACAACGTACAAAAATTAGAAGTTTCGGCATGACCCGTTCGTAAAATCGTAGTTAAAACCTGTTACGGATCATGAGTATCCAAAAATACATCCAATCATGACCAATACATTACTTTTACAAATGCAAATTATGAAATAACCAAAACTCTTTGAATCTAGCACTTGACATAACAATACTTTTACCAAAACAAATCAAATGTACCATGAGCCAATAGTTCAAAAGGGTCTCTACGGGTCCTATCAAAATTATTATTTTCGCATTTAGCTAAAGCAATCAATATCCATAAAGCAACTTCAAACTTCAATCTTTATATTACTTAACTTTGCTTTCGCCTCCGGGTCAACCTATAAAAAGGGTAAACAACTAAAAAGTAAGCAAAACTTAGTGAATAATCTTGCATATATAAAGTTATGCAAGAATACTCACCTCCTCCGCGACAACCAAAACCATAAATCAACAAGACCGAGAGTACACAATACGTATGCTTCAACCTAGCAATTATTCACAAGTACATAGAATATCATCAATCGCATATTAGGCCACCTAGACAAAAATCAATAGCATCTTAGAACCAAACCCATCTTTTATAGTCGCACATTGTTCTTAGTTTGATTTACAAAACATTCGTCTCTTATATCATTATCATATGGCTAAACTCATTTTCATACAAAAAGTACCATTTTCATATTCGACCAATGTGACTTCAAACAAGCATAACTTGAGTTCTACTCAATCTCTTAAGGTGATTCCAGTGGCCAATATTAGTTGACACACTTAGGTACATTTTATCTTTAGTGACCAACATGTTAATTATCCCTCAAGAGTGAGTTCTGGTCGTTTTAAAAACACAAACAGTTGTTGTTCTTACTGATAGGACAGATTTGACCTTACCGACTTCAAATGACCATAACTTGAGTTCTACACCATATTTTGACCTCATTCCAGTGGCCACTTCAATTTAACACATTTAGGTACATTTTATAAAACAAATTTTGACCCATATAAGTGTGTTTTACTCGTTTCAAGAATAGACACAAAATCATTTATTGCTGAAAGATCAGCATGACCATACTGACTTCAAAAATTCATAACTAGAGTTCTACATAATATTTTTAACTCATTCCAGTGGCCACTTCGAACTAACACAATAACCTACACTTTCTTTTTAGGGTTCAACAAGTGAAATTTCTTTCATGGGGGTAATTTACACGTGACAAGGTCAGGGACAGAATCTGTCCAACTAGTTCTCATTAACATTCAACAAAATCTATCATGCAACCCAATTAAAAACCCCTAAATTGATTAAATTAAAGAACCATAACTTGTATTATATAAATTAACTCATTTTTATGAAAACCTCCAAATTTCCCAATTCAATTTAATAGCAAGAACCCTAATTTCTAAAGGAACTCAAGAATTAGGTTAAAGGAAAATTCATTACCTTCAAGATTAGGAATTGGAATTTAGAATGAAATCACAATTGTCTTCTTCTTCCTAATTTTAGCCCCATCACCACACTTAACCCTCACATTTCAATTTCTTAGATGATGGAAGATTATTATTATGATCAAGCTTTGAAGAATTTCTTAAATTACTTGGAGAATTAGAATTAAGGTAAAGATGGAATGAAGAAAAGATGAATAATGAAAAGGGTTGGTGGTGGAATTGTGATTCAACAAAAAAAGAAGTGTCTGGCAACTCTTCTAAGTGCCACGACCCAAATGAGTTTTTGTGGGTATTTTACCCGTTATCCGCTAAAGTTCTAACTAAAACAATCCCATATTCAAAAATAAAATACTAGGAAACTATTTTAATGTCAAAACTATAATAGAGGTTAATTTTCATTAGCTTAATAATTTAGGATGTTACAAAGTCTTTCTATGAAGGCTTGGCTTGGGTATACTCAGGTTCAAGTCTGAGGAGGCAGGGTTTACCCCTATTGATCGTCGTGCCTTTGGATGGATTAGTAGAGGGTTTTCCCCCTATCGGGTATTTGAAATAGGCATTTCTACTTCCAGGGAACTCTCTAACACGGACCCAGTTAATACAACATATGTTAGACCTCCCGCTGTCGAATCGCGACACGAGTTTCTCAAGCCGAAATTCACCTTAAAAAAAAAGGTAAATTCATGAATCATTTTTCCATAAATTATACTGTAACTTATATTTACCCATAGATTACATACCAGACCACTCTATTTTTGCATTATACACCCTTATACAATTAATGCCACATGTAAACAAAAAATAAAATAAAATTCACACATGGAGATAGACAGTGAGAGAAAGGGACCTGCAGGCCGTGCAGCCTCCAGCTTAAAAAACGGTCAGGTATGGACGTATGGTATGGCTTGTGGGGCTCCTAATTTTGTTTTATTTCGATACCAACAATAACTTTCTTTTAAAGCATCGTGTTACTACAAACGGACCATATGTTATAATCTCACCACTATTTCGCTACATTTGTTAATTGTTATTATAGAAAGTGAACATGAAGGCAGGAATGATTGTTTTTGAATATTTAAAACATGAATTTGAATATTTAAACTTTAAATAAAACTTTAAAATAAAAAAAAAAGAATAAAAAAAGAATTTGAATTTCTATGAGTCTCATCCCATTGAAGTTGATTTGGTCTACGTGAAACGGAAAAATCTGATTCAACGGAATCGATAAAAAATAATACTAGCATATACACATCATAAAAATTATTATCAAGAAAGTAATAATAGAGAAACCGGTTGAACATAGAAACTATTGGTTCAACACATGAACAGTTCGACTAAACACCGGGTCTAAAATGCCGATCACCCCTAAAAAAATCGGTTTGAACCGCTTTTTGAAAATGGTAATGTCTATATATGATGGAGGCTCAAGACTCGTCATCAACTTACGGACCTGAAGGCACTTGTTGTCAGAAACAGGTAATGTCAGGATGCTAGGATTACATTCGAACCCACGTTTTAGAGAATAGTAGCTTAGTTTATATGGCTTAAATTGAATACGCAACCGATACACTAGTTTGGACTTTGGAGCACAGTTGGGATTCCTCTTGATCTTGATTGTGCTTTAAGTTATCACTCAATGAAGCATATAGATAGCATTAGACCAAAGTACCAATTGCATTCTTAAAACTAAATACGTTTTTAGTGAACCATGTGAATGCATATTATCCAATTATATATATATATATTATGCCATAAGTTAATTAGCACAAGAAGATCAAATTCCACCAATTGCAAAGGCGATCGACAAAGTATGATTCTCAAGAATGAGCTTAAAATACTAACGGTTCAGTATAGAACCGAATTTTAGAACCAATGTCGGTATCGGTATATGGAGATTATCGGTTCTGGTACCACAGAGAACCAAATAATGGACTTTTTTGAACTATGAAAAATGTAAAGTCAACGTTCATGGACTATGGGCTTTAATGAACACATCATCGTTGTTATACTGATTACGAGTAATATTAAAAAACACTATTCCGTTGAATATATCACATGACGGAATACTAGCTAATCAACCCGGGTGACTACCTGGGCATGATTAGAAAATACTTAATAACCCATACTTTAAGTTAGTAAAGTTATCCAACTTATCTCTAGCATGGTACTAACTCGTAAAAGTAGCTTAACTCAATAAAAACGATGCAGGTTGAACCACTATATATCATAAGTCAACAAAGTTATTTCAGTACTCGTTATATATCCAAATACCAAGAACCGCAAATAGTTATTACCTTAACAAAGTACTGGCAAGAAATGTCCAAATCTTCCTTTAATAGAGAGAAGATATATATGTAAAAAATTGATACATCACTGTTAGACATGATAAAGTTATTTAGTCTCTGATATGTGACCATATATAGTATATACACAAATACAATAGTCAAAATTGCAAAATACCTTTTGACACTATAAATACCATAACATTTTTTTACGCATAATTATATATTTTTCATATATCTAATAATGTATGCATACGGATACACAGTAGTTACAGCACATAGTCCACAAAAGCCATCTAAAACATTCAATTCTATGCTGCAAGAACAGTGCAAACTTAACGGAGGTTATCTATCTATTTCTTTCGTTTTCTCTTTATCTGCTTCTTTCATCCATGGACAAGCCTAACCTAGCACAACACAGGTATATAAAAATGGCTCTATCACCTTTTCCCGCACCTCTACTGAAATCCACACACAAATTTAATATAAACTATTGTTTCACTTTTCCTACGAAAAACGAAAGAAGAGGCTGATCCTTTCCCATAGATTGTGATATAAATATTGTGGCATTCAGATAATCCACCTTGATTATGACCACTGCAAATCTTATAGTATCCATCCTCTCCGGCCCCAGTCCGGTACCATGAGTTCTTGATTATCCAATATGGCTTCTCCTTAAGATAACTACATGCATAACTGGCTGATGCATTCCCAACCAAAAGAATATGTATAGTTTTTTAAGGGCAAGAACCTTCTCCAACATATGTTTTTGTATCCAAGTTGCATTGATTCCAACTACAACAACACTATAGTATTAAACTTAGAAACTTTAGAACAAAAAGAAGAAACGAAAAAGTTACTTAATGGTGATGATTTGGTAGGATAGTTGCCTATCTAGGGGGCCACGGTTGATCAAATTGACAGCAATTCGTTATTCATTTGTACTAAAGACACTGAAATTCATTACAGACGGAGCGATTTTGGATTTTGTCAAAGTGACATTTACCATCCTTTTCAGTGTAGGGGTAATCTGATTCTTTTTGAACTCCACCAGCCTTCGGTATATACTCAAATGCATAGTTCATTAGCCCACCAGTGGAGCCAGCATCACATGAATTCTTTTCGGCTCACACTGCAAACGGCATAAAGAAACGATCTTAGGCACAGACAGATTGCCGAATTTCTCGATATAGTAGAACTGGATAAACAAAGTAGGAGTTCTTTATGTAAAACAAAATAAGATCAACCATAATAACTCCAATAACACAATTAAAGACGTTAAGTAACATACCTAATGATCACAATCCACAAGTTGTCGTTCACTAAGAATAACCGATTCCCCACTTCAAAAAAGGTTATCCCTCACAATCCACGTACTCCCTTAAAGTCTTCAACGAACAAAATTACACACAAATCAATGAATAGCAACATCAAAGCATACTTAACAAAAAAAACCAAATAAAATCATCCTCTATACAAATCCAAAACCATCCCGATAAACAAATCACAAAAATCTAAAACAAACAATCACTTAAAAAGAAGCTAAAACATAACAATTAACAAAGCAATTCAGTTTGGCGTTTTAGCTTTCGTAAAACACAGTTTGCCATAATTGGGTCTCTATTTCGGGGTCTGTAAGTGTGTAAAATTGGGTCTCTAAATCTCGTTTACATCAAATATGTATTACAAATTCTCATTCTTATAACTTGATGGAATTTTAATGAAATGGTTACCTACAAAAATAGAACAAGTTTATGGGAACCTTTTAGGCCCATGGCCCTTTTTGGTATCCACATATCCCTAGCAAGAATAGTGTCAAGGTAATTCAACCACAATCTAATCCTCCTGGGTATCCCCCAAGAAGTGACGGCTGGTGGCCATCCCACCAAAGTGAGATCACCAATAATCCAAAATCCCCACAAGGCACACGCGAAAGGAGGTGTGAAGTTTATTGCATGCACTAAAAGTGATATGACAACTCATTTTTTCTTGATATATACACAATAAACACATTTAAAAAATAAGCTTAAAGGGTACATAACTACATAACGCCTACAACAATTATAATAACAGATTTGGGCCCAAATCACATAAGTAAACACCAATAGAACGATATCATCATTATATTAAATTTATTTTCTAAAAAAGACCATCAAAACTATATATGAAGCTTGAAAGTAGCGGGATTTCATTTTCTGTGAAGCTTGTAACTTACAATGCTAAATCTTTGTTTTCAATATATATAAATCAGATTTATCAGAAACCGACAAGAGAAAAATGCAGATTAAAACCCTAAATTGAAAGTTGGATACCTGATTTTGGAGTAGTTGTTGTTGGAGGTTTTTCCAGCGAGATTCCTTCAGTGAAACACATCATCAAAATCGAAATTGATATAGTAAGAAAACCCTTGAAATACCATGAAACTAACATTTGAAAATTAGAAAACTATAAAAAAAAATAGATGAAATTCTGAATTTCTGGAAAAGAAATTTCCCCTTTAATCTTAATCTTCGAGAATGAGGACATTTGGAAGATTGAATGCATAAAAGAAAAATCTTAAATAGACGGTTATATTCTTTGTTTGATTTTGTATAAGTTTTGTTATTTGTTGTGTTATGTTTTTTTGTTTGATTTTGTATCGCTTAACCTAAATTTTTGAAGTAAAGGTGAAGACTACCACTCGGCAACTTTTTAAAAGGATTTAAATTTAAGGAACCTTGCGGAAAGAGATAAGTTATCAGAGGAAGGTTATTTAAGAACTCAAAGATAAAAAAAGAATTCAAGAACAAATGTGAGCTACATATTTCTTCTATTTTTCTCTTTTTTTAATTAAATAAGAAAATTCATCTAAATTAATCAAAATGTTTTTTTATCACAAACCGTAAATCGTTAGATGAAATAAAAAGTATGGGTAGTATTAAAATTTCGTCCTCTTTCATTAGAAATGCAATTCGATATACTTTTGATGACTTTTTAATTTTTTTTCCCCCTTGTACTTGTGTACTTACACATGTGTAGGATCTTTGTTTTCATATTTAAATTAGTAAATAACTATATGTACACAACAATGAAGGTTAAAGGCGGGGCTCGTCAATCCATGGCGGAGCCATGGTGGCCAAAGGCGAAGCCCGTCAGTACATGGCGGAGCCATAGCGGCTAAGGGCGGAGCCCGTTAAGTAGCTCACCCATCACCGATCTCCCCCTATGACCTATCACCCTTTATGATCTATCACACTATGACTTATCACCCTCAATGACGTATCACCCCCACCAGCTACCCTTTATGAATATCCTTAAGTGCGAAGCCCGTTCCGAATCACAATTTTCGTTCAACCTCACATGTGCCGGTTATGTGTAAGTATCAAAAAGAAAAAGAAAATTAAAAAGTCGTCAAAAGTATATCGAATTGCATCTCTAATGAAAGATGACGAAATTTTAAGACTACCCATACTTTTTATTTCATCTAACGATTTACAGTTTTTTAGATAAATCAGAATAATTTGGATGAGTTTTCTTATTTAATTGAAGAGAAAAAAAGATAAAATAAATATATGGCTCACATTTATTCTTTGATTTTTTTTTTATTTGTGAAATCTCAAAATAACTACCCTAGGTTATCAATGGTCAAATAATATCTTTCTTATTTTAGTTGAATTAATGTTTTAGAGTCAAAACACTAACTTAGCTAAAGTTTAAACTTTTTAATATATTTTAAATAGAAGTTCAGTTTTATTAAGTTATACATATTCAACAAATTGGTTTTAGGTCATATATGGTAGTATATCACTATATTGGTTTATGGATTGTGGATAAAAACACTAACGCCGCTAAAGTTGAGTGTTTTTACCATTATGAGTAAAAGTTAAGTGATTAGAACGATTAAGATTTAGGTGCTTAAAGCGTTCGATGAAAATAAAAGTTAATGGTTAGAACAATTGTTGTTTCAAAATTTGAAATTATATTTAAAAAAATATTAGGTGATTAAGACGATTAATTGTGTCATTATTAGGTGATTAAAACATTCATTATTAACCAAAGTAATAATAATATTCTAAGTTATATACATAAACCCAAGTGTAGGCGGGTGTGAGTGAGTTCGAACTGCAGGGAACCAGTATATACATTTGAGATGATATAAATTACTTAAATATTGGTAAAAGAAATGTACGTAGCGGCAATAAAGGATCACGGGATCCACTGAATGCTCGAGAAGTGTACATCGATCCATTTGAGGATGATAGAGTCATTCTTGCATAGAAGTCAGATCGAGTTTGTTAATATGGTGACGAAGGAGATCTTAGGCTCAAGATGCTTAAATTAACGTATACAAAGACAGAAGTAAATCGACCATATTGTGTATATTTTCAAATGTTTAACACCAGTTGAATCATGGTAGAACTAAACCGATTAGGTAGAGTGTTTATGTTTGTATATATATGAATTAACATAGGGGCAGTGGAGGCCTAGAGGGTGTGTAAACCCGGTTCCCGGCCAAGGCATAAATTTTGAGAGGGCATAAATTTTTGATATATATATATATATTATATGTTAAAGGAGGTGAATATAGTGAGCAAGAAGTTACAATTGAAGGATATGCATCTCGATGTTACTATTAAAGAAATAAACAGGTTAATTCAATATTTCAAGGATTATAGAGAAACGGGATATTTAAAAGCTACTGAAGGCGCAAAGGAGATTGCTAGTGAATTGGGTATTGATCCGATATTTCCATAAAAGCGTGTGATTCAAAGGAAAAAACAGCTCTACGAGAGTTCAAGTAGCCAAGAAACTTCATTTACACCCGAAGAGAACTTTAGAGTCGGTATTTCTTGTACATTGTTGATCAAGCTCGTTTTTCACTTGAGACAAGATTTGAGCAATTCAAATAGTATGAAAAATTGTTTGGTTTTTTGTTTCCACATAACTTGAGGGAAATTGAAAATAAAGAGCTTAAGTTGTCATGTCACCTGCTTGAAAATGCACTCATGTTTGAAGAAAGATCGGATATTGAAGTTGATGAACTTTATATAGAGTTGAAGTTATTTGACACGTCACAAATTGATGAACTTCACAACCCTATAGATATTTTAAAGCGTTCGAAAGTGCTTGGTTATTTTCCAAATGCAACCACTGCATACAGAATATTGTTGACTATTTCAATCACAATTGCATCTGCAGAAAAAAGTTTTTCTAAGTTGAAGTTATTGAAATCTTATTACGATCAATAATGTCTCAAAAAAGCCTTAGTGGATTGACCATGATAGCTATTGAGAACGAAATCTTAGAGAACACAAATTGTGAAAAGCTAATTATGGTATGTAATTTTAAAATTATGTTCTTATTATGCATATATAATTTTTTGTTATAATGCTAGTTATCGTTTATAAAAAAAATGTTTATATATTTGAATTCGGCTAAAGTTAGGAGCATATTTTTCTTTGCTCAGTCAGAGTGTTAAAATTCTCAGGTTCGCCACTGCATAAGGGTTGCAAATGATGGTTTTCTCGCTAAACACAAACATGTCATATTGTCATGTCATTGAAACTTTTTTCTTTCCTTCAAAGCATAATGGATTCATTTTTCACCAAGGTCAAATATGCCCATGTTAAAACTATACATAATACTACAAAATATTTTTTAGAGTTTAGAACTTAATCAAGCTGTGTAGCTTATCCTCACACTGATTTTATTAGGTTAATAGAAATTTACACGTTTAAAATTTGAAGACATAAACTTTGAATTGAAATTATGACGTACAAATCATCTAAAATGATGTTCATGTCCATTTTTTTTTTTTTTTTTTTGTGAAACTTCAATCATTTCGTCTAATGTGCATTAGATAAAAAAAACTACTTTCAATACTTAAAATTCCCATTTCATAAATAAGATTTAATAACTTCAATTTTTTGAAAATTTTCATTTTACAAATGCTACCATAACTAGTATAGTTGGCAAAATGCCAAAATCTTGTATGTCAAGTAAAATTTCACCACCACTTTTTTGTTAAACAAACGAAATATTACGAACGTATACTAGAACGGCATCCACGCGATGCAACAGTGTAATGGTGGTAGTGGTGGTGGCGATGTAATGGCGGTGAAGAACGGTGGTGGCGCGCAGCAAGAGCGGTGGCGGAGGTGGTAGCGCTATAATGACGGTGGTGGTTGCTGACAATTATTGGTGATTGGGCTGACGGTGACGATAACGAGTAGTTTTATTATTGATGGAATATGGTTTTGATAAATTTTTTAAAATTATTTGTTGAAAATTGAAACTTAATATTAAATAAAAACCCCTTTACTTTATCTATACTTCCTTATAAAACAAACTATAAAGTTTTGATTTAGATTGTATTTGGCCCATCCAACTATTGATATATATGTTCAGATTATACATTTTTCTTTGGATATTTAAGTAGGAGCTTCATTTTTCACTTTTATCTATATCTATCAAAGTTGTGGTTATATTAATTCTTTTCTTCATAGTTTAATTTCGTTTTTCTTTGACTATGTTATACATGTTTGACAGTATCGACTGTGTCATTAATTGCTTAGTATATAAACAGTTAATGTACGGGTGATTTTTTTTAACCGTGTCATTTACGTTTAATATATTTATTATTATCTTCTAGGTTTTTGTTAGTAGATGTGAGATGGGATTAATGGATATCT
The DNA here is from genome assembly GCF_010389155.1 of Erigeron canadensis. NCBI lineage: Eukaryota > Viridiplantae > Streptophyta > Magnoliopsida > Asterales > Asteraceae > Erigeron > Erigeron canadensis. The sequence goes on along the minus strand of NC_057767.1, from coordinate 28,809,277 downwards.
GTTCTAGTCTTGACTTTTGTGGTTTATTTTTGGTCTTTAATTTATAGGGTTAAAAGTGTTTTGATTTCGTAATAAAATGCGCTGTGAATTTCTTAATAATACTCTTGATCTTTATATGCGCTGTGAATTTCTTAATAATTCTTAACATGAATTTTAGATGATTCTAATGACTTAAGGGAAAGTCGCGGCCACTTAAAACTTTCAGTATAAAGTGTGAACAAAGTTTCTTGCGATCTCTATTTTTATCTTTTTACTTGTTTCTTTGAACAATTTTCGTTGCATAGTTTTGGATGCATCATGGCTGCGTCACTATTGTCTTTATATATATGGGAAAATTTCATATATATCCTCATTTTAAACACATAATTACATATATGTCTTAGGTGTAAGTTTTTAATGCATAAATACAGATGTGGGAGTCGCTCTAAAGGGATAATTTGAGATTCTATATATTATTTTTGTTCATTCTAGAAATTTGGTTATCATTTCTGACTCAGGGGTCATTGATTTGGTTTACAATTACTATAGCTACCTAAATGGCTTATGCAATGCTTATGACACCCTTATGATACCAATTGCGACAGACCCAATTCAAAAAAGTGAAGATTGTACCAGATTCAGTAACCAGTTACAATCTCTGTTCTACAGAAGCCCAATTTGTTGTTTTAGTTTTTAGATTAGTTTCTTTAGTTTGCATATTGACCCTATGATTCTATTTATTTTTGATTGATAAATTGGATGCTTAGATTTCTTTATTGAGTACGTGCCCTTGTGTGTGATGTGGGGAGTTTTACTTACAGATAGCACCTGAAGGGAAGCCAGCAACGACTCTTAAGAGACGAATGAAATATTCTTATTATTGTTGATTATCTACTAATTTGATTTTTTGGGGTTTTGGTGAAATGGAAATAATGTGTGGTCTTTATTTTGTTGTAGCATACATTGGTGAAACAGTTTTTCCTTATGCTGTTGGAGGTACCTTTGCTGTGTCGGTAATATGGTTGAATTGATATTGATCATGTCTTCACCTTCAGCATCATCCTTATTTTGTTACAACAGAAAAGTAGAGAGGATTTCGGAAATTTAATTTTGTATTTCATATCATGTAAGTAACCTGTAACTAAGCTTAACCTATTCTAACCAACTTTCTGTTACGGCTCTGGTAATATTACAATTACAATTGTTTAATTTATGTGTCTTAAGACACATTTTCAAGTTTCCAACTAGTATTTCAATGACATTAAGTCAAAGTCAACGAATATGCCAAATACATGTTTCAAGCTTCTTTTACATCCTATTACTGCAAAAGGGCTTAACATTGTCTTTTATGTTTGGTTCTACTTGTTTTAATATTATGTTTGGCTTCTCCTGATGCATGGATCATTTATTTGCTTGAAACCATAACACAAAGTTGTTCTGTGAAGTACCATGATGGCAAATAAATTTTATATTATTAGATGCCATGTAGTGCATGTTTTTTAAACTTTTTTTAGTTGAAACATGTATTGCTTTTGATTGAGACCATGGGGCTGATGTTCAATCTTGGAAATCCTGCCATTGTTCTGTGTGGGTTAAATCAAAACGATTGTCAATTGGTTGAGTCAATGCAATATGTACTCGAAAAATCACTCTAAGTACCTGACAAATCTTTAATTAACCAAAGAGAATAGAAACCACATTTGTCCCATATGGAAATTTGAATAAAGCAACAGAATTACCAATGTATAATCAAGGTGACGATTTATACAGGTGAAATGATAATATTTTAGCTTCTCATAACCATATCGTTAAGATTGATTAGCTATTTCGGTATAAATAGCGATATACCCATGATCTACTTGTCTTTACCCTTTAACCACATTATGCTTAGAGTTGTAGTTAGTTGAGAAAATCACAAAACTCCATTTTGCCCAAATGGGGATTTTATCCTTTTTATCATGTTAAAGTGGCGGATCAAGTTCCCCATATGCATTAGTAAAAGAAGTTCACTCGTGAAGTTGGCTAGCTATAGTGGCTTTGTTTTAACTCAAAAGCCAAATCTTACTTGGTTTTGTTTGCTTTTCTTAAAAATACTAAAGAAAGGTGTTTGATACTTTTAATTCCATATGAAGAAAAAATGTCTAATCACTTTCAGGTTCATGTACATTGCATTTTTGCTATAACAAAAACATCTAATTGAATTCCACTTGATTTTGTGCTTTCATTTGTGTTGATTCTCCATTCACAATAGTATGCCTTGTTGGTGCTTACAAGTATAGCAGAAAGTTCAACGACTTCGGTCACATGAATGCAAAGGCTTTTTTAAAAAGGCCTAAAAGTTGGACATTATCACTAGCGTAGTTGCTATAGTGTCTACTTTACGAATCCATCCATTATTTTTCGAGCGTCAACTTCATACAGACCGTATGCTATTATACAAGACTTTTGTATTATAAAAGACCTGAACTTGCAATATTTAATTGTAATATATATTTTTTAACTGTAAATTTGGACCGAGACTTTTCCTATTCGACTATTCTTATAACCAACTACAATTCTAGATTTTAGGAAAACTCTTGTTTCTATTCCTAAGAGTATTTTACTCACACGAATTTCAATCTATAACACTTCAAGTCTTAAGTTTTCACAAGTACCAATTTATCTATTGATGGTTGGTTAATTATGATACCTTTTGGATGGTGCACATTGAAATTAAATCCTTGATTAATATAAGCAATACAATTAATCATTGGTAAAATAAGCAATACAAATAATCATTGGTAAAATAAGCTTATAGGGTAACCATTTAGAATCCAAGAGACACGGTTTTGCCTACTAGACAACAATCAACAAATGCTTAATGCCAAATTCCAGCCTTTGTTTTGACTTTGAGTGGTACAAAAAGCAATTCCTCCAAGACAATTGAAATTGGGCCATCCAATAAGTCCTTGGATAAAGAGGACAAATGAACATAAATAAAAGATCTAAAGGGCATCCCATGCTCTTTCTCACTTTCTTTTTCATCCTTCTTTTTTGGTTTAAAGAATCCAAAGCTTTCCATTCCAATATATGTTAAAGCCTTAAAGCACTTTCTTTCTAACACTCCAATCCAAACTTAAGTTATGCAAGTAACAACCAATATCAGACATTTTTCCAAATATATTCGCAGTAATTTTGCAAACTAAAATATAGTCGACACTCGACAATGATATCCGCATAAAATCTAGGGAAAATAATCAAAGATAATATAAGATACAAATATTGTATTCATGTTATTTTATTTGTATACATTCAATTTGTATACAAGTACTGTACTTGTATCAGTTATTCAAACTTTTCACATATTTATGTACGTGTATACAAAATAACATGATGTTCACAACTGTAAAAATAAGGGCAACGTAGTGTAAAATTCTTTTTGCTTAACGTGTATAAATTAGGTGTCGTAAATTAAGTTCATATATGGAAAAATCTAACGTCCATACAAGATAAATGAGTTGGTTATAAGGTCAGCCAAAGTTGCGAATTTTACACATCGAAAACTTTGAGCTACAATTAATAAGAGTCCAAGCAGATCTTCTGAGAAATTTATAAATTTAACATATCACAAGTTCACAACACATACATCATGTAAAAATAAAATGGCACAAGTTATATAAGCAAACAATCATACATATTACATATATATATTCCCTCTAGATTCTTACTGCGGGCAACAAGTTTTTGCAGCCACTTCAGCCTACCAACCTAATATATCCCCCAAAATTTTTAGTAAATACTTTCCAGGCATGTCTTTCCAGTCCTCCACCTTTGACATGTTAGCTTGTTTAGCCCCCCTTTTTAAAAATTAGTTGCAACCCACTAGCAAGAACAAACAACAAAGGGTAAAAGTTGTAAATTAACCAATATCCGGAAGAAATTTGGGATCATGTGTTACACTCTGAAATTCTTTCCAGAGAAAGTTTGACCAAACTGCCAATGAGCCGGAACGATGTTCCATGACGTGGAAGTGCGTCGATCACTGCCTGTGACCCTGAAGGAGAGTGCTTGACCAACTAGGACCGCATTTGATTGCCAATTTTGACCCCAGTTACGACTCATGCTCATCCAGTTGGTCTTTGTCCCTTTGACCCACACCTTTTGGATATCCCCTGCACCCGCGACGTTGCTAATCAAAACCAAGTTGAAGTAACGGTGACCGTTCAGTGTGAACCTGATCCCACCCGGCTTTCTACATGGTACCCTGTAGTAATACATTACAAACATTAAGGTTATTTTAGTCATTCTCTCAAATTAAAAAAAAAAAAAAAAGAGTATATTAAACAATATCATTTGGCTAAAATGATTTTTCTTTTTTCACTTTATACTTTTCGGTTCTAAAATAATCGTCCACTTATAAAAATATCCTAAAATATAATACACCCTCTAGTCCAATAAAATGAAACTAGCTAAAAGCATAATTTAATTACACATTTCTACGACATTGATATTGTCAAATCGATACTATAATAAACAATTATAAAGTACTTACCTACGATATGATACGGGGACAATGCCAGCCCGATACTCTGCGATTTTTAGAAACATGGGCATGGCAAGGTCAAAATGAGTACGAGGAGGGTTACACCATCCACCATTGTCATTAGGGAGTGCATAATTCGGAGGACAAAAGTTTGTAGCAGTTATAAATATTGATGGGCTGCCCGGATGGCACCATCTCGGGTCTTGGTTACACTTAATTTCGAAACACGCACCGCAACTAAACCCTTTGTTAAACAATGCCGTGCTCAATGCAGCCGTGTTCACTCCGTAACCTTGGCTATACAAATTTCCATATCCACAAGCACCTCCTAATAAAATAAAAATGTTAAATATAGTATATAATAATAATAGTTTTAAATAAGATTCTAGCTAGACAATGTGCATTTAACATTTGTACAACATAAATGTACAATGTACGTTGTGCTGACCCATCAACTTATAGGTTATGCGTTAAAGTTTAGAGAAATAAAAAATTTTAATGTGTGAATATTTTTCAATTTTAAAAATATGTGCTAAATAATGTAGGGAAATTGGAAGCATACCCATGGTACCGGAGGCATCACTGCCTCCGTAGAATGTAGCATGAGCACCTTGCCAAGAGCCACCGGCGTAATTTCCGGGGATTCTGGCATTGGCGATTGATGAAATTGAGATTATGGTGATGAATAAAATGCCAAAGGGGATACCCATGTTTTAGTCCTGTGGAAGACAGGTTACAAGGGTGGATAGAGAGAGTAAATGGTGAGTGTGGATGGAGAGAATTTGGGGGTTGTGTACGATAGTATTTATGGAGGAGAATGTGGTGGATGTCATAAAGTTATTTGACTTCTAAATTCCATTTTTGTACTACCTTTCAGACTCAAAAGAATACTAGTTGTTACTTGGGTCGGGTCGGGATGGGCTATTTGATTTATTTTTATCGGGTTAAGTTGGGTAAATAATACTCGTTCTACATCTACATGTGAGGCTAAAAGTGAATTTGTGTTATCGAATTTAAGGTGTTTGACTTTATAAGTGAACATAAACAACCCATACAGGCATACATAGACATCCCTTTTATCGATTTTGGTTTAAATTTTTCTTACAAATTTTGGATACACAAGGAATTCAAAACTTTTTTTTCTTTTTTTAACAGACTTTTTTTTTAACGCGTTGTCATATCTTATAATGATGATTAACAACCAAAATATTTAATTTGTACACATTTATTTAAGTAACAATTGACAAGAACCACATAGAGTTTACTTTTTCACTATATTTGAATTTCGTTATACACTTAGACCATCTTTAACACATCAAACTGTAATCATTATTTTTCGTAATATGGTCACTGATTAATAACATACGACAACACCACATTGTAAAACCATGTCGGATCTTGACGTGGTTTTTGGTTTCCATACCAAAATGAAGGCACAATTATTACAACTTACAAGTTACAAATGCTTTTACTTTCCATCTATAATTACTAACAAGAAAATTTGGCGGGAGTAATTAACAAAAGTTAACATCTTACTGTAAGCTTTTCAAATTAAAGGGTAAATTTAAAAAGCACTATGACCAATTTGCAATTTCATGGGACAAAACATCCGTACTATTATTGAGGCTGTCGGTACAAGTATTGAAGCACAAATTACTAGTTAGCTTTACAAAGTACGGGGCAAACGTTACCGCCAGATATAGAACCAGATTCACACTTAGCTTTATTATCAATTTTAATTTTAATTTTAAAGTATACACACCCCATGCAATAAGGACATATACTTTTTGCATTAATTCTAGTACAATAGTCAGGTTTAAAGTTGAAATTGGCGGTACTAGAGGCGTGACTAACGGACGTGATTAGAGGTATGTTGAATGATAATGGTCGTCCCATGATTAAGGAACTTTGCTTAATCTAATACGGAGTAACTTATGTTTTTCTTTTCGGTAAAGAGTATCTTGTGTTTAGCTAAGGCTTTTTGTAAAACATTAGGGGCTATTTGGTTTTTGGATTCTAAAGGATTGTTTGGTTCAAAAATTTCGATGGGCATTTGATAGAATGGAATTTTGATTTCTAGTAATGACCTAAACAATTCAAATGTTTAAAATTCAAATCAAGACGATAAAATTGCTTCTAACTTTTAACGAATTCAAGTATATAAACAATATTTGTTTATAAATAAGACTTTATAACAATAACATATAAAAAATTTTAGTTAAATATCATGGGCCATCTACAAATTCTAACAAATTTTGGTTAAATAACATTAGCATTATTTTGGTTTATATGGGATTGCATCAAAAACATTAAGTAATGAAACGGTGTCCCGGTCTATGTTAGGTGAAGGCTTTTCTAGTATCATGGGTGTCTATAATTCGTAAGGATTTTTTTTACTCTTTTTGCAATCTTGTAGTTTAAATCTTAAGAAGTATCCAAGATCTGTATTTTATTTGGTCCTCAATAATGTAGTTGTAATTGTATTGTATTTGTACTTTTTTGGGCCTTTAGGACTTTGTTAGGATGTACATGCCATTTATTTATAATTAGGGGAATTTTCTTTCCGAACATTCAGTCGTTATATGACATCATGGAAACCTCATCGTATAATGGTAAAACCTTGTACGTATCCTAGACAACAAAATATTAATTATGGGTCATTACAAGTATTCAGAGGGAAAAACTCTAGGTTTTATCATCCCTAAGGATCGACTTCAAAATTTTGGATAGAATTGGAAGTGCCTTTGACCCACTAGGTTATACATAATTCTATAAATAAAGCAAGATTTTGATTACATCATTGTTTTAGGAAAAACCTTACTTAGCATATCTAGGTTTTTTCTTATGAATTAACTTTTTATATAAATGTATTTATGACATCATATTAAATTTTGATTTTTAATCCATCATTAAGAAGTTTCTTCAAATTATCAAACTTATGTAAAATAAGATATTTTTGAATAACATCTCATTATTTTTATCTTCCTTCTCTTTTTAAATTGATCGTTATCATTTCTTGCAATTTAAATATGATTTCAAAAAACACATGTTACGTTACTTAATTTAATTTTGTTTTCTTAATCATGTTTTGTTATTATTAGCATGAGTTCAATAATGATAGTTAGACATTCGTATTATCGTATAATAAAAGAAGTACGAGTAAGATGTATTATTACGATCTATTTGATTAATATTTTTACGTTTTTATCCTACGTAAAAACATCTTAGCCTGAGTATTAGTCGCCTATTTTAGAATTTACAGTTGTAGCATGATAACGGTTCTATGGTTCTATATTTTTATCGTCAACTTTCATAAAGACGTAAGTAGCGTTGTATTTTTGTATACATATTTTATATGCTCATCACCTAAATACCTATGAATGCTCGGGTATTATCCGAGATGATAAGCTAGTTAGTATAACTATGGGAATTTTTAGCTATTTTGTTAGAGGAATTTATCATTTCATTTAATTTTTTATTTTAAAATGATTATTAGGAAATTAATTTTTCTATCAAATATTTTGAGTAAGGTATATATGGGACAAAGTTATCACCGTGATCGGCGGCTCCATATGCGGTAGTCGTTGATCACACCCATGATAGAACATCACGCGCGCCCACCAACATCTCGAGCCTCACGCGTCACCCGACGCACTTTCCCCTTTTTTTCATAAATTGCCCCCGCACTCAACTTCATTTGATAAAATAGAATTAAATCAATCATTTTCACTTTAAATCTAAAAGAATTGTTCCATTCATAAATTTATAGTCGTATTTCACAAAATTTAAGATCAGAGAGATGTAAAAAAAGACACCCAGTGACCCACCCATTCTATAGGAATTGTTCCGCACATTTATACAACTACATGGATCATTTTCACTTTAAAGTTTAAACCCGTAAATAAATTGTTCCACACATTTATACAACTACATGGATTATTGATTTACTTTTTTAATAACGGGTTAATAATTAACTTTTTAGATCTCATAATAACATTAAATTGGACAATATGCGGAAGTTTCCATTGAGATGGAACCCATAAATCTCGAAAAACATCCTAGTATTCCAAACTTACGAATATAAGAAGATAAGATTCAATCCTTAATGAAATATCTCAAAATCTTGTGAGCATGTTAAAAGTAACAACCATACTTAATCTCGTCTTCCAAAAGATATAAGATAAAAGAGATTAAACTAAAATGACCTCTTGATCATTTTATAAAAACTGTTTTAAAAAGTAAAATATTTTCCATTTGATACAACCATTAAATTTATATATATATATAGGGGTGAGATATTTTGAGACCACCTCTTATTTTAGGACCAACTAGGACCATTGATTTCTGTACACCATCATCATCTACTACGATATACAAAACTTTTTTCTAAAAACACTAAGACTTTCCGGCGACAGGCCCACCAGAAAATCATGTGTAAGTTAACTTACACATGATTTTTCTGTGGGCCCATCGCTGGAAAGTCTTAGTGTTTTTACAAAAAAGTCTTGTATATCGTAGTAGATGATGATGGTGGTGTGTAAGTTACGAAAATCTATGGTTCTTTTTTGGACTTTTTTTAGTTGGTCTCAAATTATCTTTCCAATATATATATATATATATATTATTTTTCAAGCATTCACAATTTACATAAGAATTTTGTTACTTAGACTGAACGGAGTGAGGTGATTCCCCCTTTGGTTTGCCCATGCAATCGCCCCACACACTGCCCCCTCTAGGCGATAGGGCCAAAAATTTTGAATTGGCGATAGGAATCGATCGTCCAAAACTTTGTTTCTCCCAAGATTTTTAAGCCGTTGAACGGCACTTTCATTTAAAAAAAATTACCCTTTAGTTTTATCTACCATCCTATATAAACACATCTTCCATACCTTTTCATCTATCTTCTACCTTCATTCTTTTCTACTTCATCTTTCTTTCTTTTTAAACATCTATATTTTTTAATCATGTTCCCAAATAATAATAACTTTTTAACAACCCTTTTAATAATAATAATAATCGTCTTATACGTCCTAACAATCAAAATCAACAAGACGTCAATGATCTTAATATGCTACCAAACGCGGTGTTGTTCCAATTGATCCAATAAATGAGTGCTCAACCACAAATGTCGGGTTTTATGTCATTTTATGTGCCACAACATGATGCTTATTACGGTTTTGGTGGGGTTACGCCACCACAATACACGCCGGGTTCATTTTTTGGTAACTTTTTACATATTGTATTTTACTTGTTTATATACTTTTTTGTTTATATATATATATACAGAGCGAAGGGAATATGAGGCCGTTAGGCATCCAAGTTTGGTAAAAAACTCCTCACATAGCTTTTTTTTAAACATAAAAAACATGGGGGCCCAATCATTTATTCAAAATATTAAAAAATTTGTATGTGAGGGGTTTTTCACCCAATTTGGATGCATAACAGTCTCATACTCACTTTTCTCATATATATGTGTGTGTGTTGTTTATATACTTTTTGATGTTTATATAAATATAGTTTTTATATTTATAGTTTTTTTTGTTTATATATATATATATATATATATATATATATATATAGTTTTAGATAAAATAAAACAAGTATTAAAGTAGCACAAATAAAACAATTGGTTTTTCTTCAATAAAAATAATCGTGCATTATGAAAATCACCGTGCATCAATTGCTTCGTCAACATTCATGCATCAACATAACCATGATCTAAGGGTCGAGATCTTGTCTTATTTGTTTTACTTTAATACTTATTTTATAATACCCAAACTCTATATATATATACCTCTTTCCCCGATGTTGAAGTTGTACAAAAAGCCCAACCCGAAAATGAAGTCGACGGTTCAAGGCCCAAAAGTAAGCGTCCACACAAAAAGAAAGCCCCCAGCGAACCAAGGTGGAAAACACCCTCGATTCCATGGTCAAAGGAGGAAGAAATGACTTTATGCACGGCTTGGCTCTCGGTTACCGAAGACCCGACGAAAGATATATATTTTCATATATAATTCGGTTACACATATATAAAAATTTTCGGTGTATATTTTTTGAAACATATATACATATGTTTTCGGTGTATATATTTTTAAAAAATATATATATATATTTTTTCGGTTAATATATATATATATAAACTAATACACATTTTTGTTATTTTAGCTAACTATCAAAAGGAAAAGGGATGGTCAAGTTCGTCCGGTAAGGGAAAAGGGGTGGCTAGGTACTTAGACACATTTGATAGTCTCTCGGTGAAGTTGGATGGGTTGTTTGAGGCGAGTAAGTAGCGTATCAATATGGCAAGCAAAAGATGGAGTTTGGGGAAAAGAAGCTTCAAGCAAAAAAATCAACAAATCAAGCTAGCGGAGTTGAAAGTGTTGACTACCGACTACAGTCATCTTGGGGAACCCGAAAGATCAATCATGGAGAAAGCGCAACGAGACATTAGGGAGAAATATGGTTATATGTAGTTGATTTACGTTATGGACTTTATTATGCTTAATTTGGTTTGTTTAATTTGTTTACAGGGTAGTTTAAGTTGTTTAAGTGTTGTTCCTAAATTATGTTTCATGGACTTTATTTATAAATTATGTGGGGTTATTTAATTATAGATGTGTTTAATATATATATATACCATCCAACTTCACCGAGAGACTATTAAATGTGTCTAAGTACCTAGCCACCCCTTTTCCCTTGCCGGAAAAACTTGACCATCCCTTTTCCTTTTGATAGTTAGCTAAAATAACAAAAATGTGTATTAGTTTATATATATATATATATATATATATAATTATTAAAACAGTAAGAATCCGAACGATTATAGAGACTCTAAAAATTCAAACTATCTTATGATATTGCCAAATAAGCTTTAATCATATGTGGCATTTTTATAATTTTTTTCCAATAATTTAGTTATGTTTGTTTTTATAACTCAAGATATTAATTAACGTGAGATATTCTTTTTCTTTGGCAAATATTTTGTTTACATGTTTATCTAATTATATCAATATTAATATTAATATTAATCATATAAAATAGATATAGATTCATTTACCCAAAAAGACACATGAATGTTCATTCTCTTCATTTACAATGCATTATAATTCAATTCCTAAGTTTTTTAGAATTGCTTTTTGATGCAAATATTTATTATTATTCATACTTTTTTTTAGCTTTGACGAGATGGGAAATACAGTATACATAGATGTGTGAATGATTTGTTTGTTCTATACGTATAAAATTTATCCTTAATTTTACCGTCAATGATGTCGATGTCACTTTGTCAAATTATTATCATCAATCTATTTAAATGTGCACTTCTTTTAATCTGCATAAACTTGATAAATCATCAGATCAACCTTTAGCAATATTTCATCATTCTTTTCGACTTTTAGTTTGATTTTTCTCATAACGTATTTAATCTTTTGTTCTATCACTCACATATGGACGCAATATTAAATAAGCTAAATAACGAATCTTCACGGTAATAATATGTATTTTTTTCATTACTTCATTTTGTTCAAAATTAGAATCGGTTAACTTACAGTTTGGGTTTCATCAATTTCAGATGGATACAATGTTAAATAAATGAATGACATTATTATTCATACTTTTTTTTTAGATTTGACGAGATGGAAAATACAGTATACATAGATGTGTGAATGATTTGTTTGTTCCATACGTATAAAATTTATCCTTAAATTTACCATCAATGATGTCGATGTCACTTTGTCAAATTTTTATCATCAATCTATTTAAATGTGCACTTCTTTTTATTTGCATAAACTTGAAAAATCATCGGATCAACCTTTAGCAATATTTCGTCATTCTTTTCGACTTTTAGTTTGATTTTTCTCATACTTTGTAGCTAATGTATTTAATCTTACGTTCTATCACTCACATATGGACGCAATGTTAAATAAACTAAATGACGAATCTTCACGGTAATAATATTTATTTTTTCATTAGTTCATTTTGTTCAAAATTATGATCGGTTAACTTTTTGTTTGGGTTTTATCATTTCAAATGGATACAATGTTAAATAAATGAATGACAGATCTTTATGGTAATAATTGTTATTTTTTTTACTTCATCATATATTTGTTTTTTCAAAATTTATATCTGCTTAACTCTTTGTTACTTTAGATCTTGGATTTTATCAATTACAAATGGGTGTAATGCTAATAAAATGAATGTTAAATTTTCATGGTAATAATTTGTATTATGTTTGTTTTCTTACTTCAATGTATATTATGTTTTGCAAAATTAAGATCGGATTACATGCAATTTGTTTATTTTGATCTTGGGTTACAATCCGTTTCTTATGTTTTCTACATTTTTTATTAGTTCAAGTTGTTAATTTTTACAAGATTTGCAAATCTTCTTATATTTTTACAAAATTTGTTTCTGTTACTTAATTTGTTACAAGGATTTAATTATATTTACATGTGTTTGTATCAAGTAACTCTGACAAAATTTGATTACTAGAACTTGAAATATGTTTAATTAAGTTTATATATGTTGCTCATTATAATTTTAATCATTATTAATGGCACTCTAGGTTTTAAAGATTGAAACAACCGCGACTTATTAATAATTATTGACGTCTATAATGTAAACTTTACCAACATTTAATTTAATTATATTTTTAAATAATCGCACATCGTGCGGGTAAAAGACCTAGTATATATATAAAAGACTATCAGAAAGCGCTCACGTGGCGCTCTCTGAGCCCGCCACGTCAGTTTTTTCTTACGTGGCATCACGAGAACGATTTAGGTGACAAGTCATCAGCCACGTAGGCAACTTATCTAATGATGTGGAGTGTCCACTTAAGCATGTATATAAGCCACTTAATCATCTTTTAATAAAAAATGCTAGATGTGAGAATTGAACTCATGAACTTCTAGGTTACCATGCCATCACATTTGCCAATTGAACCACAATTACTTTTGTTTTAAATTTAGAAAACCACATTACTTAAATGCTTATGATATTAATTACCCATGAATTGCTATTCTAGAATGGAAATAAATATATTTATGTTTCTTTACCATCTATTATTATTATTATTATTATTAGTGGTATTTTATAATAATTATTATTATAACAACGATATTATGATTATTGTTGTTAAATATATTATGACAGATTAAAATATTATTGTTATTATGATTATTAAAATATTAGCTTCTTAACTCATGTGTTTTTGATTAAAGTATATATTTAATATTTCTAATAAGTTATTGATGGTGGGCTACATAAATTAGGGGTGAGTATGGATCGATTTGGTTCGGTTTTTGGCTAAAACCGAAATCATAACCGATCCATTCGGTTTTTAGAAAACCCAATCCATTGGATTCGGTTTTTGTTCGGTTCGGTTTGTCGGTTTTTTGGTTCGGTTTGGATCGGTTTCGGTTTTTGTTCGGTTTTTATTATAATTGTTTTTTAACTTTTTTGTTTATTATGTTATAAATTTAATTTTCAGTTGTTAACCAAAAAATTTATGATATAGAAATTAAAATATAAAGATATTTTTTATCGACTAATTATATTTTTTAGGTATTAAAATTGATATAACTTTTCTAAAACGAATTGATTTTTTTGTACGTTTTCATCTAAAACATACAATTTATATAGATTTGTATACTAAAAAGACAAAAAGTTTAAATATATTAACATATTTACAAATGATAAGTAATAAATATAAATGTAATATGATATAAATATTAAATAATTAATATATTAATGATTCGGTTCGGTTCAGTTCGGTTTTTGATCGGTTTTTTAGCATATGATCCGTTCGGTTTTTAGAAAATAAAAACCAAACCAATGGATTTCGTTCGGTTTTCGGTTTTTTCGGTTCGGTTTTGTCGGTTTTTTTCTGTTTTTGGTTTTCTGGTTCGGTTTTTGCTCACCCCTAACATGAATCATGGTCACCCAATAATGTTTATCTTATTGTTATTAATATTAATGTGATCAATACAATTGTTATTTGTGAAATTCACTTTTTGTTGTGACCATGATCGATATTACACCAAATTTTTTACAGTACTATCACTATACTCTAATTAATTTAAAAATATTTTCAAACTAGGTAAATTGAAAATCATTGGATTTAAGGTTGCATATATACATATACAACATACTCCCCCCCTCCCCCCAAAAAAAAACAAATTTTTTTTTCTTAAGATTAATCGCCCTATTATTTGAATTGTTATGGTATCGAGATTACTTGAACGTCACTACTTTTCTCATGTTGTTGATGTGTTCTCATATCCTCAAAATTATGGTTTTATGAGTTGTACATATAGAAAATGGAAGATGATGATGATGATGAAGTGCGTATGGGTATGAATTTAGGAAAATAAATAGAATGAAGACCGAATGATCACAACTAAAAACCAATCTTTTCAGTACTTTTCTTCTTTCACCCCTATCTAGATATTTTATTTGTTTGATCTTCCTTAATACTTTAGCACCATATGTCATCAAGTATTTCTTGTATTTGATTTATAAATAAACTATTATTTACAACTTTTGTTTAATATATAATATTTGAAAGTAGAGATATAGGTAGATGATGATCGTCCGATTTCAGACTAATTTAGTGGCTTTTTTTGTGATGATTGTAGGTAATCAGCTTTATTTACAATTCATCGTTATCTTAGGGTAATATTATTGTTATTATTATTTTTATTAGTATTCATATTAATGTATCTCGGTTAACATATTATTATCAAGTATTTTCAAATAAATGGGTTTAGGGATCAATACTATTATTATATTATGATTTTTTAATTATGATTTTAATATTTGTTATTAGAATTATTGCGAAGAATAATCATATCATTAGGTTTATAAACTTGGAATTCGTTGATTTAGTTTCATAAAAAATTTACCTGCTTGATCACTCATAGTTTGCACATATCACTACAAACTGTGATACTAGAAACATTGAAACTCTTCACTAGGTCTAGAAGTATTATCACTCACAATTATGTGTCTACATTATTTTTTTTATAATCTGCTGAGACTGTGTTTTCAAGACAACAAGATGTGTTGGTAATTGTCAAGAGGTATAACTATGTTCAATGAAAGCCAATGAAAATATATATGGTGGGATTATATATAGTAGCTTGTGTCGGTGGCCACTTTTGTGAACAATGTTGGCTATACGAATGATTTTTCAAGAAGTTATGTCTTTGATAGTCAATCGATAATTCGCTTCCATATGTTATTGAAGTTTAAATTTAGAATGACATTGTATGGTTCCTTAACCGGTGGATTACCTGAAATACATTTACGATATTTGGAAAAGAAAAAACCTGTTACACATATTATTTTTTTGGACGTTCGACTAATATACAATTTATGTGGTGAATTTAAATTTTCTTACCTATCTACAAGCATAAATTTCTCTTTATACAATCATAAGCTTTTCTTTACATAATCATAGGCTTACTTTTCTTTATACAAATGGCTAAAAGAGTTTTGCGGTCTTTTGCTTAGACTTTATCAAGGATCAAAAAGGTAAATATGGAATTTGAAAGATTAGGAATGTGCTCAATTTCTGTTTATACCGCCTGTATACTGAAAGTCGAATAAAAAAGTGATGGATTGATTAATCCTTTAAACTTTATACCATGATTCTTGAAATCTTGTAAAGTATTTGGTGGTTATTATCTGATTTCTGTTGAGTACTAATAAACTATTATACATATGAGAAGACCAATGAAAATGTTAGTTGTGTTGTCTCACGGCATGATATTACACAATTTTGGTTCACCTTACGACATCTATTAATGGCAAAAATGAAAAACAAAAACAATAAAGAAGTGAGATGAGATGACTTATAGAGTTTAGGGGGGAAAATATATTATATTTAAATATTCATTTTACCAGTGTTCATAATATGTTTTTTTTATATAAATAATTAGATTTTCAATTAATGAAATTTATTTTTAGTAAGATTATTTTTATTGCATTTCATTTACGATGAATTATATTAGAAAACATAATAGCTCAGTGCAACGCATGGATATCACCTAGTATATTATATATATATATATATATATATATATTAGTAAAAAAGGTTAAACAAAAGTAAAAAGTAAAAAAAAAAAAAAAAAAAAAGAAGAAAGAAATGGATGGAGACACATGTCACAAGTTCCCCCTCTCCATGAAGAGCCCCACTCCCCCATTTTCATGCCAAAATCTTGTTGCTTACGTGGTGCCACATGGTAAAATTCCCATCCTTGAAGAGTTGCCTCACTCCTTTTAGCCTTAAATATTACCAATTTGATGACCGACTCCCTCCTGCCTAAGAATCTTACTTCAACCATTAGGATCCTTGTTACACTACTCCGTATTAGTTACTTAAATAATTAATGGACAATCTATATATAATAGCTCATTATGAAGGCTATGAGATTGGCATGCAATGATTGTTGTTTGAACATGAAGTTGTATGAACAAGAAGACATTAACACAATTAGATGATATGCAACCCCACATTCACATGCATATATGATATAATATTTGTTTTTAAGGCATCATCAAGGGCATTTACCTTCCTATATATTAGGAACTTTTATCTCAAACTAGAATGATGGTATTGTCTCATGCTACAAGGGGTGAAATGTCTTTATCATTCAATAGATCTCCATGTGCAATCGGGGCACAACTATAAAACTAGAGAACAAATTCTTGCTTCAATTTGAAGACAGCAATGTCCTACACCAATTAAAGGCAAGGAGAAATGAAACCCTATAATCAGGGTGTGGTTATAGGACCACATAGAGAAAAGATTGTTTTAACATTGAAATGTTGTTATTACTATTTTTCTTGATTCGGATAATATATATTTAGTAAAAGGTGCTACAATATATAAACAATCTAATTTAAATTTGAGTATTTAACTAATAAGGCTTTGATAATATCAACACTGGCATCACCACCACCCATCACTCACTCGCCACTCACTTCCAACCAATCACATTATGCCAGCTCAAATCCACCACTCACCCAAATTTTGTTGACATTGCCACCACTTACTCACCACTTAGTACAATTTTATTTTTAAAACTAAAATTTCATTAAACATAAAACCATTACATAATAATAAATAAAACATAATAAAACATTACGCAATACTAAATAAAACATAATAAAACATTACACGATACTAAATAAAAGATAATAAAACATTACTTAATACTAAATAAAACATAATAAAACATTACATAATATATAAAATACGTAAACTTAACACTCGGAATGATCCGAGTCCACAGTACTGTCACCGTCGTTGAGGTGAATGTAGCAGTAGGGCTAAGGAGACCCTACTTTGTCGGCGGGTTGAGGAGATACGTACTCTTCCCCCGGGTCAGAGTAGTAATCTACATCCTGACCACCACTGACACTGCCTTGCCAGAACAGCCCGTGGTTTAGCGTGGATGTTAAAGTCGTAGAGGCGTTGGTAAGCTGAAAAATAATTTGATTCAGTCAATGTATCTTCTGACGAAGATACATGACATACTCACTTTTGTTGCGGTTAAGTACCCAATTGGGAGTTTCAAGTCGGTCGATCTAGGCTTGGTAAGCCGCCTTATTTTCAGACACGCTCTGAATGACGTTGTTGACTATAGATCAATGTTTGTCGTCGTTGTTCATGTGTCTTTGCATCGACATTTTTACATCCCGCAGAGTCATATTTTCATTGTTGTTTGCCATGTTTTAAGTGAAATGAGTGGATGAATGAATGGGTAAATGTATGTAAATATGAATGTGTGAATATAAATGTGTATGTATGAATGAATGGGTAAAAAAGTACTTAAATAGATAAAAGGGGTTAAAAAAAAAAAGAAAGAAAAAAAGTAAGTTGCAAATGGTCAAAAAATGCGTAACGGTCACCAAGGCCTCAAGTTCCACGCGAGTGGAAGTTCCACCCGATTTCCACCACCCATACGTGGTTTACCGTTACCAACCACTCGCCTTTAATCCGGGTGATGCCAACACCCTTAGAAATTGTAAAAGTAACATAATGGAAACAATCTTAGCAAAATTCTAACTAATACATTGACAATTGAGCTTATCAAATAATATGTGTAGTCAAATCAAATGTAACCTTATCTTGGGACTAAATTAAAGAATGAACAAATTCTGACATAATATAGTTATTTATGTTAGGATTGAATGTTTATAAAAGGGATTGATAAATCTTTTCAAGAATCCTTTTAAGTTTTAACTATGTGATCATGAAATTTGGTAGACATTTGGTAGAATTAAAAGGTAAGATTAAAAAAAATAAGAATAATGGATTACAAACGATTATTAGAATATGTATTAAGAGTATATATATAGACAAAAGATGAAAAGTCAAACAATTTATCAAAACAACGACAAGGTTCATGATGATCGAGAGTATGAAGTGTGTCATACATAATGTCACCATGATATCATAATAATGATGATGAAAATCTGACCCTCGCATGTAACCTCATGATTTTCTCTTTTGACAATTCTCTAAATTTGGCCCGTGGATCTACACATGCTAGCAAAATTTTACTATGATGAAAATGTATCACAAGTTATATGTGTAATGTGATTGTAGTTACATATATAGAGGGAATGAATGCTTTTGTCTCAAAATCTCATACGCCTTTTTCGTTTATTTGATAGCATTTACGACTCTCCTCGTATAAGGCTTCATTGGCAAACCATGAAACAAATTTATGTCCTAATGTAGATAATGAGTTTTAAAAAATACAAATGTAGGTAATGTAGTTTTAAGTTTTGATCCATTATTTGTAGGTGACATAGTTTAAAGGATATCAATGTATAGTTGTATACAATAATGTACTATACATTCAAATTTTGTTCCAATACCAACAAGAAATGACTATGTGAACTATTTACGAAAACTAGTCTTATAACGACACGTCTATCATAAAAAGTTTTTAATTTGTAAACAAGTATTTCTTGAAACTGAAATAAAAGTTGAAATTATGTTACCTACATTCATGTCGTTTAGAATCATTACTTATATCAAGATAAGATAAATTAGAATGTAGTTAAGAATCGCCTTCCTAGCTTACCTAAACAATATTTTGTTAAGTAAATAATTTCAACTCATTTGCTTTGGACAATAGGTGTGTAACAGTAGTTGTATAATTTAAGGTGTTACAGTAATATTTGTTGCAAGTGTCATTGTTATCATATTATCTTTGTTACATGTCGCTGTTGCACTATAAGATTAGCTCACAGGAAAAGTAAGGTGAAGTAAACACAAAAACATTTTGGTGAAAGTCAAGATTGAAAAACAGTATGGTGTATGGGCTACAATCATGTAATTTTCATAAAATGTTCAGATTTTTATATAAATACATTGGGTTGAAACACACACATATGACACATGTTTATATTTCTACTTACGGATGCTTACAAAGCTACATTATTTTAACTACATGATTACAACGGAAAAAAAAAAACCAAAACAAGTTTTAAAATGATATGCTTTTTTGATATATTACAAATTGAATATTTATTGAATTGAAAGGAAAGGAATCTATATTATTTCTTGTCGGTCATGCTTTGAAATTATTACTTTGCCAACGTCATTGCTTACGTCTTTCTTCTAAAAATCTCTGTGTATTGTCGATTGAAACTGGAGATGGGAGGATCTCCTGGATATCTTCGAAATCTTTTATATATATATATAGTTTATATATTTTATTAAACTGGAATATTTAATCTTAAATTGATCACAGAATTATTTTAGCTAAAAAGCAATAGAGTTGGTTATATGAAACCACTGAACCTAAGTCTAAGGTAAATAGAAAGAAAAAAACAATATGCATTTGCACGCTTTTCATAGGTTTGACTTCTAAGTTATACAAAATGTCTTGTTGTACTTTATGGTATAATACAACTTTATGTACATACAAATATACAATACAAATATAATCATAAAGTCAAATGGTTGAAGCAACAAATCCAGGCTTAACTGCCGGATCAAATATATAGTCCACATCACTTGCGCACTTGTGCTTGCATATAATAATTAATGTGATTTTTACACATGTTGTATGAGTAATTTGATTGTATTGAAAGACATGTATACATAAACATATTACTTAATACGAGTACATTATCTTTTACAAAATATAGGGTAAACCGAACTAGACTAATGAATGTTTTTAGGAAAAAAAACAAACCACAAGCCCACAATTACAAATGATTAAATAGCTGAGCATCAAATCATGATTTTCTATAACGAGAGAACTATTCTTTTTTCAATAGTCAAAATCATCGGTTTACCACGTATATGCTTTTTCAGCTTTTCAAAAATTTGAACCTACACCGTTTGTTCTATGCGATTGTCGGGTTTCATTCTTCAGTGGCAAACAAAAATAAATATTATAATTTTTATGGGGCCCAAAAAGATGAACCGGATAACCCATATGGCCATATCTAGTTTAGGCCCATTATTAAAATCTTAAAATTGTGTAGTGGCGTATTATTCATTTATTCCAGATTTCCAGCTATAAAGACGATGAAAAACCACAGTTGAATTAACTAAAGCAAATTATCTGATATATATACTCCCATGAATAAAATTTCAGTTGAGATTTTTGAATAACCAAATTTTGTTAGTTATAGATATATTTGAGAAAAAGATAGTTAACCCATTTGGTAGAGGCTCTGTACCAGTGCCGTCTCTGACGATTTATAAATCTCGGCCGAGAAACAAAAAGGACCCAAAGGATAAGTGCAACAATTATAATTATATAAACTAAGATATAAAAACGATGATAAATGATATAGAAAATCAGTATGTGAGTTTTTTGTTTTGTTAAATATTATTGTTTAATTTGTGGATAATTGTTAAAATTTGTAACGGCCTTAGTTAACAACATATTATATATATATATATACATAAAAAAAATCGGTCCTCTTAAAAAATCGGACCTCGGCTGGTCGTGCACTTCGTCCTATGCCTAACCCCCCCATGCTCTGTACTTTTAAGAAAAAAAAACCAAGGTTCAAATTTTAACAATGACGTTTTTTATTGTATACTAGCTAAATAACCCGGGTTCAACCCGGGAATTTTATACAAATTTTGCTAATCAATTATCAATAATGTTACTAAAGAAATAATTGCAAGTTTGATTTCTTCTTACATATGAATTTTTCATATGAAAAATATTGAATCAAATAATGCAATATTAATTGAACACAATGTAATAAAGTATTTTAGCATTGACTATATATCACATATATGAACGAAACTGATAAAATATACACGAGAATGGGAAAAAAATGTTATAACCATAATAATGTATTTAAAGATTTAAATGGATATTAGA
The DNA here is from genome assembly GCF_010389155.1 of Erigeron canadensis. Taxonomy (NCBI): domain Eukaryota; kingdom Viridiplantae; phylum Streptophyta; class Magnoliopsida; order Asterales; family Asteraceae; genus Erigeron; species Erigeron canadensis. Next base: position 28,787,404 of record NC_057767.1, on the reverse strand, counting down.
CAAATAACTTTTTCATTTGCTCCACATCTTTAAGTTTAAGAGTGAAACTTTTTATGAAAATCATTAGTTAATATCAACTTTTTAGTGATATTGTTTAAAAATAAAACTCATTATTAAAGCTAAAATTCTTATGAGATACACACGAACAAATATTTGTATTTTTTTAGTTAAGCTACAAATTAAAAGAAAAAATTAATAATTAAGCTACAAATTAAAATAAAGTATAATTCTATATCACTAATAATAACATTCACATAATAATATTAGTTAATAACTATAAATGAGAACTTGACATAAAATTTGTTTGGGCGATAGTTTTGCTAGTTATATTAATTTATATTAAACTAGGTTTTTTACCCGCACGATGTGCGGCTGTTTAAAACGATCATTCAATAAAATTTTGACCAATATTGTGTATTTCGTAGATATATAAATAAAGATAAAAAACAATGTTTGAATTCTCGTTATCTATATTTGTATCTAACGAAACTTTAAATGAATATTTAAAGATTTTTTATTTTTAATATTGCATACATTTTGTATAGTTAAAATAAATATATAGTAACTTGTTTCTTTTGTTAATCTTCAAATTTATATTGAATTTATTTTTAAATCTTTTCATTGAACTTAAAAGTTAGTTAAGGTATTGTATTCTCGTATTTTAAACCATGTTTAATGTACATGAAGAATAAATATGTCTCGAAACTTGTTTTGGTAATTTAAATAATTTGCTACTTGTCAACTCGTTTTTTGATTCGGCACAAAAACTTGCTTTTTGACTATTGAGATTTTACCCCAATCATATAAAAAGAGATGAAACTTTGAAAAAGAAAATTATCATTCGAAATAAGGTTTGAAATCATATTAAATTAACTATATAATTGTAAAAAGAACAATAAAAAGTTATCTAAATATCGACCATTATTGTAGACTTTTATTTTTTTTTAATAAATAGCCAAACTTGTTAGTGAAAAATATATCTTAATGAATCTACATGTGTAATGTATGGATTAGATATAATCACATTAAAGTTGAAACCAAATTTTGGTGAATATCAAAAAGTCATAAATAATAAACTAAAATACGTAAAATATAATTCCAATGAAAATATAACGATTCCAAATTTGGTTAAAGAATACTTAATTAATAAGTTTGCTTAAAAGTTTATTTTCACTTTTTTTTATATATATTTTCTATATTTTATTTTTATTTATTTATTTTATATAAATATAATATAAAATATTATGAAAAAGTATGAAGATGCCACATAGGATAAATCATATGTGTCAATATTTTAACATAGCTTTAGTTTAGAAGAGTGCTTGGATTTGCTCGGTTAACTACTGTTTTAATAATTATATTGATAATTGGTTTGCAAATTAAATCAAATCAAATCAAATTGTATAAAAGTCAAAAGAAAAAAAACTTAAAATGAATTATGATGTCATGTTTTTTTAAAAACCTTTGTAGGAAGGAGTATGAACTTGACACATAATATTTTTGTTTAAAAAAACTTTTAGAAACAATTGTCGTTTATTTATAACATGAATAAATAAACGCGTGTGATGTATAGTGTGATGTATGATATGACCATTTTTGTTGTAGTATAGTGTTATGTATGATCTTGTTTAAACAAAAATTAAACACAGTGTCATACCATTTTATAGGATCTCGTGTCCTTACAAGATCATACATCACACTATACTACAACTTCTAGAAACAATTATCTTTTATCATTTTTGTTTAAAAAATGGTTATCAAAATAAAAAAACTATATATGACCTTGACACATCATTTTATAAAAACAATTTTACACAACAACTTTATCATTGGAGATGCCCTAAATAAGTATAGATTTTAATACATTGTACAATATTGTAGTCTTATACTTAAATTTGGAATATGTATTATTTATTTTTAATAAATTTTTACGACAACAATTATTTATCATGCAACGCATGGGTTTAATCTATTTATATAATATATGGCATTAAATTTAGAATATATGACGTGTAAAAATTAATAAAACAAATCAATAAACTAATTCTCCATAAATTATTGTAATAGTTGTAAGATATTTGACGTTTAAGAATTACAATTAACTTATTAAAGATTATAAATTAAAATATGCAAATCGTCTTATATTTATTATTATGAACATTAAAAGAAAGTTAATATTATATATTCATGTACCTTCCATCTTGAGTTGAAATATGTTCATGAGTGTTGATCATATATCCTCCGTATAATCTTTATATATAATAAAGAAAGATTATTTTTTAAATTATTTTTAAAAACAATTATGATATGTCTGTCAACAAAATTTTTCAAAATGTTTTTATTATATTTATGATGTCATATTTAGTTAATAATCTTTTTAAAGATAAATAGCCCATTAAATATCTTCAAAATGTTTTATTTTATTTATGATGTCTACAAATTTATTCTTTTATTAAAAACAAAGTAAATTCTTTTTAATATAATATCATGAAATATCTTTTTATGTTTTGTTAATGCAATATGCACTACAAACAATACTACATTTGTTCACACTTTTAATGAGTGTGAACAAATTAAAAATTTTGTCACGCTTTTTTGTGTGTAAAAATATATAGAAATAAAAGAGTGTATAAATTTTTTCACACAAAAAAGTAAATAGCCCATTAAATATTTTCAGAATGTTTTATTTTATTATGATGTCTACAAATTTATTCTTTTCTTAGAAACAAAGTAAATTCTTTTTAATATTATATCATGAAATGTCTTTTTATGTTTTGTTAATGCAATAGGCACTACAAACAATACTGCATTTGTTCATACTTTTAATGAGTGTGAACAAATTAAAAATTTTGTCACGTTTTTTTTGTGTAAAAATATATAGAAATAAAAATGTGTATAAATTTCTCCACACAAAAAAGTGTGTAGAACTAAAAGTTCACACTTTTTAGTATGAACTTTGATAATTATTTTAGCAAGTAAAATCTTTATCTTTATATTATTTTATTATATATAATAAAGAAGGATTGTTTTTTATAAGTATTTTTAGAAAGATTATGATGTGTCAAGATTACATATTTTTTAAAAGATTTTTATTTCATTTATGATGTCATATTTGACAAAAAAAACCCCTCACTTAATGCTTATTTAAAATTATTATGAAATGTCTTTTTATACCTTGTTAACGCAACATGTACTTTTATGTTACGTATCATTGTATAAGTCAATTCACTATCTTCATATCAAGTTATAATATATTGATAAAAAAAATTACATATATTCTTTTATATTTTTTTTGTTTTTAAGCCCAGATTGAACCCGGGTTACTTAGCTAATATGTTAAAACAATAGGATATAGACCACATACGATTCAACTAACCACAAAACTAACAACATGTCAAACAACATTATTGTCACCGTGATTCTTCTTTTTCTCATGACAACTGGTAACTTTTTTTTTAATTAAGTTGTATGATAGGTTTACATGTAAATTAACATATGTTATTGATTTATGAAAGTGTAATTAGGTGACCTAAAAAAAAAAGATTGTTCAAGATTACGCTTGAAGTTATTCCGACCTAATAATTTAAATTTTGAGAAATCGGATTAGTTGGTCCAAATTAGATTGAGAAAAACTATTAAAATCGGATCAACAAGATGATGTATATAAGCAGATCTCGCTACATCCATAGCTAGTATCGGTTATCTTAATTGGATCCTGTTACATCCACACTAGAGGTCTTCATTGCAAGTTGGAGACGCGGATTGAAACAATCTAAACATCGTGTTATGATCGTTATACAAGGTCATATCATTTTATAAATAAAATATAAAATGATGTGTATTAAATAAATAAAAAATGAAGTGTGAAAATTAAACACATAAGGTCATATCATTTTATAGAAACAATTCTCTTTTATCATTTTTGTTTAAAAAAATTAAACATTAAACAAGATCATACATCACACTATACTAGAACAAAAATGGTCATATCATACATCACACTATACATGTGTAGTGTGATGTATGATATGACCATTTTTGTTTAAAAAAATTAAACCATTCTATAGAAGCAATCTAATTAGTTGTAGTATAGTGTGATGTATGATCTTGTATGGACAAGAGATCCTGCAAGTCCACCCGTTTTCATTTATTACTCCCGTTTGCCTACCATTACAAACAGTAATAATATATGGTCCGGTTAATAGAAATTAAACACAAAAGTTTATCATAAAATTAAAACCATATCAAACTTTCTACGCTGGCTTAATTAAGTTTCATGTTGGGGAGTACGGAACTAATTTAAAAGGGTTACACCTTTAAAAATGAAATTGATATAATTAATTAGTTTAACAATTAAAAACGACAACACCACATCTACAAGCCCACAACATATATCGTGGTGTGGACAAAATTTTTGTTTTTTCAACGGTTCTGGACTTCTGTCATTAACAATTAGCAAGAAGCACTATAATTTACTTAGTTTTGTGTATTAAAATTGCTCAAACATGGTTTTTTTTAGATATAATTTTCTAAGCCTATGCATGATGCAAAGCGAGTGACTATGTCAGCGAGCCCTCAACGACTCTCAAGTATCTTCGAGTTAAAGGATAAGTTGAATGATTCACCGCCATATTTTGTAAGTCAAATATGCGCGAAAAGATGAAGATAAGAAGGTCGGTCCCCAAGGACACGTGTTGACAGATCAGAATGAAGACATGTAATCTTGTACCGTTCTGGTACTAATTAAGGTGTTTCTCTTTCATGTCGTTTTGGGAAAGAAACAAGATGAAGAAAAGAGAACCCTGCAGATCTGGAAGATTCACCTATAGATGGTTGACAACCTTCATGTGTTAAAATCTATTGGGTTGTCATGTGATATCTTTTCTCTCCTATATAAGACATCACTTGACCTAGCCACAAGTTTGTTGGTTGGTTCCACATTATACACTTAGTGTGTTTTTCTCTCTTTGTATAATTGTTAAGTCTTTTGTTTGTCAAAACACCTAACAATATTTTCTATTTTCTTTTCTTGTAACCCGATCATGTATTCACTGTCTAATTAATTTTATATATAATTAAACGGTTTACTTTTCTATTTTCTGTTCTTAGTGTAATTTACATTAGTTAATTACATAATCTGTGCAAACTTGGAACTTTCAGCAACTATAATGATGGCCGGTATCAACTGATCACGTTGTATTGTCGTTGGACTACCGCCACACCTAGTGACGGATCCAGGACTTCAAGTCATGAAAGTCCTTTAAATTGTCACGATAACTTAGTTAAGGTGGAAATAAAAAACTAGAATAGGTTGGGTTGACCGGTCGGGTCATGAATGCAAGCTTAGGAAAATAACATAATAGTACTATTTAAAAGTAATAACTTTTACAATACTACTCAACGAGGTTTTAAACTTTTAAATTGTCATAAGTTCCTCGTTACTAATACAATAAAACCCTCACCAGTTATCAAGTAATATCATAAAGGAATCGGTTATTGCCTTTTAGATAGAAAGGTTGAAGAGCTATTTCACTGATGAGATGAAAGAAAAGAAGGAGAAACTCATGGATGAGATTGAGATTATAGAAACAGACACTGATTTAGCTCCAAAGTAAGAGAGTTGTTTAAGTCAATCGTTGATACCGTGTTAATTTTTTTATTTCTTATATCTATAATTCTATACTTCTATATAAAAATTATAACCCTTATGTTGAAAAGTTTATAAAAAATGGGACATACGGATTGACCAATTTACCCTTAATGAATTAAATCACTACCAATTCTTAATATTAAATTACACTATTAGTCCCTTATATTATAAAATATCTCTATTATCCTCATTTAAATAAAATACCTTTACATCAATTATATACACTATTCGACGCTGCCACCACCACCATCTGTCGCTTCCATCGTACCACCGTCATCGCTGCAACATTGCGCGAATATCATGCTATTTGGGTTTTTTTTGGGTAAAGGGGGTTCAATCCAAATTTGTAAGGATGATCCACAAATTTTTTATGGGCTCTGTTGATAGTTTTTCTTTCCAAGGGTGTTCACTTGACCCCCTACCATAGAGGTAGAACTGCCACTGGCCACACCAATGCATTACCCGTGGTGATCAACGGTAACTTCCCTAATAAGTCAAAATATAAACTTTGTGAAATGCATATTCAAATTTAAAATTAAAGTAGAATACATTTATATAATCACATTTGTTTTACTTTAAGCAGTCAAATAATAAATCCGTCTATCTGACGTCTGCACGCGAATGCACACAACGCTGGGTAGTCCAATCCCACCATATAGCTCCAATTCAAAAAAACTCATGGGGTACTTCTGGCCTCATAAATAAAACTTAGATGTCTTACCGAGAATCATTGGCACCTAGTCATGTCTTTGATGTATGGTATTAGCATAGTTGTTTCCTAGATCATATTCCTTAACGTGAACGACCATGTATATATAAAAGGTTAGATATGATGTGGTAAATTTAATGCTACAAATCTACCCTTGTGCGTACTCCAACTATCTATCATAAATACACACCCTGCCTGCCATGCCATGATCAAACCACACTAGATCTTCATCTCTCCATATGTTTAGTAGTGTATGACTTGCTTTAAAAGAACAAAAAAATATGTTTCATTATACAAGGTATAATTAACGCAATTGGCAATTAAGCTTCATTAGCATATTACTCATAATAAGATACCGTGTTCTACTTCCATTGGGTTTATTCATATGTAGAAGGGTAAATGGTTTGATGTTTTATTGTTTGAGTTGCAACACTATTTGACACACTCGTTGTTCCAAACTTTTATCTACCTCAAGTCGTTGCCTAATGATATCCGAATTTGAGACTTTTGAGACACCTTATGAAAATGTGAGAATATTAACCACTGTAGTCTTTATACAAACATTCAAGAACATTTACATACGAACATATCAAATAATACATAGAAATGATTGCGTGTGTTCATAACATTTCTCTCACCCCATCCAATCAACTCGATTTGTAATCTTGTAGGCATACATTTTAGGATTGAATATTACAGTAAATTTTTTTCTAACACCATCTCTAATCCGTTTCTGGTCTTGAACCGATTTTTAGTTTTAAAATTTCACATAGAGTTTACGAGTAATCCTTTAGTATTGAGAAGTGATAAATTTACAAAAAAAATTTAGTTATACACAACAATACATGCTTTATATAGTTGTGCATTGTATAGTATATTATGTACATTTGTTGTTGTTGGAATATGATCACGTAAAATAAACGTATGTCCGAAAAGTATTTAAGCCTACGGGGTCACACCTCAACATGAATGTAACTATAATTAATTAATATATTAAATGTAATTTATTAATTAGTTTGATCACGAAATGATTAATTTAAATAAGTTAAAGGGTTAATTATATTTAAATTAATTAGAAGGAGGATTAAAATGTGAAATATGGAAATTAGAGTTGGGCTCTAAATCCATATTGGGGGCCGGTTTTATTAAGGCTTTTAAAAGCCTTGATTTAACTTGTTTTTCAAGATAATTAAACCCTAATTATTCCCTATATATAGAGGGCTTAATTAAAGAGTTTTTCATTCTTTTCACACAAAAAAACTTTCCTCTCTTTTCCTTTTTCCTTTCCGTCGAACCAAACCAAAATCCAAAGTGTTTTTGTTTTGTTTCTTGTGCCGTTCGAAAACACCAAGAACCATACATCTATATCTAATGTGAACATTAATTATGGTTTTGATTATTTGTTTTGTCGACGACAACATGGTGTTTTCGGTTCTTGGGGATTTCGTATATTAGGAAGATATACACAACGGGTTTGTGAGTTCGTGATCAAGTACTAGCATACATACATTCCAACGTTGTGTGTGTGATCGTAGAGAGGTTTTATTTTAAACCTTCTTATTAAGGTTTCTTGCTTAATTCTCTCTAATTTAAGGTACACATTCTATAATTTGGTTAATTAATTAAACTACATAGATCTTGTCTTCCGTTGCATGTTTTGTGATTTATTTGATAATAGTTATATAACCCAACAGTGGTATCACGAGCCTACTATGTATGTTTTTTGATTACCAATAAATCAAAACTTGAAGAGGGAGGGGGGTTAGGGTTCTTGATCTTCAAATTTTCGATTATATATATATATAGTTAAATTAATTTTGTAATTTAATTACATTATTTAAATTAGAAAAAGGTTTTATTTAATATATATATATATATGGATCGAAAATTTTTCCAGAAAAATAAAAAAAAGTTTTTTTTTAGGGTTCCTAATCCAAGTTTTGATTAATTGCATGTTTATGTGATAAATTACATGTAATTATATGTTGTACCTTTATTTTTAATGGTTAAAAAGAAGTAAAAATTATGAATTTTTCATGCAAATCATTCATGATTCTTACTTAGATATATTGATATGAAATCTTGATCATTAGGGTTAATTATGCTAGATAATTGGATAATTAATTGTGTGACAATGTGAATTTTTCGTGTAAATTTTCTGTTTTGCGACAGTTTACTAAAAAATTCATATCTTTTAATCCGTAATGAGTTAGAGGTCTTGCTTTGAAATGTAGATGCTCAACACATAGGGCTAAAACTTTGTAGTTCTGATCAAAGTCTGAATCGGACTAGAAACAGGTCTATACAGGTCGTGAAGCTACTAGAATTTCCAGTGAGCAACTATGTGATTATGTGATAATTGTTTGTTTTGTATATGTTTAAGACTTACGCAATCAAGGCGACTTGATGTATGTGGTCCTCTTCTTTGAAGGGGGAGCCGATTTAGACATGAATAAACCATAGTGACATGTTTAGGTGACCTACCATAACTCGTTGCATGCTTAATAGTTATAGTTTATGATTTTACATATTTATTGTGATATAAATTGTGATGTAAAATTGTTTTGAGAAAATATAAACTTGACTAAGCAATATCGAAATAGAGATTTTTTAATAAAATTGGAGTCTTACAACCTTGAGATACACCGGCTCACCCATTTGAACAAACTCTAAGAGAGATATAAGTCGGAGTGCGCTAGCCTTTTAAAAGGGCGGGTTTTTAATTGCGTTCATCGCAACCCTTTGCCCTTGCGCTTCTTTGTGCGTTCAAATGGAGCTACCGAGCTCTCTTGTGTTGTTAAGACTATAAAAATGATTTTATTAAATATTATGTTTAGAAGATATGCATGAATCTTCGAAACATAACTTTTTGATCACATATCAAATTGAATGACCCAATAAACTTAAGTCATTTGCCATCTAATTTGTCAAGGACACATGGGGTCGTTGTTTTACTCACTGGTACACAGTGGTAAAATGGCGATTGCATGGCGAAACCCATTCACTGGTACACATTGGTGGTCAATTTTGCACGTTCTTAGTTGGACGACTTAAAGCGAGTTAAGCGGTGAGACCTTGACCAGTGGCAAAAGATGGGACAAAACATGACTACAAAAGATCACTTGATGAATCGAGTGTCTTACGTAGGTTCCATACTTTCTAGGAATTGCACTTGTAATGCAATTACTGATCGTCACTTACCTTTTGAGTGTAATCATTTCTAGCGATCAACTGATGAAATGGTTGCATGTCAATTGGATCCTAGCCTTAATATAATTAAATGTTTATTTTATAAACATTGGGTAATTAATTTCTTAAGGATTTATTATCGAAAATACCGATAATTGAACTTAAATCTGTTTTGTAAAAGGCAACAAATCCTTCACAAAACATACACCAATCGAATTTCAGGTTGATGCTAGAAAGAGAAAACTTTCTGAAACCAATTTCAATGACTGTTTTGTCAATAGAAAATTGTTCTAAGAGTTGAAAAGAAAACCGATGTCATTTGAAACTCAGATACCGCTATTCCTGATGCGAATGCCACTGCTTTGCAGTTGGAAGCATAAAATACTCGGTACAATAGACATATTGAGGTTGCTTATTTGATGCTAGAAGCATGTCTCCTAAGCTTCAAAAAGCAATTCGGATTGCAAAATCTGTGTGATATAATCAAATAACTCAAGTCTATGTACGGAACACAAGTTGGAGTTAAATTACTTTAGCTAATTGAGTCACTCCATAACTTGAACACGAGTATGGGAAACCGGTAAATGCTCATGTACTCAAGATGAAGAGTCACTTTGAGCATTATGGAAAGGATTAAACTATGCGTATCTTCTGTCAATTCTTATTGGTATAAGAGATAATTGCAGATTTGCATAGTTGGACTTCATATCAAATTGATTGAGTATGAAGAAAACCTTCCAAGAAATCTGAGATACCCCAAGTTCTTATGATCAAGGGGGAATGGATTAGAAAGCAAAACAACCGCAAAGTTAAAGGCAAGAACTTAGGTAAGAGAAAACAAAGTGTTTAGTCTCAAAACCTTAAAAGACCCTTTGGAAAAAGGAGCATACGGCTAAAGACCAGTCTTGTCATCACTATGCTATAGTGAGACACTGGAAGAGGAATTATCCTAAGTATCTAGCTGAGTTGAACAAGAAGAAGAAACAAGTTGGTTTAACCAGTTCTTCAAGTATCTTCTTAACTGAATTATAAGTGTTGATGAGATTCAAATAATAATTCAATAGCAAAAGAGTCAAGTTAACTTGGACTCTATCTTTGACATGGTCATCTTGTTTAAATTTTGTCAAGAAACGCATTTAAAGACTTCAATGAGAAGATATCTTACAAATCAAATGATGAATCATTTGATAAATGCGTGTCTTTGGCATTATCATTAGCAAGAAACGCATTAACAACCTTCAATGTGAAGATATCTTGCAAATCAAATGATGAATCATTTGATAAATGCGTGTCTTTCGAATTACCGTTAGCAAGAAAAGCATTGAAAAACTTCAACGTGAAAGAATCTTACAATCAAATGATGAATCATTTGACAAATGCATATCTTGTATTTTCGGAAATATGACAAGTATATCTTTTCCGCATAAAACTGGAGAGGATTAAGGAACTACTTCGACTAATACATTCCGATGTATGTGACCCATTTAGGCATGTGTCAAGGAAATATGCTAGCTACTTCATTATTCTATGAATGATTTCAGTCGTTATGGTTATGTTTACTTACATAAACATGAAGTCTTTGTAATATTCAAAGAATTTAAAAATGAAGTAGAAAATCAACTCGGTAAAACCATCAAGATTCTTCGTTCGGATCGAGGTGGTGAATACTTAAGCCAAGAGTTTAAGGATTATCTTAAAGCGTGTGGAATCGTCCAACAACTTACTCCTCCATATACTCCTCAGCATAATGGAGTGTCTGAAAGGAGAAATCGAACCTTGTTAGACATGGTAAGATCAATGATGACCCGTACAACTCTCCCATTTTAGTTTTGGGATTATGCTCTAGAGACTGCTGTACGCATTCTCAATATGGTTCCAACCAAGAAGGTTGATAAGACACCGTACGAATTATGGCATGGTGATGTCCCTAATTTGTCTTACTTAAGAGTCTGGGATGTGAGGCACTTGTGATGCGCAATACGCCTGACAAACTTGAACCTAGAACTACTAAGTGCATCTTTGTCGGATACCCTAAGGAAACGATGGGTTACGACTTCTATGATCCCGTCAAAAACACTGTTCGTGTTGCTCGATATGCTGAATTCTTTGAAAAGAAGTTAGTTCAAGAGAACAGTGGGAGGGTTGTAGAACTTGATAAGACTCAAGAGGAAGATGTGTCACCTTCTGAAGATACTAGCAATCATCAACTTGGGGGGGAAAATTTTCAAAGTGATGAACCTCAAGTCGATGATAATGAAGCGATTCCACTTCATAGGTCCGAAAGGACGAGACGTCCTACTGAAAGACTATGTCTGATGGTAGAAGAAGACGTTGTTGGAGATCTCGATGAGCCTTCGAATTTCAAAGCTGCATTATCAGATCCGGAATCTGACAAATGGCTTGAAGCTACGAAGGTGGATATGAAATCCATGAAAGACAATCAAGTCTGGAGCTTAGTTGATCTTCCACAAAATGCTCAAACTGTTTGGTGTAAGTGGATCTTCAAAAAGAAGACGGAAATGGATGGAAATGTACACACCTATAAAGCTCGTCTCGTGGCGAAAGGTTATACTCAACGTTTCGGTGTTGACTATGATGAAACCTTTTCTCCAGTTGCGGACATAAGAGCTATTAGGATTCTCTTAGCCATACCTGCGTACTATGACTTTGAGATATGGTAAATGGATGTTAAGACTGTCTTCTTAAATGGTTACTTGGATGAAGAAGTCTATATGGATCAACCTGAAGGTTTTATTGATCCAAAACATCCCAACAAAGTATGCAAGCTTCAAAGGTCCATTTATGGACTAAAGCAAGCATCAAGAAGTTGGAATAAACGGTTTGATGAAGAAATCAAAAAGTTTGGTTTCATTTAAAATCCCGATGAGCCATGTGTATATCGCAAAGCTAGTGGGAGTAATGTTACTTTCCTTGTCTTATATGTCGATGACATATTAATCATAGGAAAACACATTCCAATGTTGCAAGATGTTAAATCCCATCTTGGAAAGTGTTTTGCCATGAAAGATTTAGGAGAAGCGGCATTTATTCTTGGAATCAAGATCTACCGAGATAGATTAAAGCGGTTGTTTAGTTTAAGTCAAAATGCTTATATTGATAAGATCTTGAAGCATTTCAAGATTGAGAATTCTGAGCGTGGTTTCGTTCCCATGCTAGAAAGACTTAATTTATCTAGCAAGAACAGTGCTTCTACACCTAATGAGGTGGAGTGTATGCGAAAAATCCCTTATGTTTCGGCTATGGGATCTGTTATGTATGCGATAAGATGCACTAAACCTGATATTGCGTTCGCGCAAAATATAGTTAGTCACAATCAGCAAGATCCTGGATAGGATCATTGATTTGCTGTAAAGAATATTCTTAAGTACATGTGTGCTACTAACGAATTATTCTTGGTGTATGGTTGAAATCCCGATCAAAAATTCAAATGGTAAAAGAATTTGTGATGTTGGATTTCAGACTGATAAATATGATTCAAAATATCAGTCGGGATACGTCTTCATTATTTAAATGAAGGCATGGTGGAATGCTATGAGCTAAAAATCACAGTTGTCGTGTCTACAACAGAGTCTAAGTACATTGCCGCCTTAGAAGCCGCAATGGAAGCAGTCTGGATAAGGAAGTTCACTAATGGGTTTGACGTGATCCCCTCGAGTAACTTACCCAATGATATGTACTGTGATAATACTGGTGCATTAATCATTGCCAACGAACCCGGAGTTCAGAAAGGTGCCAGACATTATGCTAAACGATATCACTATGTTCGTGAGCAGATCGAACTAGGTGAAATCAAATTACTCAAAGTTCACACAGATTTTAACTTAGCTGATCCTTTCACAAAAGCTTTGTCTAGGCCCAAGCTTGAAAGGCATGCCGAGGGCATGGGACTTAAATTAGCTAGTTATTTCATGTAAATCTGTTGTTTCAGTATTTGGATAAGGGATGTTAAACAAATTATATTTTCTATAATGAAATAAAGTACTTGATATGTTTGATTTCATTCAATATTAAATTGTGTCCTATATTTGCATGTTTAATCCTTGAATATTTCATTTAATATTTTTATATATTATTAAATATTCTAAATTGTCCATTGTCGATTAATTATATGGGAATATAATTAAACTAAGACAAATGTGAGTGATTGGTTATATTCTTGGAATATATAATGGATGGTTCCTACCAAACTCACATGACATCCATAGCGGATGCATATCGGACTACCCCACTAACGAACTATCGCTTTATGGATCGTCGTCATTAAGTGAAATTCGTAAACGGTTACTTTTATTGATCCTTTAACTTGAGATACAAGTAGGTCAGTATGTATGAATCGCACTTACTAGATGTAGTTCTAACTCACCTGAATAAGGGGGTACATAAAGGGCTATTTTCAGAAAGTGTAGTGAAGTATGATGACTGACACGTGTAGTCAATACATGATTTGTTCCTTCAATTTAAAATTGAAGTATGGTACCGTTTTGGCGCCCTCATTAGAACTAATTAAGATGTTTGCATGGTCGTGCCCAAATAAATCCAGATTGTTCTCGATTATATTTGGTAATCTTTAATCAGTCATAAAATGAGAAACATAATCGTTAAATTATGAAATGACATTGATCCATATTCATATTTAACAAGGTATCTGAATAAAGGGATAATAAATGTCTTGACCATTTGAAATGTATTTTATGATACTACACTTAAATTTTTTCGGGAGCATTGGCGTGTTGCTAAACGCTAACCAATGTATTACCTTCATTCATTACGAGCTCAAGTGGGAGCTGTTTGAATATGATCACGTAAAATGAACGTATGTCCGAAAAGTATTTAAGCCTACGGGGTCACACCTCAACATGAATGTAACTATAATTAATTAATATATTAAATGTAATTTATTAATTAGTTTGATCACGAAATGATTAATTTAAATAAGTTAAAGGGTTAATTGTATTTAAATTAATTAGAAGGAGGATTAAAAAGTGAAATATGGAAATTAGAGTTGGACTCTAAATCCATATTGGGGGCCGATTTTATTAAGGCTTTTAAAAGCCTTGATTTAACTTGTTTTCCAAGATAATTAAACCCTAATTATTCCCTATATATAGAAGGCTTTCACACAAAAAAACCTTCCTCTCTTTTCCCTTTTCCTTTTGGTCGAACCAAACCAAAATCCAAAGTGTTTTTGTTTTGTTTCTTGTGCCGTTCGAAAACACCAAGAACCATATATCTATATTTAATGTGAACATTAATTATGGTTTTGATTATTTGTTTTGTCGACTACAACATGGTGTTTTCGGTTCTTGGGGATTTCGTATATTAGGAAGATATACACAACGGGTTTGTGAGTTCGTGATCAAGTACTAGCATACATACATTCCAACATTGTGTGCACGATCGTAGAGATGTTTTATTTTAAACCTTCTTATTAAGGTTTCTTGCTTAATTCTCTCCAATTTAAGGTACATATTCTATTATTTGGTTAATTAATTAAACTACATAGATCTTATCTTTCGTTGCGTGCTTTGTGATTTGTTTGATAATAGTTATATAACCCAACAGTTATAGATAACTAAAATTTGTTGTAAATATCACTCCCTGTCTTTAGTATTAGATCTCATTCTTGAACCCCATTATTCTTTGATTAAAAAAAACTTCTATACCACTTTTTGACACTGACGAAAAAAATTCCTTTCAAAATGAAAATGAAAATTTGAGGTGAAGATTTTCAAACCGGCTTTTCATTTTGGCTTTAGTGTCGGCTTTCCAACCGTTCGTGACGTATCCTAGAGTGGTTTCACGGCACATACGGCGTCTGGGTTAGAGCATTATAAAGAGGAACGATATATGTATCCCCTATATTTATATAAATGATAACATGTGTTCGTGTTAATACTTATATTTCTCTCATTTCATTTCATTCTTTTATTTTATGATGTATAACAACAGTAATAATAATATATACAATGAAGCTATCTTATCTCAATATCTCACAAGTCATAAGATGAACAGGAATGTCTTCTAAACAAACTTTAGATTAGAATTTGTTGTCCCATTTCGTCACTCCCTTAACTCTCAAGCCCATGTAATGATTTGTTGTAAAATGGGCTAGACCACTAAACAGCATCATGCTATTAAGACAACATAAAATCCGTCGCCTAAGTGCCTAATTAACTCTATTTCGATAAAAATGAGTCCATGGTTAAAGGTTATAGTGACGACTTAAGCTTTTTTTAGTGTTATACATACTTCTAGCCTAAAAATGGACTAATCAATGATCAAACCTTAGGAAAATGATAAAATTAGGCATATAACCAAAATTTGTATATACTCAAATCATGTAACACATAATAAAATCCATAATTCCATACTTTAATATAATACTCGTACAATATAACGGTACTACAAATCTACAAGGAAAAAAAAATTCTACTTACCCAACATGTTTATGAAATATGAAAAACTATGATTTGTTACAATCAATTTAGATCATGTCACTCGATCTATTTGACGACTACCTAGCTATGAACTAAAACAAATGACTGATATCTATTTCGTAAGTATACTTAGATGCAAAGCAACGAACAAAGTTCCCGTATCGTGGCAACATCGTGATCATCTGGTAGCATGTACAACTTTGATTTTCCGTTGTTCACACACGTCAAGTTCAGCTGATCACCTAATCGTATTGACTAGAAAAGAGCACAAAAATTGAACACATTGGTTAATCTAAAATCATATAACAATATAGGCAAAGTGCACAAAATAGTGGTTTACTTTCATATTTACCATTTATAGTAACATGATCGTGAAACAAAAATAAAGGTTGAAAGATAGAAACGTAGCAGTTGGGCATCAAATTTTGGATAGGTGCACATCAAAGTTTCTATGAAAGAAATGCACACGAATGAACACCCACCCAAAAATTTCTCATATGCATCCTTTCCTTCTTTCCTGCCGTACACCATAAGAACAGTCAGTGGCAGAGCCACATGAAGGCGAAGGGTGGCCATGACCCACCCACAATGTCTATGAAATTCTATGTCTAGTACTATTTTTTAATTTTATGTGTTAGTTTAGTTTAAAGTTAATTGACCCATTGACAAACATAAACTCTTGTTCGGTCCCCTAATTCTGACTACCCCACTAAGAACAGTTTTATTTGAACTAATCTGCAAAAGACCAACTCCATTTGATTTAAAACCAAACTTTAAACGGTTATAAATTGAATATGAATTATGTAATATAAACGGTGGTAAATGCAAAGTACGTTGTTACTTTGTGCAGTTTGTTGCTAACTAGATAGACAGATATATGAATGAAGAAAATTACGTACGTTGCATTGCGGATCACAGCTCCATAGAGGCGTAGGCACACAACTTAGATAATGACACCAAGAACAATAATCGTTTCCATCAACTTTACGGAAAAGGAGTATGAATCCGGTTGTAAATCTGAAAAGGGACAAACCAAACTCTTAAGTTATGGATCTCTTGTTTCAAATACAGATGATGTTGGGTTAAATTAAGCAAGACTTACATCGCAAATAAAGCTATTACAGAGAGACCGAGTAAAATGCATTGATATAACTTGTATTGTGGTTTCATAGGGTGCCCATAGTAACCAGGGGGGACAATCCAATCAAACTGTGGTCGAGCCAAAAGAATAAACCCGAGCAAGAACCCTGTAACGAATCCTCCTATGTGGGCAAAGTTATCCACGTGTGGGAGGATCCCGACCATTAGGTTTATCACAATCATGAGAATAAGCGTCGTTATTGCTGTCAACTGCACGACATTAGGTTTATGACCATAAGTTTATCAACAGGTGAATTAGTAGTTTACAATTTCGACCAATTTAGATACATGGGTATGTAATCTAGTTAGGTTTGATCTGTAATGGGTTAAACCATCCGAAGGGAAAAAAATGGTAAAAGAAATTTGTCCAAGCAGTCGGAAAGGTTAGATACTTAGAAAAGTAGCCCAGTATATCATTTTCCCATTTAGATTGTTAATTATGCAGGGTCGGATTAGTCAGAAGATCTCTGTTTTGGAGGCAGAGATCAAGGGTTAGATTATCACCTCTGTAAAAATGGCCGGAGGTCCTCTGCAAGCAGCCTCTCTACCTTCAGGTAGAGGTAAACTGTCTACATGCCTCACCTCCCGATGCCATCTTCAAATAAGGGTAATGTTGTATATATCTCACCTCTCCCGTACTTCGTTGAAGACGGGATTAGGTACTGTCAAGATTTATTGTTATTGCCAAATCTAACATTAATCAATACAAAGAAAATACAGTAATATAATTGAATCAAAAATGTATTAACTATTGAGACATGTTTAAATTTTTGGGTTTAAATCCCGCCCGGTACAATATTAAAGAATAGAGAGAAAAATGAATGGTTGAAATTTGATACCATAATATTGATAAAAACAAAGTCGCCTTTTTTGTCACTTTTATGGGGAAAACTTCGTTCTTTTTAACATAAATTACTATACATTTTTGACTCTATCCATTTTTTAGACCTATCCATGTCCATTGTGCCACATGTACCCAAACAAATGAATACATACCTTATTCGCGTAAACAGACCAATTAGTAACTAGTTCGGAAAGCATTGCTCCAAGTAAACCAAACAGGGCTCCGGATGCACCAACAGAGATCGATTTTCTGATAAACAACGACGACAACAAGCTACCACCAAGCCCGGAAATTACATAAAGCAATCCAATTCTTACTACATGGAAACAATTCAAATGAAAAACTATATAAAACATGAAAATCATTTTGAGGTCGTCAAAACATAAAAAGAATCACTCACTAAATCCAAACTCCTGCTCGAGACGAATTCCAACACCTAGAAGACTCAACATATTCGCGAAAATATGGAACAAGCCAGCATGTAACCACATGCAAGTAACAATCCGCCATCGTTGTCCTTCTTGGTTCACTTTATTTGCATCCAATGCCCCCATTTTTAGCAACCTATACAATAAATTTTTTTGACATTATTTAAAGGCTAATCTTTTTTATTTTTAAGGATTAATGAAAGCATTTTTTTCAATTACGAAATTACGTGGTGGTGGAAGGGCCAAGAAGGGGGTTTTCATGAACATTTTCAAAGGCAAACCGATGAAGGATATCCGAGCCAATGCAACTTGTAGAATGGGCCGGGCAGTTGTTGATATACATCGAGGCTACAAAAAGAACGACGTTGATAACAAAAATAAGCGGAACTAGCCATGGAAACCATTCTTCGGAAATTTGTTGGTTTTGATTCTGATGAGGGGGAGGAGGGTGGTGGGGAGGCAACGACGAAGGGGTGCTATCGACATTGATTTCGATCTCCGGTGAATCCTTGCTAGAGGTTGATGACCGTACCATGACAGTAGTTTGGTTTTTAAGATTTGGGGTGGTGGTTTAATCTTGAAATTTTGATGTTTTAGGTAGTTTGAAAAAGGTCAAGAATAATGTTGGTTTGAATGGTTGGCGGGGGAATTGTGGTATATAAATACTTTCAAGGTTTTTATATGAATGTAAATTTATGTATGTTTCCATCGTGTGATATTATGTTAAAAAAAAAAGAGTTAAATGATGAGCTAAAAATTGGTTCTATCTATGGACCTTTGTTATAATTCATTTTGAGCCGTTTAAAATGTTTTGTTATAATTGACTACAAAAATAAACGGGCATACGAATTTCGAATATGCAACTGATCATAAACCATATTATATTATCATATATGCTTAAAATCATGAAGCTTGAAGTAATCATAGACTCAAAAATCCAAACTACACGTATTAATTAAAGTGTTAGTCGTATCGATTTGTTTATGATTCTAGCTCGTCTAAATAACGACAAACTATTTAAACCTACACATAAATTATACGAATGTCTGAAATCAAGACTCTCGAAAGAACCCCAAATGATCAAATCCTATAAACATAGAAAACAAGACTATGAAATATCTCAAGTTTGTTTGCGATAGAAATTGACACCCCAATTGAAATACCCGCTTAAAATTCTAAGTTTAAAAGAATCAATGGATGGTATGACACAACAAAAGGAACTTGCTTTATCTCTTTTAAAAACACCCAAGTCAATAAGATCCCTAAAACACCTCAAATCCATCCACGTCATCCTTAGCCGTTTCGCCGTTGGGAACTTTATAACGTCCTGTGCTAATCTTGGGCTAGTGTCATATGTCTACCAACTGTTTGATCAAATGCCTCAACCAAACTCATTTGTCTGGAACACCATGGTCAGATGGTTTCAACAGAGTACAGACCCATGAATCCAAAACCGTAATGGGTCTTTTTGATCGAATGCGGGTTGGCCCGGATTGTTTTACTTACCTGTTTGTTATTCGGGCGTGTACTGAGTTAATGGAGAGTGTTAGAGGAGTATGCATACATGGGTTGTTGTTTATAGTTGGGCTTGAGTTGGATACTTTTGTTGGTACGAGTTTGATTGAGTTTTACGGTGGGTTTGGAGATATAAAGGCGGCTCGGCGTGTTTTTAATGAAATGCCGATGAAAGATAAGGTTGCGTGGACGGTTTTGCTATCTTCGTGTGTTGGTAAAAATAGTGACTTGGATGTGGCGCGCAGAGTTTTTGACCGAATGCCTGGGAAGGATCTTGTGGTTTGGAATATTATGATCTTTCAGTATATCAAAGCTGGTAATGTTGTAAATGCAGAAGAGCTTTTTCGTTTAGCCCCTAGTAAGGATTTGTTAACGTATAACATGGTTTTAGGTGGCTATGCTAGACATGGCGAAGTAGATACCATGCTTAAGTTTTTTCGTGATATGCCCACAAAAGATTTGGTATCGTGGAATACGGTGATTGGGGGGTTGGTCCGGGACAAGAGAATTAAAGAAGCTATGAGTCATTTTCACCAAATGCAGGGTGAAAATGTGTATCCGAATGAAATAACTTTAGTAAGTCTGCTTTCTGCTTGTGCTCTAGTTGGAGCTTTAGATATAGGAAGATGGTTACATTCGTATATTGATAAGAACAACACTCGTGGTTTAGATATTGTGGTTGGGACAACATTGGTGGATATGTATTCTAAATGTGGGGACTTGGAGAGCGCGGAATATGTCTTCAATATGTTGCCTAAACCTGACGTTGTTGCTTGGAATGCTATGATTATGGGCTTTTCCATGAATGGGCAAAGTAAGATGACTTTACAGTTTTTTGCCCGTATGAAAAGGGAATCTGTTATGCCAAACGAGATTATAATCCTTGGTGTTCTATGTGCTTGTGTGCATGCAGGATTGGTAAATGAATGGCGGACATTGTTTAATGGTATGCTTAAAGAACTTGGTTTGACACCTAGACTCGAGCATTATGGTTGTATTGTTGATCTTCTGGGTCAGGCTGGTTTACTAGACAAAGCTTATGAGCTAATCAAATCTATGCCAATGGAACCACATGAAGTGGTTTGGGTTTCATTGGTGCATGCAAGCTCCATAAGAACATTGAATTGGCTGAAGTAGCTATTGCACACTTGAATGAGCTTGATCATGAAGATGGGGGTTATCTTACTATAATGTCTAACATATATGCAAATGCAGGAAGGTGGGATGATGTGACAAAAACAAGACAACTAATGAGACAAATAGGTGTCGATAAGCTTCGTGGGTGTAGCTCAATTGAGGTTAATGGTGAGATCCATGAGTTTGGGGCTGAAGAGAAGATTCATCCGAGAGTTAAGGAGATTCGTGAAATGATTGATGAGATTTCGAGTCGTTTAAGGATGGCGGGACACGTTGCAAGCAGAAATGAGGTATTTTTTGATGTTGAAGAAGAAGAGAAAGATAAGGCGTTGTCTTATCATAGTGAGAAGATGGCTGTGGCTTTTGGCCTTATTGCAACAGGTAAAGGGATGGTTATACGAGTAGTCAAGAATTTAAGGATTTGTGGGGATTGCCATGCTGTGATGAAGCTAATCTCTAATACATTTGAAAGAGAAATTGTGGTCAGGGATCGTAGCCGGTTTCATCACTTCAAGAATGGTTGTTGCTCTTGTGGAGACTATTGGTAAATTCAAGTACATGGGTGTATAAAGTTAAACAGATTTGCTCATGTTTGACTTGTATAATGATCTGAGAACAGGACATTTTTAATCAAGATCAGTATCAGATCACCTGATAATCAAAGCCTTGATAATAAAAAGCAACAGTGTACTTTTAATCGATCAAGCATAGTTGATGAGATACTCATCATGCACATAAGAATGATATTGTAATCTCTGAATCAAGGAAAGCATCTTCTAAGCCAGCATCTCTCATATGCAAAAGTTCGAATGAAGTGAAACCTTTGATTGCTTTATGCCTTGCTAGATCAGTTTTTCTTATAACCAGATGTGTCGATTTGAACAGATTTGAGGGCAAAGAATCAATTTGAACTGGTCGAGTGGGTAAATTTTTCACAAAATCAATTAAAATGGAGATTTGGGGGTCATTCAGGTTATACGAGTTATAAGTGAACCAACATGTATGGTGTAACTTGTAACCATCTTCAGTGGTATGGCTGCCCTTAGACCACTCCCAACAATACACGCTTCACTTCCTTCATCATTTGCGCTAGCTCGTGACAACGTCAACATTATTAAACTGACACTCTTGCCAACTACAAATTCTCACTTCCTTAGTTCCTTTGTAACTTTTTTTACACACCCAAGATGCTGCCACTTTGTCACTTAACAGAAGAACCCAAAGTGACTAGGCAACGACTAAGCAGTGCCAACGATGCCACAATACTGAAGAGCTCTTCGGTACCGTTGGTAGCAATCTTACGTCTAAGAAGAGACAACGGTTCAAAACCTCTCAGTAAACACTTTTGGGTGGCCAGAGAAAGATTTGGAAACAGACTGTACATTAGTGCCAATTACTTGAATTTAGCCAGATAGTCTCAACAAGAGTCTCCCTGTGTTTACCCTTATGCATAAAATGCATGATGTAACTTGTCAATAAACATTATCATATAGATGCACACAATAACATAATTCATAATCAATGTTGTCAGGCAGCAATTTCAACAACTTGACTTGATTGGCATTTTATTGTCTAAAAGGTCCAATTTAAAATATCAGTTCAAAAGTAAAGTAACTAAAGGCAAAGGCCATCAAAAGTGTTTTTATGATACATGAAGCCTTCTAAATCATGCTATTCAAGAAACTAAATAATTATTAAGCATAACTTTTATAATCATATCTCACAAGCTAACTATTACAAGTAACAAAGATTTTGGAATAAAAGTTCCATGTCAACCAGACGTCCAGACCCGAGAAATGGTGTCTCAAACCCTTCTGATCTGTTATTTAATTCAACCCAATTTCCCACTTCTACTATAATACAATGATATGAAGAAAAAAAACTTGTTACTAATAATTTGAAGGGGAAACTAAGTAGAGTTCAATAAAAGTAATGTAATTGTCTAAGAAATGGTGATGAGTTCAATCCACCTAATATTGCACAATCAAGGAAATCAAAATTTTGAAGTTCATCAATGGGAATACTAAAACTTCAGATTTGATCTTTCAAACAAAGTCTGCCTCATGCAAATGAACTTTTCAGAATGATCCAAATTCAGAAGATGAGGAGATTACAGACACTCCAACAATCTGGAGGAATCAGAAGTGTGCCAAGCTGTATACTAGAGTCCATGCTAGCTGAAAGAAAGAATATTAAGGTGCATAAGAATGAGCAAACCAATAAATATGCAGTTTTAACATGTGGTAGCAAACGATAGGATCAATGACTTTACCAGAAAGAGTGTGACTGAAGCGAAAAGGCCCTCCTGGAGAAGAGCTCCATGACCACCAAGTTCATCTTCATCAACCTTGAGTATGATTGCATAATAGCCATAGATGATACCGGAAGAAATAAGCAAAAATCTGAAACCAACAACCAATGGACGTTAGCCTATTTAAAATTAGCATTACAACCCAATATGCAATTTTGTCTTCATAATTATATTCTCTTCTTTTAACGAAAGGTCACTGGCTAACTGCAGCACAAGTTTGCAACTAATATTCCCGGGCATTCACATTCAAATAAACATATCAAATTATTGCATAAAATGAAGTTCAACTGAAAGCAACAAAGTTCTAAAAGAACTGAAAAATAACAAAGTTACCCAATCAACCAGGATTCAAATAAAGTTCAACATGCATAGTTATATTCATGTGTAGCAATAGTGAGAAGGACAAAAAGGCAATTGAACTTACGCAACAAGCCAGATACCACCAACTAAAGGAATTGCACCCCAAAGTAACCCGCATATAAGGGCCACTATTTGCCGAATCCAATGAAGTACATCTCCTAATTGGTCCTGCAGTAAATAAATTAAGATGGTCAGTGACCCAAAATCTACCATCATATTAGAATAACGAAGAACCAATTATGTGACATCTCATAATTCAAATCAAGTAATTAATGTACATAAACATTTTTAAGGGTAAATCCAAGTCAACAGAGTAAATGAAGAAAGATAACTCATAACCGAATCAGAAAAGCAGACAGTAACTTAACATTCTATCTTCTAAGTCCGAAATGGAGATTTGGGGACTAACGTTTTCTTTATAGTGAATCATAAGGAACTATAATACTATCTGGACAACAATAGACTACACTTACTAGCGCAGCAGACTATACTGATTAACCTAACCGCATCTGTGAAGTACTTCCCTTGCAAAAACGGTTAATTCTTTCACAAAAACGTGACTTCAAGTTTTACATTTCAGATATATTTGATGTTGGTAAAATACTCCCTACTTTTTAAAGATAGGATAAATGGTCAATTACATTTAACCAGGACAAAAATAATCTGACATGTCGTCCTTGAAATTCCTTCTGCACTTAATATCAGCTCTCATATGTAATGGAAGGAGTGACGTAATTAAACTAATAAAGCCATCACATTCTTATATGTGACATCTCACTCCAGTTAAAAATTACTACTACCTTATTGTAATGACATGAAAAAGGTTGCTAACTTATTTAAGAAACAATTTATAGTTACCAACATCACTCCTAACAGAAATATCAGGATTTAGATTATTCATACACTACTAGCTTCAAAGTTGAACATAACGTACCATACAAAGAAACTTAATTAGCTACCTATTAAAATGATGACATCAGTGATGTGAGAGAACCAAAGAATTATGAAATTCTTTGCTAACACAAGTTTCTTTTGTAGATTATTCAGACTGAAAATGTCACAGAAAATTGATTATCGGCATGCTTTTGGCAATCCATGATATGTCACAAGTCTTGGTCTTTGATCATTATCCAGATAACCATCTGAAGAAGTTTCAACATCAATAGCTAATCCAATCATTGGCTTTTAATCTTGTCTAAATTATCTGTACTCCCACACACAGCTACACATTTTCTAATAATCAACAATATGCAAAACAACCGACATCTGATGATCATTATATAAGCCAATAAATCACTAGGAACTTTGTGATTATGGCAATTGGATCAATATATTAAACTTCAAATTGCAGTTGCATAAGTTCTTTTCGGTCATCTTTTTTTTTTTTCTTTTTCGAGATGCTTTTGTCCCCGTTCATCTAGATTTGTTGTTTTCTCTAATTTCAAGTTGATATATAAAATAGTGAAAATAAGAGAATAACTAATGATAAGGATATAAGAAGTTCGACTCGGAATAAGAAAATTATTGAATACTGAACAATCCAGTCACAAAAAACTTTCCCAAGTGACTTCACCAAATCAAGACCTCCGACTAATTTAGACCTCTGCCTAAACCTAAAATAAGTGAATACTTAACACTTTCCCCGGTTAAATCAAGAGCCCCATTTTCATAATAATTCAGAACTTTATCAAAATAAAACCAAACAACTAACATACTCTTTTTTTCCTTTTAACTCCACTCACAAACTCGAATTACCAATCTGAACTGAAAAGCCTATACAACACTCGCAAAACATCACTTGCACAGTAACCAAATCACATTATCGTGCAGACCAATACCCTGATTATCGAACTCAACTAAGAAAGCATCAAAGCACTTGCATCAAATAACTTAATAGTTAGTAGGACGAAAATACCAAATTCGACATCATCCAATTATTGTATCTATAATCTTGTCATCCTACTCTTAAGAAAGATCAAAACTTTAACACCTTAAACAAATCCCACATCCACCATACCCAAAACAGAACACTGGGGTCCATAACTACATCTTGCCCTTATATACACAACGCGTTTTCGGCCCGTAAAAACACTAGATCCTATCAATCTTGTAACAACTCTAAATCATTTGGTCAAACTTAATTGAGCTACTCACACATAATTCTGATCCAGATTGTCCAATTTCACAAAAAGTATACATACAAATATACAATACAGCATAATCATAGTATATAAATACACATACACATATACATATAACAAAAAAAAAAAAGATGAGAAACTACCTTGTCCCAAGAAGCATCTGGGTCAAACAATTTGGCAAGTTTAAAAGGAGATAAATGTGTGTTGTTCGTATGTTGTTGTTTTTGCTGAACAACTGATTTTGCAGATTTCTTGCTCATTTTTGTTTGTTTTTATCTATTATTAATTTAATTAAAGTATAGGGTTTGGATGAAACAGTTGACAATGTTGTTGTTGTTTGATGATGATCTCAGAGGTATATATATATATGGATTGTTTTTATATATGTGTCATGTGTGTGTGTGTGATATACAGGTATATATCGGGAATTGGGGTTTGTGAATTTTGTGATCTGTAAATAAAGTGATTGATTATTTATTTTATTATTAAAGTGATAATAATGAATCAAGTGGAATCGTGGTGAGAGATAGAGATTAGAGATTGCTTTATTTGAAAAGTTTGGATACTTGGATTAATACTTGGATTTGTAAAGTTAGATCGGCAACTAACTAAATCTATAGTTTGGACATTTAGGTTTGCATAGTGATTATCGATTTATTGTAGTGTTTAGCTGTTGAATAATGTTAATAATGTGTCTGGTGGTAGTGATAACGGCAGTGGTGGTCATGACGGTAGCGATGGCGATGGGTGGTAGTGGTGGTGGCGGTGACAGCGTGAATGCGTGATTATTAATGAAAGCGTTATTGATGGTAAAGAGATAATGTAGTTATTATAAGTATATTAAGTGGAGATTTTCAAATTGATAAATTAAACTGATAAGAACTTTGGATATATCAAGTTTTTTTTTTTTAGAAGATTGAAAGAAGTCATATGTTTTATAAGGTGGTATAAATATAATTAATTTTAAATATTAGGTATTATAAAATAAGTATTAAAATATAACAATCAGATAAGATTTTGACAGTTTAATCATTATAATATAACACATATATATACATTAGTACACAATAATTTTCATGATATATAACAATTTTTAGAAGAGAAAAAAAATGGTTTTATTTGTTTTTATCTAATATTTTTTATGTGAACAAAAACCTTACATCTAATTTGTTCGCTTCTTATTCTTTACCGACTCTTTTTCTATTTAATACGAGTATGTTATTGGCATTAAAATGCTTCGAAAGGCCACAGTAAATTGTTTTTTTGAAAGGCATTAACGAATAACAAACTAACACCTTTTATCACATTTGTATGTAACACATAAGATAGAAAACGAAATTATGAAAAACCCCAAGACCAAATTGTTATCAATATCTTCTATCTTGTAAGTTGTGACAATTTGTTTAGCGATCCCGTTGTGGGCTAATCTACCAAATGGAAAGTCCAGTTACTTTGAAATCTGACGTTATTGGGCTTAAAAGTTAGAGCCCAATTCCAACCAAATCACTTACCCGGTAACCTCTCCACCATTTTACTGGTATCATTGTATTTTTTGTATGCATTCTTGTCAAATGCCTATATGAAAAAAATTCTCTCTAAAGTCTACCCCTCGATACAGGGACGAGTATATATATATTATATATATATTTCCATATCTCTCCTTTGACGAAACTGGGTACCATTGTTATAGGAGAAAAGTGAGTATGGACCCAAGTTTGATGAAAAATCCTCTGCATACCAATATTTTAATATTTTGAATAAGTGTTTGGCCTCATGATTTTTATGGTTTAAAAAAGGGAAGTGATATTCGTACCATTTGTTTTGATTGATGTACCACACTTGTGTAATACTGGTTTGTACAGTCAGCTGTAAAACTTGTACATTGTGGTACATCAATCAAAAACAGTGGTACGAATATCACTTCCCTTTAAAAAAGGTATGTGAGGGATTTTTCACCTAACTTAAATGCCTAACAGCCTCATATTCCCTTCACTTTGTTATAATCCCAATACAATACAATCATAACACATAAATTGATCTTTACCATTTTTTTTAATCCTGACTTGACTTCCACTTGCCAACTATACCCAATTGGGAAGTGATATTCGTACCATTTATTTGATGTACCACAAATATGCATTACCGGCTTGAACTGTCAGTTATACAATATGTACACTGTGATACATTACTTAAAGATAGTAGTAAGAATATTACTTCCCATACCCAATTACCCACTATATATTCATTATATATATTGTCTACATTGCTTCGTACCATTTTTTTTTAATCTCTTACAAAAAAAAATTAATGAGTTAATAGAACAAATCTCTACTCCTAATATAAAATTATAAAACAACCCCCCCTTCTCCCTTATTAAATATTTTTGTCTTTGAAATACCTTATTTGCCCTTGGACTTTTTTGTTTTTTTTTCTTTACGTAACTACCCAACATCCCTAATAAAGCAGACCGTCTTCCCCACTACTGCCGCCGCATTACGCGGGTACCATGCTCGTAAGTTTTAATGATAATTAATGTATGGCGACGATAAGTGAGACAAACCATATGACCTTAAAAATGTTGCCAAGTTACAAATAATGATCCAAATATGTAATCCATAAAATTGTTTAGTACTGTAGTTGATAACTAATATTCTTATGCAACAAGCAAACTATAGTGTCTTTTTTACTAATATTTTGACTACTCGTTAATATTTTAAGTAATCAAAATTCGAAACAACTTTCGAAAGCATTTTGATAGGAAGGTGTCAGGTGTAAACAAATAGTATTCAAAAACAAGTTGCTTCTTTTTCAAATATGGTTTAATGATTATTATTTTAATTTCAATACTACACTGTTAGTTTTCGAGTAATTGGTCTAATTGATTGCATCTTTTGACCAACTTATTATAATAGGGATAAAGTAATACAATAGTAAGTATGTTGGTGCAGGTTCTAACCTTTTGCTTTTAGGTACCCAATTAGATTTGTTCAACCTCTTATTTTTCCTTAAATTAATATAATTTATTTTATTTTTTATTTTTTATTTTTGAAGAATGCCATAGTGTAATGTTGATTTGATAAAAATGTCTGTTGGATAGAAAATTGATTATGTGATTTAAATTAAAAAGATAATTATAATGTTATAAAATCAAGATTACAGGAACTATAAACCCTAACTTTAAATACCATTTCAAATTGATGATAAAGAACATGAATTAAGAGAAGTGCGCAAGATGACTCCACTACTGTGGCTGAACAGATCTTGCTATCTTGCTATGTGGCTGAACAGATCTTGCTATTTTGCTATATAGCAAGATCTGTTCAGCCACAGTAGTTGAGTCATCTTGCGCACTTCTCTTAATATATATATATATATATATATATATATATGGGATAATGATTTGTGCATGTAGTGAACTACAACAAAATTTTTATGTTATATATTGATCTAATTGGTGGTTTATGTTATGTAACGAACTTACCAAAACTGTCTAAGTGATGCATGTTACAGGCTAAAGTCGGTCATCAATTTTTTTCCTTTATTATTTAATCTAAATAATTAAATTATTTATTTAACATATTCCGGCCGAGACTCAGGCAAGATTAACAAAGTTTTTCGTCTCCAATCTGCCGGATCGTTGCAGTGGGAATGATATTGCGGAGGCGATTAGAGGAATGGGCACCATTTTCGACATTTATATTGCACGCAAAAGGAATAAGGAAGGAAAGAGATTTGGATTTGTTACGTTGCTTGATGTTAAAAATAAGGCGGAGATGGTTAAGAGTTTGTCTGCGGTTAGGATGGGGGATCTCCGTTTGAAATGTAACGTGGCGAGGTTTGTTTTGGAGGAAGGAGAATTTGATCCTAAACAGAAATATAAGGAAGATAAAAGGTATCATACGAAGGTAGGAAGGGAGGAAAAAGAGAATGGTACAAAGAGAGATACGTTCGTGAATGGACTATCTTTTAAAGATGCTTTTACAGGGGCTGCGAAGGGTAAAACGGTTGAGGTGGATGATGATACAGAAGCGTTGGTGCACTTGCATGGGAAGGCTGTGGTTGTTCGGTTATCGTCCCTTTACACACTGCAAAATTTACGTTCTATTCTCAAGGATTTAAAGTTGCATGAAGGCAAGATCCAATGTTTGGGAGGTTTGGTGGTTCTGATTGTTTTCGATACTAAAGATAAGGCGATTATGGCCAGAGATGAACTGGTTGGTGTGCCGGAGCACTTTCGAGCCCCGGAAATATGGGATGGTCAACATGTGGTTTTTGAACGAATTGCATGGTTGAGGATCTATGGTACTCCGATGTCCTTACTGGATAATAAGGTTGTCAACGACGTGGGGGGCTTGTTTGGAAAGGTAGTGAAAGGTGCTAGGGTTGATCGTGTTGGGATGGATAACTCGTTCCAGTTCATAGGAGTTTTAGTCAATCATGGGAATCGGATTCATGAAGAGGCTTTCATACGTTGGAGAAGGAAGACGTATAAGGTGTGGGTTGTAGAAGACTGTAATGACTGGTTGGAGGATTTTGTGATAGATGTCGATGGTTCTCATGGTGACGAAGACTCGAGTAGGTCACCGGAATCCGCTGCTGAGGTTCCCCGGCCGGAGTTTCAATCGCCGGAGACTGGAGTTAATGCACAAGAGGTGGTTATGGAAAATGGTAATTTGGGAGTTAATGATATCAATGTTTCCGGAATTAACGTTGACTTTCCTTCTGCAAATAAGGAAGGTGGGGGTGTGCGAGATATGCCTGGAATTATTCAAGGAAATGCTTTAAATGTGGATGGGAATTTTCTTAAAAGGAAAAAATA
Source organism: Erigeron canadensis (assembly GCF_010389155.1). Lineage (NCBI taxonomy): Eukaryota > Viridiplantae > Streptophyta > Magnoliopsida > Asterales > Asteraceae > Erigeron > Erigeron canadensis. The sequence continues at coordinate 28,756,703 of NC_057767.1, read as the reverse complement.
TATTAATAAAATGATGGATATGGGCCAGAACAGTTCTGGGGGTTATCCTAGTAGCAATGAAAGACCACATAAAGGGCCCAAAAAGGACAATGATGTAGAAAACACTTTGTTGGGGGATGATCCTTTTAATTTGGACCCTTTCATTTTGGGCTCAGATGTGAATGTTGTCAAATCTAGAGGTGAAGGCCCAATAAATACTTCTAATTCTTTTCAAGCCCTAATAGCAGACGATGATAATGATGTGCAAGAAATGGAGACGCAGCGGGTGGATGGTACTGAGAAGACTACTCCCGGTTCGGCCACTGAAGTGGATGTCTATAAAGAAGTTGATGCTACAAAAGAAGCTGGAAGTAAGTTGGGGGTCCATCTAGATGGGTTCGAAGATTTGTTACAGGATTCCATTCAAGGTGACGGGTTACAAGCAGGTTTGAAATGAATTGCTTATCCATAAATATTAGAGGATTAAGGGTTGGGGGTAAGGTGAAAGGGGTGAAAGATATGATTCGTAATTTTGGGATTGATTTTGTCGCGATACAAGAATCTTTACTGTTGGATGATACTAGGTTTGATTTTGATACTCTGTGGGGTAATGGGGATTACGGGGTGGACTCGGTTTCTGCTAATGGGAGGTCGGGTGGGATGATAAATTTGTGGAATAGTCGTAAGTTCATTAAGGTTGACTCCATAGAGGACAAGAACTTTTTGATTACCAGAGGGACATTGGTTGAAGATGGTTCGGTGCTGAATTTGGTTAATGTGTATGCGCCTCAAAAGGCTAATGAGAAAAAAGCCCTTTGGGAGTGTTTGTCTAGGATTATGCAGGGGGGAGAGGGGATGTGGGTGTGTATTGGTGATTTTAATTCTGTCAGGTGGAAGGAAGAGAGAAAGAACTCTAAATTTAATAAAGGCGTGGCTAACGATTTTAATTGGTTTATCGAGGAGTCTAATTTGCAGGAATATGTTATGCAAGGGAACAAGTTTACTTATTCGGCCGGCACTGGGAATGAATGTAAATTGAGCAAAATTGATCGTGTTTTGGTCTGCCAAGAGTTCTTTGGCAGATGGCCGGGGGCTTGTTTAAGGGCCCTTCCGCGGGTTTTGTCGGATCATAGTCCTCTGATGCTGTTGTTGCACGACTCTAACTTTGGAGCTAAACCTTTCAAATGGTTTAACTCTTGGTTAGAGAGGGATGGGTGTGATCAGGTGGTTATTGGGGCTTTACAGGGATCTTATGGTGATGGTCCTGCGGATATTTTGCTTCATAGGAAGTTGGCAGCGGTTAGAAAGGATCTGAGAGATTGGTGGAAAAAGATGTCTATTAAAAAAGAAGAACATTTGGAGATGATTAAAAAAGACGTGCAAGATATGGAGCGGTTACTGGAGACTCGGGATTTAGAGGAGGAGGAAATTTGGGTCTGGGAGGAAGGAAAAAAGGAATTGGAGAATATGTTAATCTTAAAAAATCGGGATCTTCAGCAAAAATCCAGGGTCAAGTGGGCTTCTTTAGGGGACGAGAATTCGGGGTATTTCCATCGGTGCATCAAAGGGAGGAGGGCTGCCAATGCTATTCCGGGGTTGGTAGTGGATGGGTCTTGGATCTCCAAACCGGCTCTAGTTAAAAGGGAGGTTTTGAGATTTTACAGGAATAATTTTAAGGAGAATTGTTTTCATAGACCCGACTTTTGTTGTGACTATTTGAAACAGGTTGCGGCTGAAGATATTGGAAGTCTTACGAAGCCTTTCTCTAAGGAAGAAGTGAAGGCGGCGGCTTTTGATTGCGGTGCTGATAAGGCGCCTGGCCCGGATGGTTTTAATTTTAGATTTATTACGCATTTTTGGTCGAATCTGGAGGAAGATTTTATGAAGGTGTTTGAAGAATTTTATCAATCTGGGGAAATTAGCAAGGAGTGCAGTTCTTCGTTTATTACTCTTATTGCAAAAACTAAGACTCCTATGGGATTGAAGGATTACAGACCCATCAATCTTATTGGGGTAATTAGTAAAATTATTTCTAAAGTGGTCGCGGAGAGATTGAAGAAAGTCATTGGAGCTTTGATCTCAATTACGCAATCGGCTTTTGTGAAGGAGAGAGTTATTCTTGATGGTCCTATGGTGCTTAATGAGGTCCTTGGTTGGGTGAAGAAAAATAGAAGAAAAGTCTTTCTGTTGAAATTAGACTTTGAAAAGGCGTATGACAATGTGAGTTGGGATTTTTTGCTTTTTGTTTTGGGTCGTATGGGTTTCCCACCGAGATGGTGTATGTGGGTGAAAGGGATTTTGGTTTCAGCCCGGTCTGCGGTCTTGGTAAATGGCTCGCCTACGTTTGAGTTCCAATGTCAAAAGGGGCTTAGACAAGGAGATCCATTATCCCCGTTTCTTTTTCTTATTGTGATGGAGGCGTTGGCTTGCTTGTTTGCTAAAGCAAATGATTTGGGTATGTTGGAAGGGGTGAAGCTCCCTAATGGAGGTCCGGTGGTGTCCCACATGTTTTAGGTCGATGACGCGCTTATTCTGGGGAATTGGAATGCAAATAATTTGTGTGTGACGAATCGTATCCTGCGGATTTTTTACTTATGCTCCGGATTGAGAATTAATATTCATAAGTCGGTGTTATTTGGTTTAGGGGTGGTGGATGAGGAGGTTAGCTTAATGGCGGAATTTTTGGGGTGTAAGATTGGAAATATGCCTTGTACATATTTAGGCGTTAAGGTGGGAGCGAATATGAACCGTATTTCTAATTGGGACCCGGTGGTGGATACGATCCAAAATAGGCTATGTTCTTGGAAGTCTAAGCTTTTGTCCATAGGTGGCCGGCTTACTTTGTTGAAGGCGGTGTTAGCTAGTTTACCGGTATACTATCTCTCGATTTATAAGGCCCCGGCTTCCGTGGTTGATAAGATTGAAAAAATGATGCGGAAATTTCTTTGGGTAGGATGTAAGGAGGGGAGGGGTATGCATTGGGTGAGTTGGGATATTGTTACAAGGCCAAAGAAGGAGGGAGGTTTGGGTATTTCTAAGCTTATTGAAGTTAATACGGCCTTGCTTGCAAAGTGGGCTTTTAGATTTAAATCCGATGTTAATAGTATGTGGAGAAGGGTCATTGAGTGCATTCATGGAGGTAGGAATAGGTGGGTGTTCCTTCCGATTAATAAGTCCATTCCTGGGTGTTGGAAGAGTATTGTCAGTCATTTGGACAAGGTGGTCATAAAAGGGAGTTCGCTGAAATCACAATTTCGGGGTAAGCTTGGGAATGGGGCTGATCTCAGATTCTGGTTGGACTTATGGATAGGTCCGTTTCCGTTAAAAGATAGATGGCCAGGGCTGTTTGAAGTGGACAAGAATAAATGTGATAAAGTTGGTATGCGGCTATTGCAGGTTGAGAATGGTATCATGCTCGCAGACACATGGGTGATGGAAACAACTACTGTGCAGACTATTTCTGAAGCGCAAGAGGCGTATCTTTGCTGTCTAAGGTCCGCTTTGCAGGTGGAGATGATATGTGGATATGGGAGCCGGACAAAGATGGGAGGTTTAGTGTGGCGGGTGTTAAACATTGGTTGGGAGATGATGGATCTGCTAGACCTGGATCGGTTCTAAAGTGGGAGTCTTGGATCCCGATTAAAGTGAATGTTTTTGCCTGGAGGATGATGCTGGATCGTTTACCGACCCGTGAGGCGCTGATTAGAAGGACGATGAACTTACCGGACGTGTCTTGCCCCCTATGCGATACAGGTTATGAAACGTTGCAGCACTTGCTAGTTGATTGCGGGGTGGCTTTTGGGGTTTGGTCTTTTATTTGGAAATGGTGTAGGATAGATCGAGGCATGTTCCGAACAGTAAATGATATTATGAATATGGATTTTGTGGCCAAGGGTACTAAGTGGAAGATGAAGATTTAAGAGGTATATTGATGGTTTCCTGTTGGGTTATTTGGAATGAGCGAAATAAGAAGATTTTCAAGGCTCGAACCCCGGATGGTGGACATGGTGACAAGGGTGAAAGTTTTATCCTTTTTTGGTTTAATTATCGTACTAAGTACAAAATGTGGATTGGAACGATTGGGTTAAATACCCATTGAATGGTTTGTAATTATGTGTTCGGCCCTTGATTTGAGGTCCGGACCTTGTGTTTAATGAAATTTTCTGTTCAAAAAAAAAAAAAACATATATAAATAAATATAAGTTATGGAAACATATATGTATATAAGTTATGTAATTATATAAAAATTGTAAACACCTTCAGATCTTTCGGCTGCCACCTACCTCCTTATTAGTCCGATTAACCCTAACACAATCATATACCAAAAAATCAAAGATCTCAAAAATTAAAATCGCATTTGAAGATTACGATCCCTTATAAGGTCAAGAGCCTGTAACCAATCTGTCCAATCATTACATATATTCTCAAATATATACACATTGACACACACAAAGCTAAGGGTACATATATACAAGCCACACAAACACACAATGAGACTAGAGGACGTATTTTTACATGGATTCTTGAGGCATAACTTAGAATTGAAATAAGAAAGAATAACTAATTGCTAGATTTTAGTTAAAGCAACAAAACAACAAGCTTAGAAGAACACATTACAAGACTAAAGCTAAAAAGATCAAATCCCATTGACCCCGGAATTCATCATTTCTCTTTTCAGAATATTAATAAATAACTAAATGGAAACAAGAAAATACCAGTCTCAAATACTCGGGAGGAGTTGGAAACAATAAATAACATGCATTACTTAAACAGTTTTGGTAAGTTCGTTACATAACATAGACCCCCCGATTAGATCAATACATAACATAGACATTTTGTCATAGTTCACTAAATTCACAGGTCATTATCCCAAGTTTTTAAAAAAAAATGGATGGTAACCGGCTACCTGTAGATTACCCGATAACATGCATCACTTAGACAGTTTTGGTAAGTTCGTTACATAACATAGACCCCTGATTAGATCAATGCATAACATAGACATTTTGTCATAGTTCACTACATCCATAGGTCATTATCCCTATATATAGAACTTTTCAAATCAAGCCCAACCGATTATTATTCTTTAGATGAAAATTGTTTTTTTGATTGTTTTCTGAATAACTTATGTGTAAATTTGAAGTTTATAATTGTGCAGATGCATGGATTATCATCAGTTATACAATTACGTTGAGATTTAGATTCTTGATCACATGTGCATGAATATTGCTATGATTACATGTGATCGACTTGCATATATGTGATCATAGCAATATTCGTGCACATGTGATCAAAAATCCAAATCTCCACATAATTATATAACGGATGATAATCTATGCTTCACACAATTATAAACTTCAAAATTACACATAAGTTATTCAGAAAAAAATCAAAAAACAATTTTCATGTAAAAAAACAATCATCAATTGGGCTTGATTTGAAAAGTTCTCAAAGGTTCTAGCAAAAAAAAGGTTCTTATATATATATATATATATATATCAAATTGTGTTTAGTTTTTAGGTCACAAGGATTTAACAATTCGATCATTAAGTCATTGAAGTTAAACGTGTTTAACAAGTTGAAGTACAAATGAAAGTCTACCTGTTGAATCAAATCAGTATCTTTTATATTTCTTTATCATATAGGAGTCGACTTATTATTTTAGTGAAGGTGACGATTTCATGTAATAACATAATGTAACCTACGAATTATTCTATTGGCAAGAAATTACCGACTCTATCCTAATAATTTCAGGTCAAGTTACATAAATGTGTTATACTAATCAATAATACTTTTATTTTGAGTTACGATATTTTCTAAATTTTAGTATGATAATTTATTTTATCACAAAATCAAGTTTTGACGTGTTTTAATAAGGTATGCAGTTATGAATATCACCAAATTAATACTTTTCAACGAATGTAATGTATTCGAAGACATTGGCATATCAAGTCAGCAAAAATGACAGTGAAAGACATGGATTTGATCCTTAATCATTTAGAGGTGATTTGCCTAAATTACACCATATATACGTTAACCATTTTTAATCATTTATACGTTAACTATTATTGTTATGAATAACCATCATCGATGACCAAGTTTACCACCTCGCACGACTGTGATTCCATCAATGGATAATTATTTTTTTAACTTTAAAAAGCAAAACTTTTAATAAAAGACAATGATACTTGTATCACAATTTTTAATATTTTATTGAAACTATACATTAAATAGTATGCATTTTTAGTTTTTCACGTGAATCGTATATTCATAAAGTATAATTTTATTGTTTGTATCAGTCATAATTTAACAGATTTTTATATCATAAATTATGAATAATAGTGTAATTATCGGTTATTGTATTTTTGATTTATAAAGTATGATATATTGTGAAAATTTTATCAAGATACTAATATCAGTATCTTTTAATTAATATGAGTAGATTATTGACTTTATAAAGGTTGTTGAATGGATAATATATGTGATTTGTGACATAAATAAAGAAGATCTAAATCTAAAATAAAAAGATACTACTTCTTTAATTGAATATTTATTTTCTTGTTTTCTTGTTGATGTTGAATATTCTTTAATTCTTACTTATATTTCTCCGGTAAATTTCAACCCACACATGTCCAGATCCCCATCATTACACACACACCAAACTATGTGCATATACACACCTCCCCTGTTATACACACACACTCGCTCCTCTGTTTCTATCTGACCTTAAACTCACAACTTTTTCTTTATCTTTCTCTGCACGCCGTACAAAAGCCACCACTTTTAAGGTAAGAAACAAACCATAAATCTATTTTGTTTCGTTTCATTTTATTTTTATGAATATATTTCTGTCTTGTTACATGTTTTTTTTTGTGTTTTTGTTTTTGTTTTTTGTGTGTGCAGTTTTTATTTAATATGAGTCTAGAATAGTACTTGTTATTTTAGGGTACTTTATGTTAAAAGAAATTTGTAGAGTATATAGATGGATCTGTTAGGTACTTTTTTTTTTTGTAAATATGAAAAGTTGGATTCTGCCTAAGTTTGTTATGAAATATGAATGTGGTTTTGATCTACTTATAAAAGCTCTATCTGTCTACACACAAGCTTTTAGTCTCGCGGTATAGCCGAAAATCAAGGCTTTTATTATGAACAAAGCGGTTGTTTGTTTTATGAGCTGAATGAACGTTCTGGATCATTAATATGGTCATTTTACTTTTTGTTGAAGTAGTATATGGTTATTAATAATGAACCTTCTGGTCATTAGTATACCGCGAGACGAAAATCATGGCTTTAATTTTGAAAAGTTGTTTGTTTTACCGAATAATGTACTTCAATGAAAGCTATAACCAATACTTGGAAAAGGCAAACTTAAAAATTTTCATGACTTAGGGGGTATTTGGGGTTGCATCTTCGAAATGGATTTTGCATTTTCAAAACTGCGTTTTGAAAAAGTATGTGTCTACCTGCTTTTCCAAAACTGCGTGTACTCTCTGTGAAAACATAGATAATCACTTTTTCAGCCAAACATTTTTTTTTTTTTTGATTATTTGTGTTTTACAAACGCAATAATCAAAAAGTCGCTGCACAACGCAATTCCAAACGCCCCCTAATGATGAATAACAACACGTCCATGACCTTTCGGGTTAGGTTATGCATTGTAGGTAACATAGATGAGGTGTTTCGTATCCAGGTTGGGGAGGGCGAGCCTTTTGACTCATATTCATGGTTGTTTCCTAATCCTTCACTGTGCCTCAGTTGTACATGGCCTAATCGGGGTATTCATGGCTGTTTCCTAACCCTTCCCTCGCCACCCTTAAGATTGTACCTAGTGGGTTTCGATACCTGATTCCTCTTGTAAACATCTCAGAGTGTTAATCACTAGGCCACCTTGGAGCTTAAGTTACAAGTTATGGATTAAGTCAATTAAACAAACTTTTGTGTCTAGACATTTACTCATTAAGTACATTAAGTCGAAATCAAACGTCACCTAAGCCTTTGCCTCTGAGAACATGTTATATAATATGATTATTAGGTTTATTCTTCTTTATTGTTTTTTGGGTAGGTTTTAGTGAATAATCTTTCCTAATTTAGTAACCCTTTTGTAGGTTGTATGAGAAGTTGGGATCTCTATAAAAGGATAATCCTGGTGCCTTTCATGCCTGTTGAAGCTTGGTTTTTTATAGTTTGTTTAAAAGGTGATTAAAACAGTATATGTTAATGGAGCCACGAAAAAATGAAGTTTATGATCACATCAATGGTTTCACACCATATGATGATGATATCTTGCCAATCTTTGATCATAATTCAAGTGTTGGTAATGGTTATAGATTCAAAGACGAAAGTTTAGATTTCAGCTTCTTAGACCTTCCTAACCCTGTGCATGACCCTGAAACGAACCTGGACCTTGGTGGTTTAAGTGTGTCCCCTAGTAAAGAGGACTCTCCAGATGAGTTCAATGATTATGTGTTTGACTTCATAGACCAAATTCTCGTGGAAGAGAATGTGGAAGGAATGCAAAGTTTGTTTTATGACCCTTTGGAATTACAAGCCACTGAGAGATCGTTGTATGAAGCCCTTGGTGAGGAATACCCTTATTCTCAACCACAGGTTACATTATCTGCAAATGTTGAAAACTCAGAAGATAATGTTGTTGGGAGTTCAGGTGATTTTAGTACTAATAGTAGCACGAGTTATGGCAACTACCCTCATCCCGATTGGTCTGGCGGTTACAAATTGGATTCAAATTCGTCAGTTGCACAAGCTCAGTCCGTTGATCATGCCCCATTTTGGTCATATGATTCTAATACTAGTGTCACGAATGCTGAAATGTTGAATACACACGTAGCACAGAATATATTCACGGATAGTGAGTCTATCAAGCAGTTCAATAGAGGAATGGAGGAAGCTAGCAGATTTTTACCATTAAGTAAACCTCTTGTTATTGATTTGGATCAGTACGACTTGCCTCAAGATTCAAAAGATGATTCTCCAAAGATCGTAGTCAAAGTGGAGAAAGTGGAGAAAGTCGAAAAAGATAAGCCGTCCAATGGGCTTAAGGGAAGGAAGCATTATCAGTCAGAGGACAATGTTTTTGAGGAAGAGCGAAGCAGCAAGCAATCTGCTGTTTATGTGGAAGAAGATGAGTTATCTGAAATCTTCGATAGAGTTCTTCTCGGTGCTGATGCTAATGGAAACCTGATACCATGTCATAGAGAACTACCTATTAATGTAAACCACAAATCACAGCAAAATGGGCCAACAGGTGGCTCTAATAATAGCCGTGCTGCTAGAAAACAGACGGCTAAAGCTATTGATCTTAGTACCCTGTTAGTAAACTGTGCCCAAGCGGTTGCTGCTGGTGACCAGAGGTCAGCATATGAACAGTTAAATCAGATAAGACAGCACACATCTACTTCTGGTGATGCTTCACAGAGGTTAGCTCATGTATTTGTTACCGGTATTGAGGCTCGTTTGGCTGGAACTGGTTCTCAACTCTATGCAGCTAAATGTGCCTCAAGGATCTCGGCTGTTGACAAGTTGCTGGCGTATCAAGTTTTTCTTTCAGCTTGCCCCTTCAAGAAGGTTGCCATGATTTTTGCTAACAAAACAATATTTGATTCAGCTTCAACCTCGTCAACTATCCATATAGTGGATTTCGGTATTGCATACGGGTTTCAGTGGCCCGTTTTTATTAAACATCTTTCAAACAGACCTAATGGGCCACCTATGCTGAGGATTACTGGAATAGAGTACCCCCAACCGGGTTTTCGCCCAGCTGAAAGGTTAGAGGAGACGGGTCGACGTTTAGCCAATTATTGTAAACGGTTCAATGTCCCGTTTGAGTATAATGCCATAGCAAGTCAAAATTGGGAGACAATTAAAATTGAAGACCTCAAGCTTCAAAGAAACGAATTTTTAGCAGTCAACTGTTTGGCCCGGTTCCAGAACTTGCTGGATGAGACTGTTTGTGTAGAGAGTCCAAGAGACCAGGTTTTGAAGCTGATTCGTGATATGAAACCAGATATTTTTGTTCATGAAGTCATTAATGGAGCTTATAGTTCTCCATTCTTTGTGACTCGTTTCAAGGAAACTCTATTTTACTACTCTGCATTGTTTGATATGTTTGATGCCACTATCGAGCGTGAGAATGAGCAAAGGTTGAATTTTGAAAAGCAGTTTTTTGGGCGTGGAGCTATGAACGTGATAGCGTGTGAAGGTGCTGAACGGGTTGAGAGACCAGAATCCTACAAGCAATGGCAGGTGCGAGTATCACGGGCTGGGTTCAAGTTGAAACCACTGAACCAGGATCTTGTTGAAAAGTTGAGATGTAAGAGGGAAGGGTATCATAAAGATTTCGTATTTGATGAAGATCGTAAATGGATATTACAAGGATGGAAGGGGCGGATACTGTATGCTAGTTCTTGTTGGGTACCTGTTTAGGAGTCTTTCTACTTCAGTTCACTAAATGGTCAGACAGTAGTAGATGAATATGTCCAATATTGTAATGTAGTATTCATGTTTTCATTTAATTAATTTTACATATTTAAACTTATATGAAGTTATTAATAGAGGTTCTAATTTTGGCTGCTACTTTATTTGAAGTTTTGTTTAAGAAATTTGACTTGTAAAAGTCAAATGTGTCTTTGACCAAGAATATGTTGTATTGAGTGTGAAGTGGAAGTGTTGCACTCATGTGATGGTCAAGAGGGGTCTGGTCACCATTGAAAAGAGCCTTTTATTTTGGATTGGGTGTGTGTATTTATTTGTATATAAATATATAAAATATGTGGTATGGGTGCTGTTTGGATGAGTAATATGATCTCCACTTGTTACGAACCACCCTTAAATCCAATACAATTAAGGTTTTCATGATTTGGATCCGGGTTAAACGAGTTGCAGGTTGTTTGGTTCGAGCACAAATTACAGGAACATGATGTATTATCTAAATAAATCTTAAATACAATTATACTTGAAAAGAAAATATGGAGTACTAAGTAAAACATATTATCTATCACTTCTTTACTTTGTTTGACACACAAAGTCTGGTACTATAACTTAGTATTACTAACATAGATATCAATTTTTACCTTGTGTGATACATGGACATATTTAGATCAAGACTTATAAATATTTCAATAATTAATAGGTATTGAGAAATTTGTTGACAATGCAGAATTGCAGATGGAATCTATTTTGTTCAAATTCCTTTTTTTAAAAAAGATTATATTGGTACAATAATAAATAAAATTTTACTATTTACAACATATATAAACATGTTACTACATAATATGAGATTCTGAGTATACATCTATTAAAATAAGTTGTTTTTATTTTAATTAAGGGGATTATTATCTATGTATGTAAGTAATTATGACAAAATGTCTATGTTATGTAAAGATCTTGTAAAATATTTACATATAATGAACTTTTGAATCTGGATTATTGGATGTACACCAATCAAAAACTTACACGTAACAGCTTATATGGTTGCTACATATACCTGGGTACATTTAATAACCAGGATTTGAAAGTTCGTTGCATTACATAGACAATTTACGAGATTTTTATAATACATAAATATTTTATCATCGTTAGTTACATTCCCAGATAATAATCCTTGAATTAAGGCACAAGAAGTTTTTTAGACAACAATTATTTGTTTTTGAGAGTTATTATAAATCTACACTACATTATAAAGCATTTGCTTTGATTCATTTTTTTCAACTAAGTTATCGATAATCCATAAATGTCTCTTCCTTTTTTATTCACTATTTTAAAGATTTTCACTTGAAATATCTATAATATTTACTTCAAATACTTATAATAACTTAATGAACTTAAATTATAACATTTACCCTTAACATTTAATTCATTTTTACAACAAAACTTTTTACATTAATAACCATACCATTACAGCCATTCGTCTACTGCCATTATATTGCCGCATTGCGCGGATATATAAGTATGAGTGTAGTCATGCAAAATATATTTGTACTTGTTATTGTGACGAAATTTTGTTGTGGATTTTGAAAACTATATGTTGCTCCAACAATTACAGATAAACCAAACCTATCAACTTAGTGTGTTTAGTCTTTGGAAAATTATACCTTTCTTTCATCATTCTTAAAACGGTAATTTTTATTTACCGAATGATTTAAAGTCATTAAATTAACAGTCACAAAATGTAATTGTCTTTGCTGAGAAGGTTCATTGACTTTGACTTTTTGAGATCAAGTGACTTATTTCTCAATTAACTTCCAATTAAACAAACACCGAACTTGGATAATTAGATGATTAACAAAACAACATGAAAAGGGTTTTTCTAATTAGTGATTTATAGCTACTTGTTACAAAGTACTAATCGATCATATATATATATATATATATATGAAAACACCTCTTTATAATTGTAGTCCTATTTGCTAAATACACATGATCCAGCTTTATTAGCCTACATTACACATAATTGATAATTAAGCTTCCTATCATAGTATCATGATAGAATTAAAGAAACGGAAACAACATTTTGTGCTATTCATCGTACAAAACATCATCACTTATCTTAAATAAAATTAAACAAACGGTTTATTTCACAAAAAATAGAATGTATTATAACTATCTTAAAATGAATGAATCGTTTTGCGTGCAATTTTTTTTATTTCTTTTCTTTCTTCTACAACTTATGCCCCTTGGTCTATTATGCTTACAATAATGGTCCTTTTCAACTAACGATCGTTAAGTTGTGCATTAATTTTTTATATTTCTTTTCTTCCTTCAACAACTTATGCCCTTGGTCTATTATGCTTACAAGAATGATCCTCTTCAACTAACGATCATTAAGATCTGTTTGACTGTTCAACGTGAGTTACGAAAACTGCTCAGATTCTTTTTCTCTAACAGAGAGTTAGGTCCTTTTCTCCGATGGGTTTTGACGATCATTAAATGCTATATGGGTTTCTAAATTAACATATTGACTTATGTTACATTTTTGTAACTAACATAAAACATTACTTTTAAGTTAACAAAGTTTACTTATATTATGTACGACTTCTTTCACTTTTATGTTGTATGATAACTACAACTAAATGAGAAACTGTTAGCATCTTTGTAATCCTCATGACATTTAAATGTTATATAAAATGATCCTGAAAAGATATAATAAATCTTACATATTATCGTACACAATAAACATCTGGAAAATCTTATTAATTTTATATGCTACCATGTACATACACGTAATATCTCCACGGCAATGCCCGAGTCACATATCTCGTTTCATCCTAAATATAGCACACACCCATGCCACCGGCCACCACGTCAAGCATTTGACACCAAACTAAGAAGACCGCCATCACTTCTTTCACACCGTTGAATTTAACTGGTGACTGTTAACCATCACGTCACCCACGTTGGCCGGTACCTGATAGGTGTCATGCATGCATGCAGGGGCAGAGAGCAAGTATAGGGACTGGCGGGTGCTTAATTAGCGTCGTCAATTGTTCATGCTTTCCATTGCAAGACTAGCTAGCTCATAGCTGACTAGTACAAATTAAAGTCTTTTCGAACCAAGCCACCCTCAATCTATAAATATTTGATTTCTAGCTATGACAGTACAAATAAAACCTTTACATTTGGTCCATAAAAGTAAACTATCAATCGTAATAAAACTCTATTTTACTAACATTTTATTAAATGGTTATGTCTTTCATATTATATTGTATATATACAACAATCGAGAAAAAAAATACGATTGAGCATCTCTCAACTTTAAATAATCCTGGCTCCGTCTGCATGCATGGTATATATATATCGGTATATATTATGTATGCATACAGTATGCTTATACTTCATGTTATACGATTGAAATTTAGAGTGACACTTTTTAGGATTTTTTTTTATAAGTGTCTGATCTTATTATATATCTTGTCTCTCTCGATCTAGATGTATGTACCCTTGGATGGTGAGCTGCATGCCTAGGATGCAAATTTATATTTTGAACATTTAGTTGGAATATGATATTAGAAACGTACAACTCAACAATCTATTAATTTAATTTGTTAGCTGGCCGTTAAAAAACTTTAAAAAGTATGTACGCATGCATTGATCGCATAATATCTTTATTTTCCTTATTTTCCCCAAACACATCATTCCATTGTTAGTTTGTTAGGTAACATGATCCAAACTTCTCTCTCTCTCTCGATTCAATCCAAATATGTATCTATTCTTCTTGATTAGATGTCGGTTTTCAAATTCCATATAAACTCTATATATCCAAGTTAATTAAGTCCATCCACCATATATATATATATATATATATATCACTAGTACTACTATTAGCTACTAATAATGAACACCCTAATCCAACTTTAATGCACAACCCCAGTTGAAAACAATCATTTCTCCAAAATCCTTACGACTCGAATCTCCTCAACTAGTTGACGGTCAAGCTATTCCATCGGAGAAGAAGGCATGGTGTTCTTGTGGCTGCACTGAGTGCGACTATTCCACATGATTACTATGAGGCTGTGCTAGATTATATTAAAGACATGCTTATGGGTGAAGAAGATGACTTGATGAACAAGTCATCTATGTATCATGATTGTTCTGCTTTACAAGCAATCGAGAAATCATTTTATGATGTTCTTGCTCAAAAGCCACCAAGTTTTCCCTCTAGCATTGAAGCTTTGGATCTTAGTTTCTCTTAATTTGGCTCAACGTCCTGGAAGCCAGTTGGCTTCCAATCCTAGCGTGGGTCCTTTAAAAGGAAAGAAGAACCGGGCGCCACCTGAATGTGGCGGTTATGAGCAATATATAAGGAGTAACTGAAGAAATGTAATTTGTGAGAGAAAAACTAACTCATCTTATTGATCAAGATTACAAGATATATAAAATCAAAATTACAGGAATATATGAATAAACAAAACTAACTATATATTCAAATCTAAATTAACCGCCTAACTAATATATTTACACTATGAACCCTCAACTTATAATATTTACGAAATAAACCTTGTACTTCTAATATATTCTACATCCCCCCTCAAGCCGGAGGCTTGCAAAGGCCCAGCTTGGCACTAAGAATTGCATGTTGTTCTTGTGAAAGAGGTTTAGTCATGAGATCAGCCAATTGCAATTTTGATGGAATATGAGCAGTCTGCAAGAAGCCCTCTTCAACTTTGTCTCGTGTGAAATGAACATCAATATCTAAATGCTTTGTACGTTCATGAAAACAAGGATTAGCAGCAATTAACTGTGCAGACTTATTGTCACAGAAAAGAGTAATAGGAAGTCTGACAGGAACTAAAAGATCCTTGAGAAGAAAACTCAGCCACACAAGTTCAAATGTAGTGGCTGCCATACTACGATATTCAGCTTCAGTTGATGATCGGGACACAGTGGGTTGTTTCTTGGTTTTCCATGATACAAGAGAGTGTCCTAAAAAGATACAATAGCCAGTAAGAGATCTTCTGGTCATTATACAAGATGCCCAATCCGCATCAGAAAATCCAGTTAATTGTAATTCTGTTTGAACTGGATAAAATAAACCTTCAGAAATTGACTCTTTTAAATATCTCAAGAGATGCCTGGCAGCCTGCATATGATCAGTAGTAGGAGCAGAGACAAATTGACTGAGATGTTGGACAGGATAGGAAATATCTGGACGTGTCATGGTTAAGTAAAGCAGTCTGCCCACTAGTCGTCTATAAGAATCTGCAGAGGGTAATGGCTTGCCAGTATGTGGACCAAGTTTGGTGTGTGATGGAAATGGTGTATTAGCAGGTTTAGCACCAGTTAAACCTGAATCCTGAAGGAGATCTACAATATATTTCCTTTGATTGAGATAAGTTCCAGTTGAGGTCCTTGATGTGTCATATTTTATACCATTTCCCACGTGATTTTAGAACCAATTATTCGTCCTTTTGATAGTTTTATATCCAACTTTCGATGCTTTGAAGGTGTGTTGAGTGTTTTCAGGTTGGAAATTGATTAGATGAATGAATTGGTCGATTTTGATGAGTTATTGAAGAAACGGGAGAAATATTCGGGTGAAATCAAGCGAAAGATGAAGAAAACGAAATCTGAAAGTTGTAACTGCCGTTACTGTACTAACGGCCGTTACAGAGGTGGTTTGTGGTTTCTCCTGTAACTGGCAGTTAGAGAACTAACGGCCGTTAGAAATCAACTAGCGAGTAACGACCGTTATCCCAGTAACTCCCGTTAGACATCAAGTATAAGAGTAACGACCGTTAGCCCAGTAATGGCCGTTACACGCGTGTTTTGTATATGGGATCAGTTAGGGTTCTGCACTTTCGGGGGGACGAATTCATAACACAATTTTTTTAGTTTTCATATATTTTGGAATACTTTGGAGCAAACAAGTGATTAGGGTTTCATCTATTTTCAGCTTTGGATTGTAATCATCATTGCTACTGGATTATTGTCATTCATTTGGTATAATATGATTTCCTTTCTATTTGTTTGTTCTTGTGTTTTTAATATGAATAGCTAAATCTTTAGCACCCGCTTGGGTAGTAAGCATGTCATAGGGTCGAATTGATGTTGCTTGTGAATGTTGAACAAGGTTTATATGTTTAATCGAAGATCCACATTTATTTGGATTTAAATATTGTTTTCAACTTTTATATTAATTGATTGATAATTGTAATTAGAAGTTCGGGAGAAATCTATGTCATTGTCAATTGATTTATGAAATGGTTAATCGGTCTATAATTAACCTGAAATCGTTGGAGTTTGGGAGAAATCAACGATAAAGATTAAAAACAATTAAATTCATTTTGAATGTGTAAACGTCAATGATAGAGGGATCTGATTAGGCGAATAAGCAGTTCGGGAGAAAACTTTCAAAAGATTAAATCATAAAATCAACTCAGGAATTTAATGCTTAACTGTTTAGAGGAGAAATTAAGTGCGGGAGCAATAATTATGTTTTGAGTAGTTAAAGTTTCAAGTATAACGGGAGTTCATCTTGTCTACTTTTTTAGTCGTTCAACAAATGCAAGTAATATTTAGACCCGATGATTGGCATGTGAGCTGATCCAAGTAGGTGTTCATTTCTAAATCTGTGTTAAGATTCAACCAATCAAATACTCTTTGCGATTAATCTTACGGGATTACTGATTTTCTTCACTAACTTTGCAACGTGACAATTCGGTCACAAAACCCCCCTTTTATCTGAATCATTTTATTGTAATAATTGCTTATTAAGTCCTTGTGTTCGACCTCAGTTTACCAAGTCAACTATATTGCATACGAACGGGTTCACTGCCCGCAAGTGTGTAGTAGTCAGTAGCTAGGTATTTCGTGTTCGTAAATTTAAGACTAGAAAATACACATCAGTCCTGCAAATTTCAATAACCAAAAAATATTTTGCAGGGCCTAAATCCTTAATTGTGAATTTAGCATCAAGTGCAGCTTTCACAGAAATAATATCATCATCACATGTGCCAGTTAAAAGCACATCATCCACATAGACCAAAGCAATTAATATGTTGCCTTTCTCATTCTTAACAAATAGAGAATAATCATGTCTAGATTAAGTAAATCCCAAGGTGAGAAGAAATTTGGTAAACTCTTGGTTCCATTGTCTTGAAGCTTGTTTCAAGCCATAAAGTGATCTTTTCAGTTTACAAACCTCACAAGGTTTAGCCTTAAAATACCCATCTGGTGGCAACATATATATGTCTTCTTCAATATAACCATGTAAAAAGGCATTATTGATATCCAGTTGATGCAATGACCAATTTCTGGCAGTGGTCAAGGCAATGATAACCCTAATAGTAGCCAATTTAGCTACAGGGGAGAAAGTATGTTTGTAATCAATGCCGGCTTGCTGCACAAAACCCCTAACAACTAGTCTTGCTTTAAATCTTTCTACATCCCCATTTGATTTGTATTTTACTTTATAAACCCATTTGGAAGAAATGGCTTGATGCCCATTGGGTAAAGATGTGAGATCCCAAGTATGATTTTGTTCAAGAGCATGGAGTTCAGCATCCATTGCTGCAACCCATTGAGGATTCTTAACTGCCTCAGAATAGGAAGATGGTTCTTGAATGGCCATCACATTGGCCAAAAAACAAAGATGATCTTGAGGAATGGATTTTGTATTGTCACTAGTGAGCAGAGGATAAAACAATTTTGTAGAAGAAACAAAATTGCTTTGAGATTTGGAAATGTTAGTGACAAAATCCTTAAGCCAAACTGGTGCAGTAGTATTCCTAGTGGATCTTCTAGGATTAGAAACAGATGTGGTGTTTGATAAAGAAGTAGGTATAGTAGGAGTATTAGAATTATTTTGAAGAAGAGACTGATTTTCAGAAATAGTGGTGGAAGGAATTTGATGATCAATGTTAGTCTCAAATGAAGGAAAATCAGAAAATTTGGGTGATTCATGTTGAGAAAAAGAAGTAGCTTCTTTGTAAGGAAAAATATTTTCCTTAAAAATGACATCTCTGCTGAAAATGACCTCATTTGTATCAAGGTTGTACAACTTATATCCTTTGTTGCAAGGAGGATATCCTATGAAAACACATCTCCAGGCCCTATTCTCAAATTTATCCCTAAGAGGTTTTGGAACATTTGCATAACAAAGACATCCAATAACCCTAAGATGATCATAAGAAGGAAAATTGCCATGTAAAATTTCACAAGGAGTTTTCCAGGCTAAAATTTGCATTGGCATTTTATTAATCAAGTAAGTAGCAGCAAGAATACAATCTCCCCAAAATTTCAAAGGTAAATTAGCATGCACTCTAAGGGCTCTAGCAGTATCCAAAAGGTGTCTATGTTTTCTTTCCACAACACCATTTTGTTATGGAGAGTAAGACATAGGCCTTTGATGTATGATTCCTTTAGAATGAAATAAAGAAAGACAATTCTTATTAACAAGTTCAGTCCCATTATCAGATCTAATGGTCTTGACTTTTGTGTGAAATTGTGTTTCAACATAAGATAAGAAATCAGAAACAGTGCTCAGAATTTGGTCCTTGGTATGAACCAGATATGTCCATGTGGCTCTACTTTTATCATCAACAATTGTGAAAAAGTAGTGAGCACCATTTAAACAAGGAGCCTTATATGGACCCCAAAGATCCATATGTAATAGATCAAAACAGTTGGCAGAAATAGAATTACTGGAAGGAAAAGGTAACCTATGACTTTTAGAAACAGAACAACTGTCACAATGAAATTGAGAAACATTTAACTAGTTTGTATGCCTCAAGATGTGCTATTTTGGACAAAGATGTATGTCCAAGCCTAGCATGAATGACATCCACATCAACAGAAGGTTTAGGCATTGTAAAGTTGCTACAAGCAGTTTTATTCAAAGAAACAAAAGGAACAAAATCAAAACAGCTAGCATGAAAAGCACTGACTGAGGCTGTAAATGCATCCATACTTGATGTAGGCTTGCATATGTACAGTCTTTTTGACCCTTTTCCAAGTGCAACAACTTGTTTAGTTGAAGGATCCTGGAAAACACAATCATCAGGATAGAAATGAGCAACAAGTTTATTTGCTTGTACTAAAGTACCAACAGATAACAGGTTTACTTGAAATTCTGGAATGTAAAACATATTAGTGAGTGTGACAAAAGGGGTAAGAGTGACCTGACCAATAATAAAGACCTTTTTGTATGATCCATCAGGTAATTTTACAAGAATTGGAGTAGATAAAATTTGAATAGAATGAAACAAAGAGAGATTTGGTGACATGTGGTCAGTAGCTCCAGAGTCAGATATCCAATCATTTTTGACATCAAAAGAAGAGTGGCACATCATAGCATATGCCACAGGATTAACAAATAAGCTATTGCAGGAGGCAAAAAAAGAGAATATACCTGCATGTCCAGAAGTACTAGCATGATTGGAATCAACATGGTGAGAAGAACTATTATCAATCACAGGATTCTTGCCATTAAACATCTTAAGAACCTCTTGGCAAACAGCTGCAACTAATTGTTGATCCAATCCTGACTTCCCTTCACCAGAATTCTCATGAATCATTTGAACATCCAAAGGAGAATCTCCATTCATATCATCAAATCCTACTTGTGCAGCAACCCTAGTACCCCTTTTTGGCTTCCTAGTACCTTTGTACCAGTCTGGATAACCCAACCTCTCAAAGTATTGTTCATAAAGATGCCCATCTTGCTTACAATAAGTGCAATTCCTTTTAATTTCCCTCTTGAGTCAAATCTCCCAGTTTTAAAATCTCTCTTGACACCAAAAGTGCTCTTAGGGTTATTATTTGCAAAGAAAGCAGTTGGTTCTATATGATTAATGGTCACTTGTCTTTGTTTTTCCACTTGTTGAACAATATAATATGCTTTGTTAACAGAGGGCAAGGGGTCTGTGGACAAAATGTGACTCCTAACACTTTCATAGTCATCATTCAGTTTCATCAAAAACTGCATCAACTTAGATTTACTATCCATTTCAAGGAATTTCTTAATCAAATCACAAGTGCATTCAGTCATCTTACCACAATTACAAGTAGGAATTCCATTCAAATTATTCAATTCATCCCAATACTTCTTGAGTTTATTGAAATAAGCAGCAACAGTCAAATTGCCCTGTGAAACTTTACTTAATTCCCTTTCTAATTGAAAAATAAGAGGACCATTGCTTTGACCATACCTTTCATTGAGTTCTTTCCAAAGATCCTTTGCGGATTCATTGTACATGAAAGCATCTGACAATTCTGGAACCATAGAATTGAGTATCCAACAAATGACCATATAATCACATCTTATCCATCTCTGTGCATCAACAGAATTGTTGTTTGGCTTAATACAAGTACCATCAATAAACCCTAACTTGAGTTTTGCGCCTAAAGCCATCTTGATATTACGACTCCATCCCAAAAAATTGCTTCCATTGAAAGGAGTCTTGGTGAGAAGCATTCTAGGATGATCAGAGTTAGTTAAACTCAAAGGATCATTGATGTTAGAGATATTTGCAGAATTTGCGGAATTTGAAGAATTAGAATCAGGAATCGCCATTAAACCGATTCAAAATTCGAAACCCTAACTTGATTAATGATCAGAATTTGATCTGATTATAGAATATAAACGAATTGAAATATCAAAACCTTAATTTGAGTAATGTAAAAGATCAGGATTTAATCGGATTATGAATGCGAACAAAATTGAAGCCGGCCGGAATAAGTGATCAATAATTGATCGGAATCTTAGCCGGAGAAGAAGAAAATGTATCTGAAAAATTAAGGTTTCATAGATCCGTGTTCTTTGATACCATGAAGAAATGTAATTTGTGAGAGAAAAACTAACTCATCTTATTGATCAAGATTACAAGATATATAAAATCAAAATTACAGGAATATATGAATAAACAAAACTAACTATATATTCAAATCTAAATTAACCACCTAACTAATATATTTACATTATGAACCCTCAACTTCTAATATTTACGAAATAAACCTTGTACTTCTAATATATTCTACAGTAAGAAGCTTTTAGCAGGAGGTAATGGTGACGAAGAACTAATGGTGTCTGAGATGGTGACAATGATGGACAAGTTCTTGCTTTGTCCCGGATCAAAGCATGTTAGATTACACGATGAGCTTGCTTGTTGTCCTTTTGGCAAGCCAACATGTTAATTGAACTCGGGGAAACCTAGAAGAAGGAAGACCGATGCCACAAAGGAGATAGTCGACTTGAAGTATCTACTCACTCAATGCGCATAAGCCATGTCATCAAACAACAAACTCAACGTCGAAACGTATTTGAAGAAAATCAGAAACAATTCATCTCCTAACGGGGATTCAGAGGAGAGATTGGCTCATTACTTCGCCAATGCACTTGAGGCACACACGTTTTACACGCAATGGGATGAATCTCTATGCGGATATAACATCGAGTAAGATTGCACATTGTGATATCCTAAAAGCTTATCAGGTTTATGTCTCAACTTGTCCTTTCAAGAAAATGTCTAATATCTATGCAAATAAAATGATTGGGAACTTGGCAAGGGGTTCACACATCATTGACTTTGGCATTTTATATGGATTCCAATGGCCCTGTCTCATTCAGGGCCTATCAGTGAGACCCGGTGGGCCTCCAAATCTTAGAATTACAGGAATTGACTTTCCTCAGCCAGGCTTCCATCCGGTTGAGAGAGTTGAAGAGACAGGACGTCGCCTTGCTGATTACTGCAAAAGATTCAATGTCCCATTTGAGTATCATGCTATTGCAAAGCCATGGGATAGTGTTTCAATCGAGGATCTTAAAATAGATGAGGATGTGATCCTTGTCGCTAATTGCTTGTACCGGTTGAGGAATGTTCTTGATGAGACTTCACTTGGAGCCATTGATTGTCCACGTGAGGCGGTCCTAAAGTTAATCCGAACTATCAAGCCAAACTTGTTTATCCAGGGAGTTGTGAATGGGAACTACAATAACCCATTCTTCTTAACAAGATTCCGCGAGGCCTACTTCAACTTCTCCGTGTTATTTGATATGTTTGAGGCTTCATTACATCGTTAAGACAAGGAGAGATTGTTATTTGAGAAGGAAGTGATTGGTCGAGAAGTTATCAATGTGTTAGCGTGTGAAGGAACTCGGCGGATTGAGAGGCCAAAGACATATAAGCAATGGCAAGTAAGGAACGAGAGGGCGGGGTTTAAAGTTGTGCCAATGGACCGTCTCATAATGAAGGAGCTGAGGTTAAGGCAAAGGTGAAAATTGGGTTTCATAAGGATTTCATGGTGGATGGTGACGGAGATTGGATGGTGCAAGGGTGGAAAAGAAGGGTGATCTATGCTATTTCTTCATGGAAGATCGTATAGCCCTTTGGTGCATGCGCATACATCTTTAAAAATTTCTTAATTAAGTTTATGTCATTTTATTATATGTACTCATCTTCTCTTTATCATAATTTGTGTTGTTCAATACAATATTATACAATGATATCTAAACGTGTTCGATCTTTGTTATCATTGTGTTTTTGTTTTCAATTCACTGTTAATATATATATATATATATATATGTATGTATGACCCGTACGACTAGAAAAATTATAATTACCAATGCAAATTCTTTCTCAAATTCGTCCCTAAAGACATTTGACTAAAGGATTTTAAAACGGTCAATTTATCTACGACCATTGAAATTCAATGAAATTACCAACGGACTTGGTTAGCGACGGACGACCAATTTATTTATGTCGATCCTTTCTCTGACAATTTTTAGACAAACTTGTTTCAATGCATCGCTAAAAATCTTAAGAAAAATGATATAAAAAGCAATAAAATTTATAATTTACAATAATTCACACAAATTTTTTTCAAAGTAAGTTACAGTTATAATGTATGTTTTTTTTTCCTCAAGATATATCCAGTCTCATATTATACAACTGATACAATTATTATAATATATTAATTTAAATTTATATATATTATAATATACTTATTTTTATATTAATATACTTAAATTAACTCACTTGTAATAGATATTGAGATTTCCACCAAGATATTAAAGATATAGATAGAATTGAATGTTGAATGTTAAAAGAATTGAATGAAAATTTTTAGAAGAATTGAATGTGAAGTTGTAGAAGAATTGAGTGTGGAATGTTAGGGGAAGAAAAAAAATGTGAAATATGATTTAAGTAGCTAATGGTAGATAGTTTGTTCAAATATTTTTACACGGTTTTAGTATGCAACCATATTAATAAGTAGCATTAAATGTGTTCAATTACTACCCTTCTGTTACGGCCTTTCTTACACTGTTTTTTACAACAACCGCATCAAGGTATAAAATGACTTTTTGAATAAGCTATTAAGGTTAGGAATCGACGAAGATCCTAGCTTCTTTTAGAATGAACTGGCGGAAATCACATCAATCGTGTTAAAGTTTTCAGGTTTTTTTTACATTTTACACGGTTTTCTTGGTAACCTTGTAAAATAAGGGTAGATTAATTCCTCATTTTGTAGTAGTTTAACTTCGCTATGTCACGTAAGTTTTCATACGAGGAAATTTGGTCAAGTGTAACAGTTAGGTTGAATTTAATATAGCATTAATTTCTACTACTTACTTATACATCTTCTAGAGTAAAGTACCATTTTAGATATAGAATACTGATATTAATCGTTGTTTGAAATGATCCATATGTTACTCGGTAATATATTTAGTCATATTTTTCAAAATAATTAAACACATATCTTACTGCTACTTGTATCACTAATTTTCCCTCATTTTTTTTCATAGTTTATGTACACTTTTTGCATGATAACAAGTCTTTGTATATTTTTTGCATGACAGCAACAATTGTATACTTTTGCTCTTTTAGTTGTTAAAAGAACAAACAACAACATAAGTCGGGTATTGATTTATGAATTCTATTTTTCCATAATAGGGTTAAATGTCCCATATCTTTCTTTTTTTCTTTTTTTTTTTTTTTGAACATTCAAATCTTACTAAATGTAAATTCTTGCAAAGAGCTAGAGAGTACATAAAAAGGAAAGGAAACAAAACAGAAGCACAAGTTAAAAGTTAAAGGAAGTCCAGTTGGACCACACAATACATGAACTTTGCGAACGATTATAACATAGTCTTTTTAAAGTGGTTAATTCTATATGCAATGAATGTTAAAAAAAAAAAAAAAATCTATATGCGATGATATGAACCAGGAAATTGATTCATTTAATTTTCCATAATAAAGACGACGAAAAAGGATTTTATAATTCTCATATTTCTTGGTTATTATATTTAATTTTCTTACACACGATAGTTTTTCTTAACAACTAAAAAGCTAACATATGTTGTTGTTAATACACCTCTCATATTACTAAATTTTTTTGTAAGAAAATAACAATTTTATATGTTTAGTTATTCTATAAGCCAATCATCTAAGATAATGGAGTACCAATATATGTCGAATAAGGATGAGCATATTTTTTGTTCGTATGTCAGATATGTTGTCTGACACCAGTTTATAAGTACAACAAATTAAAGGATAATGAAAAGTAGGCAAGTTTGTCTTGTAAATTTTTTTTAAGGTGTGAAAATGACATAAGGTTAACATATATTCCATATCATCTTATACAAATCTGTATTAGAAAGCCCTCTAATCACTTAAGAGGGAAAAACTTAAAATACAACGTCGTCTTCAAAAATGAAAAAAAAAACTCGGGGTCTGGCTCTAGTATAAAAAGTTGTCCCTCAAAATAGTAAATCAATAAAAATAATCATAATATCACAACAACAAATGTTATTGACATTTAAAACAAAATATGACAATTAAAATTATAGTATAGTTTATATATTTAAATAAGTCGTGTGGTTCTCATTCATATGTAACCAATCATGTGTAATAAAAATATAATTCAAATTAGAAACCAAATAATTTTATAAATGTAGTAAAAGTTATGAAAAATTACTAAAAAGAAAAGAAAATCATAAGCACAAACTTATTTACTAACTCAAAATATATAATAGTTAAAGAAATTATGATTACAAACAAATAAATTATTGACATGAAAGTATAATTAATATATATAATTATTAGACATTAAACACTAATATTAAAAAATATATATAAGTGATGAAAATAGATAGTAGTATAGTACCATATAACATTAATATAATAAAAATATATTATGTAAAGTCCAAAAGCGTAATTTATGTAAACTTGAGGGATGAAAATAATATTTCAAACAAACATTGAGTCCTAAATGTTATATACTATGCAAGACCTTCTTTTCCCCTTCTATTTATCAAACTTGATGGTTTAACCACTTATCAAACTTTATTGGTTTTTTTGTTTCTTAATATACTTAAATTCTCTCTCAATATCATTTCTTTGTAGTAATAAAATGGCCGCTAACCAAAAGTTTAGCATGCAAGAAAATGTGAGCAACAAGTAAAAAAACATCACATTCTTTGAACCTCATCCTAATTATGACGTGAAGGTGCATTTAAAAGTATAATTTTAACTAGTTAGCTTTTGCTGGTAGAGTTTAACAAATAACAAATCGTATTTTTGAGTTGTGGGAAGTAATTAAACTTCTAAACAATGATCGAAATGTATTTGTTGTCATGATTTTATTATTATTAAAAAGAAGATATTATAAAAATCAGATTTTTTGTTTGAACTCATAAACACCAAATGGTGTATTATATCTACTCATGCCTTACATTGCATTCTTGAGTTGGATTTTGATTGGAAACGAAAGAAAAAAAAAGTAAAAAAAAGTTGAAAGACATCTTGACTTCTATTTAAAAAAAAATGAAAAAGAAAGGGAAAGTAATGCGAACCTAATTATATTCATAATTATATATTAAGGATATAATTGTAAAACTATAGCTTTTTTCTTTTGTTTTCATTTTAAGTCGACAATTTAATTAACTATTTTCTATTTCTTTCTTTTCCTTTTAGTTTATTTTCAAATTAACAATGGTTTTTAGGTTTAATAAAATTTTTTTCCTTTTATTTCATTTCCTTTCCAACCCTTTCTTTTCTTTTCTTTCTTTTTGTTTCATACTCGAGAATGAAGTGTAATATGCATCCATTTTTTTAGGATATGCATTTAAATAATTTTATTAGAAAATACATAAAATAATTAACATTGATTTTCCATATTTTTGGTATAAAGTTTAAGCTATCTTTTGCTTTGAAACAATAACTTGAGTCTAAGTTTTTTTTTTAATTAGATATGGGTGTGAGTTATGAACATAGTTGTTGTTTCGTAAATTCTTGAACCGATTTAAAATCTTATTTTTTTTTAACAAGTTTGTATATTTTATATAATATGTGTATAATTATTTGGTATATATAGAAATGATATATTAAAACTATATGATTAAAAATAAACTAAAAATATATAACTTGATTTGTTTTATACATGTAAATAAATTATATTCAGGTGTGCATCGCACAAAAGAATATATATATAGAGAGAGTTTTCTTATTTTGAAAACCAATTTTTTTTTAATAACTATGAGAACTCTTAATATATATGTTTGTTCACATGTTTTTTTTTGTTCATTCACATGTGAAATGATAAAAAAAAATGTATGTTGTAAAAGAAATTTTTTGAAGAAACCTTCAAAATAGCCTTTTGTGAACTTGTGAATGAATTTGTTCACGTTTTCTGTTCACATGTGACAAATGGTTATAAATAAGGTTTTGAAATTTTTTTCTTCTGCAAGATATATTTTTATAACGTTTCACATGTGAATGAACAAAAAAAACATTTGATCTAATATAAAATTTAGGAGTTCTCACAGTTCTTACAAAAAATGAGTTCTCAAAATAAGGGTCCGATATATATATATATATATAGGGTGAGGATCCTGGAAGAAGGGGTGTTAAGGAGAGAAGGGAGAGAAGGTCCTATTGACCAATCAGAACGCGACATGTGTCTAAATTAAAAAAAAAAGCGCGGTGGCAATTTCGTAAATAATTTAAAGTTTTGTGAAGCTTGGTCAGCTTCAACTCTCAGTGGGTTGGTCAGCTTGGGTTGGGTCAGCCTGAGTTGGATCAGCTTAGTTTGGGTTAGCTTGATCAGGTTGGGTCAGCTTTTGGTCTGGGTGAGTTTGGGTCAACTTAGGGTCTGGTGAGGTTAGGTCAACTTGGGTCAGCTTGGGTCAGCTTGGGGTTGGGTCTGGATCAGTTTGGGTCAGCTTGGGGTCAGGTTAGGTCAGCTTGGGTTTGGGTCAGTTTGGGGTCTGGGTCAGGGTTGGGTCAGCTTGACACAATCTACACAAATGTAGATTATGGGTTTTGGGTCAGCTTGGGTTATGGGTTGGATTAGCTTGGGTCAGGTTGGGTTAGCTTGGGGTCTGGCCAGGTTGGGTCAGCTTGGGGTTGGGTTAGCTTGACACATTTTACACATAATCTACACAAATGTAGATTATGGGTTTTGGGTCAGCTTAGGTTCTGGGTTGGGTCAGGTTGGGGTCTGGTCAGGTTGGGTTAGTTTGGCACAATTTACATGGGTTTTGGGTCAGCTTGGGTCACGTTGGGTCAGCTTTGGGTCTGTGTCAGGTTGTATCAGCTTGGGTTCTGGGTCAGGTTGGGTCAGGTTGGGTCAACTTGGGGTCTGGTCAGGTTGGGTCAGTTTGGGGTTGGGTTAGCTTGACATAATTTACACATAATCTACACAAATGTAGATTATGGGTTTTGGGTCAGCTTGGGTCACATTGGGTCAGCTTCGGGTTTGTGTCAGGTTGAATCAGCTTGGGTTCTAGGTCAGGTTGGGGTTGGGTTGGGTCAGGTTGGGGTTGGGTTGGGTTAGCTTGGGGTTGACCAAGCTGACCAACCAAGCTGACCCAGAACCCAACTTACCCAGAACCCAGGTTGACCAAAAGTTTGATTTATTTACAAAAATGCCACCGCATAATTTTTTTTTAAAAAATGACGTGTCACACTCTGATTGGTTAATATAACCTTCTTTCCCTTCTCTCCTTAACACACCTTCTTATTTGATCTCTCTCCTATATATATATATATATATATATGGGATGGGAATATAATGTTGTTAGGTAGCTAAGCTTGGGTGTGGAACACTCACATATTGTTTTTTTAATCCATAAAAATTAGGGGGGCCATGTGATTTAATTAAAATTCAACAAATATTAAAAAATTTGTATGTGAGGGATTTCACACCTAAGCTTAGGTGCCAGACAACCTTACATTCACTTTTTCATATATATATAGATATAGATATAATTGTCAATAAAACATGGTGGACTGGGCCATTTAAAACATGTATGTGTTCAAAAAAGAAAAGACAATAACAAAACAAAACATATATTTACAATATGTAGATAATATGAAGGGTCGAAGGGTAGACATTTAAAGTTGAAATTGGGTTACTTTGAATCACATTTAATCATAGTGTAATAAGCTTATACCCAAAGCTAGATGTAAATAATAGCCACCAATCGAAAAATAGTCACCATTTAATTAAGACCGACGTCTTTTAATCTCTCAATTTGTGTATCTAGTTGGTTTTTATGTTTCTCGGGTTCATTGTGATTGATGATGGAAGACCTCAACATGTAATTTTCTTGGATATTCCTTTTGCTTTGTTCTTTTTGTTCATTATTTATATTCCAAAAAAACACGAGTTAGAGTCATTGCCACTTTTTCCTTGTTATCAAACTCGACCCATAACTTACGAATTTTAATTAGCATATTATTTCAAGCATAGAATAAGTATAGGTGAATGACACACGACCTAATTAAACCGCTTTCTTATTTGGATTGATCATGAATGGAATTGGTTTGGTTATTGGGCGGCGGACGTGAGTTAAACTAAACTAATTTTAACCTGATCATTTGAACAACCCTAATTCAATTTTAAGATACCATTGGTTTTTCATATATTTGCAGTGTGGGGGAGATCTTCCTCATAAAGACTATTGTCTGGAACCTGGAAGGATCGCCACCCAAGCCCTTGCTTTTAACGTAGAAGGTCCCTATGGTGTCCTAAAACACAAGGTACCCCTTGACTTAGTCACTTGGTACGCAAGGGTCTATGTCAAGTTCGACAACAAGACTCATGAAACTGAAGTCTCTACTGATTCTTAAAGCGACTGGAAGATGTACGACAAGATCGCCAATGACATATTTAGGCTAACAATATTGAATCGAAAGCCTCATCATCTTCTTTGGGTGGAGGGGCCCACATATATTTCAAAAGAGCCTAAAACTCAGCTATTTTTCTAATTCTCATTTTACTATGGTCCTTTATTATTATTATTATTATTATTATTATTATTATTATTATATATATTGTAATATATTTTATTTATATTTAGAAAAAAATAATTTTTTATAAACGATGGATGTTAAGTATGTTTCTGGCTATTAAGGTGTGTTGAGTTTTAGACTTTATATTGGGATACTTTGTTTGTTTGTGATCATTGGGATTACTTTCCCTTAAGTTAGTTTGATTAATTATTTTTAATTTGGAATTTGCTTTCAATATATAAAATGCAAGACTTTTGCAATATATATAGGGCTAAAAAGCCCTACTGATGATGGCAGATAATTAGATCTCAAAGGGTTGTTTGAAAGACCACATATAGATCAAAGGGGGCACTTATAAGTTTTAACTAATGATGGCGTTGATCAATGCCCCGGCCAATAGGGTTGTCTATTATGTTCCACCACGTTTTTATAAGATCCAAAAAACAAGTAGTTGTGAAACATTTTGGTGAAAACTATCGCACAAATCCAAAGCAGAAGACTATTTCTTTCTTTTCCTTGTGTTTCTTTTCAAATCAATAATTCGTTTTTGGTTTAATAAATTTTTTTCTTTTTAGTTCCTTTCCAACGTTTTCTTTTCTTTTCTTTCTCTTTGTTTCATACTCGTATGAAGTATAATATGCTTCATTTTGTTTTTGGATATGCATTATAAATAATTTAATTAGAAAATACATAAAATTAATTAACATTGATTTTTCCTCCATAAGGCATACCCATGGATACATCACCAGAAAGTATGCTATTTTCTATGTTTACTACATTAAGTAAAACAATTTTACATGTTATAATCTACATTTGTAAATTGCAATACCGGTTTAAAAATTGACAATCAATTAACTCAAAGTTTAATCCAGATTTTTGTTAGCTAGTATAAACTTACTCTATAAATGTATTTGGATCGATAGGGTTGTTTATACATTTTATTTTGTAAATTAAAAATGAAACTCATCTTTGTCTTGAACCAACTTAATTGTGAATTATGTGGATTAAAGACCAAGTTGGAGTTTCCCATTGAGAAGGGTGTGGCCTCCGAGTATAAGTTCGATGTAAGATTAATAATATTAATTATTTGGATTTGGGTTGGTTATTGGTTCAAAATGAAATATCTAAACGGTTTTTGGTTTGGGAGTAGATATTAACATGTAACTTTTGGGTCCACCTAAAACCAATTTTTTTTAACATGTGACTTTTGAACAACCTTAAATTAACATGTAACTTTTGAACAACCTTAAATTAAGTTTTG
Organism: Erigeron canadensis; assembly: GCF_010389155.1. NCBI lineage: Eukaryota > Viridiplantae > Streptophyta > Magnoliopsida > Asterales > Asteraceae > Erigeron > Erigeron canadensis. The sequence continues at coordinate 28,725,722 of NC_057767.1, read as the reverse complement.
AGATACCATTGTTTTTGAATATATTTGCAGTGTGGGTGAGATCTTCCCAATAAAGACTATTGTCTGAAACTCGGAAGAATTGCCACCCAAAGCCTCGCTTTTAACGTGGAAGGCCCTATGGTGTCCTAAAACACAAGGTACCCCTTGACTTAGTCACTTGGTCTATGTCAAGTCCGACAACAAGACTCATGAAATTGAAGTCTCTACTGATTTTCAAAGCGACTGGAAGATGGACGACGAGATCGCCAATGACATGTTTGGGCTAACAATGAATCGAAAGCCTCATCATCTTCCTTGGGTGGAGGGGCCCACATATATTTCAAAAGAGCCTAAAACTCAGCTACTTTTCTAATTCTCATTTTACTATGGTTCGTTATTACAGTATATATTATATTGTTATATATTTATTTATATTTAAAATTTTTTAATTTTCTACGAACAATGGATGTTAAGTATGTTTCTGGCTATCAAAGTGTGTTAAGTTTTAAGCTTTATATTGGGATACTTTGTTTGTTTGTGTTCATTGGGATTATTTCCCCTTAACTTAGTTTGATTAATTATTTTTAATTTGGAATTTGCCTTCAATATATAATATGCAAGACTTTTGTAATATATATATATATATATATAGGGCTAAAAAGCCCAACTGATAATGGGAGATAGTTAGATCCTAAATAGTTGTTTAAAAGACCACATATAAATCGAAGGGAGCACATTTAAGTTTTAACTGATGATGGCGTTGATCAATGCCCCCGGCCAATAGGGTTGTCTATTATATTCCACCACGTTTTTATAAGATCCAAAAAAACAAGTAGTTTTGAAACGACCCAACTCGACTCGACCAAAAGATTTTTTTATTTTTTTGTGTACTGGCCGTAAATTTATGGCTGAGAGCCGTAAAGTTACGGTTTAATTACAATTAACCGTAAAAACTGAGCCGTAAAATTATGGTCCAAATTATAACTAGCCGTAAAAATGAGCCGTAATTTGCTGCTGGATTTTTTTCTTCTCTGAAATAAAGTGACTCAAAAATACAAGGGACATAAATTTATGGTCCAGACCGTAAATTTACGGTCCCATATAAATCAATAGGCCGTAAATTTATGGCCAGGGCCATAAATTTATGGTCCGACCTGTACTTTTTCATTTTAATCAAAAATTCATATATTCACATTCCATGCTTCAAATTCTTAAACCAAAACACCAAGAAGTGTAAAATCACATATTACAACATAATTGATACATCCAAAACCTTAACATTCGAAATTTACATTAGAACGACCAAATGGGTTGCATTACCCGCATTTACCCAAAGTGACGAAATTGGGCAATTTGACTTCAAAATGATTTACACTTAAACCACCATAATAGTCATGACATAAAAACTTAAAATACATCATACATCACATTTTCATTCAAAAGACACATGTATCAAGATCCAAGAGTTTGAGAGGAAAATAACTAGGTTTCTAACCAAAATGTCATTCTTCTATGGATGGCCAAAATACCTTCAAGTCACTAGCACTTAAAGTCAACAACTTCAAATCAACAATACCTAGTTCCTTCTTCCGGAACCACCTATAAAATGATAAACAACTAAAAGGTAAGCTAATGCTTAGTGAATAAACTTGCATATCTTTGTATGTTTGTCGGGTCGATTACCATATGATGGTGGATTCCGTGTATGGTAATCGATTTGACGTTAAGCCTAAGTAGGGGCTCTATTTGATTACGGGCCTAAGTAATGGCCATAGCCCATGTGGGGCAATGTTTATGTTTATATTTGATTGAGTTTGTAATCATTTGCTTATATGGATCCATATATACGAAGGAGGACCAATGTATAAAGGACTATCACATGTTGTGCCATATCTACATCCATGTGAAACATTTTTGTGAAAACTATCGCACAAAACCAAAGTAGAAGACCATTTAAAGTAATCCTCCAAGAATTTATATAAAGATTTTATGTGTTTATTTCAGTGGTATAGAATTAAAGTAGAATTGCCTTTTAAAAAAAACATGAAAAATTACCCCTCAAACATATTCCTTTCTCATCAATAGTTATCACCAAGTTATAATTTGTTGCCGAATAAGTATTATTTCAGCATATACATGTTAAACTGAGTGACTGACATACATAAACAACAAGAGTGTGATATCAAAACATTTCCCATATGGAAAAAACACAAATTTCATTTTCCTTCCCTTCTAGAAAACTTGATCCACATGTATAATATACATTGACATACATACACAAACATGTGATCCCAAAACTTAGACCACATTTTGATATTAGTTTAGAGTAAAAAAAATTTATTTTTAAAGGCACATTTTTAGTGTATGAGATATGCACCATTTTTACTATGTTAAACCAAGAAGTTTCGCTCATTTATTATATTGAACAATAAAATTAATCCTTTTATTGGGATCCGATGTAAGATAAAAGCCACTTTTTTAAAAGGGTCGGTTCAACCGGCCGGACCATGGTTCAACCGGATTTTTGAAGTATTACGGCTCAGAAGCTAGCGGTCTAAATCAAATAATAATAATCCAGCTCACTACGTATTTTAAATAAAGCAAGATTTATGAAAGACACCAATTTAGTTTAAACTCTACCTGCTGATAAAGAGACCCTTTAAAGGATTTGCGAAGAATAATCTGTGTTAGTGTTTCCCAATTTCCATTAAGAGGATTTTTTTATTTCAACAGCTTGAAGGTAATCAGCCCAAGATCCTTTTTTTTGTGTGTTTGGTTTCCATCAGTTCCTTTATCATCAGCTTATTGCAAATGTAATTGTTCCTTTCAAACCCTTTGCGTACGTACCAAGACATACTTGGGATGGCAAATCAACATTACTACAACTAATATGTCATTTTCTCACATTTGTTTTTCCATACCTTTAAAAAGTATGAAAATTTTTGTTAATCTATTCACATTTAAAAATGTGTAGAAATAATTCACATTTCAATGTGTGAAAAAAATTAAAAAATTACAATATTTACACACTTATACATGTAAAAGAGTAAGTTTACACTTTCAAATGTGTAAAAATATATCAATTGTTGTGTGGAAGTTAATTTGTACAATAACACTTATTTTCTTCACACATGCAGGGTGTGAAGAAATCATGTGTTACAAATTGACTTTCATATTTTGAAGTGTGAAAATATTTGACAACTGTTCACACTTTTAAGTGTTAACATTTTTTACACACTTATAAGTGTGAAAAAAATTATAACTTTTGAAATTTATTCACACTTTTAAATGTAATTTTTTTCTACACATTTTTATATGTGATTAAATTCATAAAATTTTTTATATTTTTTATAACAAAGTGTGAATAAATAATTTTTTTTTTTGTTTAAAGAAACACATAATAAAATAACGAATACTCCGGCAAGCTAAAGATGTAAGATGAAAATCATTGTATTTCATATTTTCCTTAACTTTAACATTAAAAAACCTTTGGATGTGACAAAAACCAAAACAAAATGTCTTCAAATAAATATTGAAAAGTTGATTATATTCAAAATTTGATACTTGAAATCAAGGTTAATATTATGAGAGAAAAATGGGTGTTAGGATCAAATTCTAATAGTAGTTTAAATGCGAGAGACATTTTTCATAAAAATATTGGTTAAGATTCAATATTACTTCTCAAATTAATAATAATTAATTAATCTCATTATGTTAAGCATTTATGACGTTAATAATTATGGTAAATACACAACTATGATAACAATATATAATATTTTTTTAATATAAAAGTTTTAATTTTTTATTAAAAATTTAAATCTATGTATATATTAATTAATTATAAGATTTATTTATGTTATTTAAAAAGTACTTTTTGTATATATATATAAATTTAAAAGGACATGTGTCGTTTTAGGAAAACGTCATATATATGTTACTAAAAAAAATGTCACAATCTTGTTTTAGTATATTAGTAGATAGATATATGTATATAGACGGTGTACCGACGCCACATATTAAAAGCCTTATGACTTACGAGCGAAGGATTGGATTGTGTTTGCATGTATATATACACAATATCAAAAAACATGTTCTTTTCGCATATACGTACGCGTTATACGTGCACAACATAGGGTGGTGAAGTTCGCCACGTAAAGTGCTTATGCGGACTTTACTACAAACTCTCGCAGTAGTCGTCTTTTGCTCACCGGCATGTTACCTACAGTCGTAACAAACTGATTTATACACAAGTAGTATATCCAAAAAGTGAAAAAATCTACTATAGCTAACGTACTATAAATAAGTCCACTATAGAAAGTTGTCTAATATTAGTTATATTATATACAGATTAAGCTAAAATTACAAACTCTTTCATGTACTCAGTCTTTTCATATATCATACTTACATAGCCATTAATTTAGTAGACAAACATATTTTCTGATTTCTCGTACGTGATCATGGCTGAGGACAACACGAATTGTTCCAACAAAGTCGACTTCTTCAAAGGAGCCGATTTTTTTCATGGTGTGTTCAATTACTTGAATAAAATGTTGATGGAAGAAGACGATCTAGCAACCAAGCCTTGTATGTTGACAAACAGCTTGGCTCTCCAAGCGACCGAGAAATCGTTTTACGATGTTCTCGTAGACAGTAATAATAATAATAATAATAATCATTATTCCTTCTACTCTGGTCAAGAAACCAAGCGGTTAGAGTTGCAAGATTATGATGCTGCTGTCCTTTGTGCTGATTTAAACAATCTTTGGCTAGACAAGACGTGTAGTTCGGCTTCTTTGATAAATCACGGGAATGCAAGGAGAAAAAGACGAAAAGGCGACGTGGAAAGTGTGGATTTGAGCGAACTTTTAACTCGGTGTGCGGCAATGGTGGCTTGTAGTGAAATAACCGAAGCGAATCAAATTTTGAAGACGATACGTAAACACTCGTCTCCTAATGGAAGTTCTTCGAAGAGGTTGGCTCATTATTTTGCAAATGCGATAGAGGCGCGGTTAAGTGGCAATGGAGCGGAAGTGTATCGAGGTTTTTCGTCTACAACGATATCCGGGGCTCAAATCTTGACATCTTACAAAGCGTACATCGCGGCATGTCCATTTCATAGGATGTCGAATATCTTCGCGAATAAGTCCATTTGGAAGCTTGCAATTGGGAGAGATAAACTACATGTTGTTGATTTTGGTATTTTATATGGATTTCAATGGCCTTGTATTATAGAGGGTCTCTCCATGAGACCAGGTGGTCCTCCTAAGTTGAGGATCACTGGAATTGATTTTCCACAGCCTGGTCTTCGACCAGCAGGACGGGTGGAAGAAACAGGCTGTAGGTTGGCAGAGTATGCCAAGAGATTTAATGTCCCTTTTGAGTACAACTCGATTGCTAAAAATTGGGAAAATATCGCAATAGAAGATTTAAAGATCGATCCGGAGGAGATGCTCGTGGTGAATAGCATATACCGAATGAGGAATGTGCTCGACGAAACAGTAGTCGAGCATCCCCCGCGCGACGCAGTTTTGAAGTTCATCCGGAAGTTAAAACCCGACATGTTTGTGCACGGTGTATTGAATGGAGCATATAACGCGTCGTATTTTCTTTCAAGGTTTCGACACGCTATTTTCCACTTCACCGCGCTTTTTGACATGCTTGAGGCAACGACGTCCAAGAGTGAAGACGAGGACCGAAAGTTGATTGAGCAAGAGGTGTTCGGGAGGGACATCATGAACGCGGTGGCGTGTGAAGGAAGGAGTCGGGTCGAGAGGCCGGAAACCTACCAGGAATGGGATCGCAGGAATTCGAAAGCCGGGTTTGTAAAACAACCGTTAAACTCGGGTCTTATGGATGAAATAACGAGAAAAGTAGAGAAACACTACCATAAAGATTTTATGGTGCATGAAGATGATAAATGGATGTTACAAGGTTGGAAGGGGAAAGTTCTCTACGCACTTTCCTTATGGACTACCGAAAGTTGATCAAATAGAAAGAAAAACATCAACTTATATGATTATACTTTTATGTGACATGTTCTCTAAGGTCTTTTACTCTTTTATCTACAAATAATAAACGATATATATATTAAACAAGTTTCTTATAAAATTAGTTAAAAATAACTGAACTTTAGTATATATATAGTGTATACGCGCCCCCAAACTAAGATTGAGGTATATATAAACATTGGCTTATGAACAAGAATTTTGCGTGCTTAATTATGGGTTAGATATAAGGCATGCACAAGCATAGACTGTTAGTTTATTTCAATATTTTCTATCAGTATTAATTAGTATATATATTAGTCAAGATCGTAGAAGTCGCTAAGCGCTCATAGACCGGTCGACTAGGAAATTGGGAGTACTCCGGTGTGTGGGGGTGGAGGGGGGGGGGGGGTGGGTTCAAAACGGTCAAAGTGGGGAGTACTCGGCGCCGTACCTAGCTTGTAGTGACTGCTACTTGGTTTGACTTGGAGAATTTTGCAACAATTGTATTAGTAGTAGTAGCATCAATGGTTAGTTTCAAAGGTCTATGTTATGGTTAAAGTAGTCACTCAGTTGGTAGGATTAAAAGTGGAAGTAGTGGGTCAAAAAGTTAATTTATCGTTATAAGTTATATATTCTTTTGCTTTAATGGTAAATCCTCCCAACTAATCCTCTTAATATATCTATTTGTTAACACATGGAATCCACTAATTCTCTTTCTTAATTTTACCTCCTAATTTTTCACATGTCACAATCCTATTAATTAAAAAAAAAATTTAGGCTAATGAGTTAGGAGAATTGATCATTACCCATTTGGCATTACAATTAAAACATAACTTTTTTATTATTGTGTTTTCTAATCGTAAATAATATGTTAATGGTGTTTGGCAACATATTTTTAAAAACCGATTATTGGTGTTTTGGAGTTTTGAAACGCAGTTCTAAATAAGCACCTCCTTACCTGCAGCAAAACGCTATAATCTTTCCCATATGAAGATGACACAAATTAATACCATAAAACTTCTACCTCATTTTCTGAGATCAGTTGTTGTGCGAGGCTTTTAAAAGCTTTAAAAACTGTATTTATGTGTATCAAGAATGATGGAAAACTCGCTTGCAAGGTATGAATGATAGGAGATACTCTTTGATGTGATTTTAAGCTTGAACTATATGAGGTTTTGGTGTTTCTTTTTATTTTGTGGTTTAGTTGAGAAAAACAAAAAATAAATCAGTATTAAAACGTTCTCCTAATTTATGTAATCTTCATAAAAGATCTTTAAGATAAACCTTTTGTAAGAAGACATGAAAAAAAAAAAAAAAAAAAAAAACTTAGCTAATTCTAGTCATATTTTTAAGATACAATTTCAGTCTTGTCCAACCTCAACCTCAACCCCAACCACAATTTTAATATTTTTGTCAACCGTACTTATGTTTTAGTCCTTAGGCCCTTTATCTATCTAATCAGTTAAATTGATTCATGTTGGTGATTAAAAATTATCCTTATACATAAATTGCTTTTCTTAATTTAATTAACTGTAGTGATGATTTAGAAAAAATTAACACTCTTTTAGGGATATGGCCATGTTGGGCTACTTAAGGATTTATATATGATCAGTAGAGATATGTTTGCTAGCATATCGAGTGTCAGAAAATCATATTCTCTTCATAGGCTAAAGACACGTACATATTATACGTGCACAACATTTATTAGTCCAGTTTGCCATGCTAAAAGTAGGCATTCGTCTTTTTGTGGTTGCTACCTCAAGTGTAACATGTTCTGACAATGTCTTGTTAAAAAATTGAAAAATAATAAATCCATCAAACAAACCAACTTAATAATTAATTAAAAACCTTCATCATATGACAAGTGTATTCTACTCATTATTTCTCAATCTCTTCCTTTGATGATTAAACTTGACATACTCATGTTGTTAGTTTGATTTTAAGGTTGATTTTCCGGCAAAATATTATGGTGAAATTTTTGCATTAATATTGATGGTTAGCAATTATTTTTAGTCTTGCCTTTAGCAAAGTTATGTCCCTTAGGCCTCTCTTAAAGAGCCTCTTCCTAAATCTCATCCTCACCTCTTACGAAATGTCACGTCAGCTTTTTTCAATTTAAGAACTACACATAGCATTAAGACCTCTTCCCCGCATCTTCTAAAATTATTTTATAAAAGAAAGGAAAAATACGTAGCTTTCTCTCTCCCTGGCCCCACTCTCCTTCGTTGTAACAACCGTCATAGAAATGTTTTAAATAAATTCCTCGAATCGTACTGTCGCCATTAGGACGATTAGACGGCTCAATTTAACTTAAATTCTAGGTATATTTCAGTCCTCATTTATGTATTTACATGAAGGCCCATTTGATCTTAAATCTTAATTTGAATGACGAGTTTATAATTTAATACGATAACATACTAGAATTCGAGTCATAAACGTTTGTGTTAATAAAAGTACTAGTTCAAAAATGTTTGCAAATGGCCCTTGCATTTATGGAGTTCATTTATTATGAGAAAGGTATATAAAGAAAAGATTGGAAACCCTTGAGAGAGAAATTCCTATTCACCTTCTTCTTCATCTTTCTCCTCTCTCTCTCTAAAACACACACTTGCAGCCACATTCACACACACAAAAATCATCTTTTGATTTTGGGTTGTTAAACCAAAATCATTTGTACTTTTAGCACCCTTGTGATAATCAAAACATATTCCTAGCATCAAAACTCAGGTAACAACAACAAATTTTGAGTTTTTGATCAAATTAAAAGTGTACTTTTTCAAGTTTATGTTCTTGATGATTTGGTCCAATTTTTGAATGAAAAACGTGTTAATAGCTAATGGGTTTGTGTCTAAATGTGTTTAGTAACCTTTTTGTGAACAAATTTGGGTCATAACATGCTTTAATCTACAAAACCCATTTTTGAAAATAAGGGAAAACTTGTTCTTGATGTGCCACACCTTGTTCATGTTATAGATGGTCTTGAAATCGTTAAAAGTGTTAATGGTTAGTGTTATTATGTATATATGTACTAGTTTTATGTTCTAACAAGTCCCGGAATCGATCTAGACCTTCGTATTTTTGCTCTTATGTTGTTCAGCCGTTTGGGACCTTAGGACGATCCTGATGGGACGATCTTGGTCCCCAAGATCGTCCTGGTCAGCCCTTTGGTTCATGGTTTTGTTTGCTCGATCTCGTGTGGTGTTGTGATGTTGTTGGTACGTTTAATGGGTAATCGATCCTTTGGATTGGTTTAGCTCAAACACTTGCTCTTAAAACGATTTTGTACACTTGTCCTCATACTTGGAAACTAGGACGATCTTGGCTAGTTAGAGGCTAGGATGATCTTGACTTCATAAGCCTTAAAACGATCTTGAACCCTTGATACACATGAGACGATCTTGAGCAAGTAACTAGGACGACCTTGAGCTAGCAGCTAGGACGATCTGGAGGGGAAGATGGGACGATCCTGAGCATTGTACAATGGGACGATCTTGCCAAGCCAGTGAAACGATCTTGCCAAGCCAGAGGGACAGTCTTGAACCCCAAACCCTAGGACGATTTTGTGCAAACATAAAACAACATGAACTTATTCTATAACTTCATATACTTAAACCTAAATCAATCTAAACATGTATTCGATCACCAAACCAATCCATAACATCATTATCATATGATTAATCACATTCAAGGCTACACATTAACATCAAAACTAATTCATGAATCAATCTAGAACAACGATTATAGTACATTAAGGATATGTTCTATCTCGATTATTAAAGTACGAATTCTATGAACAACTAAATTAAGTTCTAAGGCTAAAGTTCATTACTAAAGTCATGTTCAACTCATTAACACGATAAGTATTTAGGTGTGAGTTCAAAGACGTTCATTTCGAGTCCAGTTCATGTATTTAAAGTGCATTTAGAACACTTTTGAGTCAAGATTTTCAAAGAATCTTCAAAGGACCAAATCATCAGTTCATCAAGGACAACTCAGTGAATAAGTAATCACAAGAACTAATACATGTATTCATCTATGCTCAATGACTTGTGATTAGGTTGACATCAAGACATACTTGGATTCAAATAGATATATCCTACTTATATCTGTGCTTGTTCTCTGTGCTCGTAAACTACGCTTGTACCAGATCACAGTGAGCCTTCGTAGCCCCTTTTTCTTACTTATGTTTTGGGGTGAAAGGAATACTACTCATACTTTTATATATGCCGTAACTGCTTTTATTACTCTATGGCTGTTAGACTACTTTGTGTCATACTTGCCGGTCATGTTGATGACTGTGAGTGCACGATTGATATACATATACTAGCCGGTCATATTGATGACTATGAGTGCTCGATTGATATTATCCGGTCATATTGATGACTGTGAGTGCTCGATTGATATTAGCCGGTCATATTGATGACTGTGAGTGCTCGATTGATATTAGCCGGTCATATTGATGACTGTGAGTGCTCGATTGATATTAGTCCGTCATGTTGATGATTGTGAGTGCTCGATTGATATATACTTGCCGGTCATATTGATGACTGTGTGAGCACGATTGATCTATTCTAGCCAGGTACCGTAAGTGCACGATTACACATAACCACATGCTTATGAGCAAAGTTGGTCTCTAGCCACATCATACTACTTTATTCTCGAATTCTATTAACGGCATAAAACATATCTGTATAACCTATTTATGTACTCAAACCTACGAACTCACCAACCTTTGTGTTGACACGTTTAAGTATTCCTTTCAGGTAATGAAGCAAATCGTGGCTAGGATTGGTAGCATGGGACTTTTAGCAGACTACAGGCTAGGTTTTGGAGTTTACATGCTTTCATTTATGCTTGATGGCAATAAGCCTAACCGTTACCCCTGCATGGGAACTTTTCATACATTTATTTGATTGTTGATTTAACCTATGTGTGATGACTCCTCTTTTGCTTAATTGACTATGTAATCGATTAATTATGCTTAATCTATGCACTCATTTAGTATTCCTATGTAACATCCATGTGCGCGTGTGCTTTATCTTACATCCCGAGTTTTCCGCCGCTGTCGGGGTGTTACATTCGTCCATCTTGTTCTTATTTAGGAACGGATTGCTTTTAGACGAGAATGAAGCGGGTGGTAGCACTAACGTCGATTTTGGAAGGGGCATGGACGAGCTCTACTACGAGTGGCCTTAAGATAGCAGGCTCTTAATGACGTCATGGTGGCCAACCTACCTAATTAAGTGAATTGGTTATGTTCTGCCAATGTCTTGTAGATATACACTAGATTTTTATCCCGCGGGAAACCGCGGAACGATTTTAAAACAACTAAATTTTACCAAAAATATATAGCTATATATAATGTAAAAGTAATGAAATAGCATTAGATATAAATCGGACAAAGTAGGAATTGTACATTAGATATTACAGATAGTAACAAAAGATATTAAGCCAAGATTTATATAGGACATTAAGCATATTTTTAGCAAAACATGTTTCCTGCTCGAATGAAATAAGCCATGACTTTGTTAGCGGTATACTAAAAAGAGGTGGGAAACAAAGTATAGACATTTTGACCAATTTTGACTTGACCCAACTTACCAGCAAAACTATTACATCTAAATCGTCAATTTCAACGCCACATACATATGCCAAAAAAATATTCACGACAATATATCTAGACAAAAATAGGCACCAAGTAATTATCAAAATCAAATGTTAAATGGCATTTGCTTTGTTACATGATTGACATGAAAACTTGTTTGTACATATAGTATAAAAGGGAACAAACTTCCAATATTGATTAGGAGATCATTTACTCCTTTGAAACAGCTACAGGCCTCACATAAGTGTAAAAGCGTTTGTATTATAATAATTCCTTGTCGTCTCATTGATATACAAAGGCCCTTTAAATAGGCACCATACAACCGAAATTTAGGAATAGATATACAGCAAATATGGAAAAGATAAACCAAGCAATAATTAAGCAACTAATTCACATAAATCTATTTCTATAATAATAGTGGCATTATTATCGGCTAAGACACCCCCGCAGGTTGAACGGGCGGTGGACAGACGTTCAAACTGGACCGAAATGACTGAAAAAATTGCCGAGAGAGTCCCTTGGTGAAAATATCTGCATACTGTAAGGAAGACGGAACATGAAGCACCCGAATATGGCCTATGCGAACCTTTTCTCGGACAAAATGTATATCAATTTCAATGTGGTTAGTACGCTGGTGTTGTACAGGATTATCTGAAAGGTAAACGACTGAAACATTGTCACAGTACACAATGGAAGCCTGTCGTAAAGGAGTGTGCAACTCAAGAAGTAGATTACGAATCCACGTGGCTTCGGCAACCGCATTTGCAACACCTCGATATTCAGCCTCGGCACTGGACCGTGAAATGGTAGGTTGTCGCTTAGAAGACCAAGATATTAAGTTATTGCCAAGAAATACACAATATCCACTGGTCGAGCGACGGGAATCAGGGCAGCCACCCCAATCGGCATCAGAGTACGCGACCAAAGAAGTGGCGACCGACTGATGTATGTGGAGACCGTAGTTGATGGTGCCCTGCAAATACCGAATAAGACGTTTCAAAAAAATAAAGTGAGGTTCACGGGGATCATGCATGAAGAGGCAAATCTGTTGAACCGCGTATGAGATGTCGGGACGAGTGAAAGTGAGGTATTGCAATGCTCCAGCCAAGCTCCGATAAAGAGTAGGGTCATTAAAGGGTGCACCATCTGTAGCACTTAGTTTGGCTGCCAAATCGACCGGAGTTACACATGGTTTACAGTTTGTCATGGAAGCACGAGCAATGATGTCCTTTGTGTATTGAGCCTGAGATAAAAAGAGACCATTGCTACGACGAGTAGCCGTGATGCCCAAAAAGTGATGAAGAGGACCCAAATCAGTCATGGAAAATTCCTTGGACAACATATCTATAATCTGTTGAAGTAGAGTAGGAGACGATGCGGTAAGCACAATATCGTCCACATAGAGCAACAAATAAGCTATGTCAGACCCGGAGTGATAGATGAAAAGAGAATTGTCACATATACTGCTTTTGAATCCCCTTGAAAGAATAAAGTTTGAAAACCGAGTATACCATGCCCTAGGAGCTTGTTTAAGCCCGTATAGAGATCTCTTTAGACGACATACAAAATCTGGATGACGTTTGTCTACAAAACCAGGAGGTTGATGCATAAATACAATCTCATTTAAATGCCCATGTAAAAATGCATTTTTAACATCCAATTGATGTATCAGCCAAGACCGAGAGACTGCTAAGGATAAAATCGTCCGAATAGTAGCCGGCTTGACAACCGGACTAAAAGTATCTTCACAATCAACGCCCACGGTTTGAGATTTCCCGTTAACAACCAAACGAGCTTTATACCGTTCCAAAGAACCGTCAGACTTGAACTTATGTCGAAATAACCACATGCATCTGATTATTGGTCTATCAATCGGCCTTGGAACCAACTCCCAAGTATCATTCACCTGTAAAGCAGAAAATTCGGTTTGCATTGCATGTAACCAATTAGGATCCGCGAAGGCTTTGGCATAGGTAGAGGGAACAGGTGAGATGGATGTAGATATAAAGGTTTAGGAAGTTGTTGGTTGTTGTGTTTTGGCTTTGGAGCGGGTGACCATTGGATGGGTGTTTGTAGTAGGGTGACCAGAGGGTGCTGGTCGCTGGGCACTGTTCACGCGCTGGGGAGCTACAGAAGACTACTGGCAGCCGAGGTGGAAGGGGCAGGTTTGGCTCGGCGGGTGTAGGTAAGGGGAAAGGTTGTAGTACGTGGTTGGGTCTGGGGTAAGGCTACTGTGGGCGGGATAGGGTTGCTGAAAACAAAAGGGGAGGGGATTGTATCATCCAAAAACTCATAAGATCTGGCAGAGGAGGGAATTGTGTATGGGAATGTGTTCTCGTCGAAGGTAACGTGACGAGAAACATGAACTTTACCAGTGGTGGGGTCAAAACACCTGTAACCACGGAAATCTGGGGGATATCCAAGGAATATGCAGCGAACAGAACGAGGGTGAAGCTTGTGTGGTTGTGTGGCAAATGTGTTTGGATAGCATGCGCACCCACAAACTCGTAAATGGTCATATGTGGGATGACGCAAGTACAGGGCAAATGTCGGGGTGTAAAAGTTTAGACGTTTTGTGGGCAAAATGTTGTGTAAATAGGTTGCGGTGTGGAATTCTTCGACCCAAAAAATAGGTGGTAAGTTGGCATGAATGAGTAGAGAACGGATGATGTCGTTTAGGCGACGAATCATACGCTCTGCTCGGCCGTTTCGTGAAGATGTTTGTGGGCAAGAAAATCTGAAAAGTAAACCATGTTGATTGGCAAATGTTTTGAAAGCATGGTTATCGAATTCACCCCCGAGGTCACATTGGAATGTTTTGATGTTTCTGTTAAATTGGGTAGCAATTAAGCGGTGAAATTTAGTGAAAGTCGGGAAAGTTTCAGATTTGAATTTCAATGGATAAACCCAAATAAAATGTGAGAAATTATCAATTAGAACCATGTAATATTTATACCCACTTTTACTAGTTACCGGTGATGTCCATAAGTCACAATGAACAATGTCAAAAGGTGAAAAGGTAAAAGAATTGGAAGCAAAAAAAAGGAAGTTGTTTACTATTAGATAATTGACATGAATGACAAAAAAACTTGTCTTTATTACATGGAAAATTGAAAGTACGACTAAGAACATCCAAAACTTGAGCACCAGGGTGACCAAAGCGCTCGTGCCAAGGCAAAGACGTAGTGGTAATGAAACAAGCTGCTGGTGGAAGCTGGGGAGCAGTGAATGGGTAGAGATCCCCGGTGCTATTATGGCGCGAAAGAATTCGTCCAGTTGTTAGGTCCTTCAAAGAAAAACCAAACGGGTCAAATTCCACAGAGAGGTTATTATCTCGAGTAAAACGTCTAACAAATATAAGGTTTTTAATGATTTTAGGGCTGTAAAGGATGCCGGGCAGGATGTATGTGCGGTCAAAAACGGTGTGAAAACCTGTCCCAGATCCATATATTGGTAAACATTGACCATTGCCCACCAAAATTTTACTACTAACAGGAAGAGATAAAGGTTGTTGAATCATACCTTGGTCCTGAGTGACGTGTCGTTCAGCGCCTGTATCCATGAACCTAGTGGGGTCTGGTTGCTGTAACTGCATTGTTGTATAGGCTGCCTGGAGATCGGTGGGGCATAAAGCATTGTACCCGGTTGGTTGTTGAACTTGATGAGCTGTTGGAGTGAACTGAGACTGATCAGGCTGCTGGTACATGAAGTTAACCTGTGGAGATGATGGTTGTCTCTGCTGACCGGGAGGAGGACCCCACGAAGGCTGAGTTGGGTACGGGCAGGGAGGCGTATTCCACCATGCCCATTGAGGGTATCCTGCTGTTTGGTAAGACCAAGGGCTGTTAATAGGCTGCTGAAAACGTTCACCCCCACGCCCGCGACCTCCGCAACCTCGATAACCTTGCCCTCGTCCCCTTCCTCGACCTCGTTGGTAACCTGAAGGTGGCAAGTTAGGGTGCTGGGAAGGTTGAGAAGGTGGTGGCTGGGTGGAAGGCGGTTGTTGAGTGTTTTGGGCTTGAGGGGTGATAAGGACCGATGAAGGGCTTTGGTGAGCAGCTTGGCGTATGACCTCATCTTTGAGCATAGTTTGAGCTAGATCCCAGTCAGCGTTCTGTGAATTAATAAGAGAGACAGTTGAGTCAAATTCTGCGGGTAAACCACGTACCAATTGTAACACAAGGCGAGACTCGTTCACGGGCTGATCAACGTCTCCGAGTTGATTAGCAAGATCTTGCAGTTGTTGGCAGTAATCGTCCAGAGAAGAGCATGCCGACAGTGTAAGGTTGACAAATTTTGTTTCCAGGGCAGCCGCTCGTGCTTTCTTGTTGCTTAAGAAAATCTTCTCAATCTTGACCCAAGCATCCCGTGCTGTTGAGTCGGTTTCCAAGACCTGAACCAGAAGATCATCTGATATAGTGCTATAAATCCACTGCAAAACCAGGGCATCAATTTCTTTCCAGGATGCATAATCGGCTGATGTCTCAGGTGGAGGTTCCGTTTCATCAAGATGATCACTGACCTTATAGGCCACGGCATGGAGCTTAAAGATTTTAATCCAGGATGAATAGGTCACCTTGGAGCCGTCGAGGGTCCGAATCTTTGTTTGAATGTTCGTGACCGAGTATGCTGGGTGAAGAGGGACAGGTTTCTGAGAGGGTTCTGCTGCCATGGGATCAGCAGTGAAACAGAAAAGAAAAGAAAAGAGAGAAGAAAAAAATCGGAGGTTTGTGATCTAGGGTTTCAGAACCGAAGCTCTGATACCATAAAAGCGTTTGTATTATAATAATTCCTTGTCGTCTCATTGATATACAAAGGCCCTTTAAATAGGCACCATACATCCGAAATTTAGGAATAGATATACAGCAAATATGGAAAAGATAAACCAAGCAATAATTAAGCAACTAATTCACATAAATCTATTCCTATAATAATAGTGGCATTATTATCGGCTAAGAAAGTGAACACCCTTAAGGGATTCTTCTGACATTTGAGGCTGGCTAGCGGGGAATCCTAAACCGGGGTATGTAGTTCCAACACTCTTTGAAATTTGCAATGCATAAATGTTCTTCGTAAACTCTTCCCTCAACCTCTCTTCCTTCTTCAAAAAGTTTGGAGAAGCATTTATATATAAACAGAAATACAATCATGAGAATATAAGCATTATAAATAATGGTTCAAGATAACTTGAAAACAACTTCCAAAAGTGCCCAAAACATTAGCAAATCAGCCTCCAAATTACATACTAATAAGAACCCTTTCCTTACTCTACCCTTGGTGGCAACACCTGAAATGTGATAAAATACAAAAAGCTAACAATTTTATTGAAACCCAGTTCATGAAAATAGAAAAGTAACAATCTTTTTAGAACTGACCCTGAAACATTTGGGCTAGTTTTACTGAAAACACAGATTCGAACTATTACATGATCATGTGTTACATTTAAGACCTCAAACTGAAAGATATATATTACCAACTCGTTGAATTACCAAGTAAAAGATCTAAGCATAAGATATATATTACCTCGTCTTCTAATTACTGTAGGATCCTCGTAAAGACTGCAAGGTGCATCAGTCGGGCCGATAGTTCCCCTTCACCATAGATATCAGTCCTCTGCAGGGTTATTGCACCATCCACTATCATATGTGTTTCAAACCTTCAAATAAAAATCACACCTTATTCAAATATGGATATAATATTAACTTCTAATACTAAGAGCATGTATATACAGTATACAATCCTACAATCACATTCCACTTTTAATTCTTTCATCATTATGTAGTTTTCTTGTTGTTTATTATGAATGATAGGTAACTGGCACAAGTTCTTTAATGCACATACAACTTAATATTTCCATTTAGTGCACTTAAAGGTTAATTTTCAATGGATTTTAGATATCTACATCTATAATATCTATAAAGTACCGTCTTCACACAAACGTTTTTCAAAAAAACCAAGAGCTGCTCCTGCCTTTTTCATTTGCACTACACCACCAAAATTTCAACTAAAATCTATATAAGCTATGTAGGATATAATCCAATCAAACAATACAATGTTGCTACCCATGCCATCTGACCTCTAGAATTCAAAAGACAAAAATAGTCCCATGCTTAGTGGACCTCCCACCAACACCCAGTTTATAACTACCAATTGTGACAATCCCATATATTATTGAATGCATCAATTTCTGGTGGTCAGTAACTAACACCGTATGACATACCACATTATAACGTTCTATCAGATTTAAGATTCAAGGTCAATCTGGCTAAACCCTTGTTGACATACCACATAATGTGAAAAATTAAAAGACTAACCTGAATGCATCTGCCTGGCTAAACCATCCACCGAGTACTCAACTTTTGAAAACATGATCATAGAGACTGCTCAAAAGATGATATAAGCAACATAATATAAAAGAATATATTTTAGTCAGTATGATCATATATGTTTGTTAGATATCATATTTCACAATGCTCAACTAAAAACGAAGTACATTTTCCACATGGGTTTTTGAACTAAAATCCTTCGTTTGACCATTCATTGTGCTCAAAAACTGCTACATTTGGATAGACTCAAGTTTTAAACAAATGACTACCTTCAACTTTTCAAGAAATCTTATTTTCCAAAATATCACTATCACTACTTGTCTTGTATCTTAACAAATACACCAAAAAACACAGCCCATACCCAACTCATTCCTTGTCTATTACCAAACCAAACTTAAACCAAAGCACCATCCATTATAGTAAAAACAAAAGCATATACCTGCAAACCAAGACACATACAGTTGTAGTTCTCAATCTGACTTGGTCCAAACCAAGCTGGCCTTCAATCCAGCAGCTTGATATTAGGCTGCATATGTTAATATAAATAATCTCGATAGCCCCTTCAAATGCATCAGCCCCTCGACAAATACACGAACCATGTCATTAACGAAACATCAGGTTAAGAAACAAAAATTAAGTTAATATATAAACATAAATACCTTGATATTAGGTTGCATTTGTTCATAGTCGTCATACCTTGATATTAGGTTGCATTCGTCGTCGTCGTCGTCGTCATCATCAGCAGCCGCCACTGAGAAAAGGCATTGAACAACTCATATAGAAAACAAACAATAAATTAAATAGTATTAATAACGCTTTTAAGGAATATATAAGTTAAAGTCATACTACTTGGAAACTGACTCATGAACAACATTTGACCCATCAAACCTAACCTTACATTCTTCAAATTGCACAAACAACTTCCAATGTTGACCCAAACCCATTTTGCCTCCTCAATATTTGAGACTTTTTATTATTTCAGTCATGGAGTAGCAAAGAAAACTATGCAGGACATTAATTTCCCTAAGAAAATATAAACAATCTCGAAAACTGGAAATGCATACCTTGTCTACATATACCTCTTAAAGTGGCTGAAATCAAACCAATGGCCATATCAACGCTAGCATTGTGGTTTGGAATCGATTCTTTAACATCGTCAATCAAGACACGATTTTGGAGACCTGAGCATATAAAACCATCATAAAGCCTCGAACAAAAGAATACATAATATATAACAAAATCAAACTCGTCCTAAACATTGGAGTAAGTTACTACAAACCTGAACATATAAAACTATACCCTTAATATAGTGATCCTCTCGCTTGCTGATGTTAATAAAATGGATATACTACTGCATAAGCAGAATAAACAAACTAAAAACCACTTCTTTAATCCGAATTTTACATAACAAAGAAAAACCATATTCTAATCAACAAATATTTGAATAACAAAGAATTTTTATTCAAGAAAGTTTGAATAACAAATATAGGTTATTATACCTTTTTGTTTTCGGTTGCTTCTGGTAATAGGACGTGCCGGAAGTTGTTTGCCATCTACCGGTCGGAGAGTGACCAGGCTTTTGTTTTCAATCAACTACACAATAATTATCTCAAAACATGCAAAAATAACGTAAGTTTTCAACTTTATAACAATATAATTTCTAAAAAAAAACCTAAATTAAGTGATTTCAAGTTAGAATAATCATAAAAAAATAGTAGTATACTTGCAGCAGTCACATTACCTCATTAATGTAAAGTTTAACCAGTTGGTTCAAGCCTCCTTGTGTTCTTCACCAATATCTAGCACGAGTCATACCTTGAAATGCCATTTCTCTAAGCCCTTTCATCAAACCCTCCTTCCAAGTCACTCTGAAATATAGAACTGAAAAACATAGTTATATTATGTCTACCTAAAATGTAAGTTCCTCATGCTTCCTCCTCTATTAAGATCGAAACCCTAAAGAGACACACACACACACACATAAACACAGATATACATGTCTTTTTCAAGAATATAACTTATATAAATTTAAAAACAACCACAAATTTAATTTAGACATTTCATCGAGCACTTTATATGCATCACCAAAATTTTATTTCTTTATATTAGTAATCACCTAAATCACAAATATGGAGGTGGAACTTACGAATGGTAACAATCACAACCTTTTTTTAAACAAAAATCCACTCCAAAAATGACAAATAAACTACCTATGATTAGATAAAAATGAAAAACTTGATAAAATAAGAACACTTTTTAAAAAAGAAAAACCTTTTGAATATTACCTTTTCATCATCATCTTAATCTGCTGCTGAATAATATGATTTTAGGTCACCCTCTTCCGCCGTATTCATTACACACACACACACACACACACACTCATATATACATATACGTATATATTTAAAACCCACCGCCAGCGACTATTCCGGCTATCCAAAACCGGACATGTTAAAGATGAAGAGAACATTGAAATTTCATTTGTATATTTTGTTAACCATGTTCAAATCAATTAACCACACATAGATTTATAAACCCAATTTCTTCACCAGAAACAAGATCAAGAAACAAGATCAAGATAAGATGAGAAAAATTATATAGATATAGAATGTGTGTTTTTGAAAGAGAAAGAAGAGGCCTGAAATCTTTTATTCATTCTCTCTCTATTCTCCCTCCAGTCCTTCACTCTATTTCCTTCTACTTTCAAAATTTAAAAGACCTGTCCATTTTTACACCTCCTCTAACACACACCATGTACTACAACCTGCCTTATTCCCCCTCCCAAATACCCTATCACCTTGACACCTAACAACCATACTCCCGCCAAACACCTTATTTGAACACCTGCCTTATTCTCCCCTCCCAAACACGCCCCCACACACACCAAATACACCATAAAATACCTAGCACTTGACATCATACTTCCAATGTGGAAGGATTGTTTGCTTGACAACACACCAAAGTGATGTCACTTTGGATGTCTCCTTTAGTATGAAAGGGGTGATATTATACTCCGTGTACATGTTTTTTTACAAACCGAGCATGATATGATATGATTTCTAAGGGGCATATGTTAGATTGGGATGAACATAATAATAAAAAGTAATGTAGATTTAGATTTTCGATGAAAATTCAGTTGTTGATTGGAGGGCCACGGGGGTCGACATCCTCTAGCCTAGGTTGAGCATAATTTCCTAAGTTTTGGTCTCGTACGTTTTGATACCGCAAAGTATACCAAGTTCGAAGTGAGACACGGCCGTTACCTACTTTTGCTGGTTCTTGAAACCAGTAGCGTTGATAGCGGGAATTCCAAATGGGACCGCTCCCTCGGTTTGCACAATTAGCATTAGGCCCGGATCTTGTGGATAAAATCATAAAGTAAAGACGAAATTGAAAAAGAATTACCATAAAGGTCATCTATGAAGAAAATAATTATGTTAAACGGAAACTCCAACTTTGGAGTCTAAAAAGCATACTTTAAATTTCATAATTAAAGGATTTTGGCATCTACAATTCGTCTTTTATTAATAAGCTTTGGGTTGCAATATGTTAATTGTGATCATTAACATACATTATATTATAATACCTTATTATTTCAATAAGATGGGTCTCATCAATTTTTATTTTCTTTACAGCTAAAACTTTGATTGCAAAAAAGAAAAATGCAGGAAATATATCTTAGAGGGGCAATTATTTTGTGGGATTGGTGTGGGCCCGAATATTTTTGTGAGCCCCAATGTTTGGGCCTTTTCGACATTCTTGCCAGCCGACTTTTATGATGGGCTTTTTTATTTAGTTGTATTAACTATTAAGTAATAATTTAGTATTACACAATTACGGTAGAAATGCCTATTTTAAATACCCGATTGGCGGAAAACCCCATACTAATCCGTCCGAATGGGCGACGATCAATATGGGTAAATCTTGTCCCCTCAGACTTGAACATGTGTATACCCAAACCAAACCATCATAAAGGGACTTCCTTATGTCCTCACCAATACTTGAACTCAAGACCTTATGGATAAGGAGATGATATTTCAATCATTGAGCTAATGCTCAAGGACTTGGCTTGGGTATCATGATAATTGTTTTTATACTTTTATATTATTAATAATAAAATAATAGTGTCAAATTGTGAATTTGTGATTGTGTATAGTAACCTTGTGGTGTAAGTATTATACTTAACTATATTTGATTGGTTCAAAAACCTCTGTTTATATCCCAATTTTAGCGTGAACAAGAAGTTTCAAGATTAAGCCTGAAATTCACTGCGTGCAATGTGAACAAGAAGTTTCAAGATATGGATCAAACACTGAAATGCTCACTGTGTGCAATGTGAACATGAATTTCAAGAAATACTTTAATAATGTGAGAAAGTGACAAATAACATGTACGTGGGGAGCAAGTCAAAAAGTGAACAAATATATTATATTGCAACTTTTGTAGAAAAAGCTGCAACCACTCAACCAAAATCTTCATGATAATCGAATAAAAAACTAATTGGATAAAAAGACGACTTCATACATTGAATACTTCGAATACATTTTTATTAAATATAGCTTTTAATTAAAACAACATATTAAGGTCATCATAATTATAGCTATTTTAGGAGACAAAAGGGTAATATATATATGGGTTAAGTATCTGAAAGTATAAGTAACTTTTATATTTTTTCTATTGTGTAAATATAACTTTCATTTGGTTCATTGTATGTAACTAACCCGCTAAATTTGAACGATTAATGTAAAATTTTTACGTTGACCAATCAAAAACTTTTACGTGGCAACTCGTATGGTGCATCACGTATACACTTTTACATTAATCGTTCAATTTAACGGGTTAGTTACATACAATGAACCAAATGAAAGTTACATTCATACAATAGAAAAAATGTAAAAGTTACTTACACCCCTAGATACTAAACCCTACATATATATATATATATATATATATACGACAAACGTTCAAAGCAGCAAAATATTCAATGTTTGTCATAGAAAAAAGCACTTTTTTTAAAAGTAAAAATTTGGTCGTGTCCATATTAAGAAAAATGTTTAAAATGAACTAAAGGTTGGATATATGTTAAACGGGATTTAGTGGAACCAGGTTGGAAAGTATACAATTCTTATGTAACAAATAGAATGATGCATATATGTCATAATTAAACCTAAGATCGTCAAATTCATATTAATTTTACATCACATTATAGGCATGAAAAGAGATGGAAAAAAGGCCAAAAAACTCCACTTTTGCGTGAACCCGAATGACGTTTGACAGACGAGGATGCCAAATTAATCCACGATGAACAAGTCGAAGCGGACGTCAAGACAACATCACCACACAGGACGCAAATTAAGTTGGCCACAAGACAACAAACCCGACATAGAACCACACCCTTTGCTCTACATACATACCTCTACCATATCAATTCTGTCATTTATGCGATTTTTACTTAAATTATGAATCTATACACATTTGATTGTCATTGAAGTTTTAAAACCCTTTTTGGGCATTTTACAAAAAGAAAGATGAGAAAAACTCAAAAAGTTTAAAAGAATAATTTTGATTTTTGTTTTCTATAATCCTATAAGATTATTTTCCATCTTTTTGTGTGCGTCGTTTCTTTAGCTCGGTACACTATTATAGATACATTTCAAGCATATTTAGTTTTTGAAATAAAAATGGCAATTTAAGGAAAAGACAATAATAATGATAAAGCACAAATGGATATGATTTTCTTGGTGTCAACATCATCATTTGACTATTCCAACTTGGCTTAACTTAAGTCTACTTCCTTTGAATGTTCCTTCACTAGAACTATCTATGTTGCACCTTTACCGGACCATCCGGTTACCGGTTATCATACAAGGTGGCTAAGGCATCTCTCATTACTTCTATGAACCTTCCATTTTTCTATATTTTATAACACAATTATTTCACAATCTGTGACACACCAATTACACAACACTTGTAAATAATGCACCAAAACTTGTACATATCAACTCTCTATATGAACCCCTACCCATATGTTTTTGTTTCACACTTCAAAACAATTATTAAAATTCCACATTCTCAAATTCTTTTTTTCTGTTATGGACACACTATATGTAACAGCTATGAATAACTACCCCAACAGCTATAACCACCACACAGTTCAATCGCCTTTTGACCAAACAGCTCAAGTAGCTCTCTTGAATTATAACCCGAATGACCCGATATCCGAGTTTGATCAAGGTCCGTGTCCATCGACATTTGTCGATGGAAACGGGCCTGATATTCCAGATAACTATGATTCTGTTCTTAAGTATTTGGACCAAATGCTAATGGAAGAAGATGACTTGCAACTAAAGCCATGTATGTACAACGAGTGTATGGCGTTACAAGTCGAAGCGGCTGAAAAAGCGTTGTACGACGTTCTTGTCAACAAGCAGCCCGCGGATATTCCAGATTGTTCAACTGGAACTGACAGCAGTGGAGACAGTATTGTTTCAAGGGTTCCTTGGTTTGAAAACTGTAGTTACTCCCCCGGAGAAGTCTTAACTACTCATCTCCAGGGGAGTAACTTAAACTATAGTAGAAAAAGAAGCCCGGATCAAGAAGAAGGGCGAGAGACGAAAATAACAAACATTTTAAATGAAGAATTTGATCAGCCTCAACAATATGATGAAGATCTGTTACTTTATGATCACGAACCACGAGCCAAAAAGACAAACGAATCGAAAAGAGGAAGACCACGAGGAAAGAAAAACACGAATAATCAAGAAATCATGGTTGATTTAAGAGATTTGCTAACTCAATGTGCCCAAGCAATCACAAACGCTAATCATGGTTCGGCGTGTGAAGTTTTGAAGAAAATCAAAGAGCACTGTACTCCAAATGGAGATTCTACTGAAAGATTGGCATATTATTTTGTAACAGCGATAGAAGCCCGTTTGTTAGGAACTGGCCCAGAGATTTACCGAGAGTTCAATCTAAAACAGTTTCCAGCTGCTCAGATTTTAAGAGCCCATCATTCTTTTATGATGGCTTGCCCGTTTCACCGAATGACAAATATTTTAGCAAACGGGTCAATTGGGAAACTGTCACAAGGGAAAAATAAACTTCACATTATAGATTTTGGTATCTTATATGGGTTCCAATGGCCATGTTTTATCAAGAAGTTGTCTATGAGGCCCGAAGGCCCGCCAATGCTTCAGATTACAGGCATTGACCTTCCCCAGCCGGGTTTTCGTCCAGCAGACCGGGTTGAGGAAACCGGTAGACGACTGGCAAAATACTGCAAAAGGTTTAATGTGCCTTTTCAGTATAACAGTATAGCAAAGAAATGGGAAGATATAACGATTGACGACCTGAAACTTGAAAGAAATGAGGTCACTGTGGTCAACTCAGTTAACAGGCTGCAGAATATGCTGGACGAAACCGTCATAGAGAGCAGCCCAAGAGATACAGTCTTGCAGTTAATCAGAGAGATCAACCCGGACCTGTTTGTCCTCGGGGTTCTGAATGGGACTCACAATGCACCATTCTTGCTGAACCGGTTCAGAGAGGCTCTATTCCATTACTCGACTTTATTTGACATGCTTGATAACACAGCAGATCGAGAATGTCAATATAGACTATTGTACGAACAAGAGGTGTTCGGAAGGGAAGTGATGAATGTGGTGGCATGTGAAGGGACTACTAGAGTTCAGAGACCCGAGACGTATAAGCAGTGGCAATCGAGAACCATTCGGGCCGGGTTTCGACAGGTCCCGATGTATCGGGATAAATTAGAAGAAGTGAAGAGTAAGGTTAAGTTGCATTACCATAAAGATTTCCTGGTGGATGAAGATGGTAAATGGATGTTACAAGGATGGAAAGGGAGAGTTATTTATGCATGTTCTTTATGGAAACCTGCATAAAAGATGTAAAACCCTAGAAGCATATTTAATATTGTTCATGTCTTAATTTATTTTTTTGCAATTCTAGTCTGTATCAAGATCAAAAAATTTTTAGTGTTTCTTACTGACGTTGATTCTTAATATTCCCAGATAACTTGATACATCAAATTTTAGTCTGTTGGTGGTTTATAACCGTAAACACTATAATCTAATGGTTTATATATACTATTAGAATATAGACTTATCAAATTTTCAAAAGGTGAAAATAATGCTTACCTCTTAAGCTTGATTTTGACCGGTCAGAGCAAGAACATGATCTTCAGGTAAATCCTTATATTTTACAGTTATGAGTATGGATTCATTCAGCACGTGTTTGTCTGTGTGATAAACATAATACAAGTCATTTTCAGCAGACATAATTGTATTTGTATGTAGCATTAACATAATGATGCAATTTTCCACTAGCTATATTTTACTAATTCAATGAACTGGTCTATTTGCACTGTAACTTTCAATAAGCCGGGAAGTTTCCGTTTAGGAGTATAATATACATATGAAAACAATCTAGATAACCTGAAAGAGCAAAGGTCCCAATCGCAATAATATATAAACTCTATAAATATGTATTGTCAATTCTATGATTACCAACTGCTATACCAGCTTACAAAACTTATGTCACAGCACTAAAAATTTGACCTGCCAATAAGATTCGAAATGTACAGTGACACTTAGCATTAATGAATTATGAATCAGTATATGCCTTTTGAGTAGGCCAAGAGTGGGCCTTTTATCATTCAAACTGGATGACATACTTGAAAGCAGAATAGCCCTTTTCGGCACCTAAAGCTATTTCACTGAGAAGTCAACGTACGACCGAAGTTTTCTGTTAAACAAACCTCAGCTTTATCACGACAGATTTTCTCCTAGAAAATTGTTTCCCGTAAGTGCAATGTAAAACTTTCAAAAAAAACATACTCGTAAAGCTGAGGTCTTATTAACAAAGCCTACATGCCCCGGGAAGGGGCGGGGAAATTACAGAAAGCTGGCCATAGATTACCTGATCCAAAAGCAGGAAAAATTTGACAAATATGCATTGCAACTCATTAATTAAACAAGTATGCACAGGGAGCCTCATTGTAAAGCCTCTAAATATTCCACTATGAACTCAAATACCACCTCTCTATCTTGGTACATCGAGAAAATCATCTCCTGAAACCATCAGCCCTAGTTTTGAAATCATCAGTCTTCTCTGAAACCTTATCTGAGTTTGGAAACAGAGAATGGAAATGGGTATGGTTTTCTAAACCAAACCCTTAGGTGGATATCGAAGAAGGATACCAAATCTAACAAGTATCAATGTTAACTCCATTGCCTCAAACTCAAAAAATTTATACCAGGCATACCCAAACACTATGAACTCCATCTCTCAAACCAAACACCCCCTTGTAGTATTACTTAAGAGCCATTGATATCTTCAACTGAAAGACTTCCTAGCTAATCACTTAGTTTTCGTGACATAGTTAAAAAGAATATCATTCAACATTTCCATTTTCTTGACAAGTATACCACCCACATAAATATTTTCCTACTACTCTACTATATGTTCAAAATAAAAAAGAATTGAACATGTAATCTAAAGATTATAACACCACAATAATTACAAAAGCAAAAGATTGTTCATTTATCATAATTAAAACTAGTCAAATAATGGGTAGCTGCATAACATTTCAACCAAAACAGAAACTTATACAATAAACATGACAAGCTTGTTAGGAAGTTACATTGCAACTAAACTACAAGTCTGCAGGCAAAACTATTATAATTTAAACATACTATTAACCATAAAACCTGAAAGAGATCAGCCCCTTTTGCTTTGACTCTTTGAGGATCTTAATACATTGAAGTCCAGCTTTCCTCGCTTAGGTGGCTTATGAGATTGCAATCTACCATTATATGATGAAGAACTCTGGTTGCCTTCCATAACATTCCGCGAATTATGCGTATTTTGTACCTCTGTCATAACTTCCACTTGTTTCCTTTTGAGGTCTCCGTTGGCTTTATGGCCATTCAAGCTTACTGGTTCATCATTTTCTCTGTAAAACAAACTTGTTGACATTAAAATGTTTCCCATGAAATAAAGGAAGCAGAAAGTTTTTAAGGTATATTCAAAGATGACCAACCTATTAGACGGTTTTCCTCCTTGATCCCCAGAGCAAGCAGCATCACCTTCTGCTTGTCTTGGGTTTGAAGCATCTTCATTTAATTTCTACAAAAATAAAACATAAACATTAAGCAAACAAGCGTAACTTATATAGACAAGTAAATAAAACTCAACAACAGGCTATAAAACTTACATCAATTTTAGGATTAAAACTTTGAAATGACATGCGGCCTTTGATGGCCCCTGGACTAGGATCTCCTTCCATAATGATCATACTGCATGTAGCAACAAGCCATTAATGACATTGTAACTCTAAAAGCATAATTGTGACAAAGATCGTTAAATATGCAGTAATATAGCAATCCCTGGTAACTTTAGATAGTTATAAGATAGTTTGTTACCCTACTCATAATACAAGAGACTACAGTAAACAAATTTAACTACAATGAAATGAACATTTAATGGTGATACTTAAAACTAAGACAAGAGTAGAAGACTCGATAAAAGAAACAATTAATTAATGGAAGAGAGTGAATTAGTTCATGTTGATGCCTTCTTTTTGGCAGAGGAAGGAGCAAAGCCATGTAAACTTAGGTATTACAAATTTAAGTATTGATAATGGAGGTTTAAATTACGAAGATGCATATTTAGAATTACACTTTTGTGAATGGACTATTTAATAATCCTGTTAATACCATTTATCAGTTATCACACCGTTTATTGTGCACACATGTTAAACTATTCAGCAGATTTCACCCATTCTTGTCGAGTTCTGATGTAAATGCAGGTAAAAAGCTGTTGTAATCACATAATAAAATGGACAATATACAGGATCAAACCAGCAAAAGCAGGAACAAGTCGATGACACTGCACTAGCCCTTGCCTACTGGAGCCAACAAATTTCAAAAGCTAGATGTAGGGATACACCTCTTGTTCTGAGGGATCCCGGGTAAATGTACCTGATATGATAACTAACTACCTAAATTTGTAAAGCCCTTGTTTCACTATGATGGATCCTATCAATCACTCATTAACCCAATCAATTCCTGTCAATTACTACATGATCCTCCCCTGTTCTTCCCCTTACCCCCAATATATTCTGACATTCAGCTAACCAATTGCTGTTATCAACACATTGATAAACTCATAAACTAACTGCCAAAGAACAGAGATGATAAGGATAAACTAGAAACATCATAAACTTTAGATCCAGAGCCCTAATGTGAAAAATTGGATCACTGACATCTAGTCATCTAGAGGCAAACAAACAAAAAAGAGCATCTGAGCATGTACTCATGCTTTTTTAGTGAGAAGTATATATATTGATGCTAATATTACTATAAACATTTAGAAGAGCTAATAGATTGTCAGAAAACCTGTGAAGATAGATGCAAGAGGTTAGCAGAAAAACAATAGGCGAGAGAATGAAAGAGTATGCTAATTCATAGCTTGAGCTTTCATTGTTAGAAAGTTATTTATGAATCGAGTAATCGAGTGGTGAATAAATAACGTTTAAGTTCAACACAAGCTTGAACTCTGCTTCAGAGCCAATGACCACCCTTCAACTTGGTCCACTATTAACTACTGAAAATTTTGAATATATTGTATGGCTGTCTACATTGCAATTTAGCAATTTAACTAACGTAAACCTTAAAATACATGGAAGTACAGCATATATAATGTAAGCAAATGTGTAATTTACTGATGTAGTGATGTTTGACAAACAAACATAAACATCTAATGCCTGTTTTATTACTAAAGCAAATCATATCGTATACGTCAATTTCCTAACGAAATTCCCTATTATAATTTAGAGAAACTTCGCCTCCAGGATGAAATCATCTAGACAAATGAATACAATTGAAATTACCCTAGTAGCTTCCTAATATATGGAATTATACTCCAAAAGAAGAAAACGCATACAACATTATTTGCCAGTGAAATAAACACAAGTTTGACAAATTGTTCTAGCTTATTGCTTAAAATGTGCCTATGTGAAACAGAACTTTACATATCATACAAACCTAGTGCACTTACATTCCCAATCACGTGAAAAACCAATTTCGCTGATCCGATGTTTTTAAACCTAAGTCTATTAAATACTTCAACTTCCGATATTAAACATAATTCATATATTATCCAATCACAAAGAGCAAGACAATGTTCTCAAGAAATGAAATGATGATATTATTAACAATTTTAGTCCTTTTGTAACAGAAAAACAAAGGTTTCAGTCAAAGCCAAACTTTTACAGTTTTACTTCATACAAAGCAACCGAAATCAGATATTCATTATATGCACACACACTAAAACATACACCTTTCTTACAGCCCGAATTCTTTACGCTTATTAAACATTACAATACAGTCGATATAAATAAGGGTCACTTGCTCATCTTATGAATTCAATGCAGCTAATATCCTAGCTTTCTCTTTCGCCTATTTACAAAAAGTTCACAGCTTGGCATCAACTTTGGAAAACGAAGAAGTTTCTGCAAAGAGGGGTTCACTAACTCAAATGTACGCAGCCTAACCAGGATATCCCCTAAAAAATCCAAACCTTTTCCTTAGCCACCCCCACAACATGTTCGCCTTGTTAGGTTCTCGAACCTCGGATAACTATCCTATATCCTAAAATTTATATCCTAAAATCCATAAGTGGGTATTACTTTTGTAGCATAAATAAACAAGTAAAGCATGCATAAATATAAAAACAAAACAAAATTGCCCAATCCCAGATATAAAAGTAAAATAAATAAGTTAAAAAAAAAAAAGTACCATTTTTTGGATTTAACAAAAGATGGGAAATTTCCATCAGGTAATAAGACATCTTCTTCATCTTGTTTCTTTTTGTTTTTTTCCTCTTTGTTAGTAGCTCCCCTTTGCATAAACTATCATATACATATACATACAATATATACAAATTTATATATGTATAGCAGCAGCAAAATAGATATATAAGTAAAAAAAATAAGATTGTGAGTATATAATTATACCTTTAAGTTCTTTAATGTGCTTGATAATTCTCTTTTCGCCATTGAATTCAAGAATCCTGAATAAATTATATAGTAGGGTTTCCGAAAAAATAGCCCTCTTTTTTTCAAAAGATAATTCGAGCCTGGTTTCTGGTGTTTGGTTGTATAAAGGGTTAAGGGTTTTGATAGATAGCGACGACGGAAAAAATTGACAAATATACCCTTTTATCGAATTGGTTTTAGTTTCTTAATTAAAGAGAAATCAATATAGCCACTCGAAAAAAGAATAATCAATATAAGATTTTAGTGAGTGATCGAAAAATAGAAGGTATTATAATAGGGGTTAACAAGTATGCATCAACTACCCAGATTTTGAGAGGAGGAAATTTTATATTTATACAAGTGATTGGCAATGGGAGATTGTAGTATATTTGTTCTTCTCATTATAATATAGGTAGCATATTTATATTATTAGTTTGATATTTAGGTCTCTTAATTATTAATGTTATTTAATTAAGTCTCTTTATCATTTCTTTAAAAGATGAGAATATTACATAGTTAAATACTTGGGATTGTTTAGACTCATGGGAGTGGCACCCAATAGAAGGCGACCCGGCTGAGGCGACACCGGGTTCCCCCTTTTCCGCCCGAAATATCTCCTCCAGTGGCGAACTACATGACGTGATATATAAATGTATTATTTTACACAACATGATATTATAGGATGAAAATAAAGCTTTATATGAAATCTATATGAAATCTCAAACATAAAGAAATTTGGATATTGGGGGATTTAAACTTTTATAAATCACCTGAAAACAATTATTACAAGTAGTACAGCAGAATACCATACTAATTCATACACACGACATTCCCGTGTGTATGTGGAACTAGCTAATAGCAAACTATGTAAAAAAAAAAGTGCTTAAACATGTTATACAATCATGTTATATACAAGTTACAACATATGAACCATATTTGGTAAAGGGTTGTTTGGAAGGAACCCTTATTTCCGGCATCATAAAATAGTTTATTTCGATTATTTGCGGCTTATGATGCTTAACCTGCTATAGTCAATGGTGGTTCATGATGTTTGGTTGTCCAGATTGATAGGCACTGTGGTAGGTTTAGTGGTTTCCAACAGTTTATCAAGGAAAAATCTATATTGGTCTGGATTGAGTCTATCATGCGGCAAACAAACCTTACAAATCGTAAACCATATATCACGAGCCTGGAAAAACAGTTGAAGAAATTTTTATGCAAGTGTTGGCATTATGCGTCTAATACATAATTAACAATGTTTCAGGACCAGAACCAGTACAAACTTATGTTCATAATGTCCAAAGAGCGAAAAACTCTAAAAGAATGAAAATGCATCACAGGATTTTTACATCGTGTTCTTTTTGTATCATCATCATTCACTGGCACTTGCTTATACAATTAGCCAACAAGCAAAGCTAAATGTGTCACCAATACAGCTTGAAGACAGATCATTGCTTCACTCCGCCACTTAAATCTTTCTCGATACAAATCCAAATAGGGAGGGATGAACTTCTTTGTCACTAAAAGTCTCCATACATCTTTTCTGGAAAAAGCTCCTATGCAGGGACTACATCAGGCTCAAGTGGTGGTGGAGACTGGTTGTCTAGGGTGGTCCCACCCTCT
Source organism: Erigeron canadensis (assembly GCF_010389155.1). Taxonomy (NCBI): domain Eukaryota; kingdom Viridiplantae; phylum Streptophyta; class Magnoliopsida; order Asterales; family Asteraceae; genus Erigeron; species Erigeron canadensis. The sequence continues at coordinate 28,693,145 of NC_057767.1, read as the reverse complement.
TCGGTCTGGTCAGCTTTTGCATCTTCATCTCCGAACCCGTGCCTAAATCTGTCATAATTAGTCATTTCAGGTGCTTTAAATGGGCGTTCACCCAATACTTTTAGCAAATCGTCTTGATGGAGGACTTCTTTTTGGAGCAGAAGTTCGGCGATTTGAGAAAGTTTCTCTTTGTGCTCTTCCACAAGCGAGACCGTGCGTTGATATGCCTTGTTAACCCATTCTCTAACTTCAGTGTCGATGATTGCACCAGTTTTGCTGCTGTATGGTTTGGTCATCTCCATCCCGTCATCCCTTTGAGGAAAGGAGAGGAGACCTACCTTCTCACTAAATCCGTATACGGCAACTTGAGCGTATGTCATTTTTGTTACTTTCTCCAAGTCATTTTGTGCTCCAGTTGAAATCCTCCCTATGAGAACCTGAAATCAAGATATATTCATAACCACCGGCACAAACGGTTCAAAATACAAAAAATATGCAACATGACATTTGCCTATCCCATCAAAACAGTAGCCACTACATTTTTAGATGTCTACAAGTTTGAAGCTATGCGTTTTAAATCTGATCATGTGACATTAAATAATTAATGTATATCTAAAATAATCATCGATAATACGCACAACACAGTGTTCGCGTGTGCTTCTACTACGAAGTTGCACTAACCAGTTTACCAGTGCTTTTAGTGTTTGTTTCTAATTGTTTAACCAATAAATAAAATGACCAAAAAAGAAACTATTCTTTGCTACTATAATAAGTATGTATGTGAAGTGAAACATGACAGTTGATTTTCTATCAAATACAATATCATATTATATGAATTATTGGTAATAAGTTCTACTAAGATATTAATCTATACTATCAACAAAGCAACAATCATCTTTTCTATATACTAATCATGAAAAATTAATCAGAAATGGAGGGTAAATAAGTACTTCAGTTTTTTTTACTTACTCCGTCGCTGTTAAGAAACTATTTACAATAAAAAACTGAGGTAAGCAGATAACTATAAACAAAACTAATCGATCAGAATGCTGAAAACTCAATACCGTAGCTCCAGATAGCAATAATCAGATACCAGTTTCATATTTGTATATCTAAACACTCCCATAATAGTCATCTTAATACATGACATTTAGTCGATGAATAATTTGAGAACTGCTTAATAGTAAAACCTAATGTATGAACCAATTAAACAAATTTTCATGGGACCCCGGAAACATTACATCATTTAAGTCGAGAAAGTGTAAAAAACATTACCTGCTCAGCAGCACGGCCACCAAGCGTCATGCATGTCATGTCAAAAAGCTGTTCCTTAGTCATGAGTAGATTCTCACTTGGTACATATTGAGCAAACCCAAGTGCTGCTGTACCACGAGGAACAATGGTGACTTTCAACAAAGGTTCCGCGTGTTCCAAAAACCACCCCACAACCGCATGTCCCGCTTCATGATAAGCTACAGTTCGCCGTTCAAGCTTGCTAATCACCTGTCTCAACAAGAGTATCAGTAGAGGTAGCAGAAGGGTAGAGTTGGCAGGTTACATGCAGTAAATTACAAGTTGGGCAATACATCATGTTAAACGATGCCCAACCCATTCAACCCGTTTGATATCGAACAGGACTCAAATTGACTGGTTTATAAACAAATGGGTCAAAATTGCCTAATCTGATTAAGCATTAGACATATTTGAACTAATTTTGTTATAACTAATACTTCATCTTACCTTGTTCTTCTTCTCGAGCCCACCAATGATCCTATCGATGGCTCCATCAAAATGGTCCATGGTTATCTTAGTCTGCTCACGTCTAGCAGCAATCAAAGCTGCTTCATTGCAAACATTTGCTATATCAGCTCCAGCAAATCCTGGAGTTAGGGCAGCAAGTCTCTCAGAGAAATAAGATGGTTCATTATCAAGCTTGAGCTTTTTCAAATAGATTTGAAATATCTGTTCTCGGCCTTTGATATCAGGTTTGTCAATGCTAATTTGTCTATCAAATCTTCCAGGCCTTAAAAGAGCTTTATCTAAAATATCAGGACGATTAGTCCCTGCAAGAACAACCACACCAGCAGTAGTCCCAAACCCATCCATTTCGACAAGCAGTTGGTTAAGTGTACTTTCCCTCTCATCATTACCACCCGAAAACCCTCCACGTCCCCTGGCACGACCTATTGCATCGATCTCATCAATGAATATTATACTAGGTGCACACTGTCTAGCCTCTTGGAACAAGTTTCTAACCCTCGAAGGACCCACACCAACAAACATTTCCATAAAATCTGATCCAGAAATCGAGAGAAATGGCACACCAGATTCCCCTGCAGTTGCTTTAGCTAATAGGGTTTTGCCTGTGCCTGGTGGCCCAACCAATAGAGCACCTTTCGGGATTTTGGCTCCCAATTCCTCGTATTTCTTTGGATTCTTGAGAAAGTGCACAAACTCCATGATCTCTTGTTTTGCTTCATCACAGCCCGCGACATCATTGAAAAAGACCTAAATATAGCATTGAAAGACGAACAAGTTATTATTTATTTGGAGTATCTTAAGAGACTAAGGGATCATTTTGCTGTCAAGTCATCTTAAGATATCAGCATCAGATAATAATCAATAACAGAACAAAGTGTAAAACTGAATGTTTGGGTCCATTCTTGTTATTTATTGTTGTACAAATTAACTTGCAATAATCAGATAGTTACCTGCATGAATGTTTAACTCTGATTAAAATTAATTAGTAAAAAGGACCATAAGAATATTTTCAACGAAAGCCTTTTTCCTAAAAAGTGACCATAGGAACATTGTTGTAGAAAAAGCAGATACGCTTTTATTCTTCTTTTTACTAACAGTTTTGTTGAAGTTGGTAAGAAACCATTATCCAATATCGATTCTCTGAAACCTATATAATCATACAACCAGAAGCAGTCTATTTATTCCAAAACAAAAAACTGAACGTTGCAACCACAAACCATAATAATCTATTTAAAAACACATATCCAAACACCCCTAAATTGTAGTACTAAGCCTTGTGGAAGCAACAGATTAACGACAAAAAAAGGATAATTTATATTAGACAGTAATGAAAGGCGTACCTTATTTTTTGCATTCTTATCGACTTTATTAATATGGGCTTTTCCAATGTTAAATATTCCACGGGCACCTTTCCCACCACCACCTCCAACACCTAAACCACCTTGCATTCTCCGACTCATGTACCAAAGGGAACCAAGTAACAAAAGTGTTGGAGCAAATCGCATAATTTCTTGATACCAAACCATTTCAGAAGCATATGTGACAGGAATGTGATCATGAGAATCTATCCCAAGTGCTTCCTGTGCTTCTTCTAATTTTTCTTCAAAAGATTCAACGCTTCCAATATTAAAGTAGTATTTATACCGGCTGGTATTCACTTTTGTAGGTGAATCAATTGAAGTCCCTTCAGCAGAGCCATCAGTTGATTGATTGCGTGGTGTGTTTCGGACGTATACTTTTGCGACTGATTTGTTCGATATAACTATATGATCCACCAAGCCTGGTTCCAAAAGCTTATTTTTGAACTCCTGAAAACTAATCTGCAAATTTCAGAAAGCAAATGAAAAAAGAACAGTAACATCAGGCAATCCGCAGTACTCCTATACAAAATGTATGCGACAATTTTATAAAAAGGCGTATTAAATCTCTACATAAGTTCATAACCATAAATAACTTGCTAACCTGCTTCTGTTCACGGGGACCAAAAGATAGCGATGAAAAGAGTAACAATCCAATCACTATTAGTGGAATCGGTATTTGGAATTGGAATTGTTTTGGAAAGAAACCCCCATCATCTTCTGAATTCGATTCTTCTACACATAGCACAAATTAATTAGTGTGTGAACTCCAAACATGTCACTAATTCGTCATTACTATGAAAACAATACAAGATTAGATTGTGCCATAGCTAAACTGCTTGTCCAATTTGATATTTATCCCAAAAGACAGTGCATTTAACATTTTGCATCAATCAACCTAAAAGTAGTTCAAATATCAAAACTTCACTCAAATATGGAAACACAGTTTTTATTGTAATACATAGATCACATCCACAAGAAGTTCAAACTAGACACACGTGGGATATTTCCAGTAAGCATATTTATATACCTAATGATACTAATACTAGCCTACCTCGAGCACTCTGCGACATACTCAAGCAAGACATATAACAGTTATGCACGTTTACCACTGAACAAAACTGACGTAAACAGCCAAAATGAGGGCATGTTAGGAACTTTCATATCTTTATGTACTCGTGGCTTCAAAAGTGCTTCTACTACTTCATAATTACTTATCACAAGCAGCTTACCCAATTTTTTAAATGGAACATGTATCCAAACATATCATAAACACTTAAAATATGCAAGATCCCAAAGAACCTCTAACTACACCTAGCTCATAACACCAAAGTAGTTTTAAGTTTGTAACTTTTCACACACGCAAGAGTAAAACTTCGCCATAAGTAGCAGCCATACTCCAAAAAAGTAACCACCCAACCTTTTGATTCAGCTTTCTGGTCATCCGCTTTTGGTGTTTCCTTCTTTTCCTTGGGGTAAAAGTTTTCATAATCTGAAAAAGAAATCATTCCAAAATTAAGTTATGCATACACCACAATATACACCCATAAATCAATATATGAAGTTGTGGACAAGATCCGCTAAAAAGACCCAAAGATTAACGAGAAAGGAAAGCAGTCTATGCATCAAAAGAATGTCTTTTTATGCACAACTTTCACACATCAGCTTCTCATTCTTTCCTATGTGTATTTCCATAAGGCTTATTTAAAAATAACTAACCCTTACGTGTATGAATGTGGGAGTGTACATAGATATATATGTATATAGTTCAAAGCCTTCTCAAAGATACAGGCCTTCTTATTTGGTCTTTCGCTTTCCCCTATATACACATCATGAGTATGTTTGGCAAAAGTAGTCGTAATTGTAGCTTAAGGCTGAGGCTTTTTTCCAACATTCTTATTAGTATCTATTTTTGTGTCTTTTTGGCCTTTCTCCAGCTACAGCTTTTCTTTTACAAAAGCTACAACCAAAAGCGTCCGAGTATGTTTGGCAAAAGTGGTTGTAGTTTGTAGTTGTAGCTAAAGGTTGAGGCTTGTTTCCATAATTTTTATTAATACCCACATTTGAGTCTTTCCGGCCTTTCTTGAGCTACAGTTTTTTTTTAAACCTACAACCAAACACCGCCGAGTATGTTTGGCAAAAGTAGTTGTAGTTATAGTTGTCGCTAAAGACCGAGGCTTTTTTCCAAAATTCTTATTGATACCCATTTTTTAGTCTTTCCGGTCTTTCTTAATCTTAAGATTTTTTTTCTAAAAGCTACAACCAAACACGGCTGAGTATGTTCGACAAAAGTGGCTGTAGTTTGTAGTTGTAGCTAAAGGCTGAGGCTTTTTTCTAACATTCTTATTATTATCTATTTCTGAGTCTTTCTGGCCTTTCTCGAGCTACAGCTTTTTTTTTCTAAAAGCTACAGCCAAACACATCTGAGTAATGAGTATATTCAGCAAAAGTGGTTGTAGTTTGTAGATGTAGCTAAAGGCTGAGACTTTATTCCAAAATTCTTATTAATACCCATTTTTGAGTCTTCCCAGTCTTTCTTGAGCTGCATCTTTTTTTTCCTAAAAGCTAAAACCAAACACGGCTGCATCGTTTTTCGAGCTCCACCCCCCAAAAACACCACCCTTACCAAACACACCCAATACAATATACATCCAAACAGTAAAACAAAACAACACAAAATGTAAAAAAAAGAAAAAACGGAGAGGGGGCTAAAAAAGCTTACTTTTTTTCTTAGGGCTTTCACTGGAGAAAAACCGTCGAAAACTAGGGTTTGCAAGCAAGTACTTCAAATCAGACACCACTTTTGGATTTGACCCTAATATATTATCATTATTATTATTATTAGCTGCAGAAAATGAAGATAAATAACGTTTCAAAAACCCTAATTTATCTCCATTTCCAATAACATTCTGTGAATCATTATACACTGATGAACAAGAATCAGTCAGTATCTGTGATCTTCCTCCAATCAATACATTCTATACATACAAAAAATATACATACACAGCATCAGATACATATATATACATACATATACATATATAATTAAAACAAATACATGAAAAAGAAAAGAATTAGGAAGAATCTTTACCCTAGAACGAGATGATGATCGAGAAATTGAGCGACCTAAGCGTGAAAGCATCATAATAATTTATTTATTTTATTTTGATTAAAATCGTTTTACAATTAATTATGGATTAACATATGATGGTATGAGTTTATTCAAATGATTTAATTTAACAAAAAAAGGAGCAGAATTTGCTTTTGTTTGAAGAGGTGGTGTTGGAGGAAAATAGAACCAGATAAATATGGTTGTTCTGGTTTTAAGCCACGGGTCGATACTATACTATAATATACTAATATAATATATAATATATGCGGCTTACTATGGGCCTATGTATTGTTGATGGATATATAAAGTTTGGTTGTTTTTGAAATGTTTTGATTATTATGGATTTTAGTTTATGCGATGTGATTGATATTTTTTTCTTTTTTGATTCTTTCCACTTTTCAGTATTTAAAAATAGGAAGAGATGTGTAAATAAAAATTTGAAACTTGGGTACCAAGATATTGAATGAATGAATCATGAATGAGTATTGATTTGTCAAACTTTTGACTAATTAAGGGCATCTTGGTATGAATGGAATAACTTTAAAGTTGCATGAAACAAAAGGTAATTGAATGGATATACTAATCTATCCTATTACCGTATAATTTTACTTCAATTAAACTTTTTTTAAAAGACGTGAATCATTTATTCGCAACGGGAGATCTAGCTTACGTTGTTTTAGATCCACGTTAGAGAGCTCCCCACCCTCAATACATTGTAGGATGAAAAATATCCAATTAAATTGCTTAAAGGCACAACATTTAACTAAGATAAAACTTTATGACTCAAACCTGGATCTTGAATCACCGAGGCTTGTGTAAGATACCTTTTATCATTGAGCTATTTATTTGTTGGTTTACAATCAGATTTTTAAAATGCAAAATTATCAACATACTTTTTATCAAATTATGTCACAATTTTCTACACTAAAGAAAAAAAAGTTATGTCATCATCATCAAATATAAATGTAATTGCCTTTAAAAATAATTTACCACCTATGTATCATTTATTTCTTTTAGGGTTGTGAATAACAAACTCCAACAAATAATGAGAAATACTCGTAGAGAACAACACTAAGAAAAAAAGAAAACATCGTTGCTTTCTTTCCCGGAATAAAATTCCAACCTAACTAATATATAAAATGGGCTACTTCATAAATTGGGCTTGACATATTTCGATATTTATGTGTTTTGAAACATAGCCCATATGCCATATATACAAAGCACATGAAGCCCATATATGACAAGCAATTTTTATTAGAGTAATAAACTCCCCTCCTATGGCTATGTGTTTTATCAAAATGTTAAGTCACAAGAAATCCATGAAAGCCCAGTTTATTCATACAAGTATATGTACGTTCTTAATCAGTTAATCAAATGCTGAACAGCTAAATCGAATTTTTTAAGAATGACTCTATGCAGAAACCAACATATGCACCGACTTCGATAATTAGCCCAGCGTTTGTGTATTGAATATTGCTTTTCTTTCGACGTGTAGGAAACCAATGTTCGCCGTGAGCATTTGATATTTACCATTTTCAAATGCCGTCTGATCGAAATGTACTCCTAGATATAATGATTTTTGTTTCGTTCTTAATTTCTAATTTCTACTAGCATATTGATAGGATAATCCATCAGTCAACCAAAGGCACCAAAAATACTCGGCCCAATATATTAAAGAATGAGGCCCAAATATGAAATTCAGAAACAGAAAACTTTCTTATATATTGATGATCAACAGATACGAAACCTTACATTATACTTCTGTTTCTGCTATTTGTTTGCCTCTACCCTAAGCTAATTTATATTTTGAATTCCCTTGACAATTATACCATTAGCTCTCGAAGGCGTCACACTCACTTAAACGATGGATTTTGATAGGCAAGCCTTGTTTTGGAACCGGGAAAGGGATGTACTCTATGCCATCGTCGTCTCCAAACACTTCCCATCTGCAAACAAGGTTCCAAACATATATAATCATTTAGATATTGTATACGCGTAAAAACTTTGTACCATACCATTATGCATTAAACTTGTTTCAATACATTGTAACCACAAATGGTCTATTTCACAATTTAGTGTCATTAAAAGCATTATAATAAAGTAGAATGTAGGCTTGCCTGAAGGAGGTAGTCAAGTAGTGTAGTAGAATGAGCATTTCAACCTTAGCTAGCTCGCTTCCTGGACAAGAATGAGCTCCATTCCCAAATGGCATGTACGTGTTCGCTCTGGGTGCCACCTTTAAAAAAAAGGTAAGTTAAATATGATTGATAATGTGATCTAGGGTATGTTTGACAAAAAAAAAAATAATTACACTATGTTCTTTAGTTTTATTATGGAATGAAAATAAAAGAAAGAAAATGATTACAAAATAAATTGTGCTCTTGAGTTTAATCTAAGGATGGAAAAGAAATGAAATGAAGAGAACTGGAATGATTTTTTAGTTGATTTTGTCTAAAAGTTTTCTCCCCATTTATGGGATGATTTGAGAGGAAGATAATATCGCTTCCAATCATTTCTTTTTTTTTTTATAATATAAACTCAAAAACACAGTGTTAGTGTTGGGGCTATGGATGGAGGCTACAATGCATTTTCTATCCGGCCCATAAACCAAACAACACATTTTAACAAGCTAAGATAACAAATTATCAACTAAAATATATATGTTACCTCAAATCTTGAAGGGTCGAACTTGTCAGGGTCAGGGAAGAAGTCAGAGGAGTAATGGATGGTTCTAAAGAGCGGAAGAACCTTCCAACCACAAGGGATTAAATATCCTTCTATTTCTACATCTTTGATTGCTTCACGAAACGTGAAGGACAATATGCTTGCGGCTCTCAGCGTCTCTTGTAACACGCGGGTAGTTAATGACATTCGTCTAATATCATCCCAAGTAATCCCACGATTAGCCTCCAATCTCTTGCTCCGAATTTCTTCTTGTTCCATCTATATTTAGAAAATCGTTATATATATTGCATACTCATCTTAACTCAATTACCATTTACAACAATATCCATGTCGTCAATTTTAAGTACAAAACAACACCACTCGTGGTTATATTACTCAGTTTTTTGGAAAAGTTTTGGTTTATGTTCAAATTTTTAGCAAGAAAAGATGTGTATATATATATATATATATACCTTGACACTAGCTAGGATATGTGGATGATCATGCAAGTACTTGAGGAGCCATGTTAGAACACTAGCCGTTGTATCATGGGCTGCAAAAATGACTCCAATTATATTATCTGCTATATGTGTATCACTCAATTGACATTTTTCCTTTAGTCCCAATAATAGCCCAAGCAATCCTCCTCCATGCTCCCCACTCTCCCTTCTCTTCTTTATCATCTTCCTTAACCTCTCATTTAAAAGATTCCTTGCCTGTAATTTCATGTTAATTTCTAGTTAAGAAAATCAACTTCCCCGATAAACTTGACAATCAAAATGGAATGTTGCCGAGAGTAATGACTAGAATGTACATGTCAAATTAAATGGAGTACCATTATACAAAAGAAACATTAAGGTATGCTAAAGTAAAGCTAATCAGTTCATCTATCATACTTGTAATTAATTTGAGACCACAAAACTTATGGCAATGCCCTAGTATAACAACAAATTAAAGTGATGTCAAAATACTAAAGAAATGATTAATGTAGTTGAGAAATTAATGGCGATAGATATTATTTGCTAGCTTAGAAAGAAATTGATATATAGTCATGTCCTCACCTTCATTGTTTTCTTGAAGACAAAAATAAAGTGATGTCAAAATACTAAAGAAATGATATTATTTGCTATATATATCTTAGAAAGAAATGGATATTAATTACCTTCATAGCTTTCTTAAATGGAGTTCCAGGAAGATCCAATGGCATTGAATTGTATCCTTTCTCAATACAATGATACAAATGCTTGAATCCTTCCACATCTTTCACTTCTAACTTGTTCCCAAATATTGATAACATCGCCACTTCATATGAATACTGTATAATAATGTGAAACATGTATCGTCAAATCAACTTGTCATACAATATAGCACATTCTATATACAATCCAATGTAATTAAATTCATCATACCTTTTTCATTTCATGCAAGGTGTTGATGGTTTTGGTTTTCTCCCAAGTGGGAAGAAGATCAAGGACGATGTTTTCGATTTCGTGAACCGAGCCTTTAATGGCAGAAGGAAGAAATGAAGATTGGATCAATTTCTTGAGGTGAGAATGATATGAACCTTGGTGAAAGAAAATGGCTTGAGGGCCAATCAACTTCTCTTTGCTTATAGGGTATGTGGGTTTAAAAAGATGAGATTGAGTGACCAAAATTATTTTGGCTATCTCAGGGCTTGATATCATAACACATGGGCATCCCAATATGTGACTCTTGAATATATTTCCATACCTACAATGTAAAAATTAATTCTCATGATTACTCATTTGTCAAAAGAATTAGAAAAAAATAATGAATAAATTAAAACACCTATAATATTATTTGACACCATATAGATGTGTTATAAAAGGATCTTTTATAAAATCAAATGATATGTTATAAAAGGATCTTTTATAAAATGACGTGTTACATAAAATCTCTTTCAATTACAAAAGTATCTTGTATATTTTTATTAAACGTTCTATATATATGAACAAGACATATATATAATGACCTTCTTTGACGTATCGAGAAGAAAGTGTTGGGATTTTGTTTATAGTGGCTAAGTGTTTCACCAATGTATGGCCAACCCATCGAGCCCGGTGGCAGCCGTTCATTTTTCTTTAGGCCATTTCGACGCCATATGAAGTTACAAACGATTAGTGTCACAAAAAACAGGAAAGCAGCTGCAAAGGGGGAAAGAAGGAGATGTAGAGACGGCGGTACAAGAACCAACATCTTTACTTTGGTGGAGATACTAAGGATTTGGGTAGTGGTTGTACGGTGGTTATATGATGGTCGGAGTTAAATAGGTAAGTCAGTAAGTGTAGTGTTTTTGTTCAAAAGTTGGGTATGGAATGGAACTCATGATGGATATATATAGTATTTTGATTTTGATTTTGATTTTGATTGTGAGGTATGAAGTGGAGTCGTGGGTTATGGACACATGTCACCGACTTATTAAAACACCTCATCATCAATTAATAAAAGCTATTAATTGTCTTTTCAACGAAAATATCATCAATCATTTGATTTCATTTCAAATATCCGTTGGAGCAAAATTATGCTAATCCATTTAAAAGCACGACGATTAATAAATGTAAAATATGTCTCTTCAAATTTGAATATGGGTATATCAAAGCCAAGCATTCATAAAAGGACTTAGTTCCTATGTCCTACTCAAGACTTGAACACAATACCTCATACAAGGGGATGACCTTTCAACCATTGAGCTCTCTAGCGCGGACCCGGTTATAATAAGGTATGTTAGACCTCCATCTGTCGAATCACGACACGAAATTTCCAGTGAAATTCACCTTTCAACAAAAAGATTTTTTTCACATGGTTTAAGTCTTTTTTTTTTCTTTAACGGTTGTTGTCACGGTTTAAGTAGATATTGTCACGTATGATACTATGATATGTTGGCGATTAAAAATATTCCGTTACATATGAGTAATACTAATCATATTATACATTTATCTAACAATTTTAACACTAAAACAGTAAAACATAAAATAAAAAAGTGAAAGAATGCAAAGATTTTAATACCGCTCACCCAATTTAAGATCTTCAAAACCCGACCTTTCACCCCGATTTTAGTTCCGGCGATCCAACGGAATCCTACTAATTAGAACCCAATGCAAATGGCCCTTCATCAAGTCGATAAACACTTTGGCATTTGTCTTAGTATGTAACACGTCACGTTATTTTAACACTAGTCAAACCCAATGTTCTTGATGAAATGATGATCACATAATATTACTCGGTATTATAATAATAGCAAATAACAACAAACACTGATAATAATAATAAAATAATGAAAAGAATAAAGATCTAACACAAATGAAGTCAAATTCAATTTGGTGATTTCATTGGTTATGAACTAAACATTTGGTATTTAATAATTAATAAAGTTATAGTCTGTCATGACAAATGTAACTCTAACTTGAATCTGATTGTGTACAAAGAATTTAATATAAACATTAGTTTACCTTAAGGTTCACACATGTCACCTCCCCGTTTAGTGGAGATAAATATTACTTTCCCAAAGAGACCTAAATAACAAGATTCTCTAGCTCTAACATTTGCCAATTATTTGTAAACCCTAGCGTGTAAAATTGACAATTTTGTTTTATGTTCATTGATGACTCACCCAAAATGTATATATTGTCAAGAAGATTATCTAGCTCATGCTAGAGCGCTAGTTATAGTCAAGCATATCTCGTTTTATGAAGTCAAACTTAACTGACTTGGTAATTAGAGATATTTTGTATGGGTTGGCTAATTCAATGTGAGCATTTCACTTATTCACTATGTGTCAAAAGAAGAAGGAAAAGGTCTGTATGTCCAGGCCGGCCCAATACTTAGGCAGTTGTTTTAGGCCCTCACTATATTAGGCCCCCAAAATTTAGATATATTGGGCTAAAGATATATTGGAATTTTATTTTAAAGCTTAATTTTTTCAAAACAATTAAAACAAAGGGGTAAAAACAGCCTCTACTCACTAGTTATTGATGCAACTGTCAAAAAAAAATTTTTACACAAAAAGTGATTTTTTAAACATGTTGTCACAGCTCACAAATAAAGGTACTTTTTTAGTTTTGCAAGCATTTCAAATTTGAATTATCATATGAAAAGTATTTTGAGATTGAACTTTCGAACGTCTTACACTAAATTTATATTTTAATGAATTAGGCTTTCAAATTTGGTTTTGTTTAAAGTCAGCAAAAAGGTTGAGCCGAATTTGTGGATGATCCGCTATGTGAGAAGAAAGGGGAGGAAATGTGTGAAGATGGGATTTAATGCATTCAAAGATCGTAAAACATAACTTCAAATTAAGTTATGGAAATAATTTTGCTGAAAAATAAACTGGAATGCCTCTTAACATCATAATTCACCACTTCTACTTAGCCCGGTCATCGAAACTAGCCAATTGCCAATAGCTAACATTAGTATTTTCTTTGAAGGTGATGTATATTTAAATTTACATTAGCATTATCAAAATCTTTTTCGTTGAACATCAAACTGCATTACAAATTCTCTGGCAAACGTTATAGAAGAAAATTACAAACGGTAAGGATCACAAGTAGAGAGATTAATAATCTAGTGATTCTGGTATATAAGCCCGTTTCTTTTTTTAGTCATTAAGTGTTGAGTGTAATAAGTAGCTAAATGTATTAAGAATGTATGTATGTATTAAGTAAAATATATGTAATTGACGGTTATTTTTATTTATTAAGTCAAAAGGAAAATGTTTGGTTCCACACAATATCCACGAGTGAACCATTTAAAGGAGTAGAACCAAATATCGCCAAAAACTTCATTCAGTTTTTCTTTATTGTTATTAAAGCAAGCAAGGTGTCCATGACCCATAACGTGGTTATGAAGAGATATTCTTGAGAAAGAGACCAAAAAAGTGAATTTGTCAGTCGAATCAGAAAGAGTAGGAGTCTTTCCAAGTCAGTAACATAATCCATTTGATGATGTGATCAGGGTCAAGAAGGCCATGCCCATAAAATACCGGCCCCTTTACATAGGTTATCTTATCAATAACCAAGCAATATTGAGTCCTTTTCAGTCTAAGTGGTACGTAGTGAGAACCACTGAAGCTAGAGATGTTGCCTCAATTGCAAATTATACAAATGTTGGTCAGAAAAATCATGACGCCACCGTACTTGATTTTTGAATCAAAATTCGATCCATTGGATATTTAGTTATTGTTTAACATCATGCGATAATTTCTCTCACCTTTGGTTATATGGCCTTTATATTTTTACAATTACTCGATCCAACATTGAATTTTGTTTCTCAAAAACTTTTGAATTTTGACATTATATTGACCTTAAAGGTACTAATTAAATTTCTAAATATTAAAAGTGTGTGTGTACATACTGTCTAAAATGCAATACATATTATTTTTATCTTTACTCTTTTATAAAGCATTTTGGATTTTATTTTTGGTATGTCTTAAAATATTAAACATATTTTTTTCCCAAAAGCCTCTTTCACCATATTTATGGTTCCCAAAATGTCCTCCACACACTACAACACTAAATTAACGTATCCACCCTTATAAATATTGTCACTCCTAAAACAAAATTTCGTCGCAATACACAGATATAATGCTCGTTTTTGTTAAAAAGAAAAGAAAAATGCTTAGGAAAAATATCTTATGAGTATCTTAGACTAGTTTAGATCGCACACGTAAATATCTTAACTTGGATTGGACCACGTAGCTGGATGAATCCTTTTAGGGATCAACAAGCTAAAACCTGTAACTTGCCAACTACTCTGTCTTGTCTTGATGAACCTTTAATTTATTCCATTCTTCTACGAGTAATTTGTAACGTGGCTGGAGCATGGCTTTAATTTACACAATTCTATCCGGCAAGATATATCATACTAACAAGTAACAAATACTTATAAGTATAGGATCCACTAAAGTTGCTTTCGTGAAAGAAATTTGATCTTTGTATTGAAATCAAAGGTCAAAATTCAAAGATTATCTTTGAATTTTGACCCTTGATTTTAATTCAAGGGTTAGGATTAACAACTTTGCCAATAAAGTTATAAATAACTTTATAGGATCTCAATCTTATTTATAATAACTAGATTTTAGACCCGTGTCAAATACACATGTTTTACAACAACGTCAATATAATAATTAATATATGGAACAAAAAGATACTTATAAGTTAAAATATAAAAATATACTTATAAAGGAATTGAGATATTCAAATATAAATACTAATCATATCAATGTTGAATTGTGTAGTATGGTTTCTTTTATATAAACCTTTCCAAAAAACAATATATTAACCTTGATTACACAATCCATCGAGTTCTCACTATTCAATATTTTAATATTATATAAGATATTAATTTGTATAATCCAATGTTGTAACCTCTCTAACTTTTAGCTATATTTTCTTATTAGATAGACATTATGCAAAAAAAAAAAAAATGTATTAGTTATTTTTAAATTGGGTTAAAGTGTAAATTAGTGATGAAAAATCAAAAAGTGTAAATTAATTATTTTTAAATGGGCCTAAAGTGTAAATTGGTGATTGAAAACCAAAAAGTGTTAATTAATTTAGACATGTGTTGATTTAATTACAACATTACCAAAAAAACGCAAAAAAAATTTTTAAAAAAAAGGTAAAATGAGTTAAAACTTTTAATTATAACCCTTAAATCAACATAATAGTATCATTACCAAATTTAGTATCAAGTAAATACGATATTAGTCATTTTACTTTATAAACAATTCACTTAAATTTAAAAATAAATAATAACAAATGTTTTGTAACTTATACATATCGGAATGAAATTAACTTGCCTAAAATAATATCTTCAAACATTAATTCTCCAAACTATGCATCGACTACTTGTTGGTCACGTGAATTGTACCGGAGTATTTGATTAAAACAGTAATATGTATTTAATTATTAATAATCTAATGATAATATCTTTTTATTTATTAAAATCATCATTTTTTAAATATTTAATTAGTGATATTTGAGATAAACATGATTTTTATATTTTATGTATTTTATTAAATTATTATTTTAAGAAAAAAAGGTTTAAAAGTATAAATTGATGATATAAAACAAAAAAATTTAAATTATATTATGACATGTGTTAATTTAATTAAATTAGAGAAATTGGGAGTTGTGATTGGTTAATTGAGGTTAGGTTAGTTGTTTTTTAGTATATATAAAGATAAGATATCAACTCCATATTTTTGGAGTGTTAGAAAATGGTTAGATGCAAAAATACTAAATTACCCTTAATAAACACCCTCTATGAAAAGATTATTAGAGATTACCAAATTTATCATTAATGAATTAATTTACACTTTAGAATTTTATCTACTAATTTACACTCTAAGTCCTTATATTTTAAAATACTCCATTATCATATCATTACACTAACTTACACGATTACACCACTCAACATCAATTGTCGATGTTATCACCACCCGTCACCGACACAACTAAGCAACCGTCATCCTCACCACCGCCACATTGCGTAAGTACCGTGCTAATACTAACAAATATTTCTAGTAATCTTTTTAATGTTTTCATGTCAAAAGTAATTTATTAACTTTTCTTTTAATCTCATTAATTTATTTTGACATATACTATGATTATATTGTTAGTAAAAGAATATTTTTGGAAAGATTAATCATTTTCCATCCCATAACTTGGTAAAGTTTCGTTTAAAAATTAGAAAACATTTTTGTAGAGGTTTGCCGAGTGGTACAATCGAAACCATTGGGAATTTTTTTTTTGCTTCGTTTTAGTAATTTTCATTTAGTCCTAGGAATCAACTCACTAACTTTACTAATAAACATTCTTGGTTTGAATTTTGAAGCAGCTCGAAAAACTTACTAGTTCTGTCCATGTTTGGTAGTATATGCAAATGATAACTTAACTATTTGTTTTTTTTTTCTTAAAACCATTTTGGAATGTATAGTTTTATGTTTTAAGAAAATGCATTTCATTTAACACGTTTTAGGTGCGAAATTATATATAGTACTTGTGGGTTTTAAAAACCTAATTAAAAACACCTGTAAAAAAACACAATTTATGAAATAAGTTGTTTGGGTTTAGGACCATGCATTCGTTTACATGTAATAACCTTTTCACTGGGACAAAGGTATGTGTATATATGTCAAAGTACAAAGTTTAAACAATTGTTAAATCATTTTAACATTCTAATTAAGGTAGTATTTCTTGGTTGTCTTTTAACCATTGTAGATTTGTAGTCATATTATCCCCACATTATATAAATCTCACTTCAAAATTTGTTAGTTATTACCTATGTGGCATGTTTAAAAATACAAGAAAGTCCAAAAATCATTAAAATATTGCTCCTTGGAAGGTCTACGAATTAGTTACTTTTATAAGAAGTTCAAATTTTCGAAAATGGATTAGTTGTGCTTTCAAGAAGTTCAAATTTTCGAAAATTTGAATGTGTAACCGTTCGTGTATTGTCTGTGGTGGTTACTTCCTTGCATGTCCGTGTCTATATAAGGTCACTTCCATTCAGTTTTAAGGCATTTCAAAACGTAAACACATAACATATCAATTTTAGCATGGCTTCACTAAACCATGTTTCAATTAGATTTTTGCGTCCAAATAATAAGCCATGTACGAAAACGGTTAGAATTTTGCGGCTATGGAAGCAACCTCTATATGGAGATGTTAACAACATAGGTAGTATTGAGATGATCCTGATGGACGAACATGTAAGTATTCTTTGTTTGTGAATTTTTCTTATTTGATTAGATTACTTTTTAACATAACTTTCTTTCGAATTTATAACTAGTTTTTTAACATTCTAATGTATAAACATTTTCATTTTGACAGTTTGATAAAGCGGTTGTTGTTGCAACAATCGGTTTTATTCCAACCGACCAGTTATGATATTCAATGGAATGTGTGAACTGTTCTCAACAAGCTAAGTTGACCAATCTCTACATGGATGCAGTCGACATTATTGATGCTTTAAGGGACGACAAAATGTGGATTTGTTGTTCATGTAACAAGGAAGGAGTTCTCATCAATCCTAGGTATATATTTATATTTCATATTAAAACTCTATAATCATTATTGCCTATGTGGCATGCTTAAAAATACAAGAAAGCCCAAAAATCATTAAAATATTGCTCCTTGGAAGGTCTACGGATTAGTTACTTTTATAAGAAGTTCAAATTTTCGAGAATGGATTAGTTGTGCTTTCAAGAAGTTCAAATTTTCGAAAATTTGAATGTGTAACCGTTCGTGTATTGTCTGTGGTGGTTACTTCCTTGCATGTCCGTGTCTATATAAGGCCACTTCCATTCAGTTTTAAGGCATTTCAAAACGTAAACACATAACATATCAATTTTAGCATGGCTTCACTAAACCATGTTTCAATTAGATTTTTGCGTCCAAATAATAAGCCATGTACGATAACGGTTAGAATTTTGTGGCTATGGAAGCAACCTCTATATGGAGATGTTAATAACATAGGTAGTATTGAGATGATCCTGATGGACGAACATGTAAGTATTCTTTGTTTGTGAATTTTTCTTATTTGATTAGATTACTTTTTAACATAACTTTCTTTCGAATTTATAACTAGCTTTTTAACATTCTAATGTATAAACATTTTCATTTTGACAGTTTGATAAAATGGTTGTTGTTGCAACAATCGGTTTTATTCCAACCGACCAGTTATGGTATTCAATGGAATGTGTGAACTGCTCTCAAGAAGTTAAGTTGACCGATCTCTACATGGATGCAGTCGACATTATTGATGCTTTAAGGGACAACAAAATGTGGATTTGTTGTTCATGTAACAAGGAAGGAGTTCTCATCAATTTTAGGTATATATATATATATATCATATTAAAACTCTATAATTATTAAGTTATGTGTTAAAATTGTATCTTTGTTTTCTTTTTTTTTGGTAGGTTTAATGTGCAAGTTAGGATTGTAGATGCCACTGGTGCTATTGGAGTTAAAATGAATGATCAACAAATTTCAAATCCTATACAAAGAACAGCCTATCAAATTAGTGATGAAAATTATGAGGTATATTTGGTTTATTCAAAAAAAAAATTATGTAAAAAGTTCATATGTTTTGTTACCCACGACATGTATTAGTATATTTAACAATACATACCTTAAAATTTGAAAATTTGAAAGTGTAACCGTTCGTGTATTGCATGTGGCGGTTACTTCCTTGCATGTCTATGTCTATATAAGGCCACTTCCATTCAGTTTTTAGGCATTTAAAACAAAAATACATTTCAAAACATAATCACATAACATACCATTTAGCATGGCTTCACTAAACCATGTTTCAATTAGAAATTTGCGTCCAAATAATAAGCCATGTACGATAACGGTTATAATTTTGCAGCTATGGAAGCAACCTCTATATTGAGATGTTAATAACATAGGTAGCATTGAAATGATCCTGATGGATGAACATGTAAGTAATCATCGTTTGTGAATTTTTCTTTTTTGATGATCATATTACTTTATTTATTATTGTATTGTATACTGTATATATATGCAGTATCATATTGGTTGATATTTATTTTTAAAACTGGGAGATCGTCTTCAAGCATCAGTGAGGAAAAAATTCTGAAGATGATATTGTATACTGTTATATTATTCTATATATATATATATATATAAATATGTATCTCTATCTTTTAATTTTGCACTTTTTGGAATGAATGTGTTAAGCCCCCTATTAAGTTTGAGATTCTTTTAAATCTTTATTTTGATGTTTTAGTGAGTATGTTCATGAGTGAAAAATATCACACTGCCATACGTTTGAAACTTTAAGTTAGGCTACTAAAAAAAAATACTTTTAGAGATAGAATAGCATGTCTATGTTATATGGCCATCTTTGATAAGTGGTTAAAAGTCATTACTGTATTACAGAATAGATAGGATGTGCATAGATAAGTGTCATGTATTGTATTAGATACGATGTGCATGTTGGTGGTGTGAGATATAGATTATGATTCTTATATGTTGAATAGTTATGATAATTCCAACCTGTATTTGTTCATTCTATGTTGTCTAATATATAATATGTGTAATGATGTTATATTCTATCCTACATATTAACATGAAATCTCCTTTTTCATTTCATACCAGTATGTAATAATCCTGTTTACTAATTTCAGTTATATCAATGATTTAGATATCGATAACTTGGTTGATGAGAGGGCAGAGGGTAATGTGGCATCTCATGAGGCACGGCGAGTGATAAGGTATATAGATCGAGTAAAACGACATGACAAATAGATAATTCATATGAGAAGCTTACAAGCTTCACAAGTATGCAAAACGTTTGGTTTTTTTATTAATATTTTATATAACTATTAAAAATTCATGAGTAGGTACCCAAATGGGAGAAAAACCAAAGCCATGAAACTTATCACATCCAGGTTAGCTTCATAATACTTAGACCCAAACTTAGATATTTAGTTCAAAATTATTCATAATACTTGGACCCAATATTATAGATCTTGAAAAGCATGTATGGGTTAATATTTAGTTCATGGTATGGTAACTTGGTTATAGAGTAGGAGGTGAGAATGGAGTTATTTGCCTTGTGTTTGAATCATGTTATAGATTTTATAATGGATTATGTCTTTAGCCATCTGTGTTTATATAGTAATTGCACCGTTTTATATTTAATATAGTTGTATTTGACGTGCTATGTGTAGGCAATGGGTGGGAAAGAAAGAACCCTTCCCTCCCATCCGGAAAGAGTTCGTGTTCAGCTTATATCAAATTCAAAGTTTATCAATCAAGTTAGTATACTACCAGGTGGGATATGCCAACTTTGTAGCTTGCTTTCATTTGTAAAATCTAATAGTACCAAATTTGTACTTCCTCAAGGGTGATCCTGGTTATGATGGAAAAGTGAGTGGTTGGTATTCATGTAGGTTTCCATTTTCATAAGTGAGAAAAGGTTAGTATTGTCTTTTATAGTTATCTGGTGTTTCAACTTATGAGCTCTTAGGTTAATTTCGGATAACATGTTGATTTTACTCAGGGATTAAGAGAAATTATCCGCTTAATTGATGACGATGAACTTGATGATGATGATGATGATGACATGTTCTTTATGGTCTTGACAATGGTAAATCGTCACAAAATGGTTCCAAGGCATGATGATATGGTCTAAGTTCGATTGTTTTGAAATATGTCTTGTCTGTTTTAGCTTTTTATGAAGACGTCTAAGTTCAATTTATTTAAACATACATAATGCTTGATTTATCTATTAGGTTATATGCTTGATCAAAAGGATGAGTGGAAGAAATGTATTCAAAGGTTTTTCAATATATTTTCTATATTTTCGTATGTTATTGATTCCGTAACTATTACATCGCCCGAGTTTTTTTAGTCATGAGTGACCAACAATCGAGTTATAGTCAAATCTAAAACAAATATTAATTCATGTCTACTTGGTTTGGGGAAATCAGATTGAAACAAATGGTGGATCCATGCGTGTATAGCCACAAATGTTGACTGCATTGTTGCATATCGGACAACAAGTTTGGAATACATTGTTGTGAGCAAGAGGTTTGTATTCGGCCAAAAGCTGCCTTTTTTTACATTTTTATCATGAGGGTATACAAAGGAAAGTATGGGTGGGGTTTCTTACAGCTTCATTTGGCTGCTATAGGGGTTTTTCGTAGCTGCTGTTTGATCAGCCTATAAAGAGTATTTGTAATGGTTTTGTTTGCTGGTCATTCACAACAACAAATAAGGCTGCGAGGGTTCATCTTAAGCTGGATTAAAGGCCACAGAAGTGCTTCTTTTTCGACCTAGCTTTTTTGTATTTGGTCAGTTGGATCCTAAAATAGAGTTCTTTCTTCGTTCTATTAAAGAGGCCTAGACCACGATATTGTAAGTATAGCTTCAAATAAGTATTTCTTTGTTTATAAATACAATTCATATATTTAGAGTATATAATTTACTATAATTTTGAATTTGCCTACAGAAAGTAAGATTTAATGAGCATTTTAGTATGATACATATTTGACCATGGATTTGATTTTGCTTCTCAATCTACTCATTATGTTTTGTAATGTCAGGGTAATGGTATCCTAGCACAAGACAACACAACTGGAGTTTATTGCACTACCCTAAAGGATTAATGATATATCGAGTAGATTGAGAAACAAACAGTATCCTGACAGATATCGGCACAACACAACTGGAGTTTATTGCACTGGGCCAAAGGATTGAAGATAGAAAGTATTAGGAAAATGTATTTTGATTGTGCCCCATTATGTCATGTGATTATCCTATATACTAGATGGAAAACTTGTCACAATATATGATAATGTAAAATGATCTTTCAGATAGAAAAAATGTTATTTTAGTGCTAAATAAGACTTTTCTATGCATTTTAAGTCATTAATTTTTTTTAAAATGGTCATTAGTTTTAATAGGAGTACATTTACTTTGCTATATGCATGTTTGAACTGGTGTTAGAGAAATTATTTAAGGTTATAGAGCATCCACGTGGGTCTAGATATCAAAGTGGAGGAAAATTCATAATACCTATCACATCCAGGTAACCAACATAATCCTTCTTATATGCGCCTACTATGGGCAATCAATTTTATAATTTCTCTCCGGCGTGCAATGTACGCGTTTTAAGCCCTCGTGTATCATTAATAAATCCCAAGGTATATCTAGCATTATTCTTCTTTAAATTAATCAACTCATAAGAATATTTTTATTATGTCTAACTCAGTTATATATTTATTTATTGATACAATCTTAAAATAAAGTTTAAGAAAAATTATTTATGGTTGTCCGTGCATCGCACGAGGTCTAAGCACTAGTAATTTATAAAGAAAGGGTAATGTCTTTGTGGCTATGAATAACTAGATCTATACTCGGTCGTTGACCAGGTTAGAAACAACACACACACACACACACACACACATATATATATATATATAACTTTCCTTATTTTGAGAACCATTTTTTTGGTAAGAACCATGAGATATCTCAAATTATGTATTGGATTATATGTTTTTTTTTGTCCATTCACATGTGAAATGATATAAAAAAGTATGTTGTAGAAGAAACTTTTTTAAATATTAAAAACCATGGGGGGCCAAACATTTATTCAAAATATTAAAATATTGGTATGTGAGAGGTTTTTCACCCAAGTTGGGTGCATAACAACCCATATTCCTTCCCCCATATATATATATATGAAAGTTATTTATAGTACATGTACTTTTTATAGTACATGTGTA
The DNA here is from genome assembly GCF_010389155.1 of Erigeron canadensis. Taxonomy (NCBI): domain Eukaryota; kingdom Viridiplantae; phylum Streptophyta; class Magnoliopsida; order Asterales; family Asteraceae; genus Erigeron; species Erigeron canadensis. The sequence continues at coordinate 28,669,993 of NC_057767.1, read as the reverse complement.
AGTTAACTTACACACTTCTTCTTCATTCTTCCTTCCATTTGTAGTACATGTACTTTTTATAGTACATGTGTAAGTTAACTTACACATTTCTTCTTCCTTCCATCTCCGACCACCACCACCACCACCACCATGATCATCTCCGACCACCACCATGATCCTTCGGCGACGACGACGACGACCATCTCCGGCGAGACTTACACATGTGTAAGTACAACATTTTTAGCATTTTAGGGTTTAAAATTTCTAGGTTTTTTCCTTCGCCAGACAACCACCACCAGCCACCATCATCTCCGACCACACCCACCACGGCGCCGACGCCGGGCAGTAAGGGCTTCGCCCGTACCATAGCAAATCGTCACCATCTATTGGATCGCCGCCCATCAAATCCAAACGATTCCCATATGCGTCCTTTGACAGTCAGTTTAGAACGAATAAGGGCCTTTGGCCCTTACCATATCCACCCGAAAACGAACCTGATTCTCGCCAAAAGTTAACTTACACATGTGTAAGTCTCGCCAGAGATGGTCGCCGTCGTCGGATAATCATGGTGGTGGTTGGAGATGATCATGGTGGTGGTCGGAGATGAAAGGAAGAAGGAAGAATAATTGTGTAAGTTAACTTACACATGTACTATGTACTATAAAAAGTACATGTACTACAAATAACCCACCCCTATATATATATATATATATTTTCCTTATTTTGAGAACCGCTTTTTTTAAGCATGAGAACTCATAAATAATATACTTGTTCACATGAATTTTTTGTACATTTACATGTGAAATGCTATAAAAACTTATGTTGTAAAAGAAACTTTTTTAAGAAACCTTCAAAGTAGCCTTTTGTGAGCTTGTGAATGAATTTGTTCACGTTTTTTGTTCACATGTGACAAACAGCTATATATGAGGTTTTGAAAAAAAATATTCTTCTACAACATATATTTTTATAATGTTTCACATGTGAAAGAACAAAAAAAAACATGTGATTCAATATGAAATTTAGGATTTCTCACGGTTCTTACAAAAAAATTGGTTCTCAAAATAAGAGTCTCCAACACACACACACACATAAAACATGTTAAACTCTATCTATATCTATACCTACATATAAAAAGAATAGTCTCTTTTATTTATGGAAAGTGTTGAAATTACTCTATGCAATATGACAATAATACTCCTTACTCTTCTTCTAAATCATCCTCTTTTTATTCGTTAATTTAATTATCTCCACTAATATACTTAAAATATCCTTAATGAAATCAATTACACCGTCAGTCCTTCAAGTTTTAAAATAACTTCACTAAGTACTATATTAATTACATCAATAGCCTACATTACTTGTTGTCCCCACTATTAGTCGCCACCGACACCGGTCACCACCGCATTTTCATCACCAACGTCGCATTTGCGCGGACACCATGCTAGTATGTAATAATAACAAAAGTACACATATCCTACTTTTATTAGTGACGGATAACATAAAACGTTAAACACCCAAACATAAGATTCTTAAAATCAAAAGTTCTAGATTTTCAAATAAATATATAATACTTCTAAATACATACTTGCTCATTTATCTTAGTGATGTTATTTCCTACTAACTTAACATCATCCAAAAACCTATTACAATCAACCTCATCGTTAAAATAAATAAAAAACTGAGAGAAAAAAAGGGTCGGTGAAGTTATTTACACTTAGAACTTTTAAAAACGACAACCGGTGAAGTTGATTGTTGTCACCTTCACCCTTTTCATGGATAAAAGTTTATTAAGTATATTTTTAATATTTGATTTAAGCCTAAATTAAAATCTTTTGATAAACCATTTACCATCTTACGCATTACGGGTGTACCATTTTAGGTTGTAAATATATTCGTTACACATTAAATTATGTTGTAATTTAAATTGAAACACATACTATGGATTGTTGACAAATAACTTTTGTGTTAACCAATAATCATATTTGAGTTTGTAAATAAAATCTCTTATAAAACAAACTAATACTTCTCTTTTTTTTTAAAAAAAAAAAATTCTATCTTTAAAATACTTAAAATACCCTCAATTTTTGACATAATCTCAACTGACACACTACATCTACCTAAAACATTTCCAAAATATTTTCCAATCCTATCAATCCAAACTACCTCGATCTTTTTTCACTAATTTAAATATATTTTCAACTAATATACCTATAGTATTCTTAATGAAATTTATTTACAATATACATTTTTTAACCCTTAAAAAAACTACACTACCTTATTTTATATCAATTATTTGTACAATAATTACCGTACGTTACCGTCACCGCCGCTGCCACCACCACCGTTGCCGCATTGCGCCAGTACGCCACTCGTATAATACGTATAATCTCTAGTTTAGCAACAATTCCAAAAGTTCACCATACATATTTTTATAACTTTTTTAATTTTTGAAATATGGACAATCAGTATTATATAATTATTTTTTTTCCTTTATAAAACAAACTGCCCTCCTCCTTTTTTTTTTCTTGCTTAACTTTCAATATTCAAAATATTTAAACTACCCTTAATTTTCAACACATTCTTAACTCACACACTACATCTAACCTAAAAAATCTCTACAATATTTTCCAACCCTATCGATCCAAACTACCTTTTTTTCCCCACTAATTTAAATATATTTTAAGTTAATATACCTACAGTATTCTTAGTGAAATTTATTTATAATATATATTCTTTTACTTTAATCATTAAAATAAATACACTACCTCCTTTTATATCAATTACTTTTTACATTAATAACCACACGTTACCGTCACCACCACCCATCACTACCACCACCGCTGCATTGTAAGGGTACACCACTCGTATAATACATATAATCTATCGGTTAGCATGAAACTCAAATGTTCACCATACATATCACACATTAAGGTTGTTTGTAATATTTTAAAGTGCTCGACTCACTCTAAACTGTTGAACTTCAAAATATTTTCAATCCATTGGTAATTTGTACGTGTTGTTCAATATAAAAATATAAAACATAAAAATTTGCTAATTGTACGTAGGTAAGTAACTTATCTGTATATAGTATACATGATTTAAAAAGTGTAGATTAAATAGTATTTAAATGGTTACCATATATAAAATAACTAAGTTGACTTTTAATTTTAAGGGTTAAGATTGTTTTGATTATGAATTTTAATGGTTTAGATAAATAGTTAAAATTATTTTTTTCTCTTAGTTGTGGTATTCATTAATATATATAATATAATTCAGGATCTTTTTCAGTTTCAAAGGTTCCGATAACCGTTGAGCCAAAGACAATTGTACAACACTAGCACCAAAATCGACGGCTCAGTGGGTTGATTATGTTCCTTAGTTCGTAAAAGATGGATAAAAAGAAGTGGCCACTAAATGTTTCCTATAAAAAATGGAACTAAAATTAAAGGGGAACTGGCCGGTGGAAATTATAAATGATAAACATTAAAGGCATGCAAATGTTTATCTTCATATATCCCACATTTATAATTATAAAACCCGATGTTAATATATTTGTATCATGCGTTAATTGTTCGTACGTGATTAAATTTTATTGTAGCAATATCACTTCTTATAGATAAGTTAATCTTTTTATTCGTTTTTTACTTAATAGACTTAATAATTAAAAACTTAATGCATTTAGTTAAATTTCATGTTTTTTTTTACTTAATAAAAAAGTAACCGTCAGTTGCTTATCTTTAATTAATACATACAAACATTATTTATACATTCAGCATTTAACAATTAAAAAAACACGCCCCTAAATGTCAATCCTAATAATTTGTAGTATCAAAGTGACGGTTGTACACTTGTACTCAGTTTTGACAATGTCAGTGGCAAGACCCATAGGAAGAAAGCCCATTAGACTTTGGGTTTTAATCCACATAAAGTAAATACTCTCTATCCATAACTAAAATAATTATTTCTACAGTCTACCTATCTAGGTATATCCGAATATATGATGTGTTTACTGTTTATGATTTGGTAAATGCTAAATACAGACGTGTAAAAAAAAAACTTGTACATTCCATATTAAAAGTATGCCCCCTGATTTTCATGGTAAATGTACAAACAATTTATGCACTTTAAACACAGCTCTAAGGGCTGTATTTAACAAATCCCTTACGATTTTACTATTTGCAAAAATGATTAACTACTAACTTGAGTGGGTTGTGCCTAAGCATGGCCAGTCTTTCCTTATATACCATTAAACATCACTGTTAAGTGAGCAAACCTTTGTTCTTTCAATTCTTTTCTTCCCTTGTTTTGCAAGAAGAAAAAAAAAATGAAATCTTCGTATAGTAGTATGCTTCTTTTTCTTGTAACCTTATCAATCGTGTGCTTCGTGAATGATGCTCACATGGATCCGACATACGGATTTGTTGAAGTAACGCTAAACGAAAGCAACTTTATACGTCAGAAGCCTTACGATATACCACTCGAGCAACGCTATAGCTACGTAAATGGGACTCATCGTTTTTGGGTATATGCAGACGATAAGCCGCAAACTCTTGGTAGTAACACACAACCACGCACCGAAATCCACTTACTTGTAATCTCCTTTTTCCTTCCCTTTCTTTGGTTAGGCATTTTAATTACTTACTTTTATCATTGTGATGGAATGTTATTTGTGTCATAGAAATAATATATCTTTCCAAATATTAAATACTTGCATTTTTTTTAGTAGTCCGAATATTAGCGGAATCAGGATTGAATTCAACATGTAACAATAATGTATACGTATAACATTAGCCTTGTATCAGCCCAAATTTACAATAATGACCAAACTTTTACCATTTTTAACGGTTTTAAAAAGGTCAAAAAGGTCTTAGCAAACAATCTTAAGGGCTTTTGACAATTCCAAAAGCTTCATTGATTATGTAAATATACTTGAGACTAAATTAGCTTTATTGACAGGTATTCTTATTTTTTTGATACTCGTAGCTAAAACACACCCTTTCAAAAAAGTTTACATTTGGCAAAGTATTAACCCATATAGTTTAGGCTATCCCTCATTTATGTACGTAGTTACACCGCTGTAGTATTGTACTATATAGTAAATACTACAGCGGTGTAACTACGTACATAAATAAAGGGTAGCCTAAACTATGGGTTTTTCGAGTCCAAATTTAATCAATTTGCTATACAAACAACTTATCATATCCTTTGGGATCCAAATTAAAGAGGTGATGCGTTTATGACCCAATATGGTTTACTCTTTGAATATGCAGCCAAACTACACTTCAGGAGTATGGCAATTTGAAGGACAAGCCTTTGTCCCGAATGGAACAAGTGGTGCAACGATAGTTCAGATCCATGGTGCGGCCCATGGTAACACGACGTTATTACTTAGAATTTACAATGGAGATATGAGGTACTACAGTACACAAGTGATAGATACTAATCTATATGATAAATGGTTTAAAGTTAACATAATACATGATGTGGATGGAGGGGAAGTAATAGTATTTGTTGATAACAAAGAGAAGTATAAAATGCCGGATCAAGGACCCGGTATCTTGTTCTACAAATTCGGAGTCTATGGTGCCCCGAAAAATATTAGCTACTACATGGAATCAAGATGGAAAGACGTCAAACTTTACAAAAAATGCTAGAATATTTACTATTGTCAAAATGGTGCAATATGAGACATTGGTTAATTTGTAACTTTGTATTGCATAGCGAGACTACCAAAACTTTCATCGAAACACAAGTAATAAACATTTGCACGACATTGTATCATGATTTTGATTAGTTTAAACTTCAAACAAGGCAAAAGAAGGTACATATTATTTACAAGTAACCACAGGGCACGACGCGAATGACATCCTCAATGTATGTCGATATCAGTCTTTTAACAAAACGTACGAAAAATTATTTTAAGTTATTTCAACTAAAAAAACATTAACTTGAGCTTTAGAAAGATCAAAAAGATGAGAATAGTTTAAATTGAATTTGACATTATGCTAACGTTTTCTTATACAGCTCAAAGCTAGCCATACTAACTTGATCACCGTGTGAGCACTTTTATTGTATTACGTACTAGTGTACTAATTTAGTGGCTTTTACTTTTTTAATTTAATTTTTGGCCAAAGGCGTATCAGATATTTTAACCTATCTCAATGTTTGGGCTTTAGGCGATCTCGAACGGATAAGATGGAGACCTTTTACAGGCTAACTAATAAAAGTTGTGTATAGTATAGTAACATATTTTTATCATATACAATAATTTTAGACATTTTAATAATGTATTTGTATCTGTCGTTTATGAGAAAAGTTTGTGATAAACTTAGGCCTCTCCTTATAAAGACTGGAGTCCTGGAGAGTCCTGACTGCCACGTCAGCAGGACTCCCTCCAGAACTCCACATGACTCTCCATGCCTATAAGACAGCTTCTTCAGAACTTCTTCGCCACATCATCAATCCTTTTTTCATTTATTTAATTAACAAAACACCATTCAAATTTAATAAAAAAACACATTTTATTAATAACACATAAATTACATTATTTAAAAATAAAAGACAACACAAAATTAAAAAAAAACATACTAGTTGATATAAATTACGATCCTAATAATTAAAAATATAAATTACGAAAGTAGACATAATAAAAAAAAATCAACGTTGACGGTAATTTTCTAGAAGGTGCCAAACATGCGTCCTTCTATCACGTATCTCTCCGACGACTCGCATTTGCGTCGCAACCCTTTCATCCCACATACGTCTTGGCATATTAGTTGGATCAGACAAATAATCCTCCTCAAGGTCGGGAATTGCATTACCGTTGTCTTGAACAATCATGTTGTGTAGAATGACACAGGCATACATCATACGTTTTATCTTGTTCACCGAATGCGGGCGGGCATCTTGTTTAAGGATTGCCCAACGACCTTGAAGCACCCCGAAAGCTCGTTCGACATCCTTTCTTGCAGCTTCTTGGTAGCGCTTGAACTTTGTAGTCTTTGGGTCCATCGGGCATTTAAAAGACTTGACTAGTGTGGCCCATTCGAGATATATACCGTCAACTAGATAATATCCCTTCGTAAACTCTTCGCCATTAATAGTATATTGTAATTCGGGGGCCCTATCTTGGAGTAAATCATCAAACAAATCTGATTCATTAGGGACGTTGATGTCGTTGTTCGAACCTGCAGGGCCAAAGTAAGCATGCCAAATCCACAAATCATACGAAGCTACAGCTTCAAGCATGATCGTGAGATGTCCTTTATCGCCTCATGTGTACTGCCCTTGCCAAGCCACCAGACAGTTTCTCCAACCCCAATGCATACAATCAATGTTACCAAGCATACCAGGAAAACCATGAATCTGTTCATGCTTACTTACCAAATGTTGAACATCTTGAGCTGTCGGTCTTCTTAAGTACTCAGTGTTATATAAATAATAAACACGCTTGCAAAAGTTATGCAAGCATTCAGTTGAAGTCGCACGACCCATGTGTAAGTACTCATCTAATTGGTCGGCATTAGAAGCATACGCCAATTGACGTATGGCGAAAGTACATTTCTGAAAAATGTTGAAACCAGCCCTACCAGTACAATCGGTTTCACTTTTTTGGAAAAACAGAAAATGTTTGGGTAGGGGTTCGATGGCGCTAAAGTTGTGTATATCTTGGCATATACGAAGAAACATATGCTTGCGCATTCGAAATCTTCTTCGAAAATAATCGGCCGGGAAAGTGGGTGCATCAGAAAAGTAATCATTCCATAAACGCACCGCGGCTCCGGCATGATCTCGTGATAAAACCCTCCTGGTTCGAGGTACACGTGAACTTGACTCGACATCGTCGTCTTCGTCTTCGTTACAAACATCAAAAATGGCGCTTGCGATCTTTGGATTAAATAGGGTGTTCATTTGCGTAACGCTTGAGTTTAGAAATTTGAAATCGTCACTTGATGATGAATTAGACATGATTTTGATGGTGTTTGATGAATGAAATGAGATGTGATAGAATGTTTGTGTGTTAGAAATGAGAATAAGGTGGAGTGTTTAAATAGAAAAAAAAGAGTAGCCGTTAGAAAAGAAAAAAAAAAAACAAATTTCCGTTGGTTTGGGTCCCACCTTGTGCCTCTTCAAGAGTCCACCGGAGGACTGGTTCGTGGGACGCTTGGCTTCGGACGCTCCCTGCCAATAGCGTCGGTCGTCCTCCAAGTCCAGGACTCCCCCTGAACGCTTGTATAAGCAGGGGCCTTATCAACCCATTTTGAATATATAAAGTTGTGTTTGGTAGATTGGAATCAAGCTTTGAATGGTGTAAATAATTTTGATAGAAGAAAAAAGTGTTTGTCTGTTTTTGCTACCCGATGTTTTATTTTGATTCCATTAAAGTGTACATTTTCTAATATGCCCTAAAAAATTCAGCATTTATCATATTCCCTCAAGTAGTATCATATTCCCTAAAATATTTTCAGTAGTTATATAAAGACAAAAAATCGGTTTTTTTTTTACAAACATTCAATTGAGGTATGCATCAAGTAAATCTATCGACTTTATAAAAGGTCATAAATTGATCTGACTTTATATTAATTTTTAGTTGTAATTTTAATTATACATAAATTCCTAGGTACGAGGAAGTATTGTGAAACACATAACTTATTTGTCTTTTTATTTAAGGATTTTGCAAGTTTATTCTAGGTCTATATTTATATTCTACTATACTCATGTCATATCGAATCATATCGGCAACGGTAACAACAACGGTACCCAATCCCGGCAAAGCCGGGGTACGGGGGAGGTATGATGTAGACAGACCTTACCTCTACTCAAAGGTAGAGAGGCTGCTTCCAGATCCACCAAGATGGAAGGGACCTCCGGCCCAAGAATGAAAAAAAAAAATATGGTTAGATCCACCGGAGTTGGACCTTTAACCCGAAGGGAATAATCTCGATCTCAAACTCTCTATCTCAAAAACCCTGATCTCGATCTCAAAAACGCTCAGTCTCCAATCTAAAGATCTAGGAAAAAGAGTCGTTGGGGAAGGAGAGAGCAGAGGGTAGAAAGAGAGAGAGAGTAGAGAGAAAAACCCTAAGAAAAGATATTTGGTTGGGTTATAACAGTTCAATCAAGTCATTTTGTATATCTCCTCGATCCCATTAATATCAACAAAAAAAACACTAACAAGGGTCACAATGTTACATTTATTAGTAACTCATAACCAATATTTGTTTCGTCTCATTCGACACACGAATGGCAGTGATAGAGCTAGAAAATTTGTTCGGAATGAGTCAAATTAACAATAATAAATCAAAAGCCATATAAAAGTTATATATCAAGTTTAATATACATATGTTGCATGTTAAAAAATTGAAGTCCAGAGCGAGTCATGGTCCATCTTACACCTAAGGTGGCTTCGCCGCTTATGAATGGCACATCTAGTAATCACCTCATCACCAACTAATTAATACGTAGTCTTTTACAGGATATCCAATATAATTGTGTATTACTCGTATGATTAAAGGTTGTCCCTCCTACCAAGTTACAAGTTACTCGTAAAATGCAGCAAACCTCCTTTATATATAGGTTATATTTACTTGTAAATTGTTTAACAGTTTGAAAATCTAGTCCAATTTTGACAACCCAACGGCCCAACCCGTTTGAGATGTTACAAAAATGGGTTACTCGTTTTGTGTTCGGACAATTAGACTTATATTGTTTAAACATGTCAGATGCTACTATGCTATGTCGTGTTTGGGTTGTGTGACTCTAACCCGCTAGCCTCACTCCACCACACGCAGCACAATCCAAATAATGAACCATCGCCCTCAATTAAATTTGATTAATTATGGCCCAACTTATATTTATAACTTCCTTGAAACTAAGTTAGACCATCCCACGAGATCAGGGGCGGAGCCAGGAAATTGAGTTGGCGGGGACCGAAAAGTTTTCTAAGAGGGTTGAGCGTGATACCAGTATCTTCCCGTAGCGATCCCGGTGTCATTGGTAGCTATCCCAAAATTCTCACAAAAATTAGTACTCGTACCATTCCCATTTCCCATTCGGTACCATTTTCCGGTAAGAGATTTGGACAGGATCGGAACGGGTTAGGGACTTTGAAAAATATGCTTATCCCTGTTTTCTGGTGCCTTTAATTTTATTTTTGATGCATTTGCTTATGAACTTATACTCCTAATTTGGTAACTTCTAAATACCTATGGTATACTATATATTTATTGATAAAAAAAACTCAATTAAATAATTAAAGTATATTATATAAGAAAATCTTGATCACATAAACTAATGAAAGCAGCATCAGAAGATTATATTGATAAACTATATCAAATTTAATAAAGGGTAGATTGTTAAAAGATGATAATAGGATATTATTGAATTACTTTTTTACCAACAATATTGAAGTACTTACTTGAGAATGTAAGACACGTATGGAATTTGAGTTTTGGTTTGAACATGTGATGATGCGCTTGATGCCACGTTTAGCTTTCGTTTACCCTTATCTTATTTTACTTGGTAAAATTTAGTCTGGATATTATTATATCATATACTCGTATCATATTGTTAATAAACTATATGTAAATCATAAAGAGTTGGCAGGGATCCGTATACATATTAGACTAGATATTTGATTTTGGGCTACTAGAAAATCATACTTGTTGGGCTTATTAGGGGTGACCAGGCACCCCCTAGCCATCTCATTCCCTCCGCCCATGCACGAGATACGACTTTTTATAGTTGGAGTGGTGGGACATTCAGATTTCACCCACTAAGCGGAGGTTAAATTCTTGGCTTATATTTGTGCGTTTTTCCTGAAACAGAGCTACATGGTGAACTTGAACTATCCAAACAGTCTGCATTTGTAGACGTACGGGGTCACTTTTAATTTCGCCATTAGGTTACCACTGGAAGCTGGGCTATATTTGTTGACTATATATTATAAAAAAAAAACTAGTCCCCTCATACATTAATTAATTAATATTTTTATTAATTAATTAATATTTTTTAGAAAAATGTTTGAATCAAAAATATCTAAACTTAAATGCTCCTTAGCAGTTCTATTAATTTCGGTCCCCCAATTTACTGTGTTTGTTCTAATTTGGGATTGGCAAAAGAGTAGTGGCCACATCCAAGAGCTCATCTTGGTCCCATGGTTTGACACAAATGGGTCTATTGTGTCTCGAGCCAGCTTCAAAATATTAAGCCCACATGTACACCCATGTTTCTACTCTGACGTTAATTTTGAACCTCACATGACTCTTCCCGACAAACAAGGACGTAGATTCGTTGGTAATTTTTTGTTTTTATTTAACTTAATTATTACAAATACTTACACATAAATTTGATTTTGTGGTTCATATTCTTTGAAGTTTGATTCATATTTATTTGTGTTTGTTGAAACATAAGATATTGAACTAACAAAATAAAGTGATAATTACAGATTTAGTTGAGTTTCAAGTTTGTCAATTCATATGTGCGTAATTGTCTGTTTGACTCCATAACAATAATTTATAGAAAGTGCAGAAGCTTTCTAAACTCTGTTATTGGTCCTCCTATTATTATTTTTTAAAACAAATATTCAATTAACATTGCACATGTTTTTAACAAGATTAACAAGCAAAGCTTATATCAAGTGAAAAAGGGAGACAAAAGTCAAATGTTCGATCATTACACATATCATCACTTCATACACCATATCACCACTTCATACACCGTCAAAGATAATATCAGGTTCCATAACCCATAAAAAACGGTATTTGGTGTTATCTTTATGTTATTAGTAAGACTCAAACACACAAACCTATTATTTGATGAGCTAATTCATATTTGAAAGACAAGGACCATTTAGTTCCATACAAATATGATGTATCCTCAAATATATAAATGATGTTCAAAAATATATATATACGGAGCATATACGTTACTTGTGCCATACTTTAAAGCATATACAAGTTCGCCATTATTTGCATCTTAGCATAAAAATAATACAGTTTTGTCTTTAACGGTCTATACTTCTTTTATGACAATCGTTGTGTCGATCTCGGTCTAACTAATCAACGATATATGTCCTAGGTTACGACCAAACGTTAAGGCTTGAAAACGATATCAAGCTCCCTATTTTCCAACCCATATATAACTATTTTTTATAGACATGCCAAAACGAATATTTGACATCTAGTATATGTGTTGTAGTGTTTGTTTTTTGACAAATATCATACTGTCCCCATTTTAGTTTTTATTTTCTTGTCACATTTGGAATAAGCTTTTCTAAATTATTTAAATATAGTGACTTCAAATTCATGTTTTATAGTTTTTTAAACGGTAAATTAAACCCATTTCAGAATTCGGATCAATTCACTGTTCATCGGAAAAACTCATCATAACTGAGATAAAACCTTGGCATGAAATTAACCCCATTTCTTTTTATTTTTCTTTAATTATATAAGAGACTTGAATCTATAAATTTTTAAGTATTATTATTATCTTGAAAATCAAGCTAATTTACTCATACCCTTAAATTATAAAGGGATGGAACCCAGAGTTTTCGAAAAAATCCTCAATAGTAAAACTCGAAATCTAATGAATTTTTATAATGTCAAATACCTTACTAATATGTCACTGACAAATATTTTATTATTAAAGTGAATGATACGTCACTTCAAACTATGACTGGGTCAATGATGCTTTTTAGTTGTAAACTGAAAAATATTATCTAGCCTAGTTAACATTTAATAATTGGAAAAGTAAACACTCAATATTAGGGAAGTGATATTTTACAACACAAATTAATCATTCATAACTATCATTGTTTATACCGTTGTATAATATGCAGTAAAATATACTCCGTATATATTATGGATGGCTTAAAAAATGTTGTGAATATCACTAGTTCACTACTCTGAATAATAACATGATAATTGATGATGTGTACGCCAACAAAGTACCTGTGGTCATGGGTCCATATCCACATTGGGTGTTCATTTCATGCGGATGCTAAATCAAGGGTATGTACTATATACACTGCATTCCTTCCTGCATCTATTCATCCTTTTGTAGTAGTAATACAAAGTTCAATTCTACATCTACTTCAAAACTTATTGCCCTTTCTCTAGTAAATTCAATAAGCATAAACAAATACTATATGCCAAAAACATACACAAATGTACTTTTTATCTGGGTCTTTATTCCAAGATTGCACCAATCAAAAACTTTTTTTTTTACCTAAAAATAAAAACTGTCACCCATCAAATATGATTTTTCATAGTCCTTTTAAAATCAAAGCCCTTCCATTTCCATTTGAAAAATATACACACATACATATACTAACATTCTCAACATTTTCACTCACTACCTTTCTATCTCTAAAGGAAGGATATGGAGAAGAAATGGAAACTATCAAAGAAAGATGGATGCAACAACTCAATGATGTCATCATCGTCGGCATCAACATCATCATCGTCATCATCACTCTTAAGAAATTTATCGCAAAAAAACTCCTCAAAATCGCCTCTCCAAAGATCACATTCACACAAGACTACTTCAAAATCACAAAAAACGCCATCTCTCTCAAGGGCCAAATCTGAAAACTTCACCACCAAATGTAGTAGCTTCACCAAAGAACATAAATCAAGGTTCTACATCATCAAGCGTTGTATCACGATGCTCGTTTCTTGGAAGAAACATAATAACGATTCGTAATCACCCTGTTCTTCTTTTTCTCTAGTGTTATATACTATTATTAGCTCTAATTGAGTTTGATCAAGCATTATTTTTCTATACAACTTCTAGTTTCTTCAATATATATCTGTAATTTTAGTTTACATATCCCACATCAAAGGGACTTTGGATGCAATGTGTACTAATACAGTCTAATAGTAATCTATGATCTTTAAACTATATGTTCAAATGTACATCTTTAAAATAATACATATTATTATATATATATAAGTTTGTTCACTTGTTGATGTTCTAAATAAAAATCTTTTCATGCACATTTACCTTTAACTTCTTGGAAAATCAGAAACCATGAAAGGAGTGACAGACCTACATCTTTTTCTGATATATACTATATATCATTTTAAGGTTCTTGAATTATACATCAAAAAAAGGTGAAAACTTTATGTCTCTAACTATTGATACACTAAAAGCAGGTACCACAGTTGTATACTAAAAATATAAGTTTCAACCACTAGAAAATAGAAATACACATGTCTTTTTCTTCTTGATAATTCAAATGGAGAGAAGGCTTCCAAGTGGGGTAGAGGGAAACACATGAATTATGTGAACAATATTGTAGACCCTAAAACTTTTATCTTATATCAATCACCGGCCATTACGATTTTATTATTATTTTTTTTTAATGTCAATCACCATTACGATTTAACTTAACTTTCTAAAACAACAAAATATACTTTTTATATTGATTTAGTTTCATAATAGGGGATATCATTGGTACCGTGACCTCCGGCTCGAGTATTGCCCTTCTAATACTACGAAGATTCAATATGTACATTTAATAAATATTAAAAGTCACATAAAAAAAAGTTTTTTCTTAACAAAAACACAATAGAGATGATTTCCCCTTCATAATATTCATTTAACATGTGAATACATAAAAGACGAATCTCTTTATCTATTGTTTTGTTTGTTTTAGAATAAATTAGATTTTAGACTCGTATCCAACACTGCACACGAGACTTACGACATTATTAATATTAGATATTAATACATGTAACTCATAAAAGTTTATAAAGTGAAAGTTGAAGATATAAGTAGATACTGAGTGTTCAATTCAAATGCCAAGAATGTTAAACTTATAGAAAGAAAACTAATGTAATAAAAGAATATTGGAAGTATATACCATCCTTCATCATTTGAAAGACTTATTTATAGACGAAATTTGTTGTAGTGTTTTTTGTCTTGTCATCTTTGTCATATATTAGCACCTTAAAACTCCTTCTCGACTTAACTCGAGATATTGTAATGTACAATTGTTCGTGTGTGAAAACCGGACTTTATAGATAGATACCAGTTTTAATAACATTGTAAAAATAATTATTTTAGTTATTTGTTTTTTATTAATTAAATAAAATTATGTAAAAACTAAATGATGAAATCAGCGAGAGTTAATTTGATAGAATCGAGCCATATGATTGGTTAATAAGTCATTAGTTCAACTGCCTTTTAATATATATTAAAATTAAAATTGTACAATTACTACTAAAATCTTAATATATTTACAATAAATTTAATTTATTTTTATATAATTAATTTTATATATATGATAGAACATATTATTGGATATATATTAGCTACTCGTATTATTTTATTGGATAAATATTAGCTATTATTTTATCGGATATATATAAGCTATTATTATTTATTTATTATATTAAAACTATTGGGTAAAAAGTGTAAATTTATGATGGAAAATAAAAAAGTGTAAATTGAAGTCAAAATTGGAAAAAAAGTCAACATTAAGAAATCGAAAGTTGCGATTAGTTGATAAGTATAATAAAAGATATGATATGAGTTCTTCTGACATCATAATTAAAGATAAATTGTGTATAAAATCACACGTGTTCAAAGTTTATTCACATATGAAAAATCATAAAAACGAATATGAGGAAATTTTTTTTTGTCAAATACATGTAAAATTATGTAAAATTACGTATAATTGACATATGAATGAATTTGTTCACAAGTACCATACACATATCAAGTTAGGGTCAACTCAGGTAGCATAAGTAATATCAAAGTGTTTCATTCCATTGTTGCTATATCATTTATGTGGTTATTTAATAGATAACTTGATGTAATATTTGTTGTAATTGTTCATCGCCGTGCCGATATATTAAAAGAATTCTACCGTTAAAAAAAAAAAACTATTATTATGTAATCTAGTATAAACAACACTAATGACTCTTTTCTAAATATTCACCTCACCATCACTATGTATCTTTCAGGTAATATTAATCAATAATTGTACTATTCTCTATTATGTGAATTGTTACTATCTGAAAGGTACCTAACCAGTAACCATATATAAGTGTTTGTACATATATGCAGGAAGGCCCTTACCTTAGCACACACAGTTCGTGTAGGTTGGACTTGGACACATGTGCAATTGTGTCTCTAGATAATGCCAAGCTCGAACCTGTGTCAATTTGAATGTTTTCCTAGTCAAACACTAGCTATTGCAAATGACCTAATTTAACAATATACATGATTACATCATTACGGAGTATTATTTTATTTTTTTAAATGGCTAATTTATTAATCTCTATAAAGCATACAGCTATAGCTCAAGACACCAACACCTTCTTTGTGAGATTCTTAGATCCAAAGAAAACCGAGAGAAAATGTCTTTTAAAACTTGTTTGACCACACCAAACCTTTCCATGAAATATCATCTCGAATCTTTCTTTTCAAATACACCAACATGTAAATAATATAACCGTGTGAAGCCGTGAAACATCATTTTCCCAATACCACCACCAACATGGAATTTTGTTTTAGGAATGACAATTTGTTATAAGGGTAGATATGGTAATTTAGTGTTGTAGTGTGTAGTGGAGGGGCATTTAAGGAACCAATCTCTTATTATACTAAAGCATAGTTCCTCTAATAACTTATCGACCAATCACAGCTCTCGATTTTTTAATTTTGACTTTTGATTTCAATTTTAACTTTAATTTACACTTTTTTGTTTTCCATCATAAATTTACACTTTTAACCCGATAATTTTAATATAATAAACAAATATAATAATAGCTAATTTATATCTAATAATAGCTAATATTTATCTAATAAAATAATAACTAATATATATCTAATTTATATTTTTTACCCGATAATTTTAATATAATAAACAAATATAATAATAGCTAATTTATATATATATATATATATATCCGATAGAATAATAGCTAACATTTATCCAATAAAATAATAATTAATATATATCCAATAATATATTCAATCATATATATATAATTAATTAATTAAAAGCAAATTAGATTTAATGTAAATATATTAAGATTTTAATAGTAATTGTACTATTTTAATTTTAATATATTTTAAAAAACAGTTGAACTAATGACTTATTAACCAATTATATCACTCGATTTCATCAAATTGTCTCTCGCTGATGTCATCATTTAGTTTTTTACATAATTTTATTTAACTAATAAAAAACTAAAAAAAAAATAATTAATTTTACAATGTTATTTAAATTGGTTTCTATCTACAAAGTCCGGTTTTCACACACGAACAATTGTACATTGCAGAATCTCGAGTTAAGTCGATAAGGGGCTTTAAGGTGTTAATATGTGACAAGGATGAAAAGACAAAAAGCACTACGACAAATTTCGTCTATAAAGAAGTCTTTTAAATGATGAAGGAGGGTATATCCTTCCAATGTTCTTTTATCACATTAGTTTTCTTTTCTATCAGCTTAACATTATTGACATTAGAATTGAACACTTGGTATCCACTTATATCTTCAACTTTGAACTTATAAGCTTTTATGAGTTAGATGTATTAATATCTAATATTGATAATGTCGTAAGTCTCGTATCCAGTGTTGGACACGGATCTAAAATCTAGTATTATGCTGAAAGGGGCTTTTTGGGAAAAAAAAATATGCTTAATTTTATAAGACATACCATAAATAAAAACCCAAAATGCTTTATAAGATTGTATACTAAAGATACGAGTGTCGCGTTTCTTTATCACGCTTATTAATTGTATAATTTTTAAAAGCCGTCATTAATACTGTACACTATAATTTATTGTTAGGAAATTAAGAAATTACAAATTTAAAATATTGATATAACAATAAAACTCAAGAAATATAAAGTATAAACATTTAAATAAAATACTTTTTGCATATCAAACAATTATTGTAACAATTTACATACATTTGAAGGAAAAAAAAAGAGCATTGAATAGCCAAAAACGCCGTACAAACAATCACTCACAAATACGTAACTTGGAAACTCGAAAAACAAAAGACTCATGGAGTCAAAGTCAACATTTTGGGTAACCAAATAAAGTCAAAGTCAGCACTTTGGAAGATCAGAAGGTGGCGGAGGTAACTTTTGGTTTGGAAGGTTTCCATCTTTAACAGCCCAAGCCATTTTCAAACCCCAACTCAAGTGAATCTCAATATGACAATGCATAAACCAAACCCCGGGATTATCAGCCCGAAATCTGACTGCAACCCATCCGCCAGAAGGCACACCAACTGTGTTTCTTTCAACCGGGTCAACAAGATTATAGTTGGCAGGGTCAGTTGCAGAATTAAAATTTCCTGTACCTTGACCGACTACATAAACGTTGTGTCCGTGTAGATGAAGAGGGTGGTTTTCAGCCCCAAGAATGCTGGTGCCTTGCATAACCAGCTCCACCGTGGTGTTGTATGGTAGGACTACGACTTTAGTCCCATGAGAAACCATGGTGTTGTTAGGCGGGGTGCCCGTGTAATTGAATTGGTTAAGAGGGAATGACGGGAAGTTTGTGGAAAAAAGCCCATTTGTTTTTCCCAAGTATTGCGCTTGAAGAAGTGCAATAGTTGGCGTGTTAAAGGAAATGTTGTTGATTGAGGCTGCAAATTTGGTGTTATTATTGGGTCCTTGACATGTTTGGTTTTTGGGACACGGGTCAGTCCCTAGCCCGACAGTGAAAAAGTAACGGTTTTGGACAGTTTGTGGAACATTTACTGGGAATTGTGAATTTCCCAAACTGCGAAATTTATTGGTCCAATTGGCTACATATGAAGTGGCATTTATAGCAGGGAGTGAAGGCAGGGGTAGGCCTTTGATGGAAGCATTGGTGAATGACATCATATTAGCGTTGTACTCGAGAACACCTGCAACGGTGGTGTTGTCAAATGTTCCTGCAGCTGCAGTGGAATAGGGTCTGGCTGCCATCAAGAATTTGGCGTTTGAGGTGAGGTTTTTGGTCTTGAGTAGAACATTAGTTGTCTGGCCTGGTGTAATGTAGATTGTATCTGTTGTAAATGGCTTCACATAACTTGCATCAGCATCGACAATCGTAAATGTGTGGTTTGTGATTTTGAAAAAGAGTTCGTCATTGAGGGCAGCATTGATCAAACGAAGAAGGTATGTCTTCCCGGGCTTCACCTTGAGATGGAAAGTTTCTGCATGTAGATTAAGGTTATTCACTTGCAGTACCACTGTGAAAATAAAAATAATAAACTAAAGTTGGCAAAATGGACACGTCAAGCCCATTAAAATGGTTCGGGTCAAAAACTGTTGGTTCATAAAGTATCTAGTTATTACTCTTGATTATGAGTATTTATAAAGAATTAGAATAAACCTTTTGGTGAAGAACAATTGTATAGTGGCCCAGGCAGCCCGTTAATGGTATAAGCATCTGAATTATTTGGGCCAGCTCCGGTCTGAAGGGCCTGGTTGATCACGGCTTCTGTATCGGCCTTCCACCATTCACCTGTTGATCAAAAGAATATAGTTTGAATAAGGAAACAACCAATGGGCCAAAAAAGTAGCTTAAGAAAAGGATAGATATATTACCAAATATAACGGGGACTTCCTTGTAAGGTTTCACAAAAGGGTATGAAGTGTTACGTCTTGGGAGAATGACAATTGGCCCGTAAAGGGTCGACCTAATCCATGAAACATGGGCATGGTACCAAAGGGTTCCTGTCTGACCAACAATGGTGAAGTTGTAGACATATGATTGGCCCGTTTGAATGGGGCATTGAGTAATGTAAGCTGGCCCATCAGCCCATGCACTACGAAATTGTCGAACTCCATGCCTGCCCTCATAAAAAAAAAACATATTCAATAATCGTGTTACAAAGACCGGATTCTGTTTTATTCTGCCATATTTAAAATTTTTAAAAAATGTTACTAAACATACCAATGAATAGTAATATTGTCTGATACATGGTTCACCACCTTGATCACCAACCGGTCACCTTCCCTAGCAATAATCCTTGGGCCCGGGAATTTCCCATTGACGGTTATTATGCTTTTGGTTTGACACAGTCTTGTCACATTTTGCAATCGTATCTAAATATGCATACAATGTCAAGTAAACCACACGTAAAAAGATCAAAAAGAAAAAATCTATATATGTAAACTGTTATGATCACTAAGCTTACATCAAACTTATAGTGTCTCGTAACGGGCTTGACAGCATGTTGAGCTATTGCGTGATGAGGATAAAAACAAAAAAAGAATGAGAGAAAGATAAAAGCAACCAAGAAACTTGATGGTGCAACCATTTTGGATTGTTGATTGCTTTTAGTAGTAATTGTCGATTGCAAAGATAGTTAGAACATTTGGAGAATAGTGGTCTTTATAGGAATGTATATGTATGTATAATAAATTGTGAAGAACACATGTTTACCTACTGAATGTGGCCCAAACATACCATGGAGTGGTGTTAAAGTCAATTTATCTGATCTTGACCTCTATTCCATTGCTGTCAACTCCTGTAATTCTAGTATGATTAAGTGACTATGATACCCTTGTTTAGTACTTTAAAAGTCACAAACTTTTCTGTATAGGTGACACACTCTTTGAAAATTATTTTGCAATATACTTTTTGGGTATGAATAAATTAAATAAATCAACTTAGATTGGGATTTTATTGGTAATGAGGCATGCAACTAATCTATACAAAATACAGTTATAAACAAACATCTTAAAGTCACTTCAAATACGTCAAACTTATAACCCTAGCTTTACATCGCTTTGTCTTTTAAACTGTTCATTAGTATCTGCGTACAACACACCTAGAACCTGCACATTTCGACTAACAATTGAAAATGTCTTTCTTTTGGCCACGAGCACATAAAGTTTAGGTCAATACCATGTATCCAAACCAAATGTAATATAGTCAGTTCATGTCTCTTCAAATTTATACCAAAGTATGGTTTTTGTCCTGTTTTAGTGTGGTCGTCCAAAACCAATGCTAAGCGAGACCAAAGCATCACTGCACTGGTAGTATGCGATTGAGCTCCAAATTTTAATATATTCAGATTTTCAGTTCCAGTTCAAAGGCAGTTTGTATTGGTTGTGCACTGCAACTGCACACCCCTAGTTTTGACCCAAACCAGTATGGAACTGTTTCTCAGTGGACTAACTAGTCCATTTTCTTTACATCTAGATGTATGTATCTTATAACTAACTTTTAGTTATTAAGGTAGGACATATTTTTGATTCAGATGTACGCAGCTAAACTGGAGTATCCTTGTGACCATTTCCAAACTTTTTCAATGATCATCCCAAAAAATGTAGATGAGGTGCTTTTGTTAATTTTAATTGCAACATTCATAAAACAGTTTTTTTAAAAATGAGGAAAAAAAATGAAGGGTATTTTGGGTGGGTAGAGGAAGAAAAGCATTTTGGGAAAGTAAGAGGTAATTGGATATGGCAAAAAGCAATGGAAAAAAAAGGCATAAAATCTATGTCTGGAGATCAACCGTTAATCTTGTTAATCAAGTCAATAAAGAAATGGTTAAATAGATTAGTTAACCAATCAAAGTCTTTTGTTACAAATAAGGAGATGAACAATGATGAATGTTGTAGGGCTATACTAGTTAGGTTGTGATGTTATTGATTCAACCAAATAGGGGCCTTAACAACTTCCAATTCAATGGAGAAGCATATATGGAATAAGACATTCAAACCACCTTCCTTTCAAGCAAAATTTATCATGTCATGATATGGATTGACCCAGCAAAAAGGTTGATAGTGAAAACACTTGGGTCGATATTTGAAAATAGCCTGGTCTAGCCCGGAAGGAATGTGAAAACAGCGATATACAAACAAACACATGCAAAGAGTGAAAAAGCATTTGAAGATTGATATGTATCGCGACTGAACTTTTTACAAATTATATTAAGGGAAATAATCTTGAGTACAAGAAGGTTTAAACATTTGAATTGTCATAAGCTTATTGAGTTTGTTGCTTAATATGAAGTTTAGCCAACAGCAAAGCTCATGTCAAAACATTCTTTGACATATGCAAAACAGATTGCAAGATAGGTAGGTTGGGTGGACAGTAGCATGTCAAAACATCTTTTGAGTCAAACTTTACTATTATAGGCTGTTTCAGCCGAAAACACTCTTTAGTCTCTTTATAATAACAATGTATGCATTTACATAAGTAGACTTTCTATCCTCTGGTAGAGGTTGTATGACTATTTTCATATTAGCTCTCCATACCATGCCAATAACGGCATTGGTTATTTTTGCGGTTGTTATTGTTGAATAACAACATAAATCGCTTGATCAAAACGATTCAGATTATATCGGTTAAAAATAGTTCCATTAAAATCTGAAATTATTTAGCCAACAATTTTATATTTAATTCTTATGAGATTAAAAGTAACTCAACTCGACCCGAAGTACATGTAACTCAACTATATAGAATTTTCTGCAACTAATCTTATATAGGAGTCAATGGTAAGGGGGTTGGGCTGTTTGAACAGAATTATGGATCAAAGTTTAAAAGATTTCTTATCAAGGAGTTGACTTGGGCTGCATTTTATGTCAACAAGTTAATAAGATTTCTTTTCAAAGAAAAACCAAAAGGGGAAGGGTCGATTGAAGGCCGGGATGGAAAGTCACTTAAGCTCGAAAGCCTGCTAAATAATGCATATAACCACTTCCAAAACGTTTCTACCCAGAGATTTGGATCATTATTGTGACAACATTGTTTGTAGATGACACCAAGGCAGCCTAGCCAATTTGTCTCTACTAAAAGTAACTCTTTTAACTTGAACCCATTTTGACCCATTACCTAATCTGATCAATCTCAAACAAATCTTCCACAAGGTTTTTGGTGGATTGGCTAGAAACAAACTTGTTTGAACAAAAATCAGCCCATTGGGCCTATTTGATCTGAACCCATTTAATATGAAACCAATCCACCAATTTGTTTGGTCCTTTTATTAAAAGGATAACACAACTACACAAGTCATATACGGGCCATATGGGTTTAGGATTGTTTATTTCAGCCTTGTTATGTTTGGGTTGGGTAATTTCGACCACCGAGGTAAGGCCAGAAGGGATTAAATTGGACAAGCTTGGGCAGTAAGTAACTTGAATGCGATGTTCTTCTAGTCCCACATGCAGTAAAAAAAGAGATCTGTGCACAATTAACAATTAAGGAGTAAGGACCTATCTATAGGAGATAGCTGCATGAGCTTGGGCAGTAATAATTTTCGTGTAGGTCAAATTAACAACTTGCTTTTTAATAAATAAACTAGTTTTGTTTATTGTAACTTTGTATATTGTTATGTTTTAGATAAATTCTAGTTATAAATACAAAGTATAAGATTTTCTTTATTCTCTAGAGAAATATGATTTTCATTTAAGGACTTGATCATTCGAAAATATAAATTAAAAGTATTTTAGACATATTAAATCTGTAACGAAACCATTTGGTATTAGATCAAGTGGCCACCTGGGGCCTTCTTTGTGGGTTTTGGGGAGGATATTGGCTTGGAGACCAGGGATCGAATCTCAATTTCCCATGGCCTCAGACATTTACCTCTTCAGTCGTGTGCGAGTCGTGTTATCGCACCCTTGGTCTTCAAGGGTGCCTTCGGATGCCAACTTCTAGCATACTGTCCGCTTGGATGTCACTGCTAGGGTTCGAGTCACTAACCAACTAACAAGTCGTTCTAAAAGAATGGAAAAAAAAATCTATAACGGACACTATGAACTCTGAATATATTGGTAATAATTTGATTTTCATTAGTAATAAATAAATACTAGCATATTGTGCATGTCATGTAACAACTTTTCAACATTAAGGTTTTTTTAAAAAAAGAGATATTGAGAATTTTCGGTAGTAAGAAAGAAAAAGAAAAAAATTTGATGATATGTATATCATCATTTTCTATCTGTACATTATTTAATATGTTTCACATGATTGTATACTAACTTAGTAACATTTTTTATGTTACACGGCTTAAAAATAAGGGAATAATGGTGTAGGTATAATGATATGTCACTTATAATATATCATTTTATTTAAAATTTAAAGTAATTAGGTAGAACAGGATAATATGATTGGATGATTTTTTTTTATTATACTAGCTTAATAACCCGCATATTACGTGAGCATATCAAGAAAAATTTTACCTTAATTTACCGAAAAATGTTTATAAATGTTATATAGTCCGATAATAAAAAAATATACAAACTAAAAGAAAACATGTAACCTATTTGCATATAACAAACTAAAATATTTAAAAGTGAAGATATTTAATAAAGGAATAAAGAAAATCAAAATTTAATTAGATATGATATCATAAATTAATTAGATAAAATATAAATAATTAAGAAGAAAATGTCTAGTGATGCCAAGTAATATTTTTTAAAAAATATAGATGTAATTATAATCTTGCTTTATTTATATACTAGCTAATTAACTCGGGTTCAACCAAGATATTCTATAATCAAGTTTCATAAATACATGTCTATTATAATAATGAAGCATTAAAAAACCTGTAAGGTAAAAATATCTATATTTTTAGTGTCAAGTTATCAATGTTGCTATAATAAAAAGAGAAGATTTAACCTTTACTACATCATAAAAAAAATGTAATTATACATTAGACTTATTTTACATTATAGTTTTAAAAACATTTAAATGAAGGGACTAAAAATTAAAAATCAAAGATGATGTCATAAATGAGTTATACAAAAAATAAATAATTAGTAAAAAAAAGTCTAATGATATCAAGTAAGATTTTTAAAAAAATATTGATGTTATTACAATCTTGCTTTATTTATATAAGATATTTAAAGTAGATTTATCACTAATTTTGATAGAGTAAATTATTTTCTCTCTTTTTGTTCCATTTCATTGTTAACTAAAGCACATTACATTTTACATTATAAGTCTATAATTATTCTTGTTAAAAAAAGGATTACAACCCTTAAGTTGCATAAAAAACTTATAAGAATAATATATGTGTTTGTTAAATTCTTCGAGTTTTTAAGAAGTGAGACAGCTAGAAGATTATGAATTTGTGATGACAACTAAAAGATTATGGGAAATGATATATTTACAAATACTTTTAGCCATCCACAACAATATATGCATTAAACAGTTGTACACCATACTATAAAATATATACTATTGTTGTAGTTGACTAAAAAGTAATATAAATATATCACTCCCCAAAGATTATAGGTATTAGTATACAACATATAGAATTATTGTGAGGAGAACTATCTATTCCAATACGTCATGTAGGACTGGAAACAATTATATTTTACTGTTCTTTGTCTAAAAAACCCGCCATAGATATTATTTATCTAATTGCCTAATAATTGATGACATATTTAATTATTTATACATAAAAATCAAATTTTAGGTATATGATACTATTACTAAATGCAAAAAAAAAAAAAAGGACAAGATCTAGCTTAGTAAAAGTGACTTCCTTTTTCTTTATTTGGACTACTCTTCAACAAAAATGTTAGGGCCTATTTTAACATGAATTCAAATTTGGTAACTAACCACATGAAGTATTAACTACTGACTTCTAGAGTTCTAGACAATACATGTGAAAAATGCTTTCTATCCCATTAAAGAAACATGGACCTTAAAAGTTTAGAACTTTGCCTACAAGATCTAAGCAGATGCCCATTAGGCCATTATACTGCTCTACCAAAAACAAAAGCTAAAGTTCTATCAAAGTGACTTGAAAAATTAAACTTTCTTTTTTAACCAAAGTAGCTTTCTTCACATGTACATCCACACAAACTCACAACGTGTGCCCATAGATATGAATCCTATGTTGTTTCTTTGGCCAAAAGCAAATAAGTATCATGAAATATTGCCAATAGAGACAAGTAAAAGAAGATGGATAGGTGAAGAAATAAAGATTTCTAAAGGGTTTGTCAATCAAATTCATAAGTGATGTGACATAGAACGTTATCTATCAAATAAAATTCAAAATGACATAGACTGGGCTTAAAAGTAAATGTTCACTTACTTTTCACCGAATGGCCAGAAGAAGTCATTTTGTAAAGCAAAGTTTTCTACATGTTACCTCCCTCGTACTTCATTAAAAACGAGATAGGATATAGTCGTCACTTTCGAACTCGACTCAAATAACTCAAATAAATATCTGGTAATACATAATACGATATTTTAGATTAAGCTAAAGTAAAGCATAAAAGCACATAGTAAAGTGATGTCTAACTAGAACAAATTCTACAAGTAATCTGGTTAAGTGATAACCTTTCTTTGTAGATATAGTCATATAGACCATCCAAATCTTTATACTTTCTTTCCAACTTTACAAAAAGATATTTCCTAAATATATATCTCAGATGTATCTATCCATCTATCCATATAGAATAAAACTTTAGAATCCCAATTATCATACCCCATAGTATTATCTTTTCTGTTTTTTAAATTTAATTAATAAAGCTTATTCCTTGCTAGTTTTGCTCGTTACCTGTCCTGTAGCATGGATTATTGACAAAACCCAGGTTACAATAACCTGGACTTCGTGGCAAATCTTTCTGAATGAGTCTTGGATTTAGCTCAGAAGATAAAACAAAAGCACATTAAGCAAAAACACTTCAAAACTGATGCAAATTAGTTCTAAAATAGAACCATATGAACTTGATAATTGCCGAAATTTACATATCCAATGTTTGGCATTGCCAATTTGCCATACAACAAATACATCAAAGTTTTTATCACATATATATTTACAATACAAGTTTGCGAAATCAAACAAAACTTCAATCGATTATTATGAACTTATTCATCATATTCGAATCCTACAATCTCGACACACCCGTTTGTTCATCCAAAATCCAAGTCCTAGTACTACTACTTCTCCTGGTTGTAGTCATCCTACTCAAAATCGAATTCGACAAACTCCTACTTGTAGTCATCGAATCACCATTCAATTCCGAGTCATTAGAACTACTCGATATCCTTCTTCCTAAGAATGAAAACACGCTACGAAAAACTCTCCTCATCCCCCCTATCGCGGTTCCACTTTGTCCTCTCGTCCTCTCCCACATTACTCTCCTAGACATACTACTTGAATCCTCACTTATCCCTCCGTCGGGCTCGGTATACACAACAGGAACCTCTCTTTCACTCCTCCTACCTCCGGTGAACCTGCCTACAGCAAATCCACCACCAGGTAATCTCCATATAGTTAATCCAATTGCTCGGTCATTAATATTAACATCGGTAGTATTTAATGGACTCGATTCTGTTGCAACTACGGATTCCGTTGTAACAGACTCCGTTACAACGGAATTTGTTGATTCTGTTGCAACAGAATCTGTTGTTAGTTTGTAACGACACACAGGGCACGAGTTTCGTAACTCGAGCCACGGAACTATACAGTCAGAATGATATATATGTTTACAAGGCATCTCACGCGCTATATCACCTATATCAAACGTTTCGATACAAACAGCACACTGAGATTCCGTGCTGACGTGGCATTTCGTTACCGAAATAGTCGGTAACGAATCCACGGCGGATTTCGAGGCCGGTGTTTGCTCCGACCGGTTCAAACCGGAAATATCGATTCTCGATAACTGTTCAAGCAACCGATCGAAACCTGATCCCATTAGAAACTCCGACATCATCTCCGGCAACGGCTGTAATCCGGAGCCAGCTCCGTCGTCGTAAAAGAGCTCAAATCCTCTATCTCCGGCGGTGGAGTTTTCATCGGCGACGGCGCGGAGAACGATGACAGGATTGAACGGGGAGAAGCTGTTGGTGTTGCGACGGTTACGGCGGCGGAATCTCAGATCTGATCGGTTGATGTTGCCGGACAGAAACCGGCGGCGGTTTTCCGGTGTGGCGGCGTCAACGGATTCGACGAAACCGCCTTCGCAGTGAGGACAAACGACGGCGTTGTCGTTGGTAAGAGAAATGAAACGCGTGCAACGGTAACACCAAAACGACGTCGTTGGCATGATTGGAAATGAAATGGTTAATTGGAAATGAAATTAAGAGGATAAAAAGATGGGTTTTGTAGTGATAAAAATGAGATAAAATTTTTGCTTCTTTAAATAGTGGATTTAATTTTTGAGAGTACTTGATGAAGAAGGGTAGGTGCTCCTTTAAGTGAGTGAGTTTGGATATAATAAATTTTTTAAATCTTTATATCATAAAAGTGATTCAAATTTATAATGTGGAATCTTTCTTTATTGTACAAGAATTTGATGCTCAAGTAGAAGAAAAATATTGATTACTTTATGGGTGGGAATGTAAGATTATCTAAACAAAAATCGATGGTGTTAGAATTAAGAATTAAGTTGCATTTTTGAGTTTTATTTTGAGGAAATAAAAAAAGAAAGGGTAATAAACTTTTAGTTTTTGTATTTTTGAATTTTTTTTTTTAAAAAAAAAGAAAAATAGAATGTTTTAATCCCAAAACTTTGGCAAGATCTGAAAAGAAAAGTGGTGAAATTATTATTATACCCCTCAAACTTATATAAAGGTTTTAATTACTACAAGGCTATAAATGTAAAATTGTATTTTTTTTATCATTTCTTTTCCTTCCTTTCTAACTCAAGAATACATTTAACTATCAACTTTCTTTTCTTTTCTTTAAACTCGAGAATGCCTCTTTTTTATGTAATTATCTATCCTTTCTTCCCATATCCAATCTTCTTTTTTCTTTTCTTTTAATAAAAACTCGAGAATACAGTGTAAAGATTTAGAGATTTTAATGAGGTGTTGATAAAAAGTTTTTTTTTTTTAAATAAAAGTTTTTAAATAACTTTTTATCTATATCTATACTATATTAATAAACAAACTACTCCTCCTTTTTTCAATCATTTACTTTTAAAATATTCAAGATACCCTTGATTTTCAACACATTCTTAACTCACATACTAAATCTACTCAATATATCGCTAAAATATTTTACTCTCATATCTTTCCAAACTATCTATCGCATTTATTAATTAATTTAAATGTTTCCACCTAATATCTCAACAATATTCTTAATAAAGTTATTTATAAAATATATATCTCTTAACCATAAAATAACTACACTACCATTTAAGTCTATTACTTTTATATTAGT
Source organism: Erigeron canadensis (assembly GCF_010389155.1). Taxonomy (NCBI): domain Eukaryota; kingdom Viridiplantae; phylum Streptophyta; class Magnoliopsida; order Asterales; family Asteraceae; genus Erigeron; species Erigeron canadensis. Next base: position 28,640,916 of record NC_057767.1, on the reverse strand, counting down.
AACCAAATCGTTACCACCACCGCCACTAGCACCACCTGTTTCCGCCACCACCGCTGCATTGCACAGGTACCCATCTCGTCATTAGATAAAATAATTTTTTTTTATAACCTATTTGATCAAAAAAAAAAATTATACACTCACGCTCACTTTTAATAAATTATTTATTTAACTTCAACTAACACTCTTAAAAAGTTTAATAAGAGTATCATGTATTAATAGTAGGACATTGAGAAAAAGTCTTTAAACACCTCAATTATCTTTTTTTTAAACGACATTCTAATATACACCTCACAATTGTGGAAAGTGTGATACGAACACATGTGGATCTTCCCAAGGTCAAAGACCTTTCTTTGAACATAACTAAAATTAACTTTGTCTTTTGAATGACGATTTTCAACTAGGGGTGATATTCGTACCACAATCTTTGATTTATTTACTACAAACATGCTTTACTAACTTGTACGACATGATTTAATAATTATATCGTTTGGTAAATATATCAAATTTTGTGGTACAAATATCAATTCTCTTTTCAATAGATTATGTCCCCTAATATCCAAAGATTGAGAGTCACCCATAGGTTGCCTTGATCGGAACTGTTCTTTTTCAATCGAAGAAACATATAAAAAGAGTTTGACCTATTAGATTTTTCGAATAACTGTAACTAATAGAGTAAATTTGTTTCTATCATGATTCATTTAACATGTCAAATTCAAATAGCTCGGCCAACTGAGCTCATATTATTGTTGAATCTGATTTAACTTAAACCACTCGATAAATAATCATCTAATCATAAATAACTTTTCTTTCAACCACTCGATAAATAATCATCTAATCATAAATAACTTTTCTTTCAACCACTCGATAAATAATCATCTAATCATAAATAACTTTTCTTTCAACCATATTCATTGATTGAATCAATAATATTCAAATTAAATTTTTCATTCATTGATTGAATCAATAATATTCAAATTAAATTTTTCATTCTGCTTATTTTTTAAAAGATATTTTCAAATAATCTACGAAAAAGTTCTTTTAAGTTGGTTAATCAAGTGGATTAATCTGGGATGAAACCCATAACTCTTGAAAAGTCCCTATTAATCCACCTCACAAATGTGGAAAGTGTGACACAAACCCTTGTGGATCTTCCCAGGGTAAAAAACTTTTCTTTGAACATAACTACAATTAATTTTGTCTGTTGAATGACGATTTTCAACTAGGGGTGATATTCGTACCACAATCTTTGATTTATTTACTACAAACATGTTTTACTGACTTGTACGTCATGCTTTAATAGTTATATCGTTTGGTAAATATATCAAATTTTGTGGTACAAATATCAATTCTCTTTTAAATAGATTATGTCCCCTAATATCCAAAGATTGAGAGTCACCCATAGGTTGCCTTGATCAGAACTGTTCTTTTTCAATCGAAGAGACATGTAAAAAAGAGTTTGACCTATTAGGTTTTTCGAATAACTGTAACTAATAGAGTAAATTTGTTATCATGATTCATTTAACATATCAAATTCAAATAGCTTGGCCAACTGAGCTCATATTATTGTTGAATCTGATTTAACTTAAACCACTCGATAAATAATCATCTAATTTTAAATAACTTTTCTTTCAACCATATTCATTGATTGAATCAATAGTATTCAACATAAATTTTTCTTTCCGTTTATTTTTTTAAACGATATTTTCAAATAATCTACGATAAAAAAAATTCTTTTAAGTTTGTTAATCAAGTGGATTAATATGAGGATTATTTCATCTAACATTCATATAATTTAATAATAACAATAGAATGGTATATTGTTAAAGAAAAGTTTTGTTAATTACGTATAAAGTATTTCCCAAAATACAAACTTAGACAAATTCTTGGCTATATCTGAATCCATTTTATAGATATTTTTTTGTTAACTCCTTAACTAGTTATAAAGAAAAAGTTAGACATGTCTTTATCAGATAAGATTGAAAACTATGATAATACGAGTACATGTTATTGATCCTTATCTTAATATTTGTGAACATTAGCATATGATAGGTTGTTAATGTGTCGGCCCATCCTAACATCCTTTATATCTTCGATGTAATTCTCCGAACTATTAAGGCCGCTCCCAATTGACGTTTTGGAGGGAGTCGTTGGTGTCTTTGTTCCAAGACGTTAGTGGCATACGGTCACTTCGTGCGCGCGTCGTGGGTTGTACCACACCTTTTTCAATGTTAGCAATCAAATCAAGATTTTTATATTTTTATGTATCACCGAAGTATTTATGTGCATACATCAGTACATCACCTACTTCCCAATTCAAGTTTTTAACATTGGCGAAAACTATGCATGAATTTATCTAATTGTGTAATATGAGCTAACTTGTATAGCTTTAAATTAATCATCTAGTTAACGTGTTGCATATAATTAGATGGAAAGTTAGTTTATATGCATTATAATATCATGAACCGCTTATTAAAATTTAATGAATGAACACGAACTCGTTGCATTCGTATTATTTACTTTACTATCAAGTATATTATTATATTATTATACATACAGTATATAATATTAACAAATACGTATAAAAATAAGAGTGTTATTATGCTTTATAAAAAATATTTTAAAAAATGATATAGCGACCTTTAGCTGACGGCTCTGTAGGAAATACCGCGTTGACTTAATGATTGCAATCCCGTAACATAAGTTGGCCTTAATTTAGAACTTGGTATGGTACTATGGTTAAGTTTAAGTTTAATGAATAAAAGACTATTGTTTTTATGTTTTTGTTCATTGTATCGCATTGCACCCCTTTAGATAGTTGAAAACTTCATTCATTTGATTTTTAAGAGTAATTATACTTTTCGTCTCTGAAGTTGGCACGTTTTTTACTTTTCGTCCTTTAAGTGAAAAAATTACAATTTTGATCTTAAAGTTGGCAGATTTTTTCAACCATCATCCCTCGCCAAACGTCGTTAAGTTTCAGCCGTTAAGTCAGACACGTGCAACACACGTGAGAGACTGAAACTGCAAAAAATGACAAGTTCAGGGACGAAAAATGAAATTTACTTTTTTGTTGTCATCATCTACATCTTCTCCGGCTGACTTTCGTCGGAAAATTCGCAAGAAAAATTAAAATGCCGATATCTCACTCGTTTCTTCGAATTAGACCACGAAACCACCACCAAACTTCTCAAAATTAATTTCCGCACGAATCCTATAACCGAAACGAGATCCAATGAATCGATTGTCACACCTGAATTATTTGTACCTCAATCTACTAATCTAACTATTGTAACAACTTAATAACCTTAACGATTGACTAGTAAACTATATCGAAAACCTTACGATGAAATTAATATCTGACTAAATCGCCAAAAATGAAAGGTAACGAATCGCTATGAAACTTAACACAATACTAGATGAATCAATAGTAAACTTGTAACACTTTTCAGAATGAGATTTCGACGTAAGGATTTCACGAACAACGGATTTAAAGTTTTTATACAAAATATAGAACAAGAGCTATAATCAACCAAATGACGAACTGTAAATTGCTTTGAATTTTTATTACATAAAATAAGAATCAGGTGACAATGATCAGAATTTTTGATCTGAAATATTTGAGTTACAAGGGCTTGTCAGGCCTCCTGGTCCTTTCGTCCCTCTTTGCTTCCTCTTTATATATATTTCTAATTTTTCGATCTTATGTCTTTGCCTCATTGACAAAAACCGAACCCACACGAGGCACACCATTGGTGTCTTAGTGAGGAGCACGTACACCTAATCCAACATGAACTTATTTGCGAAAACAGAAATATTGCATTCTTGGAACAAGCTAAATCGTACAGAAATATTGCTCAAAATCCATGTTATGGGTATTTTGAGTTTTTCGGCAAGTGTTGAATCTGAAATCTTTTGTTTAGGATTCGTGCGAAAATTAAATTTGAGAAGTTTGGTGGTGGTTTCGTGGTCAATTCGAAGAACTGAATGAGATATAGACATTTTTAAGTTTTTTGGCCAATTTTCCGATGAAAATCAGCCGAAGAAGATGAAGATGATGACAACAGAAAAGTAAATTTCAGTTTTCGTCCCTGAACTTGTCATTTTTTGCAGTTTCAGTCCCTCACGTGTGTTGCACGTGTTTGACTTAACGGCTGAAACTTAACGACGTTTGCCGAGGGACGATGATTGAAAAAATTTGCCAACTTTAAGGTCAAAATTGTAATTTTTTCACTTAAGGGACGAAAAGTGAAAAACGTGCCAGCTTTAGAAACGAAAAGTATAATTTACTCGATTTTTAAATATAAACCACTATCAAAACCTACTCACCATTGACTAAGTTAGTTCATTTGTAGGTTATCTAACTCATTAATATTATCATTTGTAACTTGAGATATTTCACTTGTGTTAAAGTCACACTTCGTAGTTTTATGGATGGATTATTGAGGTGGAATTCGAAATTATTTTTTTTTTGAATACTCGCGCATTCACATAATATAGAAGTAAGAGTTGAACAATTTGCGATTTTATATATAAAAAAATTATCATCTTATTATTAGACCATATAAATTATGCTAACAGAATGTTTTAGGAAATTAATACGTTGCCATCAAGGCATCAAAAATGTTTTTATAGTTTTATTTTCTTGATGGTCATAGGCAACAAGAGCAATAGCTGGTTCAAAAATTTAGGTTGTGTAGCTTTAGGTTTGATGATCTTTATTATGTTTAACACAAACAAAAACTTTTAATAGCACAGTACTAATGAGTTTGACCAATTAAATCATGTAATTGAAAATTTTAACAAAAGATCCTGTTAAAATTTTATATTTTTGAAGGTCTATTTTTCGTTTTTGCCTTGGACCTGTTCATTATTTGGCATTTTAGAGACGTCATGTGTAGCTGAGAAAATACATTAGAAATAAATAAAAGACATTACTTAATACAATATCAAAACTATCAATGAGCCTATCAAAAAGCAAGTCATTATCTCATATATACGTTATTCAATCAGGAAATGCACATGAACATTTCCAAAAGTTTCCCCTTATCATCTCAAAATATCCAATGAATCCTAGGGCTGTTCACGGTCCAAGAACCGGGCCGAACCGATAGTTTAGAGGACCGGACCGAAAACCAAAAATGTACAAAATGTAGAACCGAGGACCGGACCAAGCTAGTAAGTCGGTTCGGTTCATGTTCGGTTTGTTGTCGGTTCTCGGGTTTTCATGGTTGGACCGAGGCCGAAAATGTATTGTAAATATTGGATATCGTTAACATATTACACACAAAAATCACGCTTATTGTGCAATTTCTAGGTCGTTTGTGAGCTTCAAATTCATTTGAATAATTAAAAGCTCAATTTTTTCATTAAAGCTCATATTATCTTCTCGAAAAATATGCAAGCTTTTAAGTGTAATAGCAGATTACAACTATGGCAGCATGGCATGTGCATACACCTTATTAACTATGTTTCTGCTATAATATAATAATGTGATTGTAAATTCTATGAATCTATCAAAATACATACTTAAATAGTTACAAACTGTAATCTGACTCTATGATGACAACACGTAACTGCTAAGGTTCTTAGAAACTAGAAATTTGAAAAATAATAGTACTACTATATAAGAATCATGAAAGTTAAATAATAATACAATGAATTAGTCATCGATGACTATATTATTATTTAGGCTAATTACAGAGAATGTATATATTGTATGCTACTCATAATACATAAAATTAGAATTTCACTCCAAGTTTAGTTAAACTTGTATGCTTTTTCTCGGTTCTTCGGTCCAAACACGTGTCTTCACGGTTTACACCCGAACCGGACCGAAAACCAAAATACAATCATATATAGGACCGAGGCGGACCGATATATTTGGTCCCATTCATTCGGTTTCGGTCCAACACCGGATCGGTATTCTGGTTTTCTCGGTTTGGACCACCTTATGAACGCCCCTACCAATGATTAATAAGATTTGAACATGAAACTTTTTGTGAAGACAACATGTGTAAAACACTAGCTATCTTAATGGTAGTTAAGTGGATTCATAGTTCACACTTTGTTTTTCTCACGGCATGCTAACGTTTTGCGTGACAATCTAGTAACATGATCATTTCTACACATTAATTATCACCTTTCAATGAGCATCTTTTATTTCTATTTTTTTTCCCTTTAAAAACAAGTTTCGTAAAAGGTTTGTTTCTTTTAAGTGATAAGTTCACACTTTCATTTTTGCTATTTCTTGTGATTAAAGGCCATATTCGTAAAAGCAAGAGGTCTCCGTGATGTACAAATTATTTTCTTTTTCGAGAGTATTTTGCGCACTCCTTTTTTATTTTATTTTTTGAAAGAGAGGTGAATTAGGAGGGGGCCTGATGATCACTAAGCCACTGTTGGTGTATAGACTAAACTGGTCCTCTAACACAGATAGACCCATCTTCGTAAGTAAGATGGACCAGTAAGATGTACCAGCAAGATGGACCAACATACAAGATGAAGCAGCATGCAGAATGGACCAACACTTTAAGATGGACCAGTGAGCATGATGGATCAACAAGTATGATGCACCAGCAAGTATGACGGATCGACGAGTCAGATGGACCAGCAAGTATGATGGACTAGTGATCAGAATGAACCAACGAGTAAGTTGAACCAATCCTCAAGAAGCAGCTAAGAAGGGAGTCGCTATTGTCCAATAAATACATGGATGCATAAGATAAGGGAAAGTCTAATACCTGGGTGATGAAGCACTCCCAAAGCGAAGCATCCTATTACCCAAAGTGGGCACTATAAATAGGCGCCCTCAGATTACCATTCAAACATTACAATCACCACACTTACTACTCTCTCTCTCTCTCTAAACTATGATTATCTCTCTCATCGGAAGTTCAGTCCATATGAACTGTGGTGTGCCATTCCTCCTACATACGATGTTTGTGAGTTACCAATAGGGAATCGCCACCCGAAGGGGGTCTATCCTTCGATCCTTTCATGGTTGTGTGTTGTTCCATCGTATTCAGTTTATCTCTGATCTACCAAGCATCCGTCTTAAGAGAACCGGACCACTTCTGGTCCGGTATGATCCAAACTGTTACATCATCCATTAGCACGTCTGGTCGAGTTGACTCGAGCCAACTGCATCATCCCAAGAAGGAGCAAAAATACCCTTCGACAAGTGGCGCCATCTGTGGGACCCCAACACTTACAAAGTCACAAGTTCGGGTCCATCCGTTCCGATGGAATACACATCACCTACTGAACTAAAACCTTTAGGAATCGCACAATCAAGGGATGAACCAATTGCCCTCAAGTTCTGCTTTGGTTTGAACCCCGTGACAGACTAAGTGTTAATTTCCCAAAGATTTTATAGGGAATCATGGAAATGGTTAAAGCTTACATTAGGGGTAATGAAGCACCAAGTCAGTGCAATAACAAGAACTGATGGAGGCCCAATAAATGAAATACAATGAAGCACCAGGTTGGTGAAACAATAAAAAGTCATGGAGGCCCAATCGACAAAAGAGAATGAAGCAGCAGGTCGGTGGAGCAACAAGAAATCATGGAGGCCGATTTAATAAAAGACTATGAAGCACCAGGTCGATGTAACAAAAGAAGTCATGGAGGCCCAATCGATGAAAAAGAATGAAGCACCAGGTCGATGCAACAACAAGAAATCATGGAGGCCTAATCGATGAAAGACAATGAAGCACCAAGTCGATGCAGCAACAGAAAATCATGGAAGCTCAATCAAAGAAATACGATGAACAAATGTCCTAAATGTGATCGAGCAACAACGAGTTCCAACCAAAGACTATAAGGGTCCGGAGCATCAACAAGAATCAACACAATGACCGGGATCACGAGAAGGAACACAACAAGAGGCTATGTACACACCTAGTAATAACATCCATCACCTCATAGAAGAAGCAACATCAGAGTATGCTCGAAGAAATAATGATGTATGGAACATCTTGGCAAACAACCATATATGATGAAGAAAACAAGGCGAAATAGCCCAATGGAGTTTCCCAAATAAACAAGAGACTCAAGAGAATGTGGGGGAGGAAATAAAGTTGGACCTGGTATTGAGAAACGGACCTCCATGGTTAAGCTAATTCCAACATTTACTCATGCATACACCAATCCTAGCAATATAACATCGAGGTACATTGGTAGCAGATGAAGCAGATGACTATGTCAGTGGCATATCCACAAGGCTATGTACAAGTGGAAAAAGCCAAGAGAAGCATAGTGATGTAACTACGGAAAGCCTTCACTGAAAAGGAAGTGACACAATGAACCATTAACTCATGTATTGCAGACAGATCGAAAGATGCCAAAAACAAGCAACCACGAGGCACCATTCAACCTCACTTATGGCATCAAAGCAGTAATCCTAGGAAAAATAGGCATGCCAATGTACCAAACCCTGACCCGATATTTAGAAGGCAATGAGGAAGAGTCAAGAATGAACCTCAAATCATTGAAGGAGTAGTGAGAATGGGCAACTGCAAAACAAGCTAAACGCGTGCAACAAAGTGAAAAGTATTATAATCAATGAATTATAAAATCAAAATGTAGATATATCGATCGAATGAAGCTAGCAAGCTCGAGACAAAGGGTTACACAAAGCCTAATTGTGTCCTTTATTCTTCGATCTTCTCATAGCCAAGGTAAGACCCTCATATTTTAATTATGTTACATTCAATATTATGGAGTATAAAACACATCACTCATGAGATAGATGGTGTTCTTTGTCTACAAGCATGAAATAAATTACTTCTTGTTTGTTACATCTAAACAAATAAAACACAAGTATTATATACATTTTCTTGCATCTTTATTTTACAAAATCATAAGGATAACAAATGATCCAAGAGAGCCAAAATACACTTTGGATACCATGGATGATGGTATGGTGGTAACAAAAAGCAAACCCTCTAAGGGAGTCCATACCAGATTGGCATAAGATACATCTGAACCATAACAGATGGACAAATTTACATGAACATGCGCATGTATATATATGGGTTGGGATGCCCCCTCTTCATAGCCCCTTTCCGTAGGAACAGGCTTCCTAAAGGAATGGCATAAGGTTGAGCGACCTCATAAATTAGCTCCATGTATTCAACAACGGTTGGACACATTGACAGGTTGAGAACCTACTAATACACTCCCTACTGGTGAAATGACTAACCTCGCCAGGGCGGTAAACAAATCAAACTATGTTAATGGGGCGCCTTAACAACTCACTTGGTATCAAAAAATGCTACAAGCATAGAATGAAGCAAATAAAACTTCATTGCTCCATAAAGGAAATAACTTTCCATTGCTTCATGAAGTATATAAATCTTCATTGCTTCGCAAAGCAAACAAATTCCCGTTGCTCCTCAACAAATAAATCTCCATTGCCACAATAGGCAAATAAAGCTTCGTTACTCCAGAAGAAACAAACTTATTCGTGTTATCTAGCAAAGCACACAAGTTAGAATAAGATGCTGCTTCATACAGTGGTACTAATATCTAACGAGAGGTATGTCTTGGCACTTTATCCACATCTTTTGTCTTAAATGATACTAAAGACATCACTTCATTCAGTGGTCTTATTATCTAGCGCGAGGTATGTTTCGGCACTTATTCGTACATTTTGTATTTTATGATAATGACGTACCGACTCATTTGATGGTCTTATTAAGCATTTCTAGTTCAAGTAATGAATACACTCCATTACCTTTGCATCATCATATTTATGCATTTGTCATAAAAATGTATTCTATTTTCTTACCATATGTATAACCAATTAAGGGTGCACTAACATACAAGGAATGCACATATGATAGTCGCTTTTTCATAGAATAAACCAAAAGTGGTGGATGCATAGTAATAATACCATTAGTTCAATGATACATCATTCAAAGTCATAAACATATCAATGATAGCACAATTTTAGGTTAGTTTATCATCGGAAGAGTTGAAACACATCACATAGTAAACATATGAGAAAAACTTAAGAGGAAGGAAACAACCAATCATCCCAAGTGTTAGAAGGTGAAGGACATCCAAGGTTAATTCTACAAAGGTAGACATCTTCTCCACACATGGCAGCTTCAATGAACTAAAATCAGTCAAGGCATTTGGACACTTGAATCGTTGCATCGAGGTCATATCCTAGTGCATCTTACATGCCATTCTAAAGCGACGACTAAAGATAGTTTGTCTTCAATCCATCTTAGTAGCCCGAATCACTACAAGTCAATTGTACCCGTGAAAGTCCTTTTATAACTCGGGAGCCTAAAACATCTGATCCACCACCAAACCAACACCTTCACTAAAAATCCAACATTTACACTCTTCAATGGGTTCACTATTCCTTTCCAACATCTTACACTTCCCGTGAAGCTCATCCGTCAAAGCCATACGAGGAAGATGCACCACCCTCATGGGATGCTTAGAATGAGTTCTTTAAATGCTTTCTAAAGTCCTTCAGTAGCATATGAGGAGGATGCACCACTTTAATGGGACGCTTAGAATGAGTTCTTTAAAGCTTTCTAAAGTCCTACAGTAGCAGCGGAGGAGGATGCACCACCCTCGTGGGATGAACCAACCGTAATGGCTAAAATTTTAGACACAACCTTTTGAAGTTCCTCCTCAAATGATGTTTCTCCAACCGAGTGGTTTCAACTGCTTATCAATCACAAAAAGCACACAACCTCATGCTCTTCCATTTGATCATCACAAGAACAAGCAACTTGTTTCACTAAATCTTTTATTCTCTTTCTTGATCCAAAACCTTAGCACAAAACCGACAGGCACGAACTTGCTTACATTTGCATTTATAAGACTTAATAAAAGACTCCCAACGTCATCTCATAGCTAGAACAATAACATTTAGTCGGTCCAAGAGAACATTTATCTTATCCAGAATATAAACGTTCGTAGTATGCGACATACGAATTACTTCAGTTGGGGTGGCAATACGATCTGCAACATCCTTACATAAATTGGTATCCACAGAGAATTCAAATAGAACGCACTACCACGGGTTGTACCACTCCTTTGGAATGGAAGAATCAATCTCATGTATCTACTTTGATTCGGTGCTTTTTTCAATTACAAAAGTACTTTCTCCCCGATCCTTCACATTTAGATCATCAAAACTCTTATCACCACTACGCTAAACCTCTCATTTGAAAAAAAAAAAGAAACGTCAAGCATCTGCTCAGATTTGGTGCTCTCTTCAGTTATAAATTTTTTTTGTCCTTGACCCTTAACCTTTGGATCGTCAAAGCTTTCATCATTAGTATATTTCATGGTTTGAACCACCATCATCCACAATATAGTCCAACTTATCCTCTTAAGCAGCAACTATAATTGAATCACCTTCACAATCATTATGACGGGAGATATCCACATACTTGAAAACATGGTCATTGTAACTCATCATCCTCATTGTCATTTTTTTCCACTTCCCACAACAAAAAGCTCACCATGAGAATGATTGGTAGTACCGTTATAACTTTGGACGAAATTGTATCAGTAGAGCGATCTAATGTAGAGGAACATTATGAACCACTTTTGCGTCATAAGAATGCTTAGACAATCTCAAAAGGCATATCCTCACTGGAGAAGTGGCAATCATCATCATCTCTCACAACAAGCTTCCCACCAGGGAGTATAACGTTGTAAAAGAAGATTTAACACTTTTATTCTTCTTGTGGGGAAGAGAGGATCCGAGGAAGATCCATTAGTTGAAGCAAGTCATTTATGTCTAAGTATCTTAGTTGATACAAATTTCTTCCAAATCAAGACAACAAGAAGGACAAAACGAAACAAGTTCAAAAGATGGGGGAAGAAAGGTCTCGACATAAGGAAGAGCATCATCGGCCGCTGCACCAAATCGAAGAAAAGAACATCATAAGTACCCCCCCCCCCCTTCGGCATGGGGTTGATCATCTCGGTGGAGGATCGCCACTCCATGGCAATAAGAGCAATACAAGCATCAATAACCGATCGTCCCAGTCCATTATAACAGTTGCACTTGAAATACACACCTATTTCTCCAAGATGGTTTAAAGTATTCTTTGTTTTCAATCGTATACCATTGACCAAATCCTCCCAGCTTATAAAAGTTCCAAAACAACGGAATAGTGGCTGAATCACCGAGGGTACCACAAACTACTTCAAAATTGATAACTTTCATCACACAAAGTGGAACAATTTGGGTAATATGTAAATGAAATTTTTCACTAACGAAAAAGAAGAATTAAGTCAAAGGTATATGAGCAACGACCCACTCGAACGAACAAGTGTACACGCCCATCTTACTTCAAGGACATAGTAAGATAGTAACATCAACTAGACACGATAGGATGGTAAGACAGATCAATACCATACTTGCTATAAAAGTTGCGAAGGGTGTCACAGTTGATCCAGATGTGCATTCGATCCACCTGATGCATCTGATCCAGCCGATGTAGCTGATCCCTCTGATACAGCAAACCCAACTAATCTAATCAATTCAATTGATCATGCCAATCCACTTGATCCAGTCGATCCAACTGATCCAGCTGGTGCAGCCAATCTAGCTGATGCATCATACCTAAGACGAACCAATGGACAAAAAATACATGTGAAACTTGTGTTTTGAAAAGGGTATAGTGGTGGTAAAAAGGAACGTAAAGTGTGATTGGAAAATTCCAAGAGCCTTAACCCTTGACGTCTCATCCAAAGGAAAGGGAAATTGTCTCATACCAATATATGGAAAATGTGAAGCAAAAACTAAAGGTATAACTATGATAGGAAGAGAGCTGGATGGAGCAAACATCCGAAGAACTTGAGTATTATCACAATATATCTCCACAACGGTGTGGAGCGGGATGAAGCAAACATCTGAAACACTTCAATAATATCAATAATATATCTTCATAGTGATGTGGAATGGCATGGAGTAAGCATCAGAATCACTTAAACTTATCATTAATATATCTTCACAACGGTGTTAAGCGAGATGGAGCAAACATCCGAAGCACTTGAAAAGTATTATTAATATATCTCCATAGTAGTATGGAGCGGGATGAAGGAAACATCCGAAACACTCAAATGATATCATTAATGTATCTCCAAAGAGGTGCAAAGCCGAATAGAACAAACGTCCGAAGCACATGAAGGGAAAAACAAACAAAGAATATATATAAGCTTAGAGTTTAGTATCATGTGATAACCACATAATACTAAACTGGGGGACATGTTGGTGTATAGACTAAACCGGTTCTCTAACACAGATAGACCCATCTTGGTAAGTAAGATGGACCAGTAAGATGTACCAGCAAGATGGACCAACGAACAAGATGAAGCAACATGCAGAATGGGCCAACACTTTAAGATGGATCAGTGAGCATGATGGATCAACAAGTATGATGCACCAGCAAGTATGACGGATCGACGAGTCAGATGGACCAGCAAGTATGATGGACTAGTGATCAGAATGAACCAACGAGTAAGTTGAACCAATCCTCAAGAAACAGCTAAGAAGGGAGTCGCTATTGTCCAATAAATACATGGATGCATAAGATAAGGGAAAGTCTAATACCTGGGTGATGAAGCACACCCAAAGCGAAACATCCTATTACCCAAAGTGGGCACTATAAATAGGCGCCCTCAGATTACCATTCAAACATTACAATCACCACACTTACTACTCTCTCTCTCTCTCTAAACTATGATTATCTCTCTCATCGGAAGTTCAGTCCATATGAACTGTGGCGTGCCATTCCTCCTACATACAATGTTTGTGAGTTACCAATAGGGAATCGCCACCCGAAGGGGGTCTATCCTTCGATCCTCTCATGGTTGTGTTGTTCCATCGTATTCAGTTTATCTCTGATCTACCAAGCATCCGTCTTAAGAGAACCGGACCACTTCTGGTTCGGTATGATCCAAACTGTTGCATCATCCATTAGCACGTCTGGTCGAGTTGACTCGAGCCAACTGCATTATCCCAAGAAGGAGCAAAAGTACCCTTCGACAGCCACTAAGGTGATAAGATGTAATCAATATTCAATAGAAATGGGTGGTCGCAAAAAGGTGCCCTTAGTTTTGTTAATTGTTAAACCAAACCCTTTTTTCAGTTTTAACGGTTTTCTATTTTCTTAAAAGACCAAACCTTGTTTTTAATGATTTTTATGATTGATGTGTATATTTCATTGCTATCTTTGGGTGTTTGTGAACTTTAGAACATAAAAGTTTATTTTTTAATGAATTGTAATTATATTTTGATACGAGTATATTTTATTTTTTTTTGAATATAACAAGCTTAGTAACATTATATTATAAAAGAAATTTTAAAATAATAAAAAACCCACTACAATCGTTAATGAGATACGTTACCCGGGCGTTGCCCCGGGAGATATTATATTTATTGTGTTCCGTATTATGTAAAAATTATTACATGCTTTTAGAAACATTATATAGCTCAAACCTGAGTTGATATTGATTTTTTAATGAGTAAGAAATTATTAATTAGAAAAAATCGACAGTATAGTTTTATAACAGATTAATATATTATGTAAATTCTAAAAGATAATAGGTATGAAAGTAGAGTATTTAAAATAAAAAAAAACAAATTAATAATGCAAACATAATTAAAGCTAATTTCTTAAATCATTGAAAATAGAAAGTGAAAAAAAATAATCCATAGTAATAAAACATCAACTGAAATAACATTGAAACTAATAAGTATTGCAAACAAATTTTTCGGAGATGGTTATATATTCCAAATATACACCCTACTGTTATGTGTATATATACTATGTTATAATTCACTTGTAATAAGATGAGATAATCTTAAAAATGTTACAAACTTAAAAAATAATAATATGCAATTAAAATAAGATATCTTTTGTAAACAAATTGGAAGCAATTTAAAAGATTAAAACATAATTTGTCTAAGTCCAAAATTAAGACTATAAGATGAGTCCAAAAGAAAATGAAGTGGCCCATTAAGAAAATGAAAACGGGTCCAAAGAAATAAAATGGTCCGTTACTATTCTTTACACGCATTTCTGTACCTTTGTTTTTTAATAATGAGTATCAATTTCCCAAAATACATATCTTTCCTATTAAATTACCAATTGCACATGGTGCATAGTTAGACGTGCCCAACAACTGGTTTTGGAACAAACCGATTTGGAATTGAAACAGTTTGAGCCAATGCAATCAAAAACTGGTCTTGATCATACCCGAACCGGTTTGAAATTGGTTTTGGTCAAAAGACTGATACTCGAACATTGGCTCGGGGCATTTTCTCTACCGGTCAGTATATCCGAGTTCGACTTAAATAGTCTCGGTTTTCATATTCTTTATCTTTGATATGTGCGGAGTTTTTTGGTTTTTTCCCAAAACACTGAAACCAGATCCGATATCAAACCGGTAAAAAAGCCGATTTTAGAAATCGAAACCAAACCGGTTTGAAACCAACGGTTTTTTAATAAACCAGTTTTTTGCGGTTCGGTTTTTCGTTTTTCGAAACCTATTTTGGGCACCTAATACTTATTGACTTATTGTACCAAGAAGTCATGAAAGGTTTATTTGGGCTAAATTTATTGGAAATAGAAGCCCGTCCAAAAACCGAATTTTAAAATGTCGGCCTAAACACGAAGCATATGAAAGCTCACCCATCACGCAGTTAAAAACAAGTCACACCACCCAATTAAAAAACAAGGCATAATAAAAAAAACACACACACACAAACAATAAAACAAACATACACAGTTTTGAACTCGATCCTCACCTCTCCCTTCGAATCACTCAGGTAATTCATTGTGGAGAAATTACATTTTTTACTCTCTTAGATTATTGATTTATTTTAGTTGTAATTTTAGGTTGTTGATTTCGAGCTCTTATTTTTTTACTGCCAAATCGATTAAAAAGTATATTATTGACAGACATATATAAATACGTTAGATTATATTATTAGCTACACTGCACATTGTGTACATTTTTCATACTAATATAACTTCTATATATTAAATGTTGTATGTAATAATGTCCCCATTTACTTCCAAACGCAACTAGATTATTACCCGCGTAATGACATGTTAATTTTTTTATAATATCATAAGTTGAAAAATATTTAACAAGGTAAGAATTAAACCACTAAAAAACATGAAGTTATATTAGTGGTTGTTTGGATTCTGGATAACAGTGACCAGACAATTGAAAAATGGATACATCATCTATTAGAGGTCTCGCTAAGTAAGGTTTTCGTTTATTTGGATGTCTTTCATTCATCCAGATATTTCTGCATTGTCATTTTACTTGTGCTTTAACGTTTTACTCAAATAATTTAGTTTTACACTAAATTTACTAAGCAATTTAATTATCAATCTATATATTGCATGTTGTGTTAATCTAACTTAAAATTATGCATAAAATCATTGCAATTTTCATACAGTTACTTTTCTAATATATAATTGTGATAACTTACTACTCCATATTTGTTTTTAGTTCTTTATTAAGAATGACGGTTTGACATCCGGTCCGGTTTTCAAAATATTTATTTAATAAAAACGTTATATGATAAAAATCCTATATAAAAAATCCTTATAACAAATTTTATTCGTTATATGATAAAATAACTATACAAAAATATAATTTGATAAAAACATGTTACATTAAAAAAAGAGAATTTTATTATAAAAAGAATAAAAACTAATTTTAAAGTAAAAAATGATATAAAATATAAAAATATAAGTTTCTATAATTATATCATTAAAAATATTAACTAATAATGTCTACAAACTTAAATAAAGAAATAATAATAGATTAAATTTATTAAAATAAATTTAAATATAAAAAAGTTAATTCTCTAATTAAAAGTTGAATTTCGTCCATACTTCTTCAATCACAAATTAAGGTTTTTCTTTTATATATATTTATTTAGAGATAGTTTAAATTCTAGATTCACCACTCGAATTTATAACATCTGCTTCTGAACCTTAACACTTTTCCTATTACTTTTGGATCATTCATACATTATTTTCAAGTGTTAAAGATTCTAAATACTTCAAATACTTAAGTCCATGGGTCGTAAACCCAATGTCGATCTATGCTTTAATCGTTAAGTTTAGTTCAATGGCAGAATTTATATGCATCAGGCTGTTAGATATAAACTGCGAAAACGAAGTTTATGCTTATTTGTTTCGCATATATTGCAGATAAAAGATGGAAAATTAAGAATAAAAAAACTTGTAACTTTAAAATGGCAACGTCTGCAGAAACGTTGATCTCTGACCACCAACATAAATTAGTTGAAAATGAGTGGACAGTCGTTCTGCCACATCGCAAAAATGAAAAAAGAAAGTTCCCCAAGCTTAAACCTGCAATACAACAACAAACACATTGGACTCCTCCTGCTGATGATCTTGAAACTACTCCGGAAAGAGAATTTCAGTTGACACAAAAGATGCAAAATGCCATCGAGAAACTAGAGAATTCTCGGTTCTTTAGAGTTTTTCTTGATCAAATCCAAACTCCTGAAGCTTCAAACTATTTTGACAACCTTACGGGATCAGAACGCAAGTTAAAGATGGTTATTTATGGTATTGGTAGCATTGAATCGTTTGAATCACCTCGGTTGCAGCTTAGTCTTGCAATTCTCATGAAGAGGAAACTTGGTTGGATTGGTGACATGGAAGTTTTTGATCCGGTTATTTCATTGACTGAATCTAAGGTTATGGAACATTTCGGGTGTTGTGTTCTTTCAATTAATGAACAAGGCAGAAGGCAAGCTGTGAATCCAATTCTGTTTTTTATGCCCCATTGTGAAGCCGAGCTATACGACAATCTTTTAAAGACCAATTGGAGGTACAACAATTAAAACAAAATCTTATTATTTGGCAATAGCTTTGAGAAATATGAGCAACATGGGTCTATGCTTGGTAACCCAGATTTGCTTGATTCAAAGAAGCATATACTTGCCATACAACCATTCACGAAAGAGTTTGAGATTTGTATTGTCTCAGATGATTATTATCGAGCCTTTCAGGGTTCAAGTTGGCATTTTTTTAGTCTCCAAGCCGACACAAACTTGCAAGTAACATTCTAAAACATCATATTGGGTATTAGAGCGTGTAATAGATGATTGAATACCTAGATTTTTTATGCATAATTCAAAATTTATGTTATGTACAATATCTTGGGTCTTTTGCAAATTGCAGATGGTGATTACACCTCTTTAAGTTGCCGCTTCTAGTTGGAAATCCACACTTGGCTTCTATTATTGCATATTCGTTTCCTTATGTTCCAAAATACAGGACTTAACCTAGCTTGTAATTTCTCTGTTCACTATCAAGTAGTAGTTGAGATTGTCGGTCCGCCCATAATTTAGCAATACATGGCCTTCGCCTTCCTGCAGATGGGTATCTGTTACTCTGTTAGATTTACATTATATATTGAGTTATTGACCAAAGATTTTGAGACAGAATTCAAGTGAAGTATATGAGACAGCCATTTCAAAAACAAGTTAAAAAATTAAGTCTTTTTAGGCTTTTGTTTGTGGCTACAAGTATTCTGCTTATATAATTATATATACTTCCTGGATGGCTGGATCAGTGTCAACTGTCAAGATGCTAATCAATTCTCAGCTGTCTCTGCTTCTTTTACCTTGTCAATGTCTCGGTGTCAATGAACTAATTTCTTTTATGAAATATTCCGTGAGAACGTTCATCAGAATTATAGAGTTACTCTGCTCTTGCACTAAGAGTAAAGGTAAATTCAGCTGGAACACAGGCTGGGAATCATTTTGTCGATTTTGCAGTAGTATTTAAAATAAAGCGTGTTATTTCTTCTGTATGTTTGTCTCTTTTTTAAATTTAATGTGCTACGTGCTGTTGGGAACACATAAATGTATAGGTGAAATTAGTTTCATATGTGCTTCTGTGTTATCTATGTCGCGAAATCAAATTTGAGACATAAAGTTCTTTCGGTATTCTGACTTAGGTACCACATATTTAATAGAAATTGGTAATGGAACTTTTCGGGTTGTCTGGAGAGCCTTGAATAAGCATAATGGTGAAGTGGTAGGTTTTTTGTGATTAGCATAGCATTCTGGAAAAACTTATAAAAGTTAAGCGATTGAATTTGTTATAGCTGATGTATAATGCTTACAGGTTACCATTAAGAAAATGAAGAGAAAATATTATACATGGAAGGAATGCTTAAATTTGAGAGAAGTCAAGGTAAAAACTTGGTTCTATTGTTTTAGAGGTGGGAAATGGGCTCGATAGGAAACAGGTCAAAACTGGTTTTGGTTCCAGCTTGGGTTGGCTTGACCTACTAAGATGCAATTATTAACTGTTACAGATCTCGAAAACTATGTATTTAAAGGAGTATACTATATCTGTATTACTGTATCCGTTATCAGGCGATCTAGGGGGCTCTAAGGGTTAAAAATAGACTTCCAGACAAATGAGTTGTTCGTTAGGCACTTTCTGGATTAATCGTAAATCCAAATCGATCCATTTATAACTAAGTTGGTCGAATTTGACAGATTTACGCTATTTGTTATTCATCTCTTAGCTTCCTGTTTTAACATCAACTTGCTCTTGGCAGTTGTTGTGTAAGATAAATCATCCATATATTATAAGTCTCATGGAAGTATCATCATGTTTTTCTAGGAGTGTAGTCTTTTACCATTTTATGGAATTCAAAGTGAAGCCTTCTCGGAAACTGAAATTAGAAATTGGTGCTTCAATGTGTTTCATGGTCTTGTATACATGCATCAACATGTCTACTTCCACTGCGATCTTAAGCTATAACTTATGTATAAATAGATTGATGGTTAGAATCTGAAATGAATTGTGTGGTGTCGTAAATAATCTTCTGGCTTATACACTGTTGTGTCTATTTCAAGTGATAAGATTTTTCATGTTATAGTTGTTTTTTTGCTGGAGTTGGCCACGTGTAGATAAACTATTAGAGGCGGCAGTTTTGACCGATTGACTGGTTAATGAATTATGAGAGATGGTTAAAAGTAGTAAATATTTGATTCTTCAGAGCTGTTACTATATTCCCCCGCATTGCTTCACCCTAAGCCTGCTACTGCTATGACTTCCCCATCTGGTTTGTTTATTCTTGACTAGTTTCTAATTCAAAGAAAATTAACAGCTGTTTGGATCAGTTCCTAATGGGCTGTGGTTTTTCTAGTTAGATTAAATGGGAGGGGTGCTATAAATCAAAACTATGAGATAGTATATTTAGGTCTTCTGCCTAGCTAATATATAGTCACCAGGCAACATTCCTTCATATGTGAAGTTATCTGCTTCCTTAAGCACACACACGTAACTTATCTCACAGGATTAGAGGTGACAAGATGGATGGGCTTGGTGGGTTGGGCAACAAGTCAAATGGGTTTTGCTAGAAAGTTGTCATTCTTCAATACAGATTAAAATGAGTTGGGGACGTTTAGAATGGTTCATTTACTTTCATGTTTATTTATATCAACTATACTCAAAAAAAGATTTGTTGAGTAGTTATGATTAAAAAAACTTTACGATAATATATAGCATAAATATATAGATTTTCCATAAACAACAAAATTCAATTCAATCAATCAGTCGAGGAAAGAACATGCAGATATTCGTGAAAACCCTAACAGGGAAAACCATCACCCTTGAGGTTGAAAGCAGCAACACTATCGACAATGTGAAGGCCAAAATTCAGGACAAAGAAGGTAATAATGTATTATTATTATTATCTTAATATATTTCTTTTTGAACAACGTTTTTCATATACCAATTATAATAATAATTATTTATATATATGTTTTTAACAGTTTGTTATATCCTTAATTATACATAATGTAATGTACTAATGTATATACCATATATATATATGTATAGGTATCCCACCGGACCAGCAACGTTTGATTTTTGCCGGAAAGCAACTTGAAGACGGTCGTACTCTTGCTGATTACAACATCCAGAAAGGTTTAATTTCATTGACTTTGTAATAAATGATAATTAAAAAGCTTACGTATAGATATTTATTCAGAATTTTGCTATTTATGAAATATTGTACATCATAATAACCGTCCCCTAAAGTTAGTTAATTTTGTACCCAATTTATTTATAATATACACTTTAGACTTTGTTTAACTTGGGAAAAGATGTTTGATTATATTTTAGACTTTTATCTTACCATGGATGTTATGTGCTTTAAAAATGTTTGTATATTAGAAGTGTTGTTTTTTTTTGTTTTGTTTTTTTTTATTATTATTATCGTAATTTACTAATTTAGTTGCTACACTGATCTCTAAACAGAATGCATATATGTTAGATTGATCTATGATTTGTTGGAATGTGATCCTTATTTATCTGATTTAGTTTTGTTTTTTTTCATTGTGTCGATGTTTGTCCCAGAATCGACTCTTCATTTGGTGTTGAGGCTTAGGGGAGGACGCAGGGGTGCTGCCGCTTATAAGGTTGAACCTTCTTTGATTGCTTTGGCTCAGAAGTATATCCAAAACAAGAAAATTTGCCGCAAGTAAAGATATTGTTCTTTTCATTCTCGTCTTTGCCCCTTTATATATCGATTGTTGAGTAGATTAGTTGTTCATGACTTGACCTGATTTTTTATTTTATTAGGTGCTATGCTCGTCTCCACCCAAAGGCAACCAACTGCAGGAAGAAGAAGTGTGGCCACAGCAACCAAGTAATCATCCCCTCAATTTTCTTTACTATACAATAAATTGATGCTATGTTATAGGATTATTCTTTGCTGTACTTGTTCAGGTTTCTTATATATCTGATTTTTTCATTGATTGGTCATTCTTTATTCTATGTTCCAGTTGAGAGGGAAGAACGTTCCATACCAATATGGGTCGTGAAGCGTATGTTTGTTTTGCATGTTGGAAGAGGAATTTGTCTATTTTATCTTAGAACATATGGATCATTGTCTAGTCAAAAAAATTTTCTTTCAGTACCTATGGAAGTAAACTTTCCAGATGGATATAATTGTTTAATTCAAGAAGCACACTATTTTTCTGAAATTCTATAGTCTATGCTTAGTTTTTGCTGTCCGGCGAGGCTTTTTTTGGCTGATATTTGGTGAGCTATTTCTGAGCATTAGTAGTCTCTTGTCAAACAGCGGTTGTGCTAACGCATGAGCATTTGTCCGCTTTTTTTTTTTTCTAAGCAACAGTGAAATCATCTTAAATTCAGCCCAAAACTCATCTGCATCTTAATTAGAAGTTGAGATAAGCTGCTTATCAGCAACAACCAAAATATTTTCTCCATTTGTGAAGGTCCTTTACAAACTTCTAGAATCTCAGGTATCGAAAGCTGATGGCATGACTGTGGCGATTCTAGGGACGAAGAGGAACCATCCTTCGACTGTTAGGAAAGAACACGGTTAGAGATATAACTTCATGTTGTAATTTCTAATGAAAATGCAAGTACTAATTTGACCTTAGTTTTGTGGAAAGTGTTCCAACGACCAATTTTGCCTTTATGAAACAATCATATTTCTCTGATAAGAACAAATGAGAAAGAAAGGATCAAGTTTATTTATTCATCTTGTATATGGTTTTTGATACTATTCACTTGCAGGTTAATTATTGGGTTCGGGGAATGCATATCGGGCTACAAACTTATTCAGACAGATATTTTCTAAACCTGGCCACCAAGGATGATGGGTTTGGAAACCCATTCCTGTGCCTCTAAACTTAAACCCGTAGGGATTAAGTTTGAAAACAGACGATCCTTGAGTCACAACAACCTTGCACTCAATTTGGGGCAGTAATGTGAAAACTGGAGGTCAGAAAAACTTACAATTCAACAAACACTCATCTAGCACATAATTTAGTGACGCTTCAGGTTTCCATATATTGCTCAGCAAACAATGCTATGAATGATGGGAGTTTAAATTTAAGCTCGGTGTCACCAGTTTTAAAGATTGCAACATAAATCCTCATTGTCGAAAAGACCGCACACCAAGAAAGAAAACAGAGTAGATATCATTGAAGTTAAACAGTTGATGCTAATCTGACAATCTGAGATCGTCCAATTGAGTTCTGTTCAGATATATAACAAATTGATCTGAGATGGTAACTCAAGCAGGAATAGAGTAATAAAAAACTATTCTATGAACTACTGGAAACCTGAAAAACCATAAAAGATGATGAGAAAGCTTAAATAGAAGCATTTTCTATTTCTGATTATTATGTTGTGGTACGCAACATCATTTATAGTTCCAACATAAATCATCATAAATATAAGAATGACTTAATTTTTCCATTGAATAAACATCTACTTGTATATGACAACGTACTGCACAGTGATGTCTTAAATGTTCTTGAGTAATTCCTTCCACCTGAAAGGAGACTGAAGTTACCAAGAAAGTAATAGTGAAAGACCAACGGCAATAGATGACGCTCACCAGACTTTCTTAAACTTATAAATCACTAGTAGATTACGGAAGATCTGGAAGAGAAACAATATGTATACCAAAGGCTATCAACTCTACAGAAATAGAAATACACATAACAAGGAAATATTATACTTTTAATTATTTTCCATAAGACAAAAATGGTGGGATCAATAATGAGCAAACACTTTCCACATGAGAGCTTTTATGTCATTAGATAGATGCACACCTACAACAATTGCTGGCTTGATGCCATCTATTTTCCTACTTCGAATTAGAAGTGCACTTTATTTTGTCGCCGCCCTATATGCAGAGTAACAATCATATATGTTACATTTAAACTCTCAGTTGGAATTCAAAATCCATTATCTTCAACTCATGTCTACTACAGGCCACCCGAACGAGTGCAGCATCACACCAGTTCACAATTCAAACTGAAGTTGATGCCAATTTTGATTATTCTTACTCGGAAGTGATGCTAGTATTGATTTGAACTTCTGCATTGAGAAGCTTGGATACATCAAGGTGACTTTAGCAAATCAATGCCATTGCTCCACAAGAAGTTGGTTGCCAATGTCTGGGTAACTTTATATTATTACTGGGGCTGCTCCATACTACCTTATGGACAACAGTACCTATCAGAATATAGAGATAAATCAAGGATTATGAATATATACAGTGCAGCATCTGATAAAAATATCATTGACATGTTGAATTATGAAAAACCGAATTGCCTTCCAATTTCCTCTTATCATACAACATGTTGGTTCTTGGTAGACTAGACTATATGACATCAATCTTGTCATTGTTGTGTCCACAGAACCATAAGTATATGCATCAGTAAACCGAATAACATATTCTACAGATAAAGCAAGTTTAGTTTTCTTATAAAAATGGGCAAAAGCTGCACTCCAGCAAAAAGAGGGGAGGCGAGTTTGAAGTCTTAAACTCTGTTAACAATGCTTTTTCTTTCTTTTCTTTTTTCTTTCTAAAGAGCTGAAACCCATGTTTTCTCTTCATTATGCATCTAATCAGAACCTAACTAAATTAAGATGGAGAAGCGAACTGAAGGCAAATTTAATATTATATGATAAAATTAGACGTGCAATGGATTCTCTAATATCACAATGCAAATTAAACTAATTCCCAGTTTAACAAGGCCACAAGGGAGTCACTTGAACCACATTTCGATAAAATGTCCATGAAAAAGTAAAGAGATTCTGTATTTATCAATATGTTGTAATCACTAGCCTCGAATCCCTAAAGTAGTTCCACTACAAGATTGATTTAATCATATACTAGCATATGGACAAGAAAATATCAGGCAATCAGCTTTAAGATAAAAATGCATCTATCCCAATCTTGAATCTTGAGGAATTAGCAAAAGGATTAGTGGCAAAGTTTGATTAGTTAACTAAATTACTCATACAAAAGGACAGACTAGTAAAAGTGAATCATATCCCTGGACCATTAAGATGCTCCAAAAAGTGTATGGTACCATACTACCATAGCATATCAAAAAAAAAGTTAATCAACCAACTTAATGGATATATCAGCATCATTCCAGTGACAAAATATCTTGATTGAAAATGAGCCTATGGTCTATCTTAACGTTAGATCTGTATGCGTGGAGACCTTAACACAGATACTATAATTTACTTAATAACCCGTTCATCCTAAATAACTTTCACAAAGGGACTATGCTGTTTGGCCATCAAAACAACATTTCAGTTATTATTATTTTGGTATCATATGAAGCTAAAATTCACATTGAGATTTAAATTGTCTACTTAGTACCCACATATCAATTAACTCTTAAGCACACCTTCCATTAAGCAAACAAGTAGCATACCTCTGTTTTTGGTTGAACAAATTTCCAATTAACTGTACTAAATCCCTATTTATCGTTGGGAGTCATACGGTGCTGATAAGGTGAAACCGAAGCAAATTTACTTCCAGCCCAATCCCTTTGTTGCATCATCATATTATACGGATGATGAGAGTACGACTCAAATCCATGATGATAACCACCACCACCTCCACCTCCTCCTCCCGGATGAGGCATCATATGCTGCGGCGGATAAGGCATAGGCACCATCTGTTGCGGCGGATAAGGCATTGGAATACTCACTGCACTACTTCCATTTCCATTCTCATTCCCATTTCGATTCCCGTTCCCACTAGACTCGTGTATGCTCTGTGGCACCGGAGTAGAAGCAAACAAATGATCAGAGGACGAAGGTCCTTCATTCGACAACCCTTGCATTCGTTTCAAATACAACCTATATTTTTGTAAATGACTAGCTACATTCTCTCTAGTCAATCCTTCAACATTCATCAACTGCATAATCGTTTTAGGTACCGCGTTTTTAACACCTAAATGAGCTACAACGTCCACAAATCTCTTATGCAATTGCGGTGTCCACACTAATCTCGGCCTCTTCGACGTCCTAGCCGATGAATCCGCTTCCTCTCCCACCACTCCATTACCACCACCACCACTATCCACTCTCCTAAGTTTCCGAGATTCCGAACCGTCAACCGTTTCATCTCCTTCTAGAATCATCTCATTCTCATCCTCTCCTTGATTATTATCATCCTTGTTATTATAATTATTATCACAATTTTTATCATCAAATGATTTAAACATATTAAATCTATTATTATTATTAATATTATTATTATTATTTAAAGGCGGTTGATTAACAGACTGACCTCTGAGATTCGAAACTGTATGTTGTGAAGCACGATTAACGTCGATCAAACTCCGGTGAGGTTCCGGCGCGATACTGAACGCCGACGCTAGCTCCGGAGGAACCAGAGAGTGTGATAACGGCATCAAATCGTCGGCGGTTGGAAGTCCGTCTTCCCACTCGGAAACTCGACAGTCGTCTCCGTCGTCGCCGGAAATATCGTAACCGGTAATTCTGACTTCTTCTCCCATCAGAAATTGAAATTGAGATTGATTTTGAAACCTAAGCTTATATGAATACAGATATGGATACAGATAGATATAGATATAGATGTGTATGTATAGATTTTTGAGTGAAGGAAGAAAATAAGGTGTGAAAGAAAAGGGAAATTGTTGAATTGGGAGATATTTTTTTGGGGTAAAAGTGTGAATTAAATAATAAATAAAATGTGGCAAAAGTGCAGGATCTGATTCCAAATGCCACCGTGGAAGTTTAACCCCCACACTATTTCTTGATTTTTCTAAAATATCTCTTCCAAAATGTGGCTATACATAAAAGAGAAAAACTTTTGTAATTTTTAAGTGAGAGAAAAGTCTAGATGTGTGTTGGTAGATTTAGTTAATTTAGTATCTTTGGCGGATTATTAAAAGTGATTTTTTCTTCTTAGGTATTCGATGAAGTGTTTTTTTATGCACCAACAGTTGAGACAATCTAATTTACATTTTATGTTGTAACGAGAGATATTGTCCGCGTGTTGTGGTGGTGAAATGGTGGGGTAATAGGTCAAGTCATTGATTATGATAGCCAAATGTCTTAACCGTACGGGCTTCGCCCTCGGATTTAAAAATTCGTTGAAAGTATATCGAATGACATCTTTAATGAAAAAGCATGAAATTTTAAAAACACCCATATAATTTTTATAATCTATAATATAACTAAAAGAGGGGGTTGGGGGTACACTTGGCACCCCTAATCCCCTTCCTAGAGCCTAATCCCCCATCTTTATATATCTTCTAATATTTTAATATTAATATAAATTAATTTACACTTTTTGGTTTTTCATCACCAATTTACACTTTAACCCCAATCTAAAATAATTAATTTACACTTTTTGGTTTTCCATCACCAATTTACACTTTAACCCATTTTAAAAGTAACTTACACTTTTTGATTTTGCATCACCAATTTAAACTTTAACACAACTTAAATATAATTAATTATACTTCTCAACAAAAAAAAAACTACGTCCGATCAAACCAAAAAAACAGTCGACTACTAGGGCTTTTTTTTAATATACTGTTTGTAGTAAGTTTACATTTTACAAACTGTAAATTTTTTATTTAACTAAAGTTGAAAAAAAAAAGGTAAACTGGAATCAATATTTATATGGAGTTAATTTTCAGATGTTGTATTCTTTAGTTTTCGTATTGATTAAATTGTGATATTGGTCATAGAGATTTAATATACTTGAATTCCAATTTTTAGCTTTGATAAATATATTTTAAGACTACCCGTCCATTGGACGGGCCTGAACACTAGTTTATCGATATACGGTTTTTGAGATATGATCCATTATTTAATTTAAGAGTTTTTAAGGTACTTAAAAAAATTGGTTTTCAAAATAAAAGTCCCTTATTTAAATATATTTTTTTCTTCGAACATTCAATCAGCATACGATATATGTGAAACTTCACCATATAATGGTGAAATCTTGCACATATCTTAGACTACGAGATTTTGATCAAGGTTTATCATTAAGGATATCTATTTAAAAAGATAAAATAAATAAAACAATAATAGTATCTTATGTTTCTTACCAGCTCAAACTGTTAACTTTTTCCTCTTGTATGTTTTTCCACTCGTATTAATAAAAGTATCTTATTGTTAAAAAAAAAACCAATAATATTAGTTAAATAAATACTAGCGTTGTACCCGCGCGATGCAGCGGGGAATAAGAAAAAAACGCCGGTGGTTTGATGGTGGTTTGTGGGGCGGCGACGATGAAAAAGAAAAAAAAATAAGCTGGCGGCGGTGGATGGTGGTTTTTGGGGCGGTGGTGGATGGTGTTTATGGGGGGATAGCGTACATAGAAGGTGGATTGCGGCGGTGGATGGTGGTATTTGGGGCGGTGGTGGATGGTGTTTATGGGGGGAGAAATCAGATAAGGGGGGAGGGAGAGAAAATCGGAAATTGGATGAACGTATGTGTGTGTAATGAGCGTGATGGAGAAAAAAATAGGGTAGTGTAAATTAGGAGGGCATAAAAGACATTTTAAAGGTAGAGGTGTTAAAAGAGGGGTGAGGTAGTTTGCTTATTAAAGGAGTATAGATTAGAGAGAATTACATACATCCCTTAAAAAACTTTACTAATTACATATATATCCAAATTATATTTAAATTTACAATTATCCCCATTCTTATATAATTTTACATTTATATCCAATCATATATATTATATCAAAAATATTTAGAATTATGACAATTTTACTCTCTCATCAATAACAAATTAACAATCATCCATCCAAGATGGCATCCAAATTATAACTACCAATATTCAAATGGATCATCAAATAAAAAGAGTAAACATCCCAGGCAGGCGTAGTTCTATCAAAGTTTACATTTATTTCACAAATCTCTAGTATTTCTACACTATGTACCATCTCAAAAAAAAAAAAAAAAACTCTGCAAAATTAACAGATACAGTTATGTATCGTTGTTGTGTGTCTTTCATTAGCAAAAAAATGCTAATTGTATTGCTACATTTTATAACTATATATCTCACTGGTAATACACATAGCAAGTGATACAATTTTGATTGGTGAATGTCATCATATTTGGGATATAACAATTAGTTATATCAAGTATGACACAATCTGTTCAAGAAACATTATCAAACATAAAAAGATAATGATTAACAAAAATATTTAGAATTATGAAATCAAAAAATTATAACTACGACTATAATGACGAAAATTGATAAAAATTATGAAATAAAAAAAAATGCCAGTATGCCACTACCATATTATAAAATTAATATAAAAAATATACAGCAATGCATTATAACGAATTGTAAGTATGCTAAAAACCACTTACTTGATTAAAGAGACGGTATCAATTGTTAATGAATTGTTTTATTGATCAAGAGAGTAAGAGTATATTTATGAAGACTCAATACATAAATGGAGGGATTATTTAGAAAAATTATTTTGGAGGGATTAATCGGCTCTTAATGGAGGAGAAAGGGTATAATGATCTTTATGACAAGAAGAACTAAGAATGGAGAAATTTGTTAATTTAAATTTAATTACTTTGGATATATTTGCAATTAGTAAAATTTTTTGGGAGATGTATGTAAAAATGAAAATGTCTAATCCTCCTAACAAAATGGCCTAAAAATCCTCCTAACACTTTAAGAAAGTAACATGGGTATCCACTAATTTTCTTTCCTAATCTTGTCCTCTGATTTTTCCACATGTCATAATCTATTAGGAGGATTTTTAGACTACTTTGTTATGAAGATTAATCATTTCCTATGTAAAAAACCCTAAATATTAAACCACTTCGAGAAACAAAACCCAAACATTCCTGTATCGAATCGAAACCTTGACGAGCATTGAACAATATCTTTTTCTAACTCAACACACACCATACAACCAATAATAAGAAGGGAATCACATCCATCAAACCCCTAAATTTTCAACAAAGATTATGACTTGATGAATATGCATGTAAATCCCTTATCTCCATTCCCAAACTCCTCATCATTTTCAATACAAAATCAGCCATCTTTCTTCTTCATACCCATATGCAGATTTGGGTATGGAAGTAACCTCAATTCTTCTATCTTTCTTGATTCCCAATCTTTTTCGTTCACACCCACCACCATATACACAAATTTCAAAATCATAAAAAGAAGAAGAAGTAGTGGAAATTACCATAGTACCCTTGTGAAAGCTAGTAAAGAATCACCTTATCAAGTTTTGGGAGTATCTCCTTCTGCTACACCAGCTGAGATCAAAAGGGCTTATAGAAAACTTGCTTTAAAGTATCACCCTGATGTCAATAAAGAGGTATTTTTGTTAAATGTTTGAACTTTTTGTTTGATTTTGATGAATTGTTGGTGGTGCATTTGTTGATATTTGTGTATCTTTAATTGTAATTTTAGTGAGTTTTGGCCTGGATATAGATTTCAAAATTATAGGTATGACATGTTTATAGGAACCTAGAAATATGTTTAGAAACCTTAACACAGTTGTTCGAATACTTCAAACCAATTTGTGACCAAACCGGTGTTTTTGGCCAATTCGGATCAGTTCACCTCAGTCACTGAGCTTGTAGGGAGTACCTGGCCTTGTAAAATCTGATTTTTAAAACTCTTGTTTTTTTCTATTATATATTGCAGTTTGGGGTTTTGCATTTAGGTTTTTGTATGAAAGTATATTGCTTTGTGGACATTGATTAAGAATGTGAACATTGCAAAGAAAGTATAAACAGAACTCCTGAATTTGTACACGATTTTCTTTATTAATGTTACATTTTGACCTGTTTAAGAGTGAAGTTTAGTTCAAGACTGCTTTAGGAGAGAAAGTTCAGTTTAGATAAAAGTTAGATATCCGTATTTAGTTCAAGTTTCAGAAAAGTTATATCTTTTGAAAGTTTTGAACTACCACTCCATTCGATGAGTGAGATGATTTTTAGTACCCCACATAGTCAAATTTGGGAATTTTTGTTACCTTTGCAATTTTCCTATCAAGATTAAATGTTTAAGGAATATTCCTCTAGCTTGGCCCCAAAGGTGATAAAGTAGATATTTTATACTTTGGCTTCGCCTTTACCTTATGGTGGCCAGGTTTATGCAAAGCATCCTCTCTGCATTAACCGGGAAAATCTTATTAATTTTAAGGCGGGCATGGCTCCTAGAAATTGTTTACATCTAGAGGGATTTGAATCTTTGACCTCTACTGAGGTGTGAATGTTATCCTCCTTTTATATTTGCCACTAAGCCAACTCGTAGGACTTATATCATGTAGTTCCTTAAAGTTTACAATAGTTTAGATGTTGTAATGGACACTTTATGAATATCTGTTGGAAAGGTCTAAAGATATTTGCAGCTAGAATAATAACAGGGTTTATCTATCTAGAGTAATCAAAGTGGATAAAAGTTGTATAGCATGAGTAATTAAATATTGAGATGGCTAAAGCTATGACTTTTGTGATTTAACAAATCAGTGAACTCTTGATGCCCAGGCTAATGCTCAAGAGAAATTTTTGAGAATAAAACATGCATACAATACGGTTTTGAATTCAGATTCACGTAAGAAGTACGACTCTGGAAGCCGTACATCTGAAGCGTACAACTACAAGCGTGCGGAAGATGAAGAGTTTTATGGTTTCGGTAAATTAATTATGCACTTTAAAACTTTTCTTGTTTACTAAATTTTTCTAGTTTGCATCCAAGGGTTGACCCTTAAACTACTATGGTTTAAATGTGTTATGCATGTTTTTTTTTGGTTAATGGGATTACATACCATTTGTGGTTTTCTTTACTATTCTAAAATAGTCACACATGTACATATTTCATATTAAAGTTACTTTACTTAACTGTTTTTACGTGATCTATTGAAATCACGTGCTCATGTGTCGTACTACTCTATAGCGTTATACCTCTTAATTGTTATTCCTATGTGTATATGCCTCTAAACTAATATGTATGTTCATGACCTTGTTCTGCAAAAATCTTAGGTCCAAATCGCTTTGGTCATCCAACATCTTCATTTTATGGTCCCATTTGTATGACAAAATAAGAGTTAAAAAGTTATATTAAGAAAATTAAATACGGGAGCCACAAAGTGAAATACGGGGGCTAGGCTAGACGGCTAGTGATATAAAACGAGCAGAACCTCAGACTTTGATAGGATCAGCTACCAAGTTTCTTGTCCTCATACCTTAAACCACTTGTGCAGGTAATTTTGTGAGGGATGTCCAAATATCATTAGGTAGACTCATCTTTTTTTCATGAATATATAAATCTAAACTTATTGTTTTGTTCAAAGCTCGTTATGTCTAATATGAAATCCATATGATCGTGTTCTTGAGATCTATATTTGCTTGGTTTAGGGGACTTCCTTAAAGATCTGCAAGAAGAATACAGGAACTGGGAGGCAAACGCTCCTTCACAAACAAAACCGAAGAGCTTATGGGAGGAATTATCAGTAAGATTTTCCTTAAATTGATGTAGGACATAATAGGTTGAAACATGTAAATATTTAGTAGTGGGTCAAAACAAGTTGCCTGGGTCGACCTACAACACTTTATATAACTTTTTTACTTCTATAAACAATCAGTATGATAACACAGTAATTAAGCTTTTTCAGATAAAACAATCTAAGAGGGTTTATTTAAAATACCTTTCAGATGATGTTTAACATCTTTAACCCATTTTACCGGCTTCTCTTTTAGTCAGTCAATTTACCTGTTAGAGATCACACATAACCCATATTGGCCTATTTATAGGTAAAATGAGCCAAATTTGCCACCTTCAGGTTACATAAATGATACTAAACTGGTTGCAATTGATAGGAAATTGGGGAAGAGTTTGTCGAGTTTCTTGAAAAAGAGCTGAACATCACAGATACCGAAGAGGACACAAAGCGAGAATATAAAGAACCTGCAAGTTCAGGTAAGAGTAGAACTGAAAATGGTAGTAAAACTGAAAGTAAAAGTGGAAGCAGTATTGAAGATAATATAGATGAGATTGAAGCTGCACTTGCTCAATTAAAAAGGGAACTAGGGTTGTGATTTTTTCATACACGGTGAGAAATATTCACCTATTTGAATGTTGTTAGGTTCTTTGATTTTGTAATTTTGTTCAAAAATACGAGTATTTATCTGCAAATGCTGGAATAGTTATACAATTTAATGTAAAGTTGGAAGATATAGGAAGGAGTATTGAGTTCTATAATTTTATTTAATGTAAAACCTTGCAGTAATACAAATACATCTGAACTGGAGGAAGTCAGCAAATTAGGTCTTTTCTACATAACAAATTAACAAGTTAGTGTTCAGCGTGCATTAACAGGAAGGACGATAGTCCAAGAGTTATTTTTCTTTTCTTCTTCGGTTAGAGTGTAAAGCTTTTTATGGTATCTATTTTATTAGGTTTAGGAATGTAACTGGATCTTAGTTCTAATTACAATGATAAAAAACTTTATAATGACAGGAAATATACATTTGCTTATTCCAATGGGCAATGCCCAATTCCCTCTGGGGGGGAAGGTATAAGGGAGATAAGATGTAATCTGTCTTATCTGTCTAATGGATGGTTCAGAGATTTCTTTCACAAACACATTCCTATCATAACTACAAACCAGATCCTATTTATCATATCCTATTCTCAAAATTCAATCCCACATCTTGACATAAAAACACCATAACTCAATATATGCAACAAAAACCTTTGTCAAGTTGCATAAATATCCATGTATAGTAAGCCAATACACAAATAAGAATGACTTTAAGAGTTATCATTCCAACATATCATTCATCAACCAAGCATTATAATGGAAGGTTATATGAATCATGCTGTTCAGTGTTCATGTGTTCATTCTGTTACCTTGTTGATCCAGTTCCATTAACCAGGCATAAGTAGTTACTGTACAGTACATGGGTTCAGTCTATAGGCGACATAAGTTCTTTGTATATACAAATCAGAAAACAGAAAGATAAATTGGTAGATACACAAATAAGTCTCAAAATCTATCTCCAAAACTGAAAGATAAACCACCACCTTCTGAGTTGAGATTAACAGCATACTCTGCTCGTACTGGACCTATCATAACCCTGGCCCCAAAAGAGGAACCATGACCCTTTCGTGCGTCCACCTCAGTCGCATTCCCATTTACGTCCTTTGAACTGCCCAAATCATTCCTGTGTTCTGCAAATGCAAACACATGTGCCTTTTTCACAGGCACTCGTACTTCAGCTGCGAGCTGTATATAAACATCAAAACAAATTTTAGTTCACAAAAGAAAATGTGGGAATCCGTTAATAAAATAATGAATGAAGTGATAGACTGATAGTAATTAATGAATAAACAAATGTGTTTCGGATTGCCAGCTTATCTAAAGATCAAATAATCAGATATATACAAACAGGAACAGAACATTAAAACAGATTATATAAAAGTTAAAACAAAACTTAACTATGTCAAAAGAGCTGAAAGCACCAAAATGTACCTCAAGCATCTTTTTACTGGTGCCTATCTCACCCGGATTGTAGCCCCTAACTGAGTAAGGACCACCAAGAATGAAGGCATCATAACTAGGCAGATCACCCATGTATCTACCATAATTCCCGTGAAGAACAAGCACTGGTGGTGGTGATTTGCCAGCACCTTCCTCCACTTTCTTCAGCGGTATGAATTTTGTCATTGTTAGTTGGTGACGATTAAATAATGGGAACTTGCTGCCGATGCCTAGACCTTGGTCAACCTGAAATATTCAGCAGCTTGAGTAACTAATCAGAACAGATTTGGGCCAAAATGGGTGATTCTTGTATAAGTCGAAACACTTTTTGGTCAAGAATGACCTGAAAGACATTTCTTGTACCGACGATTGCTCCATTTACAAACTTAGTGTTGTCTTTTACAATACTAGCTTGAGCAAATGCGGATTGGTCTATGTGCGTTCCACTTGATGTTGTTGGAAGACCATCTGTTCTAATATCGCCATTTGGTGTAAACCTTTTACCATTTGAAGTAATATGATTGCTTCCATCACGTGTCATTCTCTTTTCCATAGCAATTCCATATGTAAGTTTGCTGTCATCGGCGATATCCTGGGAAAAATTAGCTAATTATCAGCTAATGTAAATATTTGTGTTGTAGCATACAAAGATTAGTGTCGTCCACCTCACTGATATTAGCTTTGATGCCAGAGCTGTTGACCCATATATTAGGTACTTCGGGTACTTCAGGTCCACCTGTGAAGTCCGGACTGTGTTTTCTGGTTTTCGAGCAGCTCATTTGTAAAGTACGGTTCCTGGGATTACTTACACCATCCAAGTAAGGATGCAGATACTGAAGCTCAAATTCCAGATCATCCTACAGTAGACGGAAAGCTTTCAAGACTTGCAAAGATCAGTACATGAGGAATATTATGTATCATAATAAAATATTGATGTATTAGAGGTGCAAAAAGATTGCACATATGCAGAGTCCAAAATGCTTTGAATTTTACTTTTTTTGTTACCTTCATTTGATGAAAAGTGAAACCAAAATACCTGAGTTTGATAGAGCATCTGAATATAGAAATCTACATCTATAAAGCATATATTTTCCAGCTTGATCCTAACTCCTAAGCCCGTTTGAGCCTCAAATTAGCAGTCGGCCCAAACACTCAATAAAAATATTTGGTTTTGTGAGAATGTCCTGTCCCTTTAACCCAGTATACCAAATTTTTTATGCTGCATTCTCAAGGGACCTGAGCTGTAAGGCCTGACATTCCTACAAAAGGAGTCACACGACCAGGCTTAGCTTTGACTTTCTATCAAATGTTTTGCGACTTCTGGGTCAAACAGGCTATGAGCTAAAAAGTACCAGCCTTGGGCACACGCCCGTTTGTGAATCTCTAACCAACACGCAGTAGGCAGACATGGAACATATAACTTGATAAGAGACACCATCCCAACTTCAATATGGGTATTTTAAGATAGGTTTAAAGCAAGGATAATCACCTGAGGCTTGAGAA
This sequence comes from Erigeron canadensis, assembly GCF_010389155.1. Classification (NCBI taxonomy): domain Eukaryota; kingdom Viridiplantae; phylum Streptophyta; class Magnoliopsida; order Asterales; family Asteraceae; genus Erigeron; species Erigeron canadensis. The sequence continues at coordinate 28,605,051 of NC_057767.1, read as the reverse complement.
AATTACTGGTGGTCACAGACCCATAAATTGACCTGTTAAGACCATTTATATTCCGTCGCTTAAATGTAGCGGTTCCACCTGGTTGGACTTCAGCCTGAACAACATGCAAAACAATGAATAATAACCATTTTCACAAAATTTTTGTACTTAAGATTATAACTATGATTGATTTACCAAAGTTGGAAGGCCTCCAAATCTAGGTTCAATCCTCCAATTGCAAGGATTGACATTTGCATCATATAGTCCTTTTTCTTGAAGTTTAATCTCTAAAACAAACCCTCCCTCTCTCGCAGGCCGGGGATATACTTCAACATTTGAAAACAAAGATAGCGAAATTAGGTTGTTCAAACCTTGGTTCCATGCTTCAATGTTGAAAACATTTCCTTCTTGAAGCTGTAAAAACCAAATTATAATCTTAATCTCTGATAAGTTCCTATAAGATTCATGTCAAAAAACACACCCAGAATATTACCTGTTTGGGCAATTGCCTATTCACCAATTCAATCCGAGTATTCCCTTTACATACATTCCCAAATTCATCTTGAAACCGAGTTTCAACTTGATTAATATCACCTTCCACCATCTCACAAACAACTTCCTTTCGATCCTTCAACTTAAAAACGTTCACAACGTTAGCCAAAACATACCCTTCATCACGATACCATTTCTCAAGCCGATCCCTAACCCTCTCCATCATCACCCTAAAACTCACCTTATCACCTTCATCTTTATTCACCATTTGCATAATCTCATTATGCACTTTCTCTGACAAAATACATGGTCTCACCCTCTCCATTCTCATCATTTCGCTATTCTGTTTACCAAACGGCAACAACCCCACATCATAACATCTAAAATTCTCCGCCTTTTCCCAAGTAGATTCCAAAAACGACACAATCACACCTATCGTCCCGTCTGCTTTAGGCTTTAACTCGAAGTTAACTTTTTCAAAGAAACCACTACTAACTAAGTTTTGAAGCTCATTTTTCAACTGGGCTTTCGTATACAAATTACCCGATCTAATCCAAACTATATCATATAACCAATCATCTAAACCATTAACAAAATCCTGTTTACTTATATCAAAAAACATAATTTCGGATAACTTATACTTTTTAAAATCATTAAGTTTGTTTAAGTCCAAAGATTGATCATTTTCTTCGGCTTTGAATACACGAGTAAATAGCCTCTTCCAAAATGACCAAAAACCCCCTCCTCCACCTCCACCATTACCACCACCACCTCCACCACCACTACTGCCGCCATTGCCGAACGTATTGTAGGCTGCATGGAGGGCAATGCCGGCTGCAGCGGATACCGCTACGGTGAGTAAGGGTTTCAGTATGGGTCGGGTTTTGGTTCGATGTTTTGGGTCATTATGGGAAGAAAGTTTGGTACATTTGATTGTAGAGTGATTACTTCTTATAATGACTGAAGAAGGTGAAGTAGTGGAAAAACTTGATCGGGTTCGGATTCGGGTTTGGGTTTGGGTTTGATGGAGGGTGATCATGGATTGACCCGAAAGAGTGGCCATGGCCATGGACGCCATTATTTGAGGTGACACATCAAGGGTTTAAGAAACTAAAAAAAGGGTTTAAGAAAATTAGTCTGTTATATAATTTGTTTCACTTAAACTTTTTCTTTTCTTTTAGGTTTTTTTTATGGTTTATCTTTTTTTAATCAAATGTTACTATTAATTAATTATGTCTAAATTTGGCTATAATAACTTTTTTTTTAATGGGATTTTTATTTCCCCAAAATCTATGTTTTGCCGATTATATGTTATGGGGTTTAATTAAATTTATTGAGTTGATACTTTTCAAAAAATAAATAAATAAATAAATAAACTTTTCAAAACAAAATTATTGAGTTGATTGAGAAAGTTATGATACGTGTGTTACTCGTATGATTTTTTCTTGAATAGTTTAGAAAACGTGTTTTTATTTTATTTTGTCAATAACATCTATCAGATTATAACTTACCTTAATTATAATCGGTTAATTGCTTGCAACTCAAGGTTCGTTGTTGTACATGTCAAATTAGGAATGTACGTATAATGTCTCTCTCTATAAATAGAGGATAGGGGGATGCCGATTATTACACATCAAACAAACGGATAATTATTCGATTAGTTTTATCTCAAAAATAAACATTAGTTTTATCTTGTAAATTAAGGTGTTTGGATTTTAATTATATTATATTATTAAACATTCGTTAGGATGGATGAAAGTTTATATGATGAGTTTGGAAACTACATTGGACCTGATGACGTCGACTCTGACCAAGAGAGTCATGAAACAGATAACGAAGATGTAATCGTATTGAAGGACGAAGAAGGCGAGAATAGGGTCGAGTGTGATGTCGATATGGATAATCAGATTGTAGTTCTTGGAGAAGATAAGAAGTATTATCCGACTGCACAAGAAGTGTACGGTGAAGACGTGGAAACACTCGTTATGGATGAAGACGACCAGCCACTCGAGGTACCTATCATTAAGCCGGTCAGGGATGTTAAGTTTGAAGTCGGCGTTCAAGATTCGTCTACTTATGTGTCGACACCGTTTCTTTTGGGTCTCTCGTCGAACCCAACTCTGGTTAGGAATGTTGCTTTAGTTGGACACTTGCATCATGGCAAGACGGTTTTCATGGATATGTTGGTTGACCAAACTCACAATGTATCGACTTTTGATCATAAAAACGGTGAGGAGAAGCATATGAGGTATACTGATACTAGGGTAGATGAGCAGGAAAGAAGGATATCAATCAAGGCGGTTCCAATGTCACTCGTTCTTGAAGATAGCAATTCGAAATCTTATTTGTGTAATGTTTTGGATACACCCGGGCATGTTGATTTTTCTGACGAGATGACTGCTGCTCTTAGACTTGCTGATGGGGCGGTTTTGATAGTAGATGCTGCTGAAGGGGTCATGGTTAATACTGAGAGAGCTATCCGACATGCCATTCAAGACCGCTTGCCTATAGTTGTGGTGATAAACAAGGTTGACAGACTAATAACTGAGCTCAGACTACCTCCAAAAGACGCTTATCATAAGTTGAGACATACGATTGAAGTCATCAATAACCACATTGCTGCGGTATCTTCAACTGTTGGTGACATTCAAGTTATCGATCCAGCTGCTGGAAACGTTTGTTTTGCTAGTGGGAGTGCAGGATGGTGTTTCACTTTGCAATCGTTTGCCAGATTATATGTTAGGCTTCACGGAATTCCTTTTGATGCCAATAAGTTTGCTTCTCGGCTTTGGGGAGATTATTATTATGATCCGGCTACCAGAACTTTTAAGAGGAAACAGCCTGCAAGTGGGACAGAAAGGTCATTTGTGCAGTTCATTCTCGAACCTCTTTACAAGATCTACAGCCAAGTCATTGGAGAAGACAAAAAGAGCGTGGAAACAACGTTGGCAGAACTAGGTGTCACTCTGAGTAATTCTGCCTATAAGTTGAATGTGAGGCCTTTGCTTAGATTAGCTTGCAGCTCAGTCTTCGGGTCAGCCACCGGCTTTACTGACATGTTGGTTCAGCACATTCCTTCTGCCAAAGAGGCCGCGTCTCGAAAGGTTGAATATATATATATACCGGGCCCAAAGATTCAGTGATTTACTCTGCCATGGAACATTCTGATTCCTCTGGCCCACTAATGGTCAATATAACAAAATTGTATCCCAAATCTGACTGTAGCGTATTTGATGCATTCGGAAGGATCTACAGTGGTGAACTTCGTACAGGCCAGGCGGTTCGTGTCCTTGGAGAAGGTTATTCACCAGATGACGAGGAAGACATGACGCTTAAAGAAGTAACGAAATTATGGGTTTATCAAGGTCGTTACAGAATACCTATTGATAAGGCCCTTCCTGGCTCTTGGGTGCTTATCGAGGGTGTTGACGCTTCGATCATGAAGACTGCAACTCTTTGTAATACGAGATCTGATGAGGAGGATGTATACATATTTAGGCCACTTCAGTTCAACACTCTTCCAGTGGTGAAAACAACAATTGAGCCATTAAATCCAAGTGATTTACCGAAAATGGTCCAAGGTTTAAGGCAGATCAACAAGAGCTTTCCCTTAGCTGTTACTAAAGTCGAAGAATCTGGAGAGCACACTATCTTAGGTACGGGGGAGCTGTATCTAGATTCCATTATGAAGGATCTCACAGAACTATATTCAGAAGTCGAAGTCAAGGTGGCAGACCCTGTGGTCTCTTTTTGTGAAACAGTGGTGGATCCTTATGCTAGGACATGCTTCGCGGAAACTCCAAACAAGAAAAATAAATTTACTATGATTGCTGGACCATTTGAAAGCAGACTTGCGGAGGATATCGAGAATGGTGTTGTCAGCTTTGACTGGCCAAGAAAGAAGCTAGGGGATTTCTTTGAAACTAAATATGATTGGGATCTTCTTGCTGCAAGATCTATATGGGCGTTTGGACCGGAAAAGCAGGGACCTAACGTATTAGTGGATGACACGCTGTCTAGTGAAGTCGACAAAAACCTGTTGAATGCTGTGCAGGGCTCTATTGTTCAGGGATTTCAGTGGGGTGCACGCGAGGGCCCACTTTGTGATGAGCCCATGCGTAATGTAAAGTTTAGAATAGTCGGTGCAAAGATTGCGCCTGAGCCATTGTATCGAGGAACCGGTCAAATCATTCCAACGGCTCGGCGTGTGGCCTGTTCAGCTTTTCTTACAGCAACACCACGTCTCATGGAGCCGGTTTATTTGGTGGAGATACAAACACCCATTGATTGTGTTTCTGCCATATACAACGTATTATCAAGAAGATGTGGGCATGCTATAACTGCGGAAGTTCCTCAAGCAGGAACCCCAGCCTATATAGTCAAGGCATTCCTACCGGTGATTGAATCGTTTGGGTTCGAGACAGATTTACGTTATCATACCCAGGGGCAGGCATTTGCTCTATCGACTTTTGATCACTGGGCCATTGTTCCTGGTGATCCATTAGATGACAGTATCGTACTCAGACCGCTTGAGCCTGCACCAGTTCAGCATCTTGGACGTGAATTTATGGTCAAAACAAGACGCAGAAAAGGAATGAGCGAGAATCTGAGCATCAATAAGTTCTTTGACGAGGCTATGCTGATGGAGCTTGCCCAGCAGGAGGCTGCTGATCTGCACCAGCATATGATCTAATGGTATCAAAAAACATCTTAAATCAGGTGCAAATATTTGTAATTCTATAAAACTGTACTTGAATTTATCTATTAAGATATTAAGGCAATCTTTAATGGTGTGTTTTATAACCTCTTTTTTGTCTCTAAATACGATGAGTTATCTATTTTGGTTGATATTTTATATGATACATTGTATTGATGTGGCTAAACAGGTTATATCAGAAAAAGTTTGCAAATTGTTTCTAGGAATGATCCTCATCTAGAGTTTCTCGATATCACACGGTATGTTTATTTGATTTTGGGTGGAAAGTTTGACTGTTTACCTATTACAAATGGGTAGATTCGGGTTATGTTTTATGATGTAACTGCTAACGGGTCAAATAGATTAAGCTACAGATAGGCGTTTTGACGATTATCAGATTTTAACTTGTGGGCACTTGATTATCTAGAATTATAGATGTACCAAGTCACAGATGGTGGCTTGCAACACATAATTGTCAAGTGCTCTGGTCTCAAGAGTTGAAATCTTTATGTACTATCAAGGTACCTATTGTGTTGATCAAAGATTAAAGGCAGACCTAATTGGGAAAATTTGAAGAGTCTGTTTATTTCGTTTAGCTTTACAGATAAAAAATAATCACATGTAGCCCATCTCAGATTTCTTAGATCTGTGGTTCCCAGGTATGTATATATGGTTTGATTATTCTAATGAGCTTAATGATTATTTGGGAAATATATTTATGTGTTCCTTTTTTAATGGCAGATTCTATCTGATGAAAAGCTGTTCTCTATGGCCAAATGTAAAAATATCCGTACCCTCAATTTGACACCCACGGCAGTGACGTGTAGACCTTAAGAAAAAGGGTAATAAGCATTAGAGTAATACTGTAAAAGATACTAACCTTAAATGACTACAAGCAATCCTACATGACTAAAAGCTGAAAGCACAATAAGAAATGTCACTGGATCGGGTTTGTCTTTGGTCTTGGTCACTTGTTCAAATGTGTCAACAACTTCTTTGCCATATCCATGCTGAGTATAACCTGAAAGAAGTGAATTCCAGGATACGGTATTGTGCTCAACCACTGATGAAAATATCCATTCTGCTTCATCCATTCTCCTATAAAACTGTACTTACATGATAATTTATCTATATGTAGGATTTTTGGGCATGTTATATCAAGCTGAACAAAAACCAAATCAATATTCATGTTACAAGATGGTTAAAAAGAGACAAGTACCATATATAAGAAGTAGAATGATTATAAGGATATAAATGAAAAAGTATATTAGAATTTTATATCATTACCCATATTGCAAAAGCCAACCCGTATAACCCAACCCATCAACACCCCATAGTATATATTATGAAATGCTTAGTTGCTCATGAAGAACTATATAAATTTTGTTTATAGTCGCACAGATGGTTTCATCAATACTAAACAACCTTGAAAACGAGGTTTTGATAGGAAGAACATTTGTATTTGTAATCGTGAGTTTATAAATAGTCTATTAAGTGTATCAATATCCTGTCCCAAATCTGAAGCTCAACCAATACCAGAGCCAATGAAAATACTATTGACACTGAATTGTAAGTGCTTAAGTACAGAAGTTGCTCAGAGACCACCACCTCTGTCCGCAATTCTCGCACACAAAGTGTGAAAACTTAAAGACGTCATAAAACTTTGAAGGGTTCAGGGTATCATGGACTCTGAAGCCATAGTCGAGCTTCAAGTAGTACTAGTAGTAGCCCTCCACGACCCATATAGACCTCAACTGCATGATCAGAGACCATCTCATATATAAGGCCTAATGGACTTCACTCGTACAACATGAATCATGCGGCTCTACAATTACAAGATGCCAAGCCAAATACCCAGTTGTGCTCACAAGTCACAACTCTATTTTCTCGCTCGGTCTTGCACGTTGCAGAATAAAAGTCTTGTTATGTGTAGTTTTAAGAGGAAATAAGTTATTCAATAACACATAACACATGGTACCCATTTTTGTTTATAAAAACGAACCACAACCAAAGAAATACACATCCTCTATGAAAATCACAACATCTCATTGGAGACTAACCTGTTTAACTGCTTATCAAATATCGAAAAGAAACAACCTTTCTACGAACAATAATTTATACATCAATCTACTGGAGGGATTAGAATATAAGTAATCTAACATGTCAAAAAATAAACAATCTGCTAATTTCACATGTATTTGAGTATTTCACAACAGAAAAAATGTTACAATTTCTTGGTTACATATGGAACATCCATTATACAACAAAACCTCATTATGATTTCAAAACTAAAGGTCCACGCCAGATTGAAAGTACAACCATTATGAAAACTAAAATAAGATTAATTTATAGCCTATCCTCAGCTGAATTCAAATGAAAAGATGTGAAATTTAACAACAATACCCAATCCCACTCGTATGCGGGTAGAGAGACTGCTTCAAGATGATGTTTTATGCTGGTGAAAAAAGTACTTACCACAACGCTATATCCAGCTAAAGCCTGCTTTAGTCTCGATTCCTTTTAGCACACAAGAGGTTGTGTGCTCCAGCAGGGTCATCCCAGTAACTGTCAGTGGCCAAAATATATGACAGCTGCACATAAGCTGCAGGTTCATCAGGAAATTGATTTCTTGCCAACACCCGCCAAATTCATTATTTCCATGAACCCGACAATCAACTATCAGGGCTCTATATATTGAAGGTCCGGCTTCTTATTGCATGCTATTAATAAACTCTTCTGCTCTAGCATACAGATCCACAACACAAGCATAATGGTCAGCGGTTGGTGGTTCAAGCGAAGCATCGTATCTCATTAACTCAAAACTTTCTAGCCCTTTATCAAGCCACCCTACCTGACTACAAGCTGAAAGCACACCCAACAAGAAACAAATCAATCATTTTCTACATACTTGGTAACAAGATAACCGGAAATTACCGATTCCAAGTAATCACATTTCTTTCAGGCATTTCATCGAACACTTTCCGTGCATCAGTTATAGCACCACATTTGCCATAGATATCCAATAAAGATGTGCCTATATATACTTTACTTTAAAAAACAAAACCTATCTTGTAAACAAATGAATGAATTTGAATTTGTGTTTAAGAATATATTACTGTAATTACAGTATATATATATATAGAGAGAGAGTTTGTTAAATGGCGGGAAAGTGAGTTATTTGTGGTGGTTATTTCAAAATTAGAATATACGGAGCATCTTTTTCATTTTCTTTTTTCCATTAGAATAAAGACGAGAATAAGTACCCGCGTGTTGCGGCGGTGAGATGGTGGGGTGATAGCTAGGTTAGAGAGTGTGATAGTCAAATGCCTACGGCCTCCGCCCTCCGCTCTCGGATTTAAAAATTCATCGAAAGTATATTGAATGACATCTCTAATAATATAGCATGAAATTTTAAGAACACCCATACAATTTTTATAAATTATCGATATATGATTTTTAAGATAAAAGATTTTGAATGAATTGGAGGAATAAATGATTTATGGAGGAGAGAGAAAAAAGATGATTGGTTGACATTTGAGGAGAGAGAAAGGGTATTATGGTTATTTTAAATAAATATAGAATAGATGAGAGGGGTATTTTGGGGATGTACTTAAAATCAATATTGAAAATTTCAATTCAATGTTGAAAATCTGGAAGGAATCTGCTTTATAATATAGTATAGATATAGATAATATAAGAGGCTACTCAATGCCCATCACTCACTAATCCCCCCAAACACACTCAGTGCACTCATCTCTCAAGGACTAGTTTTGGACTCACCAATTATTTAATTCTACCATTTTATCCAAATTTTATACTTTTAACCCTTCAAAATTATAACAAACTAAAACATACACAAATTAAAAACACTTCACAGATTTTTTTTTTTAAAAAAACACACAATTTTTTTTACAATATTTCAAATAAAGAAAACACACATAACACATTACACAATATAATTAAAAAAAAAAAAACATTACAACATTTCTTCATCTCATAAATTGCTTTGGCAGTTATGATGAAATGCTCCAAGGTGGTAACCGCACAATCAAGTTGTTCCAGAGCAACTTGAATCTTGTCGAACTTTACCTACAAATAAGTAAAGTATTGACACTCAAGTTCAGTACAATACCCGGTTTGTATGTATCCGATTTTTTCTACACACCATTTCTTCTTCGCACTTAGCTTTTGCATAACTGCAACAAGTTTCTCTCTGAACAAATGGTGGTCGAGAATATCAACCATGATACTGTCATCCATTTGATCGACAGTCATTGGTGCTTTTCGGTTAAGAACATTTGAAGAAAATGAAGAAGCCATTTAAGATGTATAAAAGTTTGTGATTTGATCAGAAATGTTTGATAAAAGAGGTCAGTATTTATAGGTAAAGTAAAAGACGCTCCTTCAACATTCAAAAATGAAAATATTTACACTTTTAATCCCTCCAACGTTCGAATTCAAAATATTTACACTTTCGATCCCTAAAACGGCCAAAAATTCAAAAACATATAAACTTCCAGTCCCTGAACGGCTAGTTGGATTGTCACTCTATAAATACCAACCCAGAGCACATTCAATTTCATCAACATTCCAAATTTCATTCTTATACAAACCCATTCACTCTTTCTAAGCAAATGGCGTCTTCATCATCAAAAAAGAATGTTCACCAACCTCGTCTGACTAAAGATGAGATGAAAACAAGAATCATGGTTGATATCAAAGAAGACACCCTCCTTCAAACTGGGCTCTCTGGGGTCATGGGTTACCTACAGGTAAAAAGGCGACAATGCGAGCAACATGTTGAGGCATACAAGCACCAGGCCGCAAGGTCTCGAAACACGAAGAGACATATTCATATTTTTTGCAAGATGGGGCCAAAAGGGGCAGGAGGGTGATTGATGATGTTTTTAAGGTCGGTCACACGTTGGGTGACCAATGCATTTGGGTCGAATCGTACCACGACAACTGCGGAGAAGACAAAACATCGTGGGAAGTCAAATGTCTTTCAACACAACAAGTGGTGGCTCAATGAAAGAGCTTACCGTAGCTTAGGGAAAATGTCAATCAAAGATGATGACGAGTAATCGAAACGTTATTATGTATTTCGTGTTTTAATCATGTAATGTGTTCTTTAATTATGTCTTTTAATCATGTAATGTGTTTTGATAATAAAATATGTTTGATTGTTACAAAAAAATAGTCGTTAAGGACTAAAAGTGACACTTCTAGGAACCACTTTTGATAAAAATGGCTGATAAAGGGACCTGTTTTGCCAACATTTCAAACTCACAAGTAGCCGTTAGAATTCAAAAAAAATTAATTAATTAATTTTAGCCCGCTCCTCTCGTCCCTGCAAGGACTAATCAACCGGACGAACCCATCGGACGAGTGTGGGACTCGTCCCACCCAACGGTGTGGACTCATCCCCGAATGTCGAACGAGCGCGAGAACGAGCCCACTCGGCAACCTCTAATAATGTTTACAAAACCATCAAATAAAGAGGCCAAGAAGGAAAACGAAATTCAGATTATGACAATATCGTAGGACATGGCTCGTGGTTTTACCAAATTAGAAGGGACCATCTACGATTTGGTCGACTATTCGGTCAAAGTATAAGATACGAATATATAATATACAACTTGGTCGTATTTCTGTTTAACCTAATGAAAACTTATCCCTCAAATAACTAAAACTTTAACGAAATTTTATGCCAACAAAAAAAAGGTGAAGATTCTATTAAACATTAATTGGTCGTGTTTCAAAATGTTTATCTAGGACAACGGCTAAAAGATTGAATGTAGTGGTGTCGGGTTTCATAATGGCTGTGTAAAAGAGGGATTTATAGTAACATAAGATTGTTACGCTCACACTCCTTTCAAATCATCTATACTTCTATACTTTTATATAAAGCAAAATGTCCTCCTTTTTAAGTAAATAAGACATTGAAATGACCATATTACCTTTATTCTTTATTAACTAATTTAAACATCTTCACCTAAATACCTGTAATACCCTTAATGAAATAACTTACAACATAGATCCTCCAACCCTTAAATAACCATATTAACCCCTCTTACATCAATTAATTTACATTCACTACCACGCCACCACCACCACTTCCGTCGTCGCTACTGCCATCACCGCCGCATCGTGCGGCCATCCGTCTAGTGTATTCTAACCAAGACTAAAAAAAATGAAAAAACTAGTTAAACTAAAAAAAAATGCTATGTGCGTAACTAAGAAAGAAAGAAAGATACTCTTTAGTGTTGTACGTCTTCCGTGGGTTTTGAGCCTCAATACCTCGACGGTGTATGGGGGGGGGGGGGTTAAGATGTAGACAGTGTAACATTCGTAACTTTTGACTTGTAATAACGTGAATTAAATGTGGCTAATTGTGATTTAATTCCGCGATTTAGTGATTTAATTGATTTTAGATCCGTTAACTTGATCGCACAAATAACTAACTAATTTAATTAGTTGGTTTCATTTAATGCTTATTTGATGATTCCATGACGAATGATACTAGCCGAGATTATATTATCGTATGAAGACGGTATATGACGTAACGTGATGTTTAATTAAACTAGAAATGTTAATCGGGTCAACCCGTGGGTCAAACCCACAACCCATGACCCATCCCAACTTACCCAACCCTATCCACCCAATCCCACTCTTACACTCTCATCCACTCATTCACTCTCATCTCTCTCTCTCACACACACACATTAAATGTAAGACCAATTCTTGCATCCTCTACCTCTCTAAATTCTTGTATCATTAAAGGTTATTCAAACTAGATTTGTATTAAATACTTCATCATTATCATCAAGTAATCATCATATCAAAATTTGGAAAGTCAAAGTGCAAGAATTCACCAATTATTATTAAATTTCAGATCTTAGCTTATGATGGAAGAATTGGTAAGTTAAACTTGTCCTAACATTTTTATTTCATTTTTACAGTCTTTTCTTCTAATCAAAATAATGTAAACTTGGGTCAAATTACAAGTCAAATCATTTTATTCAAAAATTAGGATTTTATGTGGTCAAATGGGTCAAAAACTGAATTTCACCTTGGTTGAGATTACGGATTAAATATATTGATTGGGTTATACTTCAAATCATGTTATTAGTCTAAATAAGCAATCCTTGTACAAAAATTTGGATTAAAACCGATTTGGACCGAAATTAGGGTTTTTAATAAATAAAACCAGGTCAAAATCAAATAATTACGAAATTCATGTTTTGTTTCAAAATTAGGTTATAAGATACGTTTGTTTACATCTTCATGTGTCTATCAAGGATTAAAGACGAGTTTTTGAAGCCTACAAGTCGGATTTGTATGTTCAATTCGGGTTAATTGTGTTTGGTCAACTTTGACTTTAAAAAGTCAAACCTGTTCTTCATCCAAATTCAGCCCAGATTTTTTGCTTGCTCCCTACCACCATCTGGTACGCCCATCTGGGCGTAAATTACGCTGGAACTCTTCTTCTTGGCGCCCATTACGGTCCAAGCTTATGGTGCCTTGGATCTTTAATTTGAACCTTACGCTTGAAATGCACTGTTTACACCCTATCAGACGCCAAAATTCGAACTTCCAGGACACCGTAATGTACGATAGCTGGACCGTAGCTTACGCCGTGGTGTCTTTGCTCAGCGTAATAGACGTTGGGTCTGCCGTACCTTACGCCGACCCCCCATCTTCCATTTTTCCAGATTATGTCTAGCTTTGTTTTTTTTTTTGTCCACGGATCGAATGAAGCTTTCAAACGAAACTTTCCTTACCCCTTTTGGTGTCTTGTACGAGTCATGGTGGTTGTTCAAAGTAGTGGCATGCTTCAAGACCCTAGGTTGGTATAATAAACGTGTGTATAGATAAATGCATATATATACCTTCACTTTGAGAACTCATTTTTTTAGCAACCGTGAGAACTCCTGAATTTTATATTGAAATCACATATTTTTTTTGTTCATTCACATGTGAAACGTTATAAAAATATATGTTGCAGAAGAAAATTTTTTTTCAAAACCTTATATATAGTCGTTTGTCACATGTGAACAGAAAATGTCAACAAATTCATTTACAAGTTCATAAAAGGCTACTTTGAATGTTTCTTCTACAACATACATTTTTATATCATTTCACATGTGAATTAACAAAAAAAACATGTGAACAAATATATAATTTAAGAGTTTTCATGGTTCTTACAAAAAAAATGGTTTTTCAAAATAAGGAAACTACACACACACACACACACACATATATATATATGGGAAAAGTGGGTATGGGGTAGATGGGGAACCCTCACATACAAATATTTTAATATTTGTTTGAATTTTAAATAAATACATGGTCCCCCATGATTTTTATGATTATAAAAAACCAAATGTGAGGGGTTCCCCATCTAAGCTTAAATGAGGGACAACCCCATACTCACTTCCCCTTATATATATATGTATATACATATTAACACAAACATATTGACAATTTGAAAGTGTCCTTTTGAAACTAAATTATAGCTTTGACTATAAGAAAATGATGAAGCATATTGACATAACTATATATATATAGGGGTGGGTTATCATGGTGGCGACACGGTGGCCGGAATATCATGGTGGTGGTCGGAGATGATCATGGTGGTGTGTAAGTTACAAAAAACACATGTCCTAAAATTGGTCCTAAAATAACTTGCACCTATATATATATATATATGATGTGTATTTTCTAGTCTTAAATTTATGAACACGAAATACCTAGCTACTGACTACTACACACTTGCGGGCAGTGAACCCTTCCGTATGCAATATAGTTGACTTGGTAAACCGAGGTCGAACACAAGGACTTAATAAGGAATTGTTACAATAAAATGATTCAGATAAAAGGGGGGTTTTGTGACCGAATTGTCACGTTGCAAAGTTAGTGAAGAAAGTCAGTAATCCCGTAGGATTAATCGCAAAGAGTATTTGATTGGTTGAATCTTAACACAGGTTTAAAAATGAACACCTACTTGGATCAGTTCACATGCCAATCATCGGGTCTAAATATTACTTGCATTTGTTGAACGACTCAAAAAGTAGACAAGATGAACTCCCGTTATACTTGAAACTTCAACTGCTCAAAACATAATTATTGCTCCCGCACTTAATTTCTCCTCTAAACAGTTAAGCATTAAATTCCTGAGTTGATTTTATGATTTAATCTTTTGAAAGCTTTCTCCCGAACTGCTTATTCGCCTAATCAGATCCCTCTATCATAGGCGTTTACACATTCAAAATGAATTTAATTGTTTTTAATCTTTATCGTTGATTTCTCCCGAACTCCAACGATTTCAGGTTAATTATAGGCCGATTAACCATTTCATAAATCAATTGACAATGACATAGATTTTTCCCGAACTTCTAATTACAATTATCAATCAATTAATATAAAAGTCGAAAACAATATTTAAATCCAAATAAATGTGGATCTTCGATTAAACATATAAACCTTGTTCAACATTCACAAGCAACATTAATTCGACCCTATAACATGCTTACTACCCAAGTGGGTGCTAATGATTTAGCTACTCATATTAAAAACACAAGAACAAACAAATAGAGAGGAAATCATATTATACCAAATGAATGACGATAATCCGGTAGCAATGATGACATCCAAAGCTGAAAATAGGTGAAACCCTAATCACTTGTTTGCTCCAAAGTATTCCAAACTATATGAAAACTAATAAAATTGTGTTATGAATTCGTGCAAAGTGCAGAACCCTAACTGATCCCATATACAAAATACGCGTGTAACGGCCGTTACTGGACTAACTGGCCGTTACACTTACACTTGACAACTAACGGGCGTTACCCCACTAACGGCCGTTACACTCCAGTTAATTTCTAACGGCCGTTAGTTCTCTAACTGCCAGTTACAGGAGAAACCACAAGCCACCTCTATAACGGCCGTTACTCTTGTAACGGCAGTTACAACTTCCAGAATTCGTTTTCTTCATCTTTCGCTTGATTTCACCTGCATCTTTCTCCCGTTTCTTCCTTAACTCATCAAAATCGACCAATTCATTCGTCTAATCAATTTCCAACCTGAAAACACTCAACACACCTTCAAAGCATCGAAAGTTGGATATAAAACTATCAAAATGACGAATAATTGGTTCTAAAATCACGTGGAAAATGGTATAAAATATGGCATATCAATATAACATAGTGATAGGTCGTGAACATTGAAGATCCTTGGACGTCGGTAGCTCATTGAATACTTGTAACTCAATCTTAATTTGCTTTTAATCGGCGAAGGTAAGTTTCCGTAGCCCCTACGTTTACTTTATTTGGGGTGGAAAGTGTACTCGTTGTTTAAACGTTTGTCGGTTGATACAATTTGTTGTGATATGAAATGAGACCTTAGATATCTAATTGGTTGACTGTGATACGTGTTATGGGACGTTTAAATGTGACGAATGACGTATATATATATATTTATTATGGATTGACGTGACGGTGGGTTGACAAATCCACACGCGGTATGATCATGGCCACTCTATTATGATGTTATACTTGTGACGTATGACGTATATTATATATTATTATGTATTGACGTGACGGTGGATTGACGAATCCACACCCGGCATGATTATACTCGGAATAACAGTTTTTGAACCCCTATTATGACGTTTATATATATATATATATATATATTGACGATTATTGTGACGTGACGTTTATTGTATTGACTTTGACGTGATTAGGTATTCTAATCCTGGCTTATCGATAACGGTTGATATCCCGACACTTGATTTTCATTACTTAAACCTACGAACTCACCAACTTTATGTTGACACGTTTTAGTACACTTTTCAGGTGAATAGGTTAACCAGAGACGTATTGGATGATTACTTGATTACATGTGCTAGAATTGGACTTGGACTATTCTTGGATCCGTGATTCATAGTTCCCGCTTATGGGTTGTGCTTAGGATCATATGCCATCTTTTGTACTCTCTTTTGTAAAAGTTTGATGGTCATGCTCCTTATGCATTTTTGTATGGTTAGGTGTTTGTACTTGATTGAATTGTATGGATTGTCCAATCCTTTTAATTCATTTAGTTTCGTCTCTACTTAATTTCCATGTCGTGATGTTCTTATTGTGTAGCCCTCATGATTCTGCCTTGTTGAGGTGTTACAGACAGACCTTACCTGTACCTAAGTAGAAAAGTTGCTTCCATTTTCTACCTAAATGGTAGAAAAGACCCTCCAACCTTTGCATGGGATGAGGATTGAACCAATGACCTCTATCTCCAAAGGTTAAGGTGTTTACCACTTATCCAAACCATACTCCTTAATCCTTAAAATAGGACCAGAAATGTGAAAAACTTAAACTAGAAGGGGTAGGAGTATTTTCTAAGTCCACTATATGGATCCGGGGGTAAGTTTACCCAAGGTCTCGGGTTCGAGAATTGCGGTTCTCATCTCAAAGGTATTTTTCATAAGAAAGGGGTTGAAAATCCAGAAATGTTTGATTAAAATTGCCTGTAACAAGTCTGAATTGAAATTCATTTTTAAAAAAATAGAAAATTAAGAAGGGATAGGAAAGGCAGGAAGTTAGCTCGTGCTTATAACGAGTCTTCAGGGGAGTCCTTGAAGACTAGGACTGCAGTCCTTCATGGCAGTGAGCGTCCAAACCGGTAGTCTTCCATGGAGAGTCCTCACGAGGACAACGAAGGACGGATAAAAGTAGGCCACGAGGGAGCGGAGGAAGGAAAAAAAAAACTTTTTTTTTATATAGAAGTCCTGAAAAAGCTTGTTTTATAGGCAAGGAGAGTCCTGATGGGAGTCTTGTGGGGAGTCTTGTTGACGTGGCAGTCAGGACTCCCGAGGACTCCTTCTCTTGTAAGGAGAGGCCTTATGAGGTTGGCACTTGTAAAATCAAATCAAATCCTTTTCATTTTATTTATTTATTAGATAATATACATGTTAAATTTACACCATAAAGCAATTTTTAAGTAAGCGTAGAGAGTAGCTTGGATCATAATTTTTTTTTATTAGCACCAGCTTGGATTATAATTACAACGTGTGACTATTTCGACTGATATATTTATTTCCCTGATACACGTATTATTTTAAAAATTAACGAATTCATAAATTGTGCATTGACATTTTGACAAGTATAAACGTTAACTACAATCCCAGGTACATATGTACAATAACTTACGTATCTACTATTTCACCCGTTTCATTTTTATTGTCCATCTTATTAATTAGTTTTTTTTATATAAACCATAGTTCACTTTTTATTACCAAGTTATTTACCTCTTTTTATTATCCTATCCTTGGTTGTTACATCATCATGAAAGTTAATTGTGCAATTGATACAAGTAAAAAATTGACATTTATCATTTAAAAGATTCATTAGTACATAACTTTTTTGTTTCTGAATCACCAGTATGGGACGGTTTATCACAACTATTTAGTTATGGTCTTGAATATTGTGTTAATTCAACATTTTAATCTACCAAAATCTTAGTATGAAATATGAATACCTAGCATGTCTAATGTTCAAAAAAATATATTAGCATGTCTAACAAAAGTTACACTCTATTTAACAAAACAAAAGGCCTAAAAAATGTGTCAATATTGAAAAATCACTCAAACACGATATATATGCATACAAGCAAATGAGAAACATGTGAACTAAAGAGAAAAACGTAAAAACCGTTATTAGCCCATAACAACCATTTAAAACATGTTCCTTCTCCTTTCTTTTCTTAAACGGCCCCGGCCCCCACACTTTCTATCCCTCTCATTCACCATATATACTTTGCGGTTTCTGTTGAACCTCATTTTCCGCAACCATTGTATCCCGCCGACGTTGCTGCCTTATTTGCGCATTACAATGAACTCGGAAGCAGTTGCAAACAACAGCATGGTCTGCGAAGGAAAGGATCCAACACGGCTCCAGAAACAAGCTCCAGCAACGCTTCAACTCGACAATTACAACTCTAAAAGTGTGATTCCGTTGTTATCTCCTCTAGTACTTTCACCTGTTCATGTGCATGAGGCTGGTGATCGTAACGAATATTCATTTTCGGCACCAAACAATAATAACAACCATGGAGTGAAAATGAACCATGAGACTGCTAATGTTGGTGGTCCAAGATGGCAACATCCGGCTATGGCTGAGATGTTGCCAGACGCATCATCTCTCCAAGCTTGTTTCCACTCACAGTGCAACATCCTCTCTCGGAAAAGATGATCGCTATCGCCATCTGTTAATTTCAGTTGGTGTGATGGGTGGCTTTTTTTAGTGATGCTTATTGTACCAAAGTGTAGCAATGCTAATTTTTGATATTACAAAAGAATTAAGGCATTTGATTTTGTCAAACGTGAAATCTTAAGACTCTTTGTTTGGTTGTGAACTTCTCATTTAAGTTTTTTTGAAAGATCTTGGCCCTAAATCAAGCTACATGTGTAAAAAAGTTTTCATTTGCAAACATTTCTTTTACTTTTGAATTAGAAAACTAGGCGAATTCAATTTTACAAAACAAATATCTAGATTAACATGGTTCACCCACTGGCGAGTTTCTATTTAGCTACAACATTAGACTAGTTTTGCCAAATAAATGATGTACATTTCATAGTCATTCAAACCATAAGCCATTTATTGGCACAACACACAAACCTACCGAATGAATAAGGTCATAGTCATTGGCACGGCACGACACTCTTGATGGATAGTAAGCCAGTTGCAACTTGCAAATCAAGTTTAAAACCGATGAATCCAATTTACATTTTAGATATTCAACCTGTTGGGTCCAATGATATATATGTATGTGTATATGATTATAAGTATAAAATGCAAATTGATATGATGGAAATTATTATATAATACATTTAAAGGGACCTTAATTACAATATATTTATGGTCTTTTTAACTTTTGCAACTAAATTTTGGGTTCTTACAATCTTGACCAAAAACTTTACCACCAACTTTTTTTTTCTTGCCCTTTTAATCTCATTTATATTTTTGGTCTTTCCAACTTTTGCACTAAACCCACGGATTGTTTATTTTTGACCATAAACTTTGCCAACAACTTTTGAGATACCGAATATTATGTGGCTATCAAGTAATGGTACCGGCATCGTAACTTTTATAGGATGTGATGATAGAAATCCAATGTGATCCTTTAAATCATTTCGTATTATGTAAAAGTATTTTACAGTATCATAACTCTTATAGAATGAGATGATACTATGATAGGGTCCCCAATGTAATTCCAAGGATAAAATTTTTTCATTCATATACTATGTGAAAAAAGTTATGCCCGCAGCAACTTGCGTGGTAAAAATTCTAGTTCTATTATAGGACAAAATAACATCAAGCTCTCCCACTTTATATACAACTGGTTATAACGTCCCCCTCATAACATCAATAGTTACCTCAATTGGGGATTTGTTTATTGGGTGAGCTAAAACG
The DNA here is from genome assembly GCF_010389155.1 of Erigeron canadensis. Lineage (NCBI taxonomy): Eukaryota > Viridiplantae > Streptophyta > Magnoliopsida > Asterales > Asteraceae > Erigeron > Erigeron canadensis. The sequence continues at coordinate 28,585,413 of NC_057767.1, read as the reverse complement.
ACCTCAATTTGGGGTTTTTTTTTTTTTTTGGATGACCTAATCTAAAGACGATGCTTGCAAGTTTTACTACATGAAAGTACAAAATTGGTTATGACATGATTGGTCCAGAAAGATTAACTTTGTCTTCATTGACTAGAGGTATGTTCTCTCGTTGGCCACAGTTGGTGGGTTACCAGCTTTTGTGGACGATCAAAAATCAAAGTCTCCTAATGCCTGAGAAAGAAATACAGAATATGGAGAAGCAGGAATAGGTAAGAGACACACATAGGCATACAGTATTACCAACAAACATATATAAGAAAAAAATTGAAATCATCTTAGAGCAATCACCTTGTTGAACAAAATATCTGTGTTATTTATATTCATAATGCCATTCTTGAGAGTACACTTCCACCTGTTCCTTGCACGGGTCACCTGCAAACCGAGTTTCATTTCGTGGTATATGATATTTAGCATAACAAAGTGAATCAATACACTATACCAATCAACCCAAAAACAATATCCCTGTGACATAAAATTTCCTGTTCTGATATCGATACAAATGGCAACAAGTCCTACTGTAAAATTGAACTTTTTGATGCTAGTGGGAATGATCCAAAATATTTCCTGTTCTGATATGAATATAAATAGCAACAAGGCTTATTTCTGTATAATTGAACTTTTTGATCCTAGTTATGATCCAAAAGATTCTCTAACTTCATCATTCAGGCATTTTAGATAATAAAAAATAGTGCAATAATTTGTAGAATAATGTGTTTCTTCATATAGTTTAACCAAACATATAGACTTATCATATCGTAGTCACTAATAGTCTAATTTTGACACACAAGAAAATATCCATATATAAATTTTAAGAAAAGGCAAACTTAAATTGTATTTTAAGACATGCACTTTGAATATTAAAGCACAAGTAGCAACTTGCCAATCTTGCAAAGTGTATTCAGAACAGAAAAAAAGCAAGCTTTTTACTTCATAAAATACCAGGCTTAACTTTCAAAGTCTTATCATGTAAGTGTTATGCATGCAGATGGCAATTATGATACACATCTAAATCTACATATAGGTATGTACATACCTTATCAAACTGGGCAAGAACCAAATGTTGTGAATTTAGTTCCTCGGCTTCATCCACATTGTCCAGATCATCATCGTCGTCATTTTCATTCAAAGGCTCATCTTCATCATCGCCTAAAACATCACTTTGATGGACCATGGCAGGAGTAGGTGTTTGTAACTCTGAACAAATGTAGGTACGCAAAACATTCTCAAAATCAGGCTGAGAATAAAAGATAATTGCATCAAAACAGATGTTTAGCTTACCAGGCGGAGCAGGTGTGTTTGCAACATTGTAGTCTTCATTTATAACTCCCTGATAGTGGTACATCTTCAAGATCACAAGAAAACAATTCGTTAGTAATAACAAAAGATGAATGGTGTCCCTGATTCTCTATTACAGAACATGGCTATTAAATAAGCTTAAGTTTTGTAATGTGGAAATCCTATATCTCAAGTGTCTACAGATAAAGAGCAAGAACATGCATTGGAGGTTGTATGTCTTGGTGCAGCTTGAAAATATATATATATATAATCGGATTCAAGTCATTCAACAATATGCAAATGGTCCACATATTATTATAAAACTAAAGAAAACAGATATAGCACAAATTCAAATTCACTTAGGCTTATTTTTGATAAAAGACCATATACCTTTTGGACTACTGAAAGCACTCATTCCATATGTGAGTAGATGAGGGGAAATTTTTTTAAAACACTTTGATAAATCCAGATTCAGGAAGACAATCCAGCACAAAATAGGAACTGTAGAAACTTTTTGTAATAGCATTATACTATAAGGTATCTCCTATTGGGCATTAACCAAATAGAATATAACTTTATAGCAGACAATTTAAGGGCATAACAGTAAAATGTAATATACGACACTCCAGCTAAAACAAAGTCTCTCCTATGGATCTCTCTTCCGTTTTCATCTTTTGGACAAGAGAATTACAGAGCACACATAGATGCAGACAAAAAAACCTCATCAGATTATTAAAGCTGCAAGAAATAGATGCTTACATTAGGTGTAGAAAGTGGACCATCATAAGGATCAACAGCAGGCCCATCCAATTGAGAAATAACATTACCAGGTTGAGAATTGCTCCCTTGAACAACCTGAGAAACAAGCCATATCACTCTTTTAGTATATCCATAGTACCCGATTATTCTAGACCCATGTATAGGTAAGCTTATCTGAAAGTGCTTATAAGCCCTTCATCGCTAGCTTTCTATAAACGCAATTCCACCCCCACCCCAAAAGAAACCAAAATGCAGGTGCTGCACCAAACACTGGTGGTTCTTCTTGTTGTAAGTGAATGCAACGAAAAGACCCGAAAATAACGAATAATGAAACAATTCATATATTGACGTGCTCATTTAAAAATTTCTGCTTTGTTATTCCCATCATCCTGTGGGTTCAGGATGATCCACAAGAAAGGTGGCAGGATTCGAACCTACACTCTGACCATGCCTCACCACCTTCAACCCATTAGTCTCCGTTACAAGGTAAAAATGATAAGCTAATAGCTCTTTCAAATGAGCTCTATCCAAAAACTCAAATGGAATATTTAGCTATTAAACAGTTAACTAAGCTTACCCAAAGATCCCTAAACTTGAATAACTAAACAGCATAGGAAATCAAGACATAGACACTAAGAAAACTAGTAAACTACATATACTCTTTTACAGCATACAAAAAGGGACTGCCACAGATATTTGCATCAACCTCATATATGAACAGATAAAGGAACAAACACCAAACACTCAAAGCCTCACCCTATAATGATCAGCTGTTGCATCTCCAGCTCCATCTTGTTGTGGAATAAATCCACCTGGACGATGAGGTGGAGGAAAATCTTCTCGCTTTCGCTTTCCAGAAGTCAACTGAAGGAAATCCTACAAACGATCATGTTACCAGCAATTATCAGATTATATAATAAGCATATACCCTAACTCAAAATCGTATCTTATAGATATCTGTTCACCAAAATTTACTACAAACTTTTAAGCATTTTACCGAATTTAAATGGGGTTTAAAACCCTGGGTTTCCAAAACATAAAGACTATTGTAAGCAAAATTTGACAGAAGTAACGGATAGATACCAGAAATTGGATTGATTCAACTTAAAGAAGAACAAGGATAGTTGGCCTGATTCGATATAGGCATATCTCCAATTACAAACAAGAGTTTGTTAACTTAGGTAAACAAAAGAAAAGACCTTTAAAAACAAAACATGCTAGCCTATAAAAGAACATAAATGAAACAGTTAAGGTGCAGTGGGGCGGTTACGGTCCACTTCCAAATTTGAATTCCTTCTATTCTGTTTCCCTCCATCCAGCAGATAACCGGTCTAGTCCAACCCCTTTTTGACCCAGCAGCTCTAGGTACGTATCAGTAACAATATTAATCATATAATATAATAGAATTCCACTCAATTTCGGGTTCTTAAACTGCATCCTACAGGTAATTGGTAAATGCAGATAATGGTAAAATTTCTTAATTTTCGGTTCTGGAAGCATTTTATATTCAAGGATAAAAGATTCATATGCTTTGTAAAGAGTAAATAAGATGGTTGCCCCTTTTCTCTGTCAACTACATGAAGTGTCCAAGTATCAAGTTTTAAAGAGTGGTATGTACATCACCACTTTTGTCTATACACCCCTAGTTTATGCTTTAAGGAGTTGTAGCCACGGTGGTGTAATAAATTAGTAGGTGGAGTATGGAAAAAAGTAGGGATGTACATATCGCCACCCAATTTTAAAACTCCACCCTCAATGAAATATGGCCTAACAAATAGACTTAGAGCAAAAAGAATATGATAAAAGATCCACAATAACTGAGGACATTAATTATTGTATAGGCCAGAATATACTTTTGCTGTTCACAAGATAAATAAATAGAATATGACTGCAAAGTACCAACAGAATTACATTTTGCTTTGTGGGATCGGAAATAGGCTTATAAGCAATAAGAAAAATGAACAATGAAGGCGCAAAGACCAGCGAAAAAATTATTTAGATCACAACTTGATTCAATAATATCATGATGGTTAATCCGTTAATATTGTTAGTAGTTCATAGATTCATCGCTTATCAGATTGCAACAAATCTCTTTTGTTATGAAAGAATACACGACTTTCATGTTGATATGAATTAAGCTGGTCAGTGGTGGGGAAATGCTTACAAGCAACACGAGTTTAAGCAAGTACAAGGTGGTAATTAAGTGGAAGTGCATGGATCACGGGTATTGTTTCCTAAGTTAGAGTCGGTTTATAATTTCCATTTTTGTCTTTCTTTTTCTAGAAGTTTAGGGGTTTATATCGTCAATTAGGCATCAGATTATGTATCAAGAGTTTTATTTTAGATCTGAGCAATTGATTAATTTCAAATGTGTGTATGTGCATATATCATTTAAAATGCTACAAGTGCCTGCTTTATGTTAGAGAAGCTATTAAGGGGGTCTGATCTTTGTCAAACCAAATGGATTACTCAGCAGCACAAATTACTGTTATATAACAAATCCATGCTACACAGTTATTTCAAGGACAGTTAAATCTTCTTTTCTAAAACCAGCAATTAAACTTAGCAGGGAAGCAGGCGTCCTAAAGATTATGTAAGATCATGAAAATGTAGACAAAATAGGGGACAATCAATCTTCATCTTATTAAAATAATATAAGTAAGACATAAAGTAATACTATGGTAACCTGAGTCATGGGTGGATGGGCTACTCCTCTGTCAGTCTCCTCGCGTCCTTCCTCATAAGCTGCAATAGTGTTTATAATAAATATTAAAAGCAATAAAATTTTAACAACTGTAAGATGTATAACTTGGTGATTAATTAAAAACTTACCAAGATTTACATCAACATGAGGCCTCTCGTTCAACCAGGAAGTAGGTGGTAGCTGTACAAGTAAATAATTATTAAACATCAATCACAAAAATTACTCCATAACAAACACAAAAATCCTAAATTAAAAGATAATATATGTAGCTAGGCGTAAACTAATTTGCATCACTAATAGAATATTGGCAAAGAAAGAAGTACTTACCATGTATTGGCTAGGCCTCCCAGACTGGCTGTCTGAAGTTCCATTCTCAACTGCAGGAGAATAATCATTTGGGGTAATGGGAGTGCCCCCGGTAGGTATATTGTATGAAGTATCCACAGTCCCTGGTAACGGTGTTGGGGCTGCTCCTGGTAATGGGGTTGGAGCTGGCAAAGGTGTCTGTAATGGTGTCTGTAAAGGTGTCTGCAGAAAAGATCCGCTTAATGTTTTACAGAACAATACAGTGTAAATGTAACTTCATTAACGCCCACTTAACATTTATGTGCAAGTAGACGTAGCAAAATGGGTGGGTCAGATGGTTGTTTAATGAGGTCAAAACAGATGCAAGTAGAAACAGGTTGCTTTAGTGGGGGTTGAAACAAGTTAGGTTGACCCGCTAAAACTACTGTCCATTTTTTGGAAGTAGTTAATGTGTTGAGTGTTATTACAAAAGTATGTTATTATACTTACCTTTTACACTTAAGAGGTCGGTAGCCATAAAAGTACAAACAACCCTTTCAACCTATTCACCTATTATTGATAAACCATAACACAATTCGAACTATCCATACATAAGAGAGTTGAAATTGCATCTCTCTGCAAGAAATGCAAACTCCTACATTAGTATTGACTGCACAAACACTCTAAATCTCCATATTCCCCAAGGTATGGCTATACTTACACCAACTAACAATGTTTCTACTTCAAAATGTATAATTCCCTTATCGAAACATTATTGAACAGCATATGCATCCATTTAGAGGGGAATTAACATACACATCCAACCAAGTCTAAGACCATTCCCAGTGAATACACATTCACAACAAAAGATTAACTCATAACTCACCGGAGGGAAAAGTAAATCAGCTGTAGGTGTCTCATACTCTTCAGGCCCATTATAAGGTACATTAAGATCACGGACAGTATTCGTCAGAGCCCCAGGGGCCGTCAAATTTGCAGTCACAGATCTGTCATTTGAATTCAGTATAGCTCCAGCTTGCATCATCTTCAATTCCCACAACTACACCATAACAAAATGAGAATATTAACTAATAAGAGCCTTTCAGTTTATTTGCTTATTGTGTTTTCCATTATTTATGCTTATTTTGAGGTGAAATAAGTTGTATTTACCAATCACTACCAAATGATTATCCAATACTTTTTATCTATACTATCCTATATACCATTTACCCCATCCTCATTTTAAAATTAATGAGCTATAATAAAATGCAATGGATCACCATATCGACTATCTGTTCTTACATCACCATTCTCCCTTCTATCACACCGCCAACCAAAGAAATTCATCCACAACCAAAAACCATCCAAATTCTCGGTCAATAAATAATCATTAAATCGCCTTAAACCATTTGTCGCCTCCGTATTTCAAAATCAATATCCGCTAAACAAAAACATACTTTAACCAAAATGAACTCATAACTAATTAACTATTACATGTTACTACAAAAAAAAAAAAACGGCAAAACTATTCCGAACGGCAACTCTACACAGTATTATTTGGGATAAAATAAGCTGATTCATAATTTAAATAGGTAACTAGAAATACTCCCTAAAATCATTAACATACACCAAAAACTAAGACTAAACTATATCTAAACAAAAATATATAATCATTAACAAATCTATAATTAGAAATATATATATATATATATATATATGTAAATAATATAATAAAAGAAGAACTCACTCCTTGAAGTTCATTAAGAACACCTTCACCAGGACCGCCATTACTAATAAACTCTTCTCGCATCTTACCGATAACGTCTTCGATTACTTGAATATACACGCCGCTCGTCGAAGAAGAAGAAGAAAAGGAGGAGGAAGAAGAAGTTGCCATTTATTTAATAAAATTTTTGGAGTAATTAATAGAAGGGGGGAAAATTTAAAACCCTAATTATAGTTTTAAGGATTTTTCGTTGGTAATTTGAATACTAAGAATTATTATGATTTATAAGAAGTGGAAATTGAGGGTAAATATAGGGCTTTTAGTAGGTGTGTGTGTGTGAGAATGACGGAAAATTCAGGAGAACGGAAAAACGGAGAGATGGATTTATGAGGGAAAAGAGGAAGGAATGATGTATAAATAGGTTTGCATCCTTTTATACCGGGGATTAATTAAGTATTCTGGCAAAATTACACTTTTGGTCCCTGAACTTGACACATTTTTCACTTTTAGTCACTAAACTTTAAAAATTGCAAATTATACACTGAACTTGACACATTTTTTCACTTTTGGTCACTGCGTCAACTTTGTTAGTTTTTCTCCGTTAACTTGCCCAAATTCGTTAATTTGTTTTCACTTTTTGTCCTTCTCATTATTCCATAACTAAAATCGATAATCGGTCCAACTTCACATCTTATATATTGTTTTGGCCGATTAGTGAAAATACATATTCATTTATTATGTTTTGAAACAATTTTTTTATGTTTACAGTTTACTATCTATTGGTTATACAGTAGTTTAATTAGATAAAATTATTGTTTTTTTAATTTTTAACGACGATGAAATAATTGTTATTGAAATGTTTATTTATAAAGATAGATTTATTTAGTGACTATATATGTTTGAATTTTGAGTCTTCTTATATAGTTTTTCTTAATTCATTTAATTAATTATTAATAAACGGAAAAAAAAATAAGATATTGTAATGTTTATCTAAAGTAATGTGTTGTAGGTTTTTCTAATAATCTATAACGCCTTATGATTTAACCGTAAATATTTTTGTCTGTGTTATATAAATTTGTTATAAAACATATAATAATGAACTAATTTTTAAATATACTTTTCATTGATTTAATTTACACCTACTATATATTAAAATAAAAATGTTTAGAGTCAAAATTAAAAGTAAAAATATTAAGAAAAAATCAAAATAATAACATTTAAAAATTAGAAGAATAAGGTATATATAAAAAAAAGTAGGTAAATTACACTTTTCATCACCGAAGTTTGTCGATTATCGATTTTAGTTATGGAATAATGGGAAGGACGAAAAGTGAAAAAAAACTAACGAATCTGGACAACTTAACAGAGCAAAACTAACGAAACTGGGCGCAGTGACTAAAAGTGAAAAAAAGTGACAAGTTCAGTGTATAATTTGCAATTTTTGAGGTTTAGTGACTAAAAGTGAAAAACGTGTAAAGTTCAGAGACCAAAAGTATAATTTTCCCTTTTATTTTTCGTTTTGTTTTTTAAGTCATAAAGTTCTACCTATTGCGATTTTTTTTATTTCAAGGAAAATAATTAAGCAACCCCTAAAAATTAACGTAAAGCCTCCATAATTTGACTTGTGAACTCCGCTAATTTTTTATTTTTAATTTTATTCATTGGATCTTTCACATGTTATATAATCTATGATTAGGTTGATTTTTAGGCATATGAAATAGGTCGATTAATCATTTTTCCTTGTTTTAATGATACAATTTTGTTAATACTAGACTTATGCTCACGACAACGGTAAGGGTAATAGTGCGTCGACGGATGGCGGAGGTGGTGACGACGTAGTGTCGGAGGCGGTAGTGGTGAAGTGGTGGGGGATGTAGTGGGGGCGACGGGTAGGGGCGGCGATGATGGTGAATGTAAAAGTAATTGATGCTAAAGGTGGTAGTGTAGTTATTTTAACGGTTGATGGATCTATATTGTAAATTATTTTAAAAGAGGTATTATAAGTATATTAGATAAAGATGTTTAAATTTGTTAATCAAAAAGAGGAGTAATTTTGATTTTTCAAATACTGAAAGTTTAAGAAGAAAAAATTAGTCATTTGTTTTATTAGATTATATATATAATTTACTACGCTTGAATACACAATCGTTTAACTTAAAACCAATATCATAATCATAACCATACTTTATCAGATAACATATTTATATTAAAATTAAAAAAATATATAAAGAAAATCAGAATCAAAAAATAATTTGAAAAAAAACAATAATGAGTCAAGTCGAAAATAAACGCAAAAAGACCAAAACCATAACCACGCTTAGACGGTGTTTGGGATTATGTTTCGAAATGGTTATCTGAATATTACGTTTGCAAAACGCAAATAATCTTCAAAAAAATGTTTGTATGAAATTATTTGCTATGAAAATGCAGTTTTGGAAAAGCATGTACACGCATGTTTTTTCAAAATGCATTTTTGAAAACGCATAATCTATTTTTAAAACAAAAAAACGCAATACCAAACACCACCTTAAAAATTTGTCTACATTTTAAAAGAATGAAAAAAAAGCAAAAACAAAAAATGTCAAAAACCTAAAAAACCCACTAAAGTGATTAAAGATTAGGCTTAGAATGTGCTTAGTTTTGGTTAATTCTTAGGCTAATTTTAATTACGAAGAATTTAGGATTATAGCCTTTGTAAATCGTAATCTAGTTTCAATAATTTTTTCGTAGGTTTGTTTCTTTATTTTATAACTCGTGGGTAAAATTTAAAGCAGGTGAAAAAAAAAAACCAATATCATAACCTTGTGTTAAGAGTTCTTTTTTAACAAATACACATGTTAATACACATGTTTTGTTGTTTACATAAATCAAAAGAAGTTAAAACAAAAACTAATTAAAAATATGGATGAGCCAAATCCGAAATGAAGATATACAGATTTTAAAACCGAGGAAGAAAAAAAACTATACCAAAATCTTGCCTTATAAATTTGTCATATTAAATACATATAGTTTACATTTAAAAGAATTGAAACAATAAAACAAAAAACTCCAAGTTAAAACATTAATCTAGAACAAGAGTTGAGCAAATATGTAAAACCTACTAGCACTTCAAAGATTAGTGACCATTTATTGTGAAGACACCTATTATGCTCGATTTTTAAAACTCTGTTTAAAAAATAGACACATAAGTATTTTTATGGATACTTACATATGCGACATATCCCGACTTTTATACGTAACTGAAAGGACCAAAATAATCCAAGACTGGAAACGGACTAATATGACATATCAAATGACTTAAAACATCAATGTGACGCATATACAACGTAATGAGACACATCAACCTTTGAGAATGATTCGTTCAACTCATCAATAATCTAATGTGGCGCTTTGCTTAAAACCATTTAAAAGTGGCGCATGTCTCGTAGATGCAACACATCCCGTACAAAAACATGACTAATGTGGTCCATTGTCTCATAATGTGCAACATTCAACTAATTTTCTTGCACCTGAAAAACTAAATCTGAACATTGAAAGTTTGTAACTAAGACTTGAAACCTATTTAGACAGAATCCGCATTTCAAAACATACAAAAACACTTATACAACCACTTCCAAAATGACCATTGCCAAAAGTTTCAACATCTATCCATGTGACTATTTGGAGCTAAGATGGCCAAATACATCTTTACTATAAAAATTGGGCATTAATATATAACAAGTCAAGTAGTAGATGATAATTCAAAAGGACATTGGCAAATCCACCGGCAAGAGTAATCCAATCATTCCTTTTTAATCCTCTGTCATCCCTTTGTTCAACTTTGAGCCATTTGGACAACACCACCATACAGGGTAAGCCGTAAGTATAAGTGTATAACGCTTAGTAAATATATAAAAAGTAAAGATACAGCCAATAACCATTTAGTACACTAAATTTTAATAGTTGTTATTCATAACGCTCCTTAAAACTACGGATAACGAAATCTATATAAAAAAATTGTGATAAAAATTTAAATAATAATAAGGCGAAGTCTTTTTCATTTGTAAAAAGCTTCACTCTTGAGTTTATCCAAAAACCAAATCTCTTTTTCTTTTCATTTTTTTTCCATAAGCAATTTTTTTTCTTTTTCTATGTACAATATCTTTAAATTATAAAAATCTGACCACCTTTAACTAAGATATACGTTTATTTCTACAAACAACAAATTTAGTGATTGAAGAAGACAGTAGTAAACATAACTTCAAAGTTAAGTTTGATATCAAGGAAGCAATGATTTGTTCCAAGCTCAAAAACAAATTGGCTATTCGTAAGTTTTCGGCCAATAGGGAAGTGTCACGTGCTATAGCAAATTCTTGCCAAAAAATAGCCAAAAGTGATGGTGTAGTGCCAATTTCTTGCAAAAAGTTACCAATTTTTTTAAACAATTCATTTATTAAACATTTAAATAACTAAACATTACATTTATTTAAAACATACCAAATTAAAAGATTATCCTAAAACTAAAATTACAACTTAGGGGTAACGAAATCGCGAATCGTCAGACTCCACGTCACTTTCACCGTCATTGCGATGGATGTATTCATAGTGTTCAGGGGAGTTCATCTTCTCATCGGGGGGAGTCGCATATTCCTATCCCGGGTCTACTTCGCCGACACTACCTTGCCAAAATAAAGCGTGTTCAAGTGTCTTTGCTAATGTAACTTTGGCAACATTAAGCTGCTTAAATGTTTGGTCCAACCAGGCGACCTTCTGTTGCAGGTATGCAACATACTAGACATCGAGCTCGTTATGGTGCGCTCGAAGTTCGTAAATTTCGACTAGGTGAGCAGTATTTTGAGCTTGTTTGTCATCAATCAGAAACCTGACGACGATTTTATGCTTGTCATCGCCAAGCATGTGGGAATGCATCGAGTCATGTGGTTTGTTTTGATGAATATGTAGTATGTTTGTTGATGGTGGTTTATATAGAAATTAAAAAAACAAAAAAAAACAAAATTACACGCTCCTAACGTTCGAATTTTATAAAAAAAAATGGTCACTTTTAGCCACATGGTCAGGCCCAACGTTCACTTGTATCAGCCAAATGTGGTCGATTGACCTTGCCGATGGAAGGTGTCGATGCTTGCGACAAAAAATAGCCGATTATTTTCGCCAATCGCATCCTGTCCCTCATGAACCGATTTCATGAAAACTACTAACCGATCGGTTCAAAAACATGGTAGAGTTACACTTTCTTATTTCCTCAAAACTTCAAGGGAACGCTTTAAAAAATCTTTTCTTTTACATCATACAACACGCATTAACAACTTGTACCATAGAAATCCCCAATCCCTTAAAAATAAAAATCTCCCCTCATTCATTCATAACCCTAATTTGCACTTATTATTCGTACATACTTCCCACACACTTCCCACACTCTCACATAGCTTCATCCTCATTCGCCCTAATCACTAAATCATGTCAGGCGGTTTCTTTCGAGTAAGTTTTCTTTCAATTTCTCATTCATATATATATATATATATATATTATATTGTATATATAATAAAAATCGAAATCGATGAAATTATTGATTAATTTTTGCGTTGGATTTAGGGAACTACGGCTGATCAAGACACTCGATTCTCTAATAAACATGCTAAGCTTCTTAAATCTCAGAAGTTTCCTCCTGAATTGGAGAATCTGGTTCGTTATATATATATAATTATGTATATCTATATGTATATATGTGTGTGTGTGTGTTATAAATGTGTGTCATTGTTGAAATTAAATTGAGATAAATGTAGATCTGTGTGTTAAAAAGTCAAATGCTTTTGATAATTTATTAGAATTCTATATACTGGAACTAGCTTATCAACCTGCGTAACACGCGGATAGTATTAAAAACTATTATGACGAGTTTGGTTAGGTGACGCCAGACCGCCCAGACCCAACACGTAAGAGGTAAATCGAACTGACTGAGCTGCTAGGCGAGTAGTGGTGTCGCTCACAAGGATTGAACACCTCACCTCATTTAATTGAAATTTGAAAAAGCAAAATTGCTCAATCATTTAACTAACTTAACTACACGCCCAAGAACTTGACATTTTAAATTAACACATCATTACGACATTGCCATAGATGTTTCTTTTAGGTATCTTTTATCTAGTATAACGGCATTATTGCAAAAGGTGCATATACATTTATTTATCCAAATAATGATGAATGTGTGTTTAAAACGTAATAAAAAAAGGATAGAGAAAGATGAAAAACCAAATTTTAATTATGTGAGGCTTTGTATTCAAGGAATATATATGCACATGAGAGAAAAATTCACAATATATGTAACGATGAAAGAGTAGATAGGCAAAACAAAAACTTAATTTAAATTGTTAAAATGAAAATAGACATAACATAAATTAGTAAGCTGATATATGATATGATTGATATCATTAGATGCATATTGAAATTTGTAAAGGGTGTCTAGCACTCTAGCCATGCCACATAGGACTTTTCCAAACAAAACCTTCTAGAAAGAAGTTTGTTTTATTATATAGAGACTAGAGAGATGGCGTGTAATCATATGTATAATGATGAATATCATAACTCTAGATAATAGAAGATTTAGGGGTTGTTAGTCTCGAGGACGGGGGAATAGTAGTGTATAAATATATACACACATATAAGTTGAGGAATGGGTTTAAATGAGAACTACAAAAGATCAAGAAGTGCGAGAACTACACGGTTACATGTTTATTCGTGTGTAAAAAAAGCTACAGGGGTTCAAATGAGAACACAAAAAAGGTGGAAAACTGCGAAATTGGCGTGTGATTGAATTTGTTCTCATGTATTTTAAGTTTTTAAATGTTCTCAAGTTTCAACTCTTTTTTGTTTTACTTTGAACCTTCATGGCCTTAATATGAAAATCAGTAAATGGTCCTAATCTTAAGTGAATTAATGTAATTTAGTGTTTTTGCATCTTTTTGTCATTTTCTCTGCATGTACCCTATATCTAGTATGTATGTTGATATTGATGGCGGTTCATTCCCATGATTCCATGAAAGTTGCAAAATTTGATTTGATAATTGAAAAGCATGTGTGTACCTATCAGATATAACTAACAAATATAAAAAAGGATTCCTGTGGAGGCAAATCAAGATTTGGTTTATTTTGTAATTGTTATTATGTGAATGCAAGGCATCTATCCTGAAGTTTTATCAAATTGATGTTTTAATATTAGCATGACATATCAAATAGGGAAGTTTTTCAGTTTTCATGATTGCATTATTAGCACAAAGATCCAATTACCTGTAACTTTGTTGTCTTTACTTAACTAGGTGTGCTACTGTGCTCTTTGGCTGTGTCATAAGTTGCTTTTGACATTAATTCGGTCTTGTATCAGGTGGACATGACAAAAGTTAAAATGGATGTCATGAGGCCATGGATAGCTCACAGGGTAACTGAACTACTTGGATTTGAGGACGAGGTTCTCATTAATTTCATTTATGGTCTTCTTGAGGAGAAGGTAACCTACTACCATTTATAGAATACAATACAAACAAAGTTTGGATTATAATTAATCAGAGTAGAATTGAAGTATACTAGTGTACAGTATACATTATTGGAAGTGGACTATTAGATACCCATAAAGGGCATCTTAAATAATTTGCTTTGGTATTCATGTTGATCGATATTATTACTTTCTTTTGATTATTTTTCTGTATACAAGACGAATAAAGCTACATATATCACTAGATCTTTTTCCCTAGATGTAGCTATGTGAATCTTTTTCCCTAGATGTAGCTATGTGAAGTACTTTTGACAGTTTGTTGCACATTTTGTTTAATGCAGGTAGTTAATGGCAAAGAGATTCAAATTTCACTTACTGGGTTTATGGAGAAAAATACAGGGAAGTTTATGAAGGAGCTTTGGACACATTTACTTAGTGCGCAGCAGAACGCGAGTGGGGTCCCACAACAATTCCTGGATGCCAAGGAGGAAGAAACTAGGAAGAAGCAGGTATATCCTATATTTAATATTTGGTGAGTTGTGCGGTTTTTTTATATGTTGTTTTCCATCTCACTGTATTATGTATTTAGGAGGATACGGATCGCATAACCAGAGAATTGAAGAAAACAAAAGAGAAGGAAGGCCGTGAGTATGAGCAAGAAAGAGTGAATATGGTATTAATTTTTTCTATGCAAGAGTTAGTTCTATAGGGTCAAGTTTTTGGTTTTGACTTGTGGTTTTTTTTATGATATTCAGCTTGCTTCTGCAATTTTTTGGGTTCATGTCCTTTCCTCACACTACTGTAGGACAGAGAGGCTGACAACGTGAAAGCTGCTGCTTTGGAGCCGCACTCAAGGAGACCCACGAAGTTTTCTAGCAAGTGGTCAGCTGAGGATAAAGAAGCTGATGAGAGGAATGGCACACAAGAATTGCCCAGGTTAGAGTAACACAATCATATATTAGCATTTACATAAGTTTAGAACATGAATAAAAACTTTTACTATGAAAGTCTTGTGATATATAAGCTATATGTCAATATGAAAGCCTTGTTAAAACCTCCCTTTATTTGCTTATCGTTTACAGGATTAACCCGTCTCCACATTCAGCTGATCATTCTTTGTCACCACCTCGGTATTTATCTTGATTACTGATTTAAACTTCAAGGGTCCCAGACTCTTTCCATCTTGATATTATCTTGCATTTACTATCTCAGTGCTTATTATTTTTTTGTTTTGTTTTTTTAGCAGACGGGCACGTTCTAGGTCCTTTAGCAAGTCCTTGTCTAATTCTAGAAGTCCTTCAAGGTGTGTTGTCAACTATAAAAACATTGATGATTTTATTTGTTTTAATTGACCATCTTCTCAACCATGTTACATTTTCAGTAATGGTATTTGTATTATGTAAAGATTTTCTTTCATTTTCAGCCTACTAAAGTTAAATATGTGTTTATCGTCATCTCAGGTCAAGAAGCTTGTCAGCATCTCCTAAACCCACAAGACGTTCCCTTTCTTCTGAAAGGAGGCACCGCTCTTTATCAAGAAGATCTTCAACACCTCGTCGAGTCGACTCACGTATGCGATCCCCACCTAAGAGATATGGATCAAGTTCGCGCATAAGGTCACCTTCTCCTGTAAGGCGAAGGCTTAAATCTCCCTCACGACGTAGATCTAGGTCACCAGTGTTGAACAGATCACGGTCACCTGTTCGACGCACATCAAGGTCAACTATAAGGCACAGATCACGATCTCCCATCTGGCGAAGGTCACGGTCTCCCACTCGGAGGAGATCACGTTCCCCTATTCGGAGATCGCGTACTCCTATTAGGCGAAGGTCACGGACCCCCATTCGGCGTAGGATGCGATCTCCCATTCACAGGAGGTCACGGTCTCCTGCTTTTAGGAGGTCGCGATCCCCCATTCGCCGCAGGTCGCGATCCCCCATCCGTCGCAGGTCGCGGTCCCCTATTAGGCGAAGGTCACCATCCCCTTTTCAACGCAGGCCGCAACGTCCTTATCGACCCTGGTCACATTCATCTGAATCTTCTCCTCGAAACATGTCGCTATCTCCTATGCATTCTAGATCTCCTCCTCCAGTTCGTGGCAGGTCCCCATCTCCTGTGAGACAGCGATATCAAAGAGCTTTATCTAGTCCACATCATCGATCTCCTTCTCCAGTTCGACGCAGGACAACTTTCCCTGGGCGTCAGAGATCCCTAACTCCAGGAAGTAGGTCTTCTTCACCTTCAGGACGTGTTTCGTTGTCTCCTAAACATGCTACACCCCCTTCAATGCTAAAAAGGGGATCGCCAAAACATCAGCAGAGATCACCTGTACAATCTTCAAGAGACGAACACAGGTCTTTGACACTTTTAAGTTAGATATTTCCCTTTATGATATTCTCTTATTATTTGTACAATTCTGAATCGTAAAGAAATTTGCAGATTTGTTCACAGAAGTGTTCCTGATCGTCAAGCTCCACGGAAAGAGACTGCTGAGCATCCACCTGTATCAGTAAGGTCTTTAGAAAGAGATTCAAAGGGTCGTAGAATCTCTCATAATGGAGAGCAAGCTTTATCATCCTCACCATATAAGTCTCCCCGTTCGGCATCTCCACCAGCCATTGGGAGAAGTCTTAGTCAGGAGACAAGGTATTGCAGGCCATATATCTTTGTGTAGTTAGTGTCTGTTCATATATGTATTGTTATGCAGTCTATCATGTCCAGTTTTGCTGACAGGGTCCTGTAAAACCTACTAACAAATGCTATTGTTTTCTGACAGCCCTATACCTCCACCAAGACAAAGAGGAAGTATGAATGCTAAGGATCGTTTGGATCGTGTAGAGGTGGAAAGAAGGACTTTTTCCAGGTTAGCTCTTTATCCGATATATGATGAATACTCTAGGTAGATATTTTGACCTGTTTCTTGGGTCAATTTTGGTTGTGTTTTCTCTCAAACAGTTCTAATAAAGAATTGGATAAATAGGGGCCACTCAAATTGGATTGTGAATAGCCTAAATTTTTATTCAAAGATTTAGATTTTGGTTGTAATAATATTGATTTTGTAATGATAATCAATGGACAAAAAGTGTATGAGCTTGGCTATCTGGCACGACTAACCCAAACCAACTGGCACATCTTGATACCTCTATCCTATATTGATTTTAACCGGTTCTTTATAGAATCCAAAATGAATGGTAGTGTTCTTTTCTATTTTTTTTACAGATCGAAGGAAGACAAATATGAGAACAAAAATCCAGTAAATGATAAACTTGACAAAACTAAACAACCTTCTGAAAAGTTAGCTAGTCAGCATCACTCCAGTGGCCCTCAAGCTATGGATAGTAAAAGGTGTTTTCTTTTACCAGCAATCTAGCATACTCTGCAACACACTTAATGAGTTGGTGTTCTTATTATTCATTTTTTGTAAATTGACAGCAAGAGTGATGATGGAAGGAGAATTTATCCTGAATTATCAAATGACATGACACATTGCCCTGAAAAAGGATATAAAGCTGATGAGATGATTCAGGAAGCAACGAAATTGCCCAAATTGTTGCAAAAAGTTGAGAGGCATAAGCGAAGTGGGTCATTAGATTCTGGCTCTGAGGAAAGTGACCATAGGAGAAAACACAAAAGGTCAAAAAGGAAAGATGTCTCATCAGATGATGATAGTGATGACTCCCATGCAGACAGCAAGAAGGAAGCTAAGAGAAGACGCAAAGAGGAGAGAAGAATGAAGAAAGAAGAAAAGCGTAAACGACGGGAAGAAAGACGTCGCAAAAAGGATAGTCGACGCTCAGAGAAGCTCAAACTGAAAGCCGGAGAGAATGTCTCTCCATCTTCAGATCTTGATAAGAGTCAAGATAGCCATGAAGAGGGATTATCTGATCCAAAGAAACTTGAAATTGAGTTGCGGGAAAGGGCCCTTGAATCTCTGAGAGCCAAAAAAGGCGTTGGTCATTAGTTTTAATGTTAACTTTGAATTGCTATCTTTTAAATGACTTTCATCATGTTATCTTTTGTCCCCAATCTCTCTTAAAACGTTTACAATTTGGTTGTGTATTGTTGATAGCCGTTTAATACTAGCCTGTCTTTACTGATGGCAGCTTGAGGACTGAGATGTTATCTTGAGTGCATTATGCTGAGTTCCTGCTAGTTTTCTGGTAATAAATGCCTTTCTTTTTGCTGGGTGCTCATTGGTGTTTAGTTTATGTGAAACATGTAGTTAGATACAAATGTTTGGAAATGTCTCTTTTTGTTGTATATGTTCGATTATATATCGTGGTGATTCAGCTGGTGATGATCACGTTATTAGCAATCAGTTTGTTCTAAATTGAATTTGTGGTTAACTTTTAGATGAAATTATTGTTGACTAGCTGATCTAGCTGGGCAGAACTTATCATGTGATACAGTTTGATCATCTTACCAGGTGAGTTTTTTAGTACTTGATTAGAATTGTGTTTATGTTCCTTTTTGGCTCAATTTATATCAACCTTTTTGCAGTGGGCAGGTTTAAGATGGATTCTGGAGTTGGTTCTCTTTTCCATAGCTTTCCTCCATGTTCTGTTGTTGAAGCACTAAGATGCTGGTAATTAAATATTTTTTATGTTAGTATCCATTTGATGATGATGATGATGCTCTTCTTAGTTGCATGTGTCATGCCTATGTCTTTAGAGGTGAAAATGTGTAGGTGGGCAGGTTGGTAAATGTTTAAAACGATTTTAGTAGGCGTTAGTAATATACTTTAGGTGACTGTTAATTTGTTTGATCCGTTAGACGTTGAGCTAACCCTCATTAATAACAAAAAGTAAATAAGTAAAAATTGTTGCCTGTACTATGTTCCATGTTTTTTTCCCCCTTATATTTTCGTGTGAGTTTGAGTTTAATATTTTTGATTATTTGATTTCTGATGGTGACTTTGACTTGTCTAAGCATATAACTTTCCTTCTGCTGTCATGATGATTATTATTTGTTTTGTTTTTATGAATATTCCCGACTTCCTATGAATTTGCTTCAGATGTAATATGCATAGCATGCTATATAGTTTAGCATGCAGGCAGAGAGATATAAGTTCATGCTATTCGGTTTGAAAGAATTTATTATTCATGTGCTATTTTATTACCATAACATTATTGTTACACTAAGCAACGCTGATTTAAAACGTTAGTTTTACTCAAAAAACTATTTGTGAGTTGGTAGGATTTTGCTATTTGTAGAGTTTAGGGTTATGTATAACACCCATCAAAGTGTTGTACATAGAAATAACCGCCACCTAGGCCCCTAAAACTAATTTTCATGCTATTTGAAAGAATTAATTATGGTTTTATTCTGTGAACAAACACATCACAAGATATAGTAATAATTGAATTGGATTTAGATAAAATTTGTTATTATATCACTAGTTCACTGTTACCATGAATTTAAATACAAGTTGGTTATAAACTTATAATTCTGCTCAAATTTTGTATCTTGTACTAGGTGACTGCTCAAATGCATAACTAACCATTTGCTGAAGGCAATGGTTTTTTTCGTATTTCTTCAGTTGGGGTTTATTTTGAAATTAATAAAACAACCTTCTTTTCTTCATCAAGTTTCTAAAGGTTTATCCAGTCCTTAAACCACTGGTATAAAAGTTCAGGATTTGATTTTATAAATTTAGAAAATTGGTTAAATTCAAACATATGATACATGCGATTGTGATATAAGCAAGGGACGAAATGAGGAGATGAATGACAAATGATTTGGACCTCCTGGTATATCATTACTAGCAAAAGTGATTTACAACACAAAATCTACTCTAGTTGTTTTTGAATCAAACTTCTTTTTATTGGATTGTTGAGCATGATACAGATATACCTGTTGCATAAAGCCCAAGGTTGGAAACAAGATAAATATGGTCAACTGCACTTGTGTTACGTTCTTATATTGTCTATT
Source organism: Erigeron canadensis (assembly GCF_010389155.1). Taxonomy (NCBI): domain Eukaryota; kingdom Viridiplantae; phylum Streptophyta; class Magnoliopsida; order Asterales; family Asteraceae; genus Erigeron; species Erigeron canadensis. The sequence goes on along the minus strand of NC_057767.1, from coordinate 28,565,205 downwards.
GAGTGTACCTTGGGGTGTTCATGGCCTGGTTTGACTTGTTCGAATGGTAGACTCTCAGCCAAATCGTTAAC